>NC_087342.1:216293520-216918520 GCF_030014295.1 Loxodonta africana | reverse complement strand
AAAAGATCTGAAAAAATGGCCCTGGTGCCAAAGTCTCTAGTGGTTTACTGGTGAAAATCATCCAGGGAAAAAAATTCCCCAAAGGAGACCATAAAGTTACACAGGTAAACCGGGTTTACTCTCCATATTCATTTACTAGTAATTTACTTACTGAGTGCCTGCCTTGTGCTGGACCCTAGGAATAAAAGGGAGAATAAGACAATACAACTGCTCTTAGGAGCCTATGCACTGGGTGGGGAGACAGGACAAAACAGATGACTAACAACCATACTATGTGGTGAGGGCTATTACAGAGGTGCACTTTAAACATTATTCAAAAAAAAAAACCCTTCGCCATCGAGCCGATTCCAACTCATAGTGACCCATAGGACAGAGTAAAACTGCCCCATAGGGTTTCCAAGGAGCAGCTGGTGGACTTGAACTGTCAACGTTTTTGTTTAGCAGCTGAGTTCTTAACCATTGTGCCACAGGGCTCCTAAACATTATTAGAGCAACTAAAAAAAATGGTTGCCGTTCAGTCAATTCCAATTCATAGTGACACTATAAAAGCAAGTAAGAAGGATACCCCATATCAGCCTGCTGTAAGGAATTCAGGAAAGACTTCCTGGAGGAGGAAATATCCATGCTGGCCTTAAGGTATGAGCAGAAATTTACAGAGCAAATTAGGCAAGGAAGGGCAATCTAGGCAGAGGGAACAGCCTGTGCAAAGTCATGAACTGTTTGGGAAACAGAAGTAGTTCTCTGTGGTTGGAACAAAATATGTGTGAGGGCAAGTAGGGAGAGACAAAGCTTTATCAGTAGGCAGGGGACACCAAATGAGGGACACTGGTTGTTACATTAAAGACTGGATTGTAGACTGAAAATGTTTTTGAGCAAAGGAGTGATATCATATGTTCTAAAGTTTAGAAATGGTACTTTGTGTAACTGTAAAGGAAAGTTTGGAGAGAGGTGAGGCTGGAGCTAGTGAGGCCCATGAAGGTGCAATTCACAAAATCTAAGTGAAATAATGAGAAGTAAGGCTATTGTAAAAATATTCATAAATATAAAATTATAAAATAATCGAGCTCATATACAGTGAGTGCAATGAGCCAGGGGCTGTCCTTATCATTCTACACTTAAGTTTTGTCATCCTGATGACAACTCCGTGCTGTATACACTGTGATTACAGGGGAAGGCTCTTAGGCAACAAAATCAAACCAAACCTGTGGCCATTGAGTTGATTCTCACTCATAGGGACCCTATAGGAGGAGGCTAAATAATGTGCCCAAGCTATGAAAAACTCTGCCTATAACAGAGCCAGTTTCAAATCCTGGGTGTCACGCCCCAAAGTCCTTGTTCTTAAGTGCCACCCACATACAATTAGGATGAGATTGGTAAATGGAGCCAGGGTAGAGCATTATAAAATCAGGGACCTGGGCCTGGGAGTCAGATGGCCAGGTGTAAGTACCATCTGAAATGAAAAGTTATTTGATCTCCCTAAGCCTGAGTTTAAACAACTATAAAACCTTAAAAAGTCTTAAAATTTTTTTTTTTTTGCAGAATTATTGTGAGGGATAAAATAACATATGCAAATTAGATGTATAATATCTGGCGCAGAGAAAGCACTCAGGTAAATTGTGGTTATTATTACTGTGATTGTTCAAAAATAGCCCCTATACTCTCTATATCGGTGATGTTCCCCAAGGTATGAAAAAAATGGGTGGGGAGGTATAAGAATGAGTGGTATTTAGGGGACAGAATTATGTCAGATTTGTTTGTTTGTTTCCTTTTGTGAAAAGCCTTTTCAAGGTAGGAACCAAGTTTTATTTCTGGTATACTGCATTTTTATGCAAATAACGCACACCTCCTATGTTCATTTGCCAACCGCGCCCCTCCCACGAGAAGGCATTTTTATCACTGTGCTATGCCATATTAATTACACATGCCATAGAGTGTTTATGAAAATACTTCTCGGGGGGAGGGTCTGGTTGGCAAACAAACATAGAAAGCATGTGTTATTTGCGTAAAAATACAGTAGTTTTTGGAAAAGAGTAGTTTCTTAAATACTACTGGTGTAAATTTAACTCTTGATACAACGCTAACCTCCAGAAGGGAAAGGGGTAATTCTTTTATTTTATATGTAGCTGATTTGTTTCCTCACAACTTCCCATCCACTGGTTAATGTGAGTGAAAAAATATACATATTCCTTTCCAGTTTAAAGCTTAGTCTAATCCAATAGTTTAAATCATCCTTCCAGGTAATGCTGAATCTCTAAAAATACAATGATAATAATCTCAATCTTTTTTACTGCTTCTCTTCTTTCTTTCCCATATGATAGCATCCAGGCGTATCCTTCAACACAGGAGAAAAACTGTTCAACGAAAGACTCCCAGGAAGCAGGTTTCTAGACAACAGACTTCGATATTCTCCAACGTGCTCCTTCTTAATAAATAGAGGTCTACTGGGGTCATGCTGTGCTGGCTTCTTCACTTCCACAATGTCTGAGAGCAGACTCATACCCCCTGCAGTTTTCCACTTTGTTCAATATGTTGGCATAGCCACAATCATAGCAGTTGGCCTTCAGTAGACTTTCAAGGCCAGAAGAGAACTAAAGATCTTACACAGCTGGTCTATGGGATCTCTGGGTGGTGCAAACGGTTAACACGCTTGGCTGCTAATCCAAAGGTTGGAGGTTCAAATCTACCCAGAGGCACCTCAGAAGAAAGGCCTGACAATATAATTCTGAAAACTCAGCCACTGAAAAACCTATGGAACACAGTTCTACGCTGACACACGAGGTCGCCATGACTTGATGGCAACTGGTTAATTGATGGTATTAAAGTTTAAACAACCATGATATTATGCATAGCAAAGGCTCCATGTAAAAATATATCAAATCCAGTTACATTAAACTTATCATAAGAATCTCTAAATAATTTACCCACTGGACAAAAAAAAATAAAACCTTCAAACAAAAAACAAATTGAAAGAGATCAAGTTAGAGCTATCAATGAAAATCCTGTAATTTTTTGAGGGTTCTGATGCTAGTTGTCTGATACTTGCAGCAAAGCGTTCTCTGAAAAAAATATATATAACTAGCTCTTTTCTTGAGGCAGAGCTATATGCATGTTTGTGTGAAATTAGCAATAAACCTTAAATCACCAAACTCTTAGGTTTGGGGCCTGACATTTATAGGATATGGGAAGTCTTTAAAAAACACTTTATTTCTAAATCAATATCTTACATGGCCATTCCATCTTTTGAAGATGAAAATTGATTTTTCTCAGCCCTGCAAATAGGCTGTTCCCTTCCCCCAACACTGTGAAAGCCCAGAAACACAGGCAGAGCGAGATGCAAAGTCCCAACCCTGGGCAGCCTTGTTGCTGAAGATTTCAACACGATCCACATAGGCCAGAAAAAGGTGACTTTCAATGTTGTACATTTTTAAAGAATTTTCTTCTTTTATTATTGACAAATAGTTATAAACAGTGTTTTTGCTACAAGCAGTCATACTTATTTTATGCGAATTTTTGTTTCAGGTGACAAGTAAAAAACATTAGCTCAGATCCACCTTAAAAATAACCCAGCGAGTTTATTTCTGACACACACATTTCTGAGGACTGGAGGATTAATAGTCATTGGATAGAGGTTGAAATCTGTTAGTATGTAATATATGAGCCCTCCAAAAATAAAGTTAAGCCAGGAGAATAAAAGTATTTTTCAGCACCATTTCACTCTCACTGTAGGAAGGGAGGAGAAATGGAACAGGGAAAGTTTGAGGCTGACCACCTGCAACATGATAGGTGGAGTTTTTGAATGAGAAGAAGTGTCCCAGCCTTCTCTTGGGTGTCAGTGTACTAAGGTGGTTAACCAGAGAGATATGCTTCCACTTCAGATGTAGAAAGCCACGAAAGAACATCACTGACACTCTAACGATAAAAAAAACAAAAAACACAGATAATCTATAAAATTAGAGAAGACCATTAGAGAGCTGAAGTCACAAGGCAACCAAGTGAACTGAACTCCAAAGACTGATAAACTCTTCCAAAGAAAAGCAGGCCACACAAACTGCTATGCCTTTGGCAGAGCATGGTAAACAGGAAAGAAGCAAAACCCAAAAAACCAAACCCGTTACCTTTGAGTCAATTCTGACTCATAGTGACCCTACAGGACAGAGCAGAACTGCCCCATACAGTTTCCAAAGAGCACCTGGTGGATTGGAACTGCCGACCTTTTTGGTTAGCAGCTGTAACACTTAACCACTACGCCACCAAGGTTTCCGGAAAGAACAAGGAGTTTAAATTTTATGAGTTCTCAAAGACTAAGTGTGAGCTAGAGTGACGATTTAGAATAACTGGAAGTCCCAGACACAAGGGGAACCACCCTCACTTGCAAGTTTTTTTCCATGGGTCTCCACTGGATGGTCATGAACAAGTTTGAAGATGGGAAGAAGATCAAGAGCAGTGGTGCAGATATGCTTCCCCAGATCCTTCTTTTATATGAAGCTAAAGCCAAAAGCTGCTGGAAGAGGGTTAGGAAATCTTCTTGCCCTATGGCAGAGAAGATCCATTGCTTCTGAGGGTGGAATAGAAGCCAAAGGCCAAAATCTCACATGGACACAAAGCAGATATTTGTTGCTGCTGGGAAATGGGTGCAGCCCTGGTAGTTCAGTGGTTAAGAGCTTGGCTGTTAACCAAAAGTTCAGCAGTTCAAATCCACCAGGCACAACCTGGAAATCTTGTGGGCCAGTTTTACTCTGTCCTATACGATCGACGGCACTGGGTTTTTTTTTTATACGATCGCTATGAATTGGAATAGACTTGACTGCAGCAGTTGTTTGTTTGTTTGGGGGGGGGTTGGGGAGGAAGCAGGGAGCTCTTTCCTACTCAAGAATCAAAGCAGGGTTTGGCTGCCATGATGGGAAGAGGAAAAGAAGAGACAGGAATGCTGAAACAGCCCTATTTCCAAGGTCAAGGCTCACGGGACTTTCCAAAGACTGAGGTTACATCATGAGTTCCTCTCTTCCCCCTACTCCATTGGCCCCACCACAAGTCTAGCACTGAGTAACAAGCAATGGTAGTCTACTACAGGTGGATGGACAAAAATGTAAAGAGAACCCCCTCTACAGCCCAGATGTTCAGGGACTACTAAAAGCTAATGATGGAGCAGGAACACTAAGAACAATACTTCAGCACTCCAGGATCCACACTAAGTGCAAAGTAAGAGCAATCTGCTATTGAAGGAATATAAAGTCCATGGTGTCCTGAAGGTTTACTATAGCAACAACAAAATCCAAATACAGCTAAACTATAGGCTGGATTGACTCAACCACCCAAAATAATGGTTTGAAAGAACAAGGGGTATACCCATTTCTGAGTGTAAATACTATTTACTTCAGTATCTTCTGTTCTTTTATACATGATGTCCGACATTAAATAAAAAATAACAAGACATATAAAAAACAAGGAAAAAAGATGACTAAACAAGTCTTGTCTTCATTAAATTTCTGCTTAGGGAGAGGCCTGTTAGCCAAAAAATAAAATCTATTATAATAGTTATATTAGAAATATTTCAAAGAGTATCATAAACACTGCATATATGAGAGGATTGAGTAATTCTTTCTGGGGGAAGTGCCAGAGAAAGCAAATAAGAGACATTAAGTGAAAGTTCCCCATGAGGACAACTAGAAAAAAGCATTTCTGTAGAGGAAATTGCTCGTGAAAATGCATGGATGGATGAAGAGGATGTGAAATATTGGCAAATTCAGTTAGGCCAAGATAACCTTGTGGGGTGGGGGTAAGAATTATCTCATTGTTTGTTGCTTTTCACATGGTGTCTCTGAAGGTGCATTAGTATATAATGCTAATTGTTCTTTGAAAACAGGAAAACATATTGACAATACGCTGGGGCTGAAGTGACGGTCCTACTACAATTTCCCCTGGAAGAAGGATTCTGTTGTACCCTTGAACTCATTCATAAGCTAGTATTGGCAAGGTTGTATTTTCTTGGTGGTTGAGGGTGATTGCTGATATTTTAGGGAAAAGATACTCTTAAATGAAAATGCCAGTTATAACGGAAGTCTATTGGGCACCCCAAAGACAGAATATCAACAAAACGATAGGCATGTTTGCATAAATTTGAATAAGTTTCACGCATTTCTCTATTCACAGGAAATAATACCTAACATTATTTTTCTTTTCTTTCTTATTGAAAAGTTGAATTAAGAAAACTGTATGATTTGTAACACATCACATTAATGGTAATTAGTTCCTGTATTAGAACATCATAAACACTCACACATGTGTTTTAGGGGTATATAAAAATCATAAACTTTTGGAAATCACTTAAAACAAAGCTGAACTATGAGAGCATTTGGATATAAAATATGTTGAGGAAATAGTACAATTATACAAAGCTATCTATACATTTGGCTTAAACTGATTTGCATTATGAAATGTAAACTCCCATATACAGTTAGTTAGTTTTGTTTATATAGTTAGTGCAGATTATTTATAGGCTACCCAATGAGTAGCTCTGGGAGCTGCACAAACACTATGGAATCAATCCTCATCCATTCGTCATTTTCTCAACAAGGAGGTTGACTCCTTTGGTGTAGCCTCTACACAGGCTGGGAAAGAATCTGCGGGTCCCGCCAGAGGGTGCTGTGGAAGGTTTAAATCTCCACAGGTATCGCTGTTTCTCCCAGCTTTAACCTTGAGTGCAGGCTCTGGGCACTCCAGATACTGTATCTACTACCCACTGACTTAGGCATTTATTCCAATCCTATATCCCTTTATCTAAACCTGTGAGAGACTGGATGTGAATGTAAAGTCCACCTGCACACCCATGCTTCTCAGACAGGCCAGGTGGACTCCCAGGGGTTGAGCGAAGTATGCTGAATATTCAAACACTAGGGATAAGCATGGGACATCTTCCTGGATCACAAATTTTTCTGAAAGATTTTTTTGGAACACATTGCTTTTTAATCCGTAAATATGGTTATAGTATAAATTAAAATGCAAAGCAGTTACATGTTTTAAAAGCTAAAACATAAAAATTAAAAAAAAAAAGTCTTTTCCCTTGCCTCAGGATACTTTCTCAGCTTCTCCTCCAGGCTCTCCTCCTCAAGCTCTTATGTTCTGAGAGGTACAGTGGTGGGTATTTTGAGAAACTCTGATACTTGCTGAGGTGCGATACTATGTGAAGAATAGAAATCTGGAGGGGTGACAGTAGCCAATATAAGGCAGTTAAGTGGTAGGAAATGGGTTAAATTAAGAAACAGTTACTTACCATGAACTACTCCACAAAGGAGATGATGGGGCTAGAATTTCTGTTGAGTTTATGGCCCTCAACAGAATGAATCAAATATCACATTCTCAGTGGTCCAGGCTGAGTACTCAAAAGCCACAGGTCAATAAAACACAGCCCAAATAGCAAGAAAGTGGATTTATGAAATCTGTTTGGGCTCTCTTGGGACTCGGATATACAGATACCTCTCTTCTTCCTCTGGGTCCTCATGTGGCTTTTCCCTAGGAAGCCAGCTTTCTGGCTTTGTGGAATAGCTCTTGGAGCATTCTTTTGAACTCACAAACCCAATCTCTCACTGCAATTGGCTCATGGTGTTGACTCTCTGCAGTGTATGATATACCCAAACATCTGTTGAGCAGACACAAGTCATTGAGCTCCAGCTCTGTTGTTTCCACAAGAGACTTTATAATATGTAGAGAGACTCTTTTGGCCATATAAACTGACCCTCTCCCCTTTACAACAACTTTCTGCTAATATCACTGAAGTTGCACCATTTTGTAGCATACTTAATTATGCTCATGTGAAACCTGTACCTAGACCAAGAGGCAGTCATTCAAACAGAACAAGGGGACTTTGCGTGGTTTAAAATCAGGGAAGGTGTGTGTCAGGGTGGTATCCTTTCACCAAACTTATTCAATCTTTATGCTGAGCAAATGATCCAAGAAGCTGGATCCTATGAAGAAGAAAGTGGCATCAGGATTGCAGGAAGGCTCATTAATAACCTGCGATATGCAGATGACACAACCTTACTTGCTGAAAGTGAAGAGGACTTGAAGCACTTACTGACGAAGATCAAAGATCACTGCCTTCAGTATGGTTTACACCTCATCATAAAGAAAACAAAAATCCTCACATCTGGAACAGTAAGCAACATCATGACAAATGGAGAAAAGACTGGTGTTGTCAAGGATTTCATTTTACTTGGATCCACAATCATTACCCAAGGGAGCAGCAGTCAAGAAGTCAAATGATGCATCTCACTGGGCAAATCTGCTGCAAAAGACCTCTTTCAAGTGTTCAAAAGCAAAGATGTCACCTTGAGGACTAAAGTGAACCTGACCCAAGCCATGGTGTTTTCAATTACCTCATATGCATGCAAAAGCTGGACAATGAATAAGTAAGACTGAAGAAGAATTGATGCCTTTGAATTATGGTGTTGGCAAAGAATATTGAATATACCATGGACTGCCAGAAGAACAAACAAATCTGTCTTGGAAGAAGTGCAACCAGAATGCTTAGAAGCGAGGATGGTGAGACTGTCTCGCATACTTTGTACATGCTATCAGAAGGGATGAGTCCCTGGAAAAGGGCATCACGCTTAGTAAAGTAGATGGTCAGAGAAAAAGAGGAATGAGATGGATTGACACAAAGGCTGTAATAATAGGCTTAAACACAGCAGTGATTGTGAGGATGGCATAAGACATGGCAGTGTTTTGTTTGTTGTACATAGGGTTGCTGTGAGTCGGAAGTGACTTGAGGGCACCTAACAACAACGAACAACAATTGCCCTCTGGGTTATTTTTGCCTTGGGAAGTGTAAAAAAAAAAAAAGAAGAAAGAAAGAAAGGCACAATGGTCAGAATCAGGGAGACACCACACTCACTCTCAGCTGTCTTTGGAGATAAACAGACCTCTCAAGGATCCCCGGCAGTATAGGTAAACTAATGATCTGTCCTTTTTGTAATTAAAACAAGAGAAAGGGCCATTTCTGAAAACTTTGCAGCAAGGCCACACCTAGCAACAACACTGCTATTAAACCTGGTTAGGCTGTCAATTTCTTGAAGTTTCTGTATCTCTCAGAGCCTACTCTGCTCAACCTGCAAGGCCTCTGTTCTTTTTCTACTTCAGTTAATTGTAGGAACTGCTTAGCCAGGAAATAAAAATTCTCGAGTTGGTAAAAAAAAAAAAAAAAGATAACCATTCAGAGATGTTTGAGAATGACACAATTTGGAAGCCTTCGTGTTCTTTCCTCTCACTTTCTTGCATCTAAATTAGCAGGCTAGAAAACCATGGAAAGGATTGTGTTTTCTCTAAACAAGCCTTTGGAGACATCCTCAATCTTCACGTGCATCCCTGATTTAGGCAGTTTCTCCATGCACACACCATGGGAGGGACGTGCCAGTCACCACATCTCCCCTTCAATGCTCAGCTTAGTAGACAATAAATAAACCACTCTTCAGAAAATTATCTCTTCCGATGTATTAAACGACACTCTGGTGCCCTATAACAGTTGATTTCCATCACCGTAAAAATTAATTCACCTCATATAGTAAGCAATCTACTTTCTCAGAGTAATTTTGTTACAGGATCAAAGCCAATACTTTCAAAAAAGGAAAATTTCTCTTGTGAACTTCACCACAAAAGGAAATCTTGAAGCAGGAACATTTTTTCTTTGACTCCAAATACTATTTAGAAGATGACAGTCATCATTCATATCTTCTAATGTTTAATGACAAGGAAATAATGTCAGTATCTTCTTGGTGGCATACCAAAAGACTTTTCCCCACTTTTTCATTCACTATTGAAAAATGTATTTATGGAGTAGCAAACTCGAATGGGTAGGAGGGGAAGGAGAATGAACCACTGGATCTGTTGTTCTGTCGGAGAGATTCTTGAGCCAAAAACTAAATTGGGAAATCGCTGGGCCGGCTAGAAACGCAGATAACTGAATCCTGGCCAGAGTCCATTCATCGCTGCATTATCTTCAGTGCTAAGCCCCTGCACCTCAGTGTCAGAGGAGAACGTGTCTGGATTTCTGGAAAATGCAAGGAATCAGAATTGTCCAAGTAGGAACACATAAAACCTGGGAAATAAATATATTCCTTGGAGTGTCTTAAGCATGAGCAAGAAAGACCAGTCATAGGTTTTAGAAGGAAATTCAATCAGACATACATTTGCAGCCTCCCTGGAGGTGGTATTTATTTATTCAGGCATTTATTATTTAATTCACCAATATTTGTTGAGCATCTACTTTGTGTCACACCCCTTATTAGGCTATGGGGATACAGAAGTGAGTGAGACAAAGATAACAATAGGGCTGGGTCATGGAGGAGGTCATAATGAGAAATTCCCACCACGCATCTGTCAGTTTGTTGTACTGTGGTGGCTTGCATGTTGCTGTGATAATGGAAGCTTTGCCACCGGTATTTCGAAAACCAGTAGGGTCACCCTTGGTAAACAGGTTTCAGCAGAGCTTCCGGACTAAGACAGACTAGGAAGAAGGAACTAGCAGTCTACTTCTGAAAGAAACTGGCTAGTGAAAACATTATAAATAGCAGCAGATCGTTGTGAGATATAGTGCTGGAAGGAGAGCCCATCAGGTTGGAAGGCACTTAAAATATAACTGGAAAAGAGCTGCCTCCTCAAAGTAAAGTTGACCTTAATGACATGGATGGAGTTGAGCTTTCAGAACCTTCATTTGCTGATGGGGCACAACTCAAAATGAAAAGAAACTGCTGCAAACATCCACTAATAATTGGAACATGGAATGTAAGAAGTATGAATCTAGGAAAATTGGAAGTCATCAAAAAATGAATTTGAAGGCATGAAGACCGATATCCTAGGCATTAGTGATCTGAAATGGACTGGTATTGGCCATTTTGAATTGGACAATGATATAGCCTACTATGCTGGGAATGACAAATTGAAAAGGAATGGCATAGTGTTCATCGTCAAAAAGAACATTTCAAGATCTATGCTGAAGTAGAACGCTGTCAGTGATAGGATAATATCCATACGCCTACAAGCAAGACCAGTTAATACAAATATTAGTCGAATTTACTCACCAATCGCTAATGCCAAAGATGAAAAAATTTAAGATTTTTATCAACTTCTGCAGCTGAAATTGATCAAACATGCAGTCAAGATGCATTCATAATTACTGGTGATTGGAATTTGAAAGCCGAAAAGGAAAAAGGATTTGTAGCCAGAATATATGGCCTTAGTGATAGAAATGATAGAGATCATATGATAGAATTTTACAAGACCAACAACTTCATTGCAAATACCTTTTTTCAATAACATAAATGGCAACTATACATGTGGACCTCACCAGATGAAAAGCACAGGAATCAAATCGACTACATCTGTGGAAAGAGATGATAGAAAAGTTCAATATCATCAGTCAGAACAGGACCAGAGGCTGACTGTGGAACAGACCATCAACTGCTCACAAGCAAGTTCAAGCTGAAGCTGAAGAATATTAGGCAAGTCCACAAGAGCCAAAATATGGCCTTGAGTATATCTCACCTGAATTTGGAGACCATCTCAAGAATAGATTTGATGCACTGAACACTAATGACCAAAGACCAGGTACGTTGTGGGAAGACATCAAGGATATCATACGTGAAGAAATCGATATCATTAAAAAGAAAAGAAGAGACCAAAATATATGTCAGAAGAGACTCTGAAACTTGCTCTTGAACCTAGAGTAGCTAAAGTGAATGGAAGATATGATGAAGTAAAATAACTGAGCAGAAGATTTCAAAGTAAAGTATTATAATGAAATGTGCAAAATTCTGGAGTTAGAAAACCAAAAGGGAAGAACACGCTCAGCATTTCTCAAGCTGAAGAACTGAAGAAAAAATGTAAGCCTCAAGTTGCAATATTAAAGGATTCTATGGGGAAAATATTGAATGATGCAAGAAGCATCAAAAGAAGATGGAAGGAATTCAGAGTACCTGTACCAAAAAGAATTGGTCGACGCTCAACCATTTCAGGAGGTTGCAAATGATCAGGAACCAATGGCCCTGAAGGAAGAGGTCCAAGCTACATTGAAGGCATTGGCAAAAAAAAAAGGCTCCAGGAATTGATGGAATATCAATTGAGATGTTTCCACAACATGGAGGTGCTCACTCCTCTATGCCAAGGTACTTGGAAGACAGCTACCTGGCAAAACGACTAGCAAATTGTGCCATTCCAAAGGAAGGTGATCCAACTGAATTCAGAAATTATTGAACATCATTAATATCACACACAAGTAAAATTTTGCTTAAGTTCTTTTAAAAGTGGCTGCAGCAGTATATTGACAAGGAATTGCCAGAAATTCAAGTGGATTCAGAAGAGGATGTGAAATAACGAATATCATTTCTGATGTCAGATGGATCTTGACTAAAAGCAGAGAATACCAGAGAGATGTTTACCTGTGCTTTATTGACTATGCAAAGGCATTCAGCTGTGTGGACCATAACAAATTATGGATAATATTGCAGAGGATGGAAATTCCAGAACACTTAATTGTGCTCAAGAGGATCCTGTACATAGACAAAGGGGCAGTCATTTGAACAGAACAAGGGGACACTGCATGGTTTAAAGTCAAGAAAGGCGTGTGTCAGCATTGCATCCTTTTACCCTACTTACTCAATCTGTATGCTGAGCAAATGGTCCGAGAAGCTGAACTATATGAATAAGAATGTGGCCATCAGGATTAGTGGAAGACTCATTAACAACCTGCAATATGCAGATGACACAACTTTGCTTGCTGAGAGTGAAGAGGACTTGAAGCACTTACTGATAAAGATCAAAGACTACAGCCTTCAGTACAGATTACACCTCAACATAAAGAAAACAGAAATCCTCACAATTAGACCAATAAGCAACATCATGATAAATGGAGAAAAGATTGACATTGTCAAGGATTTCCTTTTACTTGGATCCACAATCAATGCCCACGGAAGCAGCAATCAGGAAATCAAATGGCACATTTTATTAGGCAAATCTGCTGCAAAAGACCTATTTAAAGTGTTCAAAAGCAAAGATTTCACTTTGAGGACTAAGGGCGCCCAACCCAAGGCATGATATTTTAGATCGCCTCATATACATGAGAAAGCTGGACAATGCCTTTGAATTATGGTGCTGGTAAAGAATACTGAATATTCTATGGACTGCTGGAAGAAAGAACAAGTCTGTCTTTTAAGAAGTACAGCCAGAATGTCCTTAGAATTGTGTATGGCAAGACTTTGTCTCACATACTTTGGATATGTAATCAGGAGGGAGCAGTCCCTGGAGAAGGACATCATGCTTGGCAAAGTAGAGGGTCAGTGAAAAAGAGGAGATGGACTGATACGGTGGCTGAAACAATGGGCTGAAACCTAGCAATGATTGTGAGGATAGGGCAGGACCAGACACGTGTTTTATTCTGTTGTACATAGGGTTGCTCCGAGTTGAAACTGACTCAATGGCAGCTAGGAACAACAACAACGGGAAATTCAGATTTTAATCCAAGTGCAATGAAATCATTGAATGTATTAGGTAAAGAACAGACGTGAAGGTGTTTACACTGTAAGATATCCTGGAGAAATGGACTGGAGGGTTTGGGATGGAATTGGTTAAGAGCTTGTTATAGGTCAGTTGGTTGGGCAAGCAGAAGATGTATCAGTCTCTCAGGTGGTGTCAAGATTCAAGAAAAGTTTAATAGGAAGAGAAAATTTTTCCTTTTTTCTTGACAAGCACAGCAAATGACACAACCTCGCTGGCTGAGAGTGAAAAGGACTTGAAACACTTACTGATAAAGATCAAAGACTATAGCCTTCAGCATGGATTACACATCAACATAAAGAAAACAGAAATCCTCACAACTGGACCAATAAGTAACATCATGATAAATGGAGAAAAGATTGATGTTGTCAAGGATTTCCTTTTACTTGGATCCACAATCAATGCCCATGGAAGCAGCAGTCAGAAAATCAAAGGGTGATTTTCTTTCTTTGTTTTTTCCCCCTCCCCTCCTTTTTTCTTTCCTTCCCGCCTTTAAAAATGGGAGTATATTTAGTATTTTTGTTGAGTATAATTTTTTTTTTTATAAGAGGAATACAAGCTTATCATAAGAAACTTCAAAAAATATACCAGCATAGGAAATAGAATGTAAAACTTTTCTAGTTCACTGTAATCTCAGGTCCAGAAGACATCTACCATTTACAGTTTTATGTATATACTTCCAGGTTTTCTCTATGAGTATATAAACAAAGAAAAAAGCATATTAATAACAGTGATCTGGTAATCTGGTGATGATTAGTTTTAACAAGTTAACTTGAAATGGCTAAATAATGACTTGGCAAAACAAAACAATTACATTTGCAAAACAAGGGATGTAGAAGAAGACATATAAGGGAGATACTGTTCAAAATCTGGTCTGTAAACTACCTTAGTAATTCCTGGTTTTTATGGCAGACATGCCGAATCTCAGAGGATGCAGCCCGAGAATCTTCAGTATAACAAGCTCCCCAGGTTATCTCAATGTACACAAAATTTGAGAACCAGTGACTCAAAAGTATATAATCTTTTCTTAGTAAAACACTGAATAACACCTACACATATGTCTTCAAAATAGAGAGGCACAATTGGACGTCTTGTCTCCAGTGCAGCATGTAAAGGGCCGGGAAGTCATCACTCCCATGCCCACAACAAGAACAAACCTGAAAATCAACAACTTTTCTTAGACCCACTAGAAAATTGAAGTCATAAAGCAAACCTCCACTCAGAACATTACAGATACAGGCAGACATAGAAAATTGCAGCTTACCAGAAGCAGAGATCACTGCTGGACCCAGCCCTGAGTAGGGTGACTGGATGGAGCATGCTCACCAAAGGGTTGGTGGTTCGAACCCACCCAGTGGCTCTGCAGGAGAAAAGGCCTGGCAATCTGCCCCGTAAAGATTACAGCTTAGAAAACCCTATGGGGCAGTTCTACTCTGCCCTATAGGGTCGCTATGAGTATTAATCAATTACAGGGTAATTGATTAATTTCCAGAGATTGAGCATGGCCTATCTTGAGAGATAAAAGTCCCTGAAGGCACAGCCTTATGGGGGTCCCTACACTTTATTCAGTTCTACAGCCAAGTACTCCACCAGGTTGTCACTGTGAAGATCAAAGAAAAAAAAATCCCCCTAGTGCTCCCGGTTGGAGCCCTTGTTGCTCAGTGGTTAAGGGCTCAGCTGCTAATCGAAAGGTTGGTAGTTCAAATCCACCAGCTGCTCCACGGAAACCTTACGGGGCAGCTCTACTCTGTCCTGTAGGTCGCTGTGAGTCAGAACAGACTTGATGGCAGGCAAGGGTTTGGTGTTTCCCGCTGGGGGAGTAACCATTTTAAAAGAGTGCTCTGCTCTCCTTAACAACTGCTTGCCCTCAAGAGTAACTATTTTATCAGAATTGAGGAAAAGGAAATACCCAACTGCAACCTTTTCTAACTTGCCTGTCTCATTCATGTAAGGGGTGGAAAAAAAAAAGAAATTAGATAGCCATGCCGAAAACATCTTTAACCTTTCCCTTAATAAGGAGAAACTTTGATTTTTTTTCCTAACTCTTTAGTCACTAAAATATGTCTACAAAGAGAAAAGCAATTGCCCGTCTCAGGTCCTCCATGTAGAATGATCTTTATTAGTTAACATTCCTGGCCTCTCTCTGCTCCTTATGACCTCCTATCAGGGAATAGGAGGAACTTAACTGACTGGTGACTGTTGCTGTTGTGTGCCATGGAGTCTATTCTGACTCATAGCGACCCTATAGGGCAGAGTAGAACTGCCTCATAGGATTTTCTGAGCTGTAATCTTTATGGGAGCAGATTGCCAGGTCTTTTCTCCTGCGGAGCCACTGGGTGGGTTCAAACCACCAACCCCTTTGGTGAGCACACTCCATCCAGTTGGCCTCATGCTGTCTTTGGGATGCTTTTCTGCAGAGCATATGGTTTTCTTCCCCTTCTCGCCATACCACACACTTAGCAGGCATAGGTCCCTGATTACATGGAGAAGTCTATCTAGGAAACTCAATGTTGCTAGGCAACTAGGTCAAGTCTTCTGCTTAGCTTTCATCAGTAATAAAAAACCCAGACCCATTGCGGTTGAGTCGATTCCAACTCATAGTGACCCTATAGGACAGAGTAAACTGCCCCATAGAGTTTCCAAGGAGCACCTGGTGGATTCGGACTGCCGACCTTTTGGTTAGCAGCCACAGCTCTTAACCACTGCGCCACCAGGGTTTCCATTCATCAGTAATAGGCAGACATTTAAATCTATATCTGTCTGACTTCTGCATCTGTAAATTGGCTCCTAGTCAGGTTGGTAAAGGGCTGTCTACTCATTCCACTAAACCCCAACACAAGCTCAGTGGGTCATGCCAGAGGTGTAACTAAGGTATGGCAGGCAGGGCACATGCTCCGAGCACCGCTTGAGAAGGGGCACTAACGAGCAGTTTCTATTGGCCATTGCAGTTTCCATCACCAGCTATCTATCTTATTTTAGTGCTGTCTTACTTAAGGGTTATATGGAGTCAATACATTCTAAAAAAACCAAAACAAACAAACAAAAAAACACCCAGTGCCACCGAGTCAATTCCAACTCATAGTGACCCTATAGGACAGAATAGAACTGCCCCACAGAGCTTCCAAGGAGCGCCTGGTAGATTCGAACTGCCGACCCTTTGGTTAGCAGCCGTAGCACTTAACTACTACGCCACCAGGGTTTCCCATTCTACATAAGCACAGAAAAATACAGGCTTTTGTTTTAGAAAACAAAATTGGTTCACTCATTTTGTGGTTAAGGAATATCATTTTTAGACCTCTAAGACAATTTCCTTGATTTAACAGGAAGGAATTCTCAAGACCACTCCTCAATAAATATTTCTTAAAAATTCAGGGGAGGGAGTGGAGGAGAAAGAACAGAAAGGAAGAGAGACAGGAGGAAAGCTGGCCATAACTCACCCTTGTCATAAATACTTCTTTTGCTGGGAAAGATGTACAAGTAGCAATGAACTTGGGTAATATTTCTGCTCAGCCTATATCCAATATTCTATATAACCTTCAGCAAGTCGTCTAACACCTTCGGGTCTCAGTTTCCCCAAAACACTCTTGGATTACAAGCTGTCTCTGATCTCTTTCAGTATTTAACTTCTGCATCCTATTATTATACACATGTGACTTCTCTGGTAAAGGGTCAGTCTCCCGACTTCCTTTTGAACATAGCAGGACAATTTTTAAATACTAAAGTCCTCACACATCAAGAAAGCCTATGACTTCTCCAGAAGACCAAAAAAAAACAGCAAACATAGAAACTGCAAAGTGTACAATGAGCAAATATTGTTTTAAAAAATTATAAGACTATTTCCCTGGACAAAGCGGGAGGAAAATGTAGAACAAAATTCAAATTCACGAAAGAAGTCCGGACTTACCAGTCTGAGAGAGACTGGAGGAACCCTAAGACTATGGTCCCTAGACTCCTTTTAATTCAGAACTGAAGTCACTCTCAAAGTTCACCCTTCAGCCAAAGATTACACAGGCCTATAAAACAAACAATATGTTTGTTTTACGTGAGGAGCGTGCTTCTTAGCTCATTCATGAAAAGGAGACCAAATGGGCAACACCTGTCCAAAAGCAAAGATGTGAAGGCAGGAAAGGACAGGAAAACTGGAGGAATGAAAACGGGGAACCTGGGGTGGAGAAGGGGAGACTGTTGACACATTGTGGGAATTGCAACCAATGTCACAAAACAATCTGTGTATAAATAGCTGAATGAGAAACTAATTTGCTCTGTAAGTTTTCACTTAAGGCACAATTAAAAAAAACAACCTCACTATGAGGAAAAAAATGACAAGATCATCAAACACAGACATGCTTTCTATAACGAGGCAACAAGCTGGGTGTCAGGAGCTTTGGACCACACGTTAGGAGATCTGAGTTTAGTTTCATCTTTCTATCAATTTACTGCTTAACTCTGAGAAAAACGCTTGGTATTCCTGTGGATCAGAGTACCATATTTTCACACAAATAACTTGCGCCTTCAACGTTTGTTTGCCAACCGCACCCTCCCCCTGCAAGGTACTTTCCTAATAGCCACTATGCCAATTTATTTTTTACATGTTGCTGTGAAAAAAAAATTCGCATAGTGCACTTAAGAAAATACCTCATGGGGGAAGGGAGTGTGCTGTCATTTTTTTTCACGATGCTGTAAAAAAATTAGCATAGCGTGCTTACAAAATTACCTCGAGGGGGAAGGCACAGTTGGCAAATATAGAAGGTTTGCATTATTTGCATGGAAATATGGTAATCGGTTATAAAAATGAATAATAATCATCTATACAAATGAAGAAATGGCTGGAGCCCTGTTCAAAAGAGTAGGGTGGAGGAGAAGTAACATGGAGCTAGATGATCTTAGGTGAACTACTTGAAGTCTCTGGGCTTGGTTTCTCACCTGTGAGAAGAGGTGACTTCTTTTAATGCCCTCTTCTGCCTTAAAATTCTAGGACACAAATATCATCCCCAGCTAAAATGAATTCATTGCTTTTCTGTGTCCATTGGATGCTTGCATGTGTGGGTGTTGGAGCAGAAGCAGGAAGTTAACTTCCTAAAGCTAACACCCCAGAACTGCTTTCAAAATATAATTAAGCTGCTTGGCTGAAACCTACCATTCAGAATCAAAGCATACTTAGAAGACACAAGGTGTAGAAGATAATATTGTGCTTCGTTTAGATATAATAATTGCCAAGAAATGTTACTGTACATTTTAATGAGTAGTATTAAAAAAAAAAACAGCGTGTAGTCCTTAACTGATCAGATAAGTTTTCTTTAAAAATATCCTCATTGGCCCAATAACGTCTCTTGGATTTCTATATGAAAATGCTCCATTCTTTGTGCCCAAGGTACCAAAGACACGTCTTGTCAGCTTAAAAGACGGTTGGTGCAGACCTCAGAGTGAGCCCCTGGTGTTTATATAAATAGGGCTTTCGATTCACAAGCAATTAGCCATTCATGACATATGACACTGTTACTAATATCATCAGAGTATCTAATTAAGAGTACTTACGCACATGACACTCCATGATGCAAGAGACTCAAAACACAAACATATTTCCTGGTTTCTGGATATCAGGAACTTAATACCTTGCCTGAAATTCATTACCAACTGATTACAAATTCTGCAATGACCCACGTGAAGAATGCAACCCGCTATATTTCTAAGAAATTTCATTTGGCATTCCTAGTCTTTTCTTTACTCTCTGTAATATTTTCGACATCCTCAATTAAATGAATCAGCTCTGCTACAGCCACGGATTTATACTGATTAACCAAAATAGGCCAGTGAGTTTGTTTTGAGTTTATTTCTGTTTCAGCCTAAAGCACAGGAAGTCTAGGGAAATGAGCAGCAGCTGAGAATTAGACTTGCTTGACTTGATCAAGGCTGTGGCAAATATGCAAGCTGATTATGTGACATCTTTCTCTATTTGTTCCCTGGCATTGCTGGGAAACGTGAGGGGGAGCCCAGGGTCAGAGAAGGAGCACGGCATTCAGATTCCAGCCCCGGAATCCCTAGCTGTGAGACCTCTGACCCAGGGCTGAGCCCCTCAGATGTCCAGTTTTCCTTATCTGCAATTAGAGATAATAATAATTCCTGCCCCAAAGAGTCATCAAGAAGATTTCATGTAAAGAATCTGGTAGGATAAATGTAAACTCCCTTTTAATGCCAGGTTCCTTCTTTCTACATCCTCTTCTGAATTCTGGTATTTTCCACTGCTGCCTGTCTATGTTCCTTCTTTCCTTCTATAAATATTTCTCATCAGACATGCCCTTATGTGTTTTAGACACTGGCTAGGCACTGTGTATATATAACAAGCAGAAAAGCATTGTTCCTGCCCTTAAAGAACTTACCATCTAGTTGGCAAGACAAGAAATAAGTGCTTTTAATACAATGAGATGGATCCCTGGTGGCACAGTGGTGAAGTGCTCGGCTGCTAACAGAAGATCGGCAATTCGAACCCACCAGCGGCTCCACAGGAGAAAGATACAGCTGCTTACTTCTGTGAAGATTATAGCCTTGGGAACCCTATGGGGCAGTTCTGCTCTGTCCTACAGGGTCACTATGAGTCAGGTTTTGGAATACAATGAAATGGGGAGCGGTGGGTGGTTGGGTGGCTGGGGGACCAAGGGACACATGGAAGGAAATTTTAACACACTCCAAAGAGGTAAGAGAAACTTCCCAGAGTAAGGATGGACTAGGCTGAGCTGACAACAAGCAGTAGGTTGCTAGATAAAGGAACAGAGAGTTTGCACAAAACAGAAACTTCATGTGCAAAGGCCAAGAGGCCAGAGGCCTGACACTGTAAGTTGTTCTTTCTGGCTGGAGAGTAGGACACCAAAAGGTAGTTGCAGAAAATGGAGATAGAAAGAGGCCAGATTTTAAAGCACTTTGCAGACCTTGCTGAAAGGTTTAAACCTTACCTGGAGGGCAATGAGGGGACACTGCAGAGTTTTAAGAGAGAAGGGGCAGTATGCGATTTGTCATTTAGAAAGATGATGAAGGAGATATAAGAGTTAAGCAAGATAGTGCAACCAGATATGAAGCCCTTGAAGTACTCCAGGGAAGAGATGATGATAACCTGAAAAGAAAAGAATAGTTTAGTTTAATTGTACTATCTGTTCTTGAAACAGAACTTCTTCGAAGTTTCTAGCTAGTCAAACAGACTTAGCAATTTTTTTTCACCCTGCTGGGTGTTAACAGTTTATCAGCACAAGTACCTGCTATTATCACTTACATACTTCCTTCGTGATTCATGGTATGTAAGCTAGAGTTTCGGGCCCACTGATGACCACTGTGGAATCAGTCGTGTCCCTAGATGGTGACTGATGACTTGTTTACTTGTCAGGAGAGCCTTCTCTGCAAAACTACCTTCAAACAAAACATAAAGAAGCCTGACAAGCCTTCTAAAGAATCTATCTGATTATGATTTAATGCTGTGTATATAAGTGAAGGGGTGAATACCTCATGGAATAGAAGTTCCTCATTTAAATGACCTTCCCTAACTACTGCTGCTGTGGCTTGGGAAACCCTACTAGTATCTACTAAAATCCACAGCATCAAAGTGGTTGAAGAGCAGAGTAGTTGAAGAATTCTAATATCTTAAGAAATGTGCCAACCCTGACATTCTTATAATTCAGGCATTTTAGAAGAAATTACTCTAAATTATAATTTTACTAATTTCATATTAGAAGAAATTACTTTTTGTAGGTAAAAAATGAGAACAAAGACTCTTACACTTATCTTGAAAAGCAGCTTGCAAATAAAAGAGGAACTTTTGTTAAAGTTGAAAGAACTGATGTTTAAAAATGGATTTGGGATCCACGCGCATGTAGAAACTTCTGGTTATTCAGATAGGCGCATGAATGAGTAGCAAGAGGCATCATTTTAATGCTGGCAATTTTTTAAATTATTTGGGTTTGCAATATTTCTTTGCCAGAAAGCAATGAAGTGTGCAACCAATCCAAAGAGATGGATGGGGACACTACCACTTCCATATTTTTACCAAGCATTCAACATGCAGACACCATCTGAACTCTGTGGATCAAGATCATAAATCCTCTTGTGATGCACATTTGTTAATATTTGGCCTCATTTATCATCCCCAAGGGACAACTACAGAATAAAATACAACTGAATATGCTCTATCCAGAAATGCTCACAGATTTGCAGGAGACCTCAGTTAAACAAAACGAAACTTCTCTTTTTTTCTTCGCCCAACTTCCATGTCCAAGCAGGCCTTCAGAATGCAAATATATTTTTTAAAATTATACCCACTTTTGTTCTCCCCTCTCACTTCTGACCATTTTATTAAACTATATGTATATGTGATACACTGTGCTAAGCCCTTTATATATAAAGATCTCATGTAATGAAAACGAAACTATCAAGTTGTTGTCCTTAGGTGCTGTCAAGTCAGTTCTGACTCATAGTGACCATATGTACAATAGAAGGAAACACTGCCTGGTCCCGCACCATCCTCACAATTGTTGTTATGCTTGAGTCCATTATTGCAGCCACTGTATGAATCCATCTCGTTGAGGGTCTTCCTCTACTTTGCTGACCCTCTACTTCACGAAGCATGATGTTCTTCTCCAGGTACTGGTCTCCCCTGATAACATGTCTGAAGTATGTGAGATGGAGTTTCACCATCCTTGCTTCTAAGGAGTATCCTGACTATACTTCTTCCAAGACAGATCTGTTCATTCTTCTGGCAGTCCATGGTATACTCAACATTGTTTGCCAAGACCGTAATTCAAAAGCATCAATTCTTCTTCAGTATTCCTTATTCATTGTCCAGCTTTCACATGCATTTGAGGCGATTGAAAGTACCATTGCTTGGGTCAGGTACACCTTAATCCTCAAAGTGACATCTTTGCTTTGGAACACTTTAAAGAGGTCTTTAGCAGCAGATTTGCCCAATGCAATACATCATTTGATTTCTTATTGCTGCTTCCATGGGCAACGATTGTGGATCCAAGTAAAATGAAATCCTTGACAACTTCATTCTTCTCTGTTTATCATGACGTTGCTTATCAACCTAGTTGTGCAGATTTTTGTTTTACGTTGTGGTATAAACCATACTGAAGGCTGTAGTCTTTGATCTTCATCAGTAAGTGCTTCAAGTCCTCTTCACTTCCAGCAAGTAAAGTTGTGTCATCTGCATAATACAGGTTGTTAATGAGTCTGCCTCCAATCCTGATGCCGGTTTTTTTAATATAGCCCAGCTGAACTATGAAGTAGGTATTATATTTCCATTTTACAGATGTGGAAATTTGGACTTGGAAAGTCTAAGGTCATAAAGACAGTAAGTAGTGAAGTGAATATTCCCCAGGGTCTGTTTGATTCCAAAGACCAAGCTCTTACCCACTACCCCATATTGCTCCCCAGCTCTGCCCCACCCCCATACCATATCCCACCCCATCTCCTCCAAACCCAGTCTCACCATGAATATGAGGACACTTTGCCTGATGAAGCAACACAGAAAAATATTTTTTCCACCAGAGGTAAGGAGAAATGAAAACAAAAGCACATTGAAAGATTTTATTTAGTACCCGCTTAACATGGAATGGAGCCACAGTGGTGCAGTGGTTAAGCATTCAGCTGCTAACCAAAAGGTCGCCAGTTTAAACCCATCCGCTGCTCCTTGGAAACCCCATGGGGCACTTCTACTCTGTCTTATCGGGTCTCTATGAGTCAGAATAGACTCGATGGCAACAAGTTTGGTTTTTGGTTCAGTAACATGGAATGATAATAAGTATCTTAGAAATGGTATTTAAGTGACCTTGACCATATAACCTAGGAGTTTTCAATTAATGATAGACAATACCAACACAAACAAGTTCAAAAGATGTATGCTAAAAGCTGAATAAATATCTATATTATCTAGATAATGGAAGGATTTACATTGAACACAAGCAGCTAAGTAGAGTTGGAATGAAGTTGTGGGTGGAAGTCTCATATTTAGATAAGACTGGCCTGAAACAAATCTTCATCTCTTTTCCTGCTATTCAAGAACAACTGTGGGAAGAGTTTTGGGCGCCTTGGAAAACAGCTTAGTTTTTTTCTAAATTCATTATTTTAAGCCATTATGGTTGTTGAGTATTTTGCTCACGTTCATTTTCAGCAATATGTTACTATTACAAATTTTTTCAACATGGTTCTAAATGAAATAGTGTCTTAACAAAAAATTTTAATCAAGTCATAAACCTGAAGTCTAACATCAACTCTTATGAAAGTTTGGTTCTATATTAAAACATGAGAATTAGCTAAAGTGATATATTGCTGAATTTTTTAGTCATTTAAGAGTAGGTCAGAAGAATTCTGCAGTACCCCTACCAATACATGAACTCTGGGAAAGGATCATTGTGAGCATTATAGTTATGTCAATGTTATGGATTGAATTGTGTCCCCCCAAAATATCTATCAACTTGGCTAGGCCATGATTCCCGGTATTTGTGATTGTCCACCATTTTGCCATCTGATGTGATTTTCCTATGTGTTATAAATCCTATCTCTATTTTTTCTATGATGTTAATGACATGGGATCAGCAGCAGTTATGCTGATTAGGCAGGACTCAATTTACAAGATTAGGTTGTGTTTTAAGCCAATCTCTTTTGAAAATATGAAAGAGAGAAGTAAGCAGACAGACACAGGGAACCTCATACTACCAAGAAACAAGAGCCAGGAGAAGAATGTGTCTTTGGACCTGGGGTCCCTGAGCTGAGAAGCTCCTTGACCAGAGAAGATTGATGACAAGGACCTTCCCCCAGAGCTGGCAGACAGAAAAAGCCCTCATCTGGAGGTGGTACCCTGAATTTGGACTTTTAGCCTCCTACGCTATGAAAGAATAAATTTCTCTTTGTTAAAGCCATCCATTTATGGTATTTCTGTTATAGCAGCACTAGATAACTAAGACAGTGAGGAAAACCTCCTTCAAGTGATGTATCATTAGCCACAAATTTCTGGTTGAAGCTGGCTTTAAATAAAGCTTGTATGCAATTAAGTGATAGCCTATATTTATATCAGAAGTTACTGTAGACAAAATTGAACATTAATTGATAATGTATCTTAACATCAGCAACGAATAGCATGGACATCAAATATCAGTCCCACCCAAGGAGTTATGCACATGAGTTATGGGGAGTCAGAGAAAGGACACCTTTTAACATTGTCACAATGAGCTACTTATATTGGGAATCTCAATTTTAGTTTGGAAATAATGCTTTTCCCCTTTCTTCTACAAAGTTGGTCAAAAGGTAAGCACGGTTGGTCCAGGCCACAATCATTACAAAGTCATAAAAAATTTATTATAATGCAAAACTTGTCAAGGAAGCACACACACACACATACATACATACAAATTTTAATGCATTCAAAGCTAGAAAACGGTTTCATGCTCAGGTGTGTAAAGGAATAAGATACTGCAAAAAAAAAAAAGTAGACACAAACATCCAAAAGTCATCTTTCTCATTTCTATGAGTGGGGCTATATCCAGTGAAAAAGTAAGCCCACAGAAAGGCCTAACAATGGGTCCTTATCTTTGAAAACCACAGTGTTGCCCTCAAACAGTAATATGTTTTCACCATTTCTCCTAATCCCACTGAAAAGTACAGCGACACAATTCCAATCCATGTGTAAAAAATTACTAAGCAGCAGATAATTATGCCCAAATCAATAGTTGGACAGAACCCAGGCAAATGTCAAAACCCAGGCAATGCAATGAAAGCTCCCCTAAGAAATATTCTCGGTTGTTATGGTGAATTTTGCTGTTACTTTTGCACTTTGATTGATTAATACACAATGAACCTTGGCATATTTTCTGTTTGGAATGCAAAATGTTAGTATCACATGAGAAGGTGCAGTTGAATTCTCCTCCTATTTCTTAACGGAATTTTGCTTTAATCTTCAGAACACAGCTGAAATTTTAAGTACCTTTTTTACCTTTAAAAAGACTTCACTTTGATAATCTAAAAATAATAAGATAGTCAAAACTATGATTACTATTTAAATTGAATAGATGTATCATGAATTTTCTAGAAAATTATTCCTTTTATTATTTTAAAGCAAGAAGTTGGTGGTAGTATTTGTAGATATATAAATCTGATACTATAAAATATATGGTTAACTTTAGAGGTAGCTACACGAATACTATATGCATTCATGTACAACATTTATATATTCTCTACTGAGACAGTATGTGTAATATTGACTTTCAGAGAGAATAATTTTTTAATAAAAACAAACCAAACCAAATCCCTTGCCGTCAAGTTGATTCTAACTCATAGTGACCCCATAGGACAGAGCAGGACTGCCCTATAGGTTTTCCAAGGAGTGGCTGGAGGATTTGAACTGTTGACTTTTTGTTTAGCAGCCAAGCTCTTTAACAGTGTGTGACCAGGGCTCTTATCTTTATATAAAAAAAAATTTTTTTTTTTTTTTTGAGAAGAAAAATGAGAAAGACATTCAGATCATTAAAACTTATTCCACTGGGGAGTAGTGAAATTCTGTTATTACTCCAGTTATCTTACTCTGTCTTACAGGGGTCATCTCTACCTTACTGCTCTGTTGTTGTTGTTCACTGCCATCAGGTTCGCCTCCCAGCTCATGGCAATTCCACGCACAAGGGGATGAAACATAGGATTCTCATTGACTGATTTTTGGAAGTAGATCACAGGACTTTCTACCTACCTTACTGGTGTAATGGGGTAAATTCTAACATCTTTTATACATCAGGTTTTCCAATCGTGCTTTCCTAAATCAAAGGGATTGCTCACAATCCCCATCTCACTTTCTCAATTCCCACAGTTGTGCTTACTGGTGACAAAATGTGGCATTCCACTGCTGGGAGCCTTGTGGAGATGACAATTTCATGCTTAACTGATGTGCTATCTCCGCAAGACTTGTCATGTGATTTGGGGGAGGTAGTCTGAGCCCTGTCAGCTGATTGCCAGAGAGGGGTAGGTCAATTTCAGCCAAGCAGCTTTGATTTCTTGTCCTAGACAATTGCAGTGACCTGTGGAAACATGGGTTGCAAACGGTGGCAAAAACAGTTAACATGATCAGCTGCTAACTTGAAGTTTGGTGCTTCGAGTCCACCAACGGGTGCCTTAAAAGAAAGGCCTCATGTTCTACTTCCAAAAAATTAGCCATTGAAAATCCTATGGAGCAAAATTCTACTCTAAAATGCATACGGTCACCATGAATCAGAATCAACTTTCTGGTAACTGGAAGTAGGTAGTATGAAAAGGTGATACTCTTTAAGTATCACTGAACATTTCAATTTCTCTCTCTTTTTTTTTTTTAAACACAAGGCTTCTTTCTCTCTCTGTTCACTACGATTTGAAATTATGTTACAGTCTCAAGTGTCAGTTCTATGGACTTCATGGTGTTTTGATCCTTATTAATGGCAACCTTGAAGGGATCTGGTTCTTTTTTCCAAACTCATCATCAAAAACAGAAACAACATATTCATCTTCCATCCTTCCTCCCACACTGCCTCCCACAGCTTGTCACAGCACATTCTTGTGATTTACACTGGAAATATAATTTGTAATTGTCTACAAATTAACTGTTTTTGTTTTTTTTTTTTTTACAAATTAACTATAGAATTTAAATCTCTCTTCTGGGATTACCAGAGTAGTCCAATCTATTTTGCATCAGTTTCTATTTGACTTGAGTATTTAAATATAATTTTTTCATTAAAGTGATGAGTAAAGAACATAATTTAATGGAGTTGTGTCTAATAAAAGGAGAAGCGTTTGGACGATAATTAGAAATAGGGACATGAGGTCATACTGGAGTAGGGCAGGTCCTACTCCTGTATGACTGGTGGCTTTATAAAAGAGAAGAAGATATACAGAGACAAAGAGACAGAGGAAGGACTCCATGTGATACTGCAGCTGCAAGCCAAGGAATGCCTGGAGTTAACAGAAGCTAGGAGAGAGGCATGAAATACTCCATTTCTCAGAGCTTTCAAAGGAATCAAGAGGCCAATACCTTGATTTGGACATCTAGCCTCCAAAACTGTGAGACAATAAATTTCTTATAAACCATCTAAAAAAAAGTCTAGCTTATGATAATTTGTTACAGCAGCCCTGGGAAACTAATAGAGGTATGTTTTCAGATGTTGGACTTGCAGAGAGATGGACATCTTTTACACCATCACTGCCCACATGGTGATCTCTACTTCAGCCTCATCAGGATGAAGACAAGTGTGCTTACCATGGCATAGATTCACATTCCCATCCTCAATGTGACAACTTTCTCTTTTCAACTTCTCTTGTTGTTGTTAGTTGCCATCAAGCCAGCTCCAAATCATGGCAACTTTATGTACAACAAACCAAAACATTGACCGGTTCTGTGCCACCTTCATGATTGGTGGTATGTTTGAGTCTACCCTTGTGGCTACTCTGTCAATCCATCCCACTGAGAGTTTCCCTAATTTTTGCTGGCCCTCTACTAAACATGATGTCCTTTTCTAGTGATTGGTCTTTCCTGATGGTGTGTCCAGTTTCTCTTTGCTACTATAAAATAGATATCTTTTGTTCTTTCATATCATCCCTAAATTGTACCACTTAAAACATTTGCTTAGATATTTTCAGAAGTCTCTAGCTGAGAAAAAGGAGATTGTGATTTGGACTTCATAGTTCTAATCTCTTGCCTACTCACATCTTCCAAATAAAATGAGGCAATATGTAAACCAAGGACTTCTATGCTCTGAGGTTCTGCTTGATTAAAAATGTGCTTATGTGTGGAAATGTGTTCCATCATTAGCAACACTCTTTAACAGTAGGGTGCTGTTTTAGCTCTGTACACAATTAGAATAACTGAAATGTAGACTGTCAGTTAAATTTTCAAAGAATGAGTCAACAGACAAGGTATTATAACACACCATGAGTATAAATCAAAATTCAAAGGCCCAGAGTTCTGGTAAGACCCTTATTGAGTTCCCTACCTTCAATTTCTGATTACTTGGCCCAAGGCAGCAGGCTCCACAGGGCCTAGCAATCAAATAGAACCAAGGTGGGAAAAAGGAGAGGTCTGTGTGCAGGCTTGCTGGGAACCACACACACACAAAAATAGGGCAGAAAATTTTCCTAACCCTTAAGATTTCAGGGGCCAGTAGCTTCATTGATCTATTATTGATGAAGACACCCAATAAAACAAGATCAGGAACACTCAGCCTAATCAATGGTGAGAACCTGCATCCAACTGAATTTGAAGTATTGAATGAAGTATTAAACACCTGGCCACAAAATGTTTTTTTAATCCCCCTTTCATTTGCATGTTAACTCTCAAATTCTCTAGCTTCCAAAATTATTTTATTAAACCTCAATGTCTCGCAACAATAACCTTCACACACTATAATTTTCATTAGTATATTCCTCCCTAACTCGGTAGAAAATCTTTGATCATCAAAGTGTACCTACCACCTCTCTTCTATCAATCAGTCCAAACACACTTCACCTCTTATCAGTTATTTTGACCATGTTCGAATGCTCAACAGTCTTCCCAAATGCTCCATAGCTTCTTATCTATGGTTTCAGAATTTTGCACAACTGAATCTTACCTAGGGTCCCTTTCCTTTCCCTGATCTCTAGCCTGATTCTTCAAGTCCAATATTAATTAAAAAAAAAAAAAATCAATCAAAACTTCTCTATGGATTTCTTTGATTTATTCCTGTATCTACTTGCTCCTTTCTCTGCTTTTAAATAAGTTTCTCTTTTCTATCTCTAAAGCTCTTTATTTTTTGGTAAGCATATCCAGTGCTATCTTAATTTGATTACCTAAAAATATACAATTGTAGCAAGTGATCACAACCAAATTAGCATGAAAAGTATTTTAAAACACATAATTCAGTTTTTAAAATATCTTATATCTTCTATAGAATTGTATTATCTAATATGCTCAGACATAATTTTTGTGTCTATCATATAGTATGCTTATATCAGCACTTACAAGTGTGTACAGCACTTATAAATATCTAAATGTGAGAACAACTATATATGAACTGGCTTTTCTTTAATCTTTCCTTTAATAAAGATATTGAAATCAATGTTAGGGACCCCTCAAATAATAGTTTAATGTTTATGATTATAGTAATAATAATTATTATTATCCAAATTTTTTAACCTTTATCCCTTGCAGAGATCCCAGGAACAAGTTTCAATGAACTGTAGAGGAAGAAACCAGATTATTTTGTTTAGATGAACACGTAAGATTCAAGAATCTTCTCTACCAACTGGAAACAATTATAACCAGGCACATTAAGAAGACTCTTGCTTCCACCCTGATTTATCTTCCTCTTCAATCAGATAACCTTTATTTAATGTCTCAGGGCTGTGTTCTGCTGTCACTTGCTCGGGTCTGTTCTCCCTGTGAATTTATTTGCCAGAAATGTAATTTAATCTGTGATTTCAATTTCCTACCAGCAGATCACATTCGCCATTATCTTCCTTAATATTGTTTTTAAAATATGCTGGTTGTTCTTTATTCTGAAATAATAGGGCTAAAACCAAGTCTTTTTTTTTTAAATAATAGAAGGTGGTACATACTTCTAATGTGCTTTCTATTACTTCCAGAGATCATCATATTTATGGGAATGATCATGCCAGGTCTAGATGTTTGCCACTAGACAAGTAAAATCTATGAGGATAGGGCCTGAGGTAGAAAGTTCAATGTGGGCCTGCGATGCCAGTTCACACTGGAGACCTTCCCAACACAGTGGTGTGAAAGGCCACGGGGACAGGAAAAATATGGCTGAATATCCAAAACACCTGAACTTGGATTTCTAGACACCTATGGCATTTATCATAAAACACACAGGGAAAGAATCTCAACCACACACACGCTTTGCCTTTTAAAAGCTCTGTGACGAAGTTAAACCTCAGAATTTAGGCACACAGTGTCTCAGTTTTCTGGTCTCTAAAGTGGGGGCATTGGTTGTCCAATGGTAGAACTCTCGCCTTCCGTGCCGGGGACCCAGGTTTGATTCCCAGCCAATGCACCTCATACGCTGCTTTGTCTGTCCGTGGAGACTTGTGTGTTGCTGTGATGCTGAACATGTTTTAGCAGACCTTCCAGACAAGGATAAGCTAGGAAGAAAGGCCTAGCAACCTACTTTCAAAACATCCTATGAAAACCCTGCAGATCACAACAGAACATTGTCCAATCTGCAACTGATCATGGAGATGGCGCAAGCCCAGGCAGCATTTTGTTCACTTGTGCCGTGAGTCAGGGGCCAATTGGAAGGCAGCTAACAACAACAACAACAAAATGGGGACTAGAGCCGTGATTCTCAACCAGGATAATGTACAAGAGGGTGGGAGGTGGAAGAGGGGTAGTTTGAAAAATTACATTCATTATCATGATTTCATATTTGGGAAAATCTCATTGTTTTAATAATACAAACTAAAGAAAATAAAAGTTGAGAAAATTTTTCTGGGGCAAGGGAGTTAAAAAGAAAAAATCAAAAGGGACCCTGGGTTTAACATCGTCAAAAAACAGTGACCTAAAATCGCTTCCAGATTGAGGACTACCGTTTCCTCCTCTAGAGAATAGATTGCCACACCATCCACATTTGGCACTGAACTTGAAGGGCTGGTTATTTCCTGTAATTAGTCCTGCATATCAACAGTAATAATGAATTTCGATCTTGCTTTGATTCAATATAAAACATTTAATTCAAGCATTAGTCAAACACACAGATAACACAAACATCCGTTCAGATTCTTGTACGACTTGGCTTCTCCTAGCCTCAAACAACCTAAGAGTTCCCTAAAACCTGTTAATCTCGAATCATGTAAATTACATCCTAAAATGTTTTAAAGGACCTGTGAGCAGCCTAAGTTAATAACTAGCTACAATATGCATTCTGTTTATTATAAAGTCACGCCTGGTAGCAGCACAGGCTTCAGACCAGCCTCACGTGAACTCTTTCCCCCGTGAATAAAACGTTTCACACTCAAACATTTGATGTTTAAAGATCAGGACTGTTAGTTAAATGAATTAATCTGGTGTGAAAATGATTTGCATTTTTAACATCATCACAATTTCTTTCACCCCCAACTGTTTAGTTCACTGCTTGTATGATTATAATTAGCAAATGGGGGGAAAAAAGTTATTCAATGCCAAATGGCATTCAAGAATTCTCAAAAGAAACAACTTTGTAAAGCCTTCCCAAGGCTGCAGACAGAATCAGTGGGTGGGGCAAGGGAGACCTTGTAGGGCTTTTTTTAGAGAGAAGGCATCAGTTCAGCATGAAGAAATGCAGCGTCCACTTAAAACAATAGTTCCTTTTACCACGTGTCCAGGATTCCACCCATGCATGCAAGTCTAAGATTGTTGACACGCTACTTTGTGCAAAGCACTGCGCTAGGCACTGAAGGGTATACAGTCAATGGAGAAGAAGGTTGTAGTTGAGCTGGGACTCCTCTAAATTTGAATAAACAAGATTCCACTGGAGTATTGTCACAAATGTATATTCTGATGCATGTAGTCTCCAGCATCTGGAGGTGGAGGGTGGGGAAGGAGATTCTTTCCAGGCTTCAGCCTGAGTCTCCCAACTCCTGGGACACCACTTGCCCCCATGCTCACCACCTTTCAGGCACACACACCTGCTATCTGTCCCTCAGATTGCCAAACTGTGTCCAGCTCCGAACCTTTGCATTTGAAGATCCCAGGGCTGAAAGCCGGGGTCTTGAGAGCTCACCTGCCTGGCTCCTTCCCATCCTTCAGGACTCACTGGGCTCCTGAGTTACTTCCTCATTGGCCAGGAATTTCAAACAGCACCTTTTAAAATCTCCATTCTATTGTGATTCAATGATTTTTTTTTTTATTGGTTTATTGGTAGTGCAGTGGTTAAAGCACTCGGCTGCTAACGAAAAGGTCAGTGATTCCAATCCACCAGTGGCTCCATAGGAGAAAGATGTGGCAGTCTGCTTTCGTAAAGATGGCAGCCTTGGATACCCTATGGGGCAGTTCTACTCTGTCCTATAGGATCACTATGAGTTGGCATAGAGTCAATGGCAACGGGTTTGGTTTCTCTTTTCTAGAATATGCACTCAGTAAGCATAAGAAGAGGCATGTCTGCCCTGAGCACCACTTTATTCCCAGCGTCTAATACTGCTCTGCTGGTGCCTGGGATGTAGTAGATGTTCAAAAGTATTTATGAAGTGAGTAGATGAACAGATGAAATGACTGCAGTACAGTGGATCCACTCTATGACAGAAATGCTCAGAGTACTAGGGGAATACTGAGGAAAGATACTACGTCAGATTTTGAGCCTCAAAAATTTTCCAGAGAATGTCACTTCAGAGCTAAGTTGAAAACACAAGGAGGAGCTAGTGGGAAAGCAAAGGGGAGAAGGAGAGCAAGCTTATTCCATGTAAAGGGAACACTATACACGTTCAGTGTGTATACGTGTTGTGTGCGTGTGTGTGTACGTATATAGACACATACATATGTATATATCTACATACATGGAAACCCTGATGGCACAGTGGTTAAGAGCTACATCTACAAACCAAAAGGTGATAAGTTTGGATCCACCAGGTGCTCCTTGGAAACTCTACGGGACGCAGTTCTACTCTGTCGTATAGGGTTGCTGTGAGTGGGAACCAACTCGACGGTAGTGGGTTTGGTTTTTTGGTTTAACAAAATGTAAGAATGTTACAAGGAGGGAGGAAGACCAGAAATTCCTGTCCACATGCTGGGCTGTGGATGGTGCGAATAGGTGGCCAGTGCCTGACTCATTGGTCCCATCAGCATTCCAGTGGCCAGTGGGGCCTAGGTAGCAGGGGCCCAGGAACTGCCTCAGACATGTGTGTTTACCCCCGAATGCCTGAACAAATGCTGTCATTTTCTATGTCTTCTATCTTGTGAAGAATGTTGAGACACACTGGTTTAGCTATCATTAGACATTGAGAATATAGTATAAATTAACTGGCTGAATTGGTTAGCCCCCTACTGAGCAGGGCAGGAGAGTACAGTCTACAGACTTGGTAAGAATGAAGGGATACCTCATACCACATAGAAAAATTAACTAAAACTGGATGAATGGCCTAAATGTAAGAACTAAACCATAAAACTCTTAGAACGAAACAGGGGTAATGCTTTGAGGCCTGATTTTCAGTAATGAATTCTTAGATATGACACAAAAAGAATGAGCAACAGGAGACAAAATAGATAAAAAATGGACTTCATCAAAATTAAAGTTTTGTGCAGATGTATTTATCAAGAACGTGAAGAGAGAACCTAAAGAATGAGAGAAAATTTTTAGAAACCATATAGCCAATAAGGGTTTAATATCCAGAATATATAAAGAACTCCTACAAGTCAACAATGAAAAGACAAGCAACCCAGTTAAAAAATGGGCAAAGGACTTGAATAGACATTTCTCCAAAGAAGATATACAAATGGCCAATAAACACATACTCAATGTCATTGATCATTAGGAAAATCAAAATTAAAACCACGGTGAGATAGCACTTCACCTCCACTAGGATGGCTATTATCAAAGTAAAATGAAACACACACATGCACAAAATCCAACAAAAACAGAAAAGAGCAAGTGCTGGTGAAGATGTGGAGATATTGGGACCATCACCCATTGCTCTTGGGAATGTAAAATGGTACAGCCACTATGAAAAACTCCACCCAATTTCTCTCAACTGGGAGGTGTTAATCTGACAATTCTCAGAAGATCTGGAGAGTGAAGAAGAGATGAGTTAAGGGGAAGGAGAAATTGTCTATTCATCTAACCACTTTTGGACTACTTATTGTAGAAGAGAATTATCATAAGCATAAAACATAGCACCCATATAAAACTCCTGCAGGACACTTTGCAAACTCCTCACCTGGCTCTTACTGCAGTTTGGGGCTAATGAGCCTTACGTTCCTTGAGGCAAGGACCATGTCTTATTAATCTTTGTGGACTAGGTAACTAGCGCAACACCTCACACCTAGAAGATTCTAAGTAAATATTGGATGGATGCCTGAATGAACACCTATGATTTTGTTGAAAAAAAGGGGTTATCATATTCTTTATTTCTATTACCGGCAAGAATTTTAAATGGTAGTGTTATACCCTTTATCTATTTAATGCTGCTATGCTCTCCTTGGAAACCCTGGTGGCGTAGTGGGTAAGTGCTACGGCTGCTAACCAAGAGATCGGCAGTTCAAATCCGCCAGGTGCTCCTTGGAAACTCTATGGGGCGGTTCTACTCTGTCCTATAGGGTCGCTATGAGTCGGAATTGACTCTATGGCAGTGGGTTTTGGGTGGTGTTTACGCTCTCCTTGCATTCTCTACTGAGCAGGAAGCAAAAGCCATGGTAACACCTAAGTTATCATCCACGATAAGGAACAATATAAACACATAAGCACTACTGGCTTAAGAAAAACTAAGACATTTTGATTTTTAGTGGTTTTATGGTGAAAAATCATAGAAACTCAAAAGTCAATTTCTTTAATAATAAAATTCAAAAAAAAATCTCAAGGGGAAATTTGTCTCTGACAATATTTACCTATCACCTGCAAAAAGACAGTTGAACAAGTCATAGAAGCTTTAGCTCATTTGCCAAGAAAGGGCAATGCAACACCTTTCCTACTGAAATGCCTAGGCTACTCATATTTGTTTTGTGGGTCAAATTAGCTGTGACTTTCAACGAGCAGAAACACTGATGGTATAGTAGCTAAGAGCTATGGCTGCTAAGCAAAAAGTCAGCAGTTTGAATCCACCAGGTGTTCCCTGGAAACCCAATGGGGGCAGATCTCTTCTGTCCTATCGGGTCACTATGAGTCAGAATCAACTTGAAGGCAACGCTTTTTTTCTCTTTCCAGTGGAGCAGAACTGCAAGCAGGAAAGCAGGTAGGGTGAAAGTGAGATTTTATTTGGCATTAAACAGCCACCCTATGACAGAACTTTGAAGTATGAGACACTTCTCTTACAGGCTGTTATTTATGGGTACAGGTTTCTGCCTTTCAAAATGATTTTTCAGATTATCAATTATAAATCTTTTGACATCAAAATACTTTTTATGGACTACTTATTGACATAAACATTTTAGAATTCCCAGGATGTCACTACGGAAGGCAAAGCCTGGTTTCAGAGCCCTGATATTACACATTATTCCTTAAATTTTCTGTCTCATATTTGGTAACTCTGTGTGCACCATCTGAATAAATCTACCACGTCATTATGTTTATTACTTGAATTTCATGTTTGATGAAGAATTCCAGCCTTTAACAAATGAGCCAGGCAAACTAACCACCGACCTATCACATTCCATAAAGAAAATCCGACATATTTGGGAAAATAAGCCCAGATAAGTTTGTAACAGACTGCACCAATCACGAGGGGCTACTTCACACAGAAACCACATGAAAGATTTTATCTTCACCACCTTTCCTGATAAATTTGCCTAATAAAATTGAAAGGGGAGACTACTAGATAAAGGGATTGTAGGTTAATTATTCTCACATTACACTTTTAAAATGCTATCCCAGTTGGCATCCCTGGACAGGTGCCTCCTAAGCAAACTGTCACACGCGAACAAAGGACTTTAATTTGCAGAGGAACTAACTCCACACCGTATTAATAAAGTCACTTCTTGTTGTCTCTTAATAAGGAGCCGTCAGATGGCTGGCTTTGATTAAAAAAAAAAAAAAAAAAAAATTCCTGGTATGAAAAGACCTGTTCTAGGTGAAACCCATTCCTTCCTCTCGCACGGGATGTTCGAATCTCCTCGGCTTTGCTCACTAACCCAGCTTTGGTTGACCTGGCGTGGAGTTCCGTCTTGAAACCTTTAAAAGTCATTCCTCCAGCTTCATGAATAGCGACCTTCTTGTGAACCAAAATCTCCATCATTTCCTCTTATAAATAGATTAGTATTTATCAAGACCAGATTGTGATCCCCCTTTGGGGCTTTTCTTTTCTCCTCTGCCCTCCCTGCCCCTTGCTGCCCTGGGGGCACCACACCAGGCCCGGAAGCATATTGCCTGATGAATCTTCTACAAGTACCCAATTATCGCGCTGCACCAGCCATGGCAGGCTCCTGACAGCTGTGGGCTGCATGCAGTACTGCCGTCAGAGGTGAAGGATGGGGCTCCAGCACCCTCCCACCCCTCACTGCATTTCCATTACAATGTGGAGAAGAAGAGGCACAGACGCAGTGAAAGGAGTTCCTTAGGGAGGCCAGGAGGTCAAAGACTGCTTGGAAGAAAAGGCTGAGGTGAAAATTAACAAAAGGAGAAGCGCCAGGATAGTGCAGACAGGTGCTGGTGCTATTACCGGAGTAATAGAAAGACGCCGCCCCGTGCGCCCCGTCGTGGTTGGTGGAGAGAGGCCATCGCCTCCCCGTGCGCCCCGTCGTGGTTGGTGGAGAGAGGCCATCGCCTCCCCGTGCGCCCCGTCGTCGTTGGTGGAGAGAGGCCATCGCCTCCCCGTGCGCCCCGTCGTCGTTGGTGGAGAGAGGCCATACGCTCCGGCTGATCTTAACTGAGATCGTGTAACAAGCACCATCTTCTGCAAAGTCCTTCCATTGACTTAAAACCAAATGAAGCTTTTGTTAAGTGACGACGGATTTTTCTCTTGTATCCCCCACCCCCTCCCCAATACTAGGATTTTCTGAACTTACATACTACAAGAAACAGTGTATTTATTCTGGGACAATCTCTGTTGGTATATTTTTCAATGATTATCATTTGAGCTGCATTTTTCTGAAGCTAATCCGAACCCACAGTTATTCGTCAACAGCAGACCTTTATTAGTGGGTCAGAATTGCAAAAGCACCAGAATTCTACCTGCTGCCAAGAAGTTGTCGTTGTTAGGTGCCATAGAGATGGTTCTGCTTCATGGCAACCTTACGTACAACGGCAAAATGTTGCCCAGTCCTTGCCACCTTCATGACTGTTGGTATGTTTGAGTCCACTGCTGTGGTTATTGTGTCAGTCCACCTCATTGAGGAGTTCCCTCGCTTTGGCTGACCCTCTACTTTACCAAATAGGATACCCTTTTCTAGAAACTTTGGATACATCTTTCCTAAAGACGTGTTCTAAGTGAGTGAGCCAAAGTCTCACCAACCTCACTTCTGGATGAATGTTCTGGCTGTATTTTTTTCTAAGACTGATTTACTTAGGAAGTAGCTGCTCTAAAAGCTCATTGATAACTGTGTGAGACCCCAGACTCAACAAATGAGTCACTGACTAATTGCATTTGAAGTAGCTTACAACTTGGAGAATGGGCTTGTCCCCACACTTATGTAAATGGTATAAGGATCTTCTGTGACAAAATGGTGGTGTTACCTTAATAACCAGGAACATTTCCTAGCTATGTAGGATATAGGACCTCCCAGTGTTTATCGAGCCTTATTTAAGGCTCCACCCACATGACAGGCCACTCTCTATTTAACAAAACTGCCAAGTAAATCATAACTCCAATAACAGGTAGAATAAGGCCCTACAACGAAAGGGAACCCATAATGCAGTGAATTGCATGCATGATGGTAAACATTTCTTTGTACTGAGGCCGGAATAAGGAGATTTCCGTTTAAATGCATCACGATGGATTTAAGATATGCAATATAAAGGAGTTACTTATAAAGAGTTTGCAGGGTTGAAATACACCGTACTACAGAAGTCATGGTTGCTCTCCTCTAGAGAGCTGCATGAACAATGAATGAACAAACATGTAAGGTATGGCTCAGAAGTATTGAAAGTTCCTTTTTATACAAGTACACTAGAATTTCCATATTTCAATGAGTTAAAATCTCCTTCAAATAATCACTCAGATAGCTATTGTAAGAATCAAGTGGTATATTGTGGGTGAATCATGAGGTTTACTACCTAGTATCTAGTAGGTAGGAGGGGTATGCAGGTTTATGTGTGCTAAAATATATATCATATATATGCTACTTATATTTGAAGGTGATGTATTTATTCCAATGGGGCTGCAATTTGTTCAAATTGCAATTGTTTCACTTCCCTGTGAATTATTTCAGTCTTCAGCACGTTCTCTTTAGCAAGATTTATGTAGTACTTACTATCTGCAAACAACAATCCTAGGTGGCCTGAAAAACTTCCTGGGATGCTGGTTGATTTTTGGCAGCATTGTCATTCATAGTGAGAGTAATAAAAAACCAAAAATATCATTTGCAGTCAAAATTGAGATATACATCATCAAATAGGTAGATTACTTGGGTGGCTTCCTGCATAAGCCCAAAGACAACTCCGAAGTAAGTGTTGCAAGTTTCTTTGAGTAACGGTAGATTTAGCAGAGGGAATGTGTAGCTTCCCAAGTGACCTCTTTGAAAGTCAAGACTTATTTGGCCATGTAAATGCAGGGGTTTGTTAACTATGGAAACCCTGGTGGCGTAGTGGTTAAGTGCTATGGCTGCTAACCAAAGGGTCAGCAGTTTGAATCCGCCAGTCACACCTTGGAATCTCTATGGGTCAGTTCTACTCTGTACTATATGTCGCTATGAGTCAGAATTGACTCCATGGCACTGTGTCTGGGTTTTGTTAAATATACATTTTCATTACTTTGTATTCAAGCCTCATTCATGTAGGTGACAAACCCAGCACTCTCAGTAACTTTGAACCTATTATAGCTAAAAAAAAAAAGGGGGGGGGATAGATATTTAGTATGTATTTATTAGTTGGAGAAGAAAGACTCCTTATTTATTAGTGATTAAATAAAATCAAGAAAAAATAGAAAAAGAGTGATTGAGTTCCAGTTGGGAATAGACAAATACATCTTTGAATCATAGAAACTTAAGAGATGGGAAGACTCTTGGGGGCCATCTGAAATTCAAGACCAATTCTCTCATACTCAGTTGCCCAGTGCCACACAGATTGAAAGAGAAAGAATAAACAAAAAATTCAATCCGAGTCTTCTCATTCCAAATTTAATGTTACTTTCATTATACTCCTTTGTTCTAGAATGGAATTTAAAACAGACATGTAAAAATTAAAGGAAAAAAAAGCTTTGTATTAAACAATTGCACAACTAAGTATCATTTTAAGTCTCTTCATCAGTTTTTTTTTTTTTCATCAGTTGGTGTCAATTTGATTCCAACTCATAGTGACTGCATATGTATCAGAGTAGAACTGTGCTCCACAGGGTTTTCAATGGCTGATTTTTTGGAAGTGGGTCACCAGGCCTCCTTTCAGAGGCACCTCTAGGGGAACTCAAACTTCCAACCTTTCAGTCAGTTAGCAGCTGAGCACATTAAACATTTTTGCACCACTCAGGAACTCCACCTTCCATCAGTGTGTGCTTAGCACCAAGAAACCAGTGGCACAATGGTATCAGCCCACTGCAGGGAGTATCTCCAAGTAGGCCTGTGGACTTCAGGCTTCCAGAGCCTAGCCTGTTCCTTTTCATTATTCTAATGCTACACTTACCAGGATTAATCTCTCTTCCAGTGGAGCCCCATGGGAGGGAATTTGCTGAAAGTCCACAAGAATATTCCACTTAGCAGTGCTATTGCTTAAAGTAAATTTATAAGTCATTTGGGGTTAGATAGAAAAAAGTACATTTATGCATCAATTTATTTATTCAAATTCACCTGAAATTTTTCATATAAAAAGCTGAGTAAAAGTTTCTGTGAAAAAAAAATACATATTTCCCCAAACCAGAAAGAACTATTTATGAATGTGGTAATTTATTTTATTTTTACTTTTGTGCCTTAGATGGAATATGATATAGGTCAGTGTTAGTTTACACATAGCTACATAAATAGCTAAAATTGTTGATTAAGAATAGTAATAAATGCACCAAGAGAAGAGCCACAGAGTGAAGGATCATGAATTTAGATATCCAGAGACAGGTTATCCTAATTTTCCTTGTAAGCAAATTATTGCACTTACTATCACATGTGATTATATTATATTTATTTATATTGTAATATGTATCCAACAACATTTTAACTGAAAAGCGTGCTGTTCATGTGTTTTTTGTTGAGGAGTGCAGGATTGTTTTTTAAACCCAGAGATATTGAAACGATTCTCTAAAAAGTTATCGTAGACCTCCATTTGCAGATCTCAGCCAAAATATAACTATCAAAGAAATAGGATTCTCTTTCAGGTTTTCTTCCTATGGTAGCACTTCTTTTCACATTGATTTTCCAAACAGAACACATTTTTAAGAGAAAGAGGAAGTTTAAAGATTTTGGATTCAATCTCATTAGCATGGTCCTGGGAATTTGCCACATCCACATAGGGTCGCTATAGGGTCGCTGTAAGTTGGAATCGACTCAATGGAAATGGGTTTTTTTTTAGGTTACTCCACAAGAGTTATGTGGTGAGTGAAGTCATTCACTGTATCTATTTCCTAGAAAACCCTGTAGCATTAAAAAAAAAAAAAAAATTGTTTTTAATAATAAATGATTGCTATCCTAAAGTACCAATACAGCTTCTCTCTTTCCAAACTGCATTACTGCCATTTTTAATGTGTTACCATATAGGTACATGCACAAGGACATCTGACTATCTAGAAAAACAATACCCCTTTGGTCGCTTCCTTTTCAACTCCATGGAATTTGATAGGGGGATGGAAAGGGAATTAACAGGTATAAGCACATAGTAGCTCCTATGCTTTCTATATACATTGTTCCATTTAATCATCCTACTAGCAAAGCAGGAGCTCTGGTGTTGCAATGGTTAAGAGCTTGGCTGCTAACCAAAAGATCGGCGGTTTGAATCCATCATCCACTCCTTGGAAATGCTATTAGACAGTTCTACTCTGTCCTATAGGGTCACTGTGAGTAAGAACCAACTCAAAGGCACATAACAAGAAGAAATGCAAGGTATTGTTACCATTTTACATATAAGGATACTGTTGCTCAGAGAATTTAACTAAGTTGCCCAAGGTGCGTGGCCGGTATGTTTTGGAGTTCTGACTGAAGCCCATTCTTTCTGGGCTTACTCCTTCCCTTTCAACAGGAAACTAATTTAGCATAACTACTTTAGAATAACAGTAGGGTAAATAGTTTCCATGCCAGACTCCTTCCCTTGGATACCTTGGTTCTAGGCCTGTTCCTTTGCTTGTTACCTTCATGACAGTCCTTACAAGCCCAGGGTTGGATTCTGTGCTGCTCCACTCTTCTGCTAACCTCCATCTTACTAAAACTTATTTGCGCTTTTGACAAAATCTACCCCTTCAATTCAAAGGCTAACCTAAAAAACCAAACCAGAACAACATACCAAGAAAAGAGCCTACTCTAAAGGCTGCTAAGAGATATGCACACCTCCACTATGTAACACAGTGATAACTACAGGAAATTTCAAGTCAGACAAGACAACATCTTGAAGAGGTAAAGCTGAACTTTTTCTGAAATTGATGAATGGCTGGACCACAGTTCCAAGAAGTTCAGCAAATTTCAAGCAGGAAAACCAAACCCAGACGTGTCATATTACTATATCATGTTACTACTGGAGAAGAAAATATGTTACTTTCAAAGATGCAGCAAGAAGACAGCTGACTACTCAGCCTAATGACAATGGAATGGCATCTCAAAGAGCTGAAAGTAAATAACAATCAACAAGAATTCCATACCAGTAAAAATACCCTATACAAATAAAGTAAAATGGAGCCCTTCAGACAAACAGAATCTAATAGACTCTACCACCAGCAGATTACATTCACAGAAACTAATGATGTTCTTCAGGCAGAAGGAAAATCATTCCAGATAAAAGTGAGAAGAAGCACAAAGAAATAATGTGAAATAGAAAGGATAAATAGGAGAGTAAATCTAAATGACTATTGATTGTTTAAAAAATAATAATGTTACTTTATGGAGTTTTTATATAGAGACAGAGAGAGAGTCCTGGTGGTATGGTGGTTAAGAGCTCAGACTGCTAATCAAAAAGGTCAGCAGTTCGAATCCATTAGCCACTCCTTGGAAAACCTATGGGGCAGTCTCTATGAGTCGGAATCGACTAGACAGCAACGGGTTTAGTTTATATATACCAAACCTGTTGCTGTCCAGTTGATTCCAACTCATACATATACATATACACAAATATATACATATATTTGTGTATATGTATGTTTGGTGGAGTTCCTGGGTGGCACAAACAGTTAAGTGCTTGACTACTAGCTGAAAGGTTGGTGGTTTGAAACTACTCAGAGGCGCCTTAGAAGACAGGCCTGGTGATATGCTTCCAAAAGGTCATAGCCTTGAAAACCCTATGGAGCAGTTCTACTCTGCACACATGGGGTTGCCATGAGTCAGAATCTACTCTATGCCAACTAATAACAATAAAAAACATATCTATATACATATATATTATAAAAATATCATTTATTCCAGAATTTATCTATAAATCCAATGCTAAGATCATTCGAAATTCCAGTAATTTTTTTTTTTTTAATAAGTCAGCTGATTCTAAAATTTATATGAAATTGCAAGGGTCAAAAATAGCCAAAAATATTGTGAAGATGATATCAAATCTTCTTAAAAGCTACCGTAATTAAAGTAGTGTGGTACTGGTGTGGAGATAGGCGAGTATATCAATGGATGGAATAGAGACAATAGAAGCAGGTCCACATTTACATGGACATGCGATTTATAACACAGGTGGCACAGCACAGCAGTGTGGATAGGATGACCTTTTTAGTACATAAAGTCAGACCAACCAGATATAAATGTGGGAAGAGATGCATCTTGTCCTATACCTTATCTAATTATGAAATTAATTTTATGGGATTATTACTCTAAATGTAAAAAGTAAAACAATATAAAAAATATAGCATCTAGAAATTAATATAAGAGAATATCTTTATGATCTTGGAATTGGCAATGGTTTCTTAAATGAAACATAAAAATACAACTTTAAAGGAAACATTGGATAAATTGGACTATATTTCGTTGAAAGACAGTATAAATAACTATTGAATAAGTTAAGTCACAGAGTCAGAGAAGCTATCTTCAATATATAACCAAAAAGGGTTTGTTCCCCTAATGTATAAACAATTCCTATAAATCAATAAAGTCCAATTGTCATTAAAAATATATATATAAATTTGCCATTAAACATAAGAATAGACACTTCACAAAATAATATCCATGTAACCAACAAATATAGGCAGTTCTTATTTTGCACAGTTCTATGCACACAAATTTCACCAGTCCCCCAACAGCATGCTAGAAACTTCAGTTGCCACAATATAGTAACTGTGAGTAATTGCATAAAACATAACCTTGATTGCTAGCTCTTCAGCCCACAAATCACTATGTAAATACGAGTTGCCCAACACAATCAGTGACCAATCACATGATTTCTTTCAAAGTCTGTCAGTGATTTGTACTGAACATCTGTTATTTGTTCATGCACAGACAGCAAAGTGTGTAGTTGTGCTACCTCCTTGTCTCCCAGTGATAAATCCACATGACATTTACAAACAGATAATCAAAAGATGGAATTGGTCAACAAAGAGGAAATTGAAGCAAAAAAATGAAAAGTGATACTCCTGGAAGTCAAATTTGAACTGAATGTAAATGCAGTAATAGAAGAAATAGTTGATCATGGGTTTGTTGACACTGCTGACTTTCAAGAGGCTCTAGATATGCGGTCAAAAGAACTCAGTAAATGATAAACTAATTGCTGTAAATGAGGAATGTGATTGTGATGAAAAGGATTAAGATGTCCCAGAGGAAGTGACTCCAACAAAATACTCATATTTTAAAGGAACTCTCAGAGAGATTTCATGACAGTAAAAGTGAAAAGACTGGAAGGTGGTCCAGTCTTAGGAATATGACAATTCACCAGGACAGAGAAAAGATGCTTGCTTTGTGGTATAACTTACACAACAAGAAGGCAAGCAGTGTTCAAACTACTCCTGAGGTTTGTTTTTTTTTTTTTAAACAAAGAAACACTTTAAATCTCAATGTCTCTAATGCTTTAAAGTATCCCTGGGTGGTGCAAAAAGTTAATGTGCTTGGCTGCTAACTGAAAAGTTGGAGGTTTGAATCGACCTAGAAGTGCCTGGGTAAAATGGTCCGGTGATCTATATCTGAAAAATCAGTCATTGAAAAATTTATGGAGCATTGGTGGGGAATCAAACCTGGGTCTCCCACAAGGAAGGTGAGAATCTACAACTGAACCACCAGTGCCCTCTGGGAATGCATAACAGGACAGCGTAAAGGAACCTGGGGTGTCAGGAAAGGAGGGGATCCGAAGGGTAAGTAGCAGTTCTTAGCCAGATAAAAAGAGAGGGAAGGGCCTCAGTAAGTTCGAGAACGGCCAGCCTGGATACCCGTAAATCCCCTGATCTGGAAATTGCAGAGTGGTGGAAAAAGAGGCTGGCATCTCCTGAGTCCTTTACGTCAGCACCACCAGATTGTGGCCGCTTCGTTGAAACTCCTTTGTACCAAAGAAGCATCCACAGTCTGAACTCATGACCGGGGTTTTTTAAAAAGCATTACGGAGCAAGGGCCCTTCCCTTCGTTATCACAAACATCCCTCCTTGCCTCTGCTGTTTTTTCCCACATCTCAGCATCTCCTGGGTGTGTGGAGAGTGGATCCATGTCCTAGTGCAGTGGTTCTCAACATCTCATGAGCACAAGGACCATCTTGGGGACAGAAGGAATGGGGAGTGACTGCTCAATGGGTATGAGGTTTCCTTTGGGGATGATGCAATTGTTTTGGAACTAGACAGAGGTAGTGGTTGCACAACACTGTAAAGGTACTAAATGCCACTGAATCGTACACTTTAAAATGGTTGATTTTATATGAATTTCACCTAAATTAAAAAAAATGCAAAAACCCTACGGAGCACAGTTCTCTTCTGACACACATGGGTTTGCCATGAGTCGGAGTCAATTCCACGACAACTGGTACTGGCGAATTTTATTTTACTATTTTTTTCATTTCCATGTACATTTATAGGAGACCTGGTAGTGCAGCAGGTCAGGAGCTTGGCTGCTAACCAAAAGGTCTGCAGTTCCAATCCACCAGCTGCTCCTGGAAACCCTATGGAGCAGTTCTACTCCGGCCTATAGGGTCGTTATGAGTTGGAATTGCCTTGGCGGCAATGGGTTTGGGGTTTTTTTTTTTTTTGGTTATACATTCGTATGAGCCCCTGGGTGGTGCCAAGGGTTAATGTACTCGCTGCTAACCAAAAGACTGGTGGTTCAAGTCCACCCAGAGGTGGATCGGAAGAAAGCCCTGGCAATTTACTTCTGAAAAATCAGCATTGAAGACCCCATGGAGCACAGTTCTACTCCGACACACACGGGGTTGCCATGAGTCAGAATCGATTTGATGGCAACTGGTTATAGATTTCTAAGCCATAGTAAGAGAGCTTATTTTCTAAAATTTTGAAGATTAGATTTTAAAACTCACAGAATAATTGTCATTTTCTCCTTTGATTATTGTTTTGCATGATTTTGTTTGTTTGTTTGGTTGGTTTTTACAAAGTGTTCCGTGACTTTGGTTGGAATTTCCACATTGGTTGCAACTCTCCCCATTTCTGCCCTGGGTTCCCTGTTTCCTTTAGTCTGGTTTTCCTACCCCTTCCTGCCTTCTCGTCTTTAGTTTTGGACAGATGTGGCCCTTTTGGTCTCATATGTGTTTGTTCTATGGAGCATGTTCTTTTTGGGTATTATTGTTTATTTTATAGGCCTGTCTAATGCTTGGTTTCCAGGAATGGCTGCCGTTCCAATGCATGGTCATTTTTACAACCCCACATTACTGTGCAAATTGAGGACGGCTTGTAGAGGAAAAAGCCATTCCATTTCATTAGTCAACTAGGAAATGCACAGTAAGACACTAGTACACATACCAGAATGCTTAAATCAAAAAAGGGATGGCGATGCTAAATGGTAGCGAGGATTCCAAGCAACCTGAATTGTCCTTCTTTGTTGATGGGAGTGTCAATTGATTCAAAAACCTTTGGAAACTATTCAGCAGCATTCATACTAAACCTGCACAAATGTATACCCCATGATTGTTAGGACCCGGCATATCTACCCCTCATATAAGGCCAACAGAAAGACACAGACATGTGGACAATACCAATAGTTATAAACAAGACTATACATGGTAGCCTTATTCATACTAATCAAAAACTAGCCCCAATACAAATGACTATCAATAGTAGAATAGATATATAAATCATGGCATATTCATACAATAGAATACTTGCTATGCAGAAATAAAAATGACAATACAAGCAATAACACGGAGGAATCTGGTAAGCATAATGATGAGTGAAGAATCCAGACACTGAAGAATACATACTGTTTGGCTGTATTTTTATAAAATTTGACAACATGAACTATGGCGTTATATGTAGTAAGGAAATGACTAGCTTGGGGAGGAGGGAGAAGGCAATTATTCGGGGGAGACGAAGCAGAGGCTTCTGGAATGCTCATTATGTTCAATTTTGTGATCTGGATACGATGACATGAGTGTGTTCACTTTGTAATAATTCATCAAGCTGTATGCTTATGATTTGCGTATTTTTCCAAATGAATGTTAGACTTTAATAAAAACTGCATTAAAAATTAAAGCAAATGGTATTTTTTCAAATATATGGTATAAATATTTCTAACTATTTCATCAGAATCCCTGGTGGCGTAATGGATAAGAGCTTAGCTGCTAACCAAAAGGTCAGCAGTTTGAATCCACTAGGCACTCCTTGGAAACCCTATGAGGCAGCTCTACTCTGTCCTCTAAGGTTGCTATGAGTTGGAGTCAACTCGACGGCAGTGGGTAATGGGTTAATTGTTTCATCAGAGCATTAGTACAGAAGTGGTTCTTAAACAATCAGTGCATTGTTCTTAAACAATGTGTGGCCTTTCTAGCCATGGTCTTGTAACTCCCATCCAGGTGACTAAGCAGAACTATGTGGTAGGGTAATTGTGGCCCACCAAGGGGCCTTAAAAGGGAGTCAATTCCAGAGCAGAGAGGAGAATTCCAGCACCACCAAGGAAGAATAGTTAGAAGCCAACGTCTTTTGGACCTGGGACTCCTGAACTGAGGAGCTCTCAGACCCTGGAGACAGAGAGCAAGCTATAACCTTGAAGATGGTGAGAATCGGTGACAGGAGAGGCCTGGCATCAGCAGATGTCGTGCTGGGCTTCCTGGCCCACAGAAAGTGAAAGCTGAGTGTCTTTGGGGAGAGGCCTAGGGCCAGAGAGAGGCATGCCTGCAAGCACAGCTGGAAAGTGGCTGTTCTGATGGAAGAACTGTATCCTGAACCTAAATTCTAACTGTTACTTCCCTAATAAACTTCATTATCATGAGAATTGACTGTGAGTTCTGTGTAGTCAATGCAATGAATTATTGAACCCAGTAGAGAGAGCAATGGGGTGGTGTCAGAGTTGGTAAAAATGGCAGAGAGAAGGTATGTCCAACCTTGGCCTCATAAGAATCAGCCTTGGGCTGTTGATGCTGGCTCTCCTTCCACTTTGTGGGGTTGGAGAAAGTCAGACACGGCCCCCATGCCATTTTTACAGTCTGGGAAACCCTGAAGATCCTGGAAACCTTTTTAGTGGGTCCATAAAGTCAATATTATTTTTAAAATAATACTAAGATACAATATGCTGTTTTCACTCTGATATCATTTGCACTAATTGTGTAAAAACAGTGGTGAGTAAAACTGTAGTACACTTAGCATGAATCAAGACAGTGCCACCAAGTTCTACTAGCCATCCTGTATGCCGTGTACTTAGTCATGGTCACTTAAGAATGCCCTTGGTGAAGCAGTAAAAAAGTAACATGGAATGCATTTTTTATTGTTGCTCTCAAATGTAAAAAAAAAAAGATAAGTATTTTAAATATTTCTTCATTTTAATTTCTAATATAATAAATATCAATAGTTATAAAGTGACAGGAACAAAAGATTTTCAGCATCTTCAATAGTTTTTAAGAAGAGAAAGAGTTCCTGAGACTAAAAAGTTTCAGAACCATGCTCTTAGGCCATATGTTGTTAATTGCCATTGATTCAATTCTGACTCATGAAGACCCCACTTGTACAGAGTAGAGCTGCTCCACAGGGTTTTCAAGAACATGACCTTTCAGAAGTAGATTGACTGGCCTGTTTTCCGAGGCATCTCTGATGGGTTTGAACCACCAACCTTATGGCTAATACCAAAAACCAAACCAAACCCAGTGCTGTCGAGTCTATTACAACTCACAGCGACTCTATAGGACAGAGCAGAACTGCCCCCGTAGGGTTTCCAAGGCTGTAAATCTTTAGGGAAACAGACTGCCACACCTTTCTTCTGCGGAACTGTTGGTAGATTGAAACAGCAGATCTTTGGGTTGGCAGCTAAACTTTTTAACTACTGTGCCACCAGAGCTCCTAAAACCAAACCAGTTACCATCAAGTTAAGTCAGCTCATGGCGACCCCGTGTGTCAGAGTAGAACTGTGCTCCGTAGGATTTTCAAAAGCTGATTTTTTTTTTTTTAATAGATCACCAAGACTGTCTTTTGAGGAGCCTCTGGGTGGACTTGAACCTCCAGCCTTTCAGTTACAACTGAGCATGTTAACCATCTAAGGTTTGCACTACCCAGTAACTCCTTAGGCAATATAGGGTCTCTGATTACTTTGCAACTGTATCACTTACATGTACATAAGCCCCTTTCAAGTGATTTAAAACTTCTGAGGTAGTAAAAATATTCATCTTTCAATTAATCTCAATCTTGTTTGTAGGTTTTGTTTACTTAGCAGATGTCTTCTTACATTATACCCAATGTTAGTTTGGCCTAGTCTCTGCTCCAGTGATCACAAATTCCCAGTGACAGGAAGAAGACAGCATAGAAGTAAGGTTATCTCCTGGAAGTTTACTCAATGAATGAAAATATGGCTTAATAGAACAGAGACAAGAGGGAGTGACTGCTTACCATTCAAAAACAAATATTTTTCATTACCCTAGAATTTCATTAAAGAACAAGACTTCCACACATACCCCTGATGATATAATATAGTCTTCATTAAATTTTCACACACAGTTTTAGAGTGGATGTACTATGCTAAGTAAGGTATAGTAACGTACACCTAGAAAAAAGTCTGATTAATAGTCATTTATTCAATATCTCACAATATACGATGAACAGAGGCATATAAACTGTTAGACTAACTCTATATGAATTGGTGATAAAAAAAAAATACATAACATAAAAAGGGTAAGAAATATAAAGACCAAAAAGGAAAACTGGCTGTCATTCTCAGCATCTAATTCAGAACCTATCGCTTAATTCATTTCTTAGAATTAGAATACTTTAAAATAAATATTAAGCCAGGTCTGATTCTGATTTTAAAAAATTGTGCATTCATTAAAAATAAAGTCACCCAGCATGGATTTATTCAGGTGTAAATCTGCAAATGAAAACCAAGTCCTCTTTAGCATACATAGAGATATTGTCAAGGCAAGTTATGGAGACTTTTGTGAGGGCGTTGGATTCTGTGAGGTACTTGCTAGAGTGACCAGTGGTTGGGAGTGAACAGAAGGTCTCCGGACCAACTCTGGACCAACCAAAGCCCAGACAGTCTTCTAATTCTGACCGAGAGAGTAACGTGTATCAAACTTACCCTCCAACCTAAAACAACTAAAAACTTGGACAAAATATGTAAAGCAACAGCTTTCTAACATTAGACATCAGACAATGAAGGCATGATCTTTGTGAGATGGGAAAAAAAAGTGGGCCCTATAATGTCCTTAGCTTACTGTCTATAGAGAATTTCCAGGCCATAACTCAAAGAGGGGGAACCCAAGCAAAGCTTGAAGATCACCCTAAGTTAAGGGGAGTGGGAAGAGAGTCCATCAGGTGAAGTCAACTAGAGTCTGCAGGAGAGTTCTAGAGAGGAAGGACCTGCACAGGAAGAGAGCTCAGGCAAGTTGCTGAGGGTCCCCACGCACTTTTCAACTGGTTACTGATCATCACACACGTAATGAAACTATCCAAATTTAGAGAAATAAACTCATGAACAACACAGACGGAAAACATCCCAAGACTTGTGAACAGTCTCTGTTCCCATCAGTCAGAGTGAAAAACCTCATAATTCATGGGGCATTGGGTACAGTACTAATAAGGTTTTTTTCCAAAATAGTGGGGGTAGAATGAGCCCTATAATAAACACTGCTAGGGTCTGAACTAGCAAATCTTAAAAGTGAGAATTGAAAGTATCACATTATTTCCAAGTAACTCAATTGCATGCTAGAACAAAGCTCAAGAATATGAGTAGTACAAAAACGTCTAGTATACAAAAACATAAAATTAATAATGTCTGACATCTAATAAAAAATTACCAGGCATCCAAAGAAGCAAGAAAATTGGACCCATAACAAGGATTAAAATTAGTCAAAATCAACACAGAAAAGATATAGATGATAAAAATCAGTGGAGAAAGACATTAAAAACAGTCAACACAGCTAAATTCAATATAATCAGTAAGGTAGGGGAGGGGCTAGGGAGGTTAAATAGAAAAACGGAGGATAAAGAAAAGACCCAATAAAACTTTTAATGATGAAGAACACAATACCTGAGGTAAAAAATGCACAGGATGTAATTAACAGCCGATTAGTTACCACAGAAGAAATGATGAATGAACTTGAAGATATAGTAATAGAAACTATCCAAAATGAAACACAGAAACAAAAAAGATTTTTACAAAAGAGTATCAGACATTTGTGATACAACTTCAAGCAAGCTAATTCAAAAAAAAAAAGTTTGTAGTTAAAAGCCTTTCTACAAAAGAAAAACAATGTTCCAGTGCCTCACTGTTAAATTCTACCACCTTTAATGAAGAAATAATAACAATTCTATAAAAGGCTTCCAGAAAATTGAATAGGTGAGAATATTTTCCAATTCATTCATTCTATGAGGCTAGCATTACCCTGACACCAAAACCATTAAAAAAAAGAAAGAAAAGAAAACTACAGGCAAATATCCTTCATGAATATACACGCAAAAATACTTAACAAAATTTTTGCTAACATAATAATATATAATAACATAGCATACCCAAGTGGGATTTACCCTAGAAATGCAAGACTGCTTTACCATTTGAAATTTAAACAGTGTTATTTACCATATTAACAGACTAAGAAAGAAAAACCATATCATCATCACAATAGACTCAGAAAAAAAAAAAAAATTGACAAAATCCAGTATCCATTCCTGATAAAAACTAAGAAAACTAGGAATGGAAGGGAACTTCCTCAGCCTGACAGAAGGCATGTACAAAAAAGTACATCTTAATGATGAAAGACTGAATACTTTTTGCCTCAGATTAGGAATGAAGCAATGATGTCTGCTATCACCACAGCTATTCAGCATTGTACTGAAGGTTCTAGCCAGTGTGATAAGCAAAGGAAATAAAAGGAAGAAGTAAAACTGTCATTATTTGCAGACTACATGTTCATCTACACGTAAAATCTTACAGGAGAATAACAAGTCTCCTAGAACTAAAACGTGAATTTATCAAGTTGGGAGGAAACAAGATCAATATATAAAATAAAGTGTATTTCCATATTCTAGCAATGAACAATGGAAAATTAAAAGTTAAAATGTATAATTTATGATAGCATCAAAAAAGACAGAATTCTAAGGCATGAATCTGACAATAGATGAGCAAAACCTGTACACTTCAAACTATAAAACACTGCTGGGAGAAAGTGAGGAAGACTGAAGTAAACGAAGACATTTACCATGTTAGCAGATCAGACTCAATATAGCCAACATGCAAATTCTTTCCAAATTGATCTCTATATTCTTTGCAATCTCAATCAAAATTTACATGGAAATGCAAAGAACCTAGGAAATCCAAAACAACTTTGAGAAAAAGAACAGCACTGGACTTATGTTACCTGACTTCAAGATTTATTATAAGGCTATCATAATCAAGACAGTGTTGTATTGGCAATGAGATAGACAAAGTAACAGAACAGAATAAAAGTCCAGAAACAGACCCCTAGATACATGGTAATGGATTTTCAACAAAGTTTCAAATGCAATTCAGTAAAGAAAGTATAGCCTTTTAAAAAAGTGATGCTGAAACAATTGAATGCCCATATATAACGAACAATAAAAAAATTTTCATTCATCCTTCACATGATACATAACAATGAATTCAAAATAAAACTTCCAGGAGAAAACATACGGAAAAAAAAGCTATCTGACCTTGGATAGAACAAAGATTTCTTAGATACAACATCAAAAGTATGATCAATAAAAGAAAGAAGAGATAAACTGGAGTTCATCACAATTAAAAATTTCTGCTTTTAGAAACTCCTTTTTAAGAGAATGAAAGATAAGCTACAGACCAGGAAAAATCTCTGCAAATTACCTCTCTGATAACAAATTTGAATTCAGAATACATAAGGAACACTCAAACCTCAATAATATGAAAACTCAATTAAAAAATGGGCAATATGTTTGAACAGATAGTTCACCAAAGGAGATATATAGAAGCAAATAAACACATGAAGAGATGTTCACCTTCATTAATCATTTGGGAAATATAATTATTTCGAGACACCACTACAAACCTATTTTGAGATTTTAAATTTAAAAAGTCTGACCCCATATCAGGTATGCAGGGATGGTTCAACATTAGAAAAACAATCAATGTAATCTATCACATAAATAAAACAAAAGAGAAGAACTACATGATCTCATCAACTGATAGAGAAAAGGCATTTGACAAAGTCCAACACCCATTCATGATAAAAACTCTCAGCAAAATAGGAATAGAAGGAAAATTCCTCAACATAATAAAGGGCATTTATACAAAGCCAGCAACCAACATCATCCTAAATGGAGAGACTGAAAGCATTTCCCTTGAGAACGGGAACCAGCAAGGATGCCCTTTATCACCAATCTTATTCAACCTTGTGCTGGAGGTCCTAGCCAGAGCTATTAGGCTAGATAAAGAAATAAAGGGCATCCAGATTGGCGAAGAAGAAGTAAAGGTATCTCTATCTGCAGATGACATGATCTTATACACAGAAAAACCTAGAGAATCCTCCAGAAAACCACTGAAACTAACAGAAGAGTTCAGCAGAGTATCAGGATACAAGATAAACATACATAAATCAGTTGGATTCCTCTACACCAACAAACAGAACGTCGAAGAATAAATCACCAAATCAATACCATTTACAATAGCCCCCAAGAAGATTAAAAAAAAAAAAAAATACTTAAGATAAAATACTTAGGAATAATTCTAACCAAAGCTGTAAAAGGCCTATACAAAAAAAAAAAAAAAAAGACACTACTGCAAGGAATCAAAAGAGACCTACATAAGTGGAAAAACATACCTTGCTTGTGGATAGGAAGCCTCGACATTGTAAAAATGTCTATTCTACCCAAAGTGATCTATAGATACTATGCAACCCCAATCCTAATACCAGTGACATTTTTTAATGAGATGGAGAAACAAATGACCAACTTCATATGGAAGGGAAAGAGGCCTCAGATAAGCAAAGCATTACTGAAAAAGAACAAAGTGGGAGGCCTCACATTACCTGATTTTAGAACCTATTATACTGCCACAGTAGTGAAAACACCCTGGTACTGGTACAACAACAGATACATAGACCAGTGGAACAGAATTGAGAAGCCAGACATAAATCCATCCACATCTGAGCAGCTGGTATCTGACAAAGGCAAAGTCAGTTACATGGGGAAAAGACAGTCTCTTTAACAAATGGTGCTGGTGTATCTGAATATCCATCTGCAAAAAAAAAAAAAAGAAAGAAATGAAACAAGACCCATACCTCACACCATGCACAAAAACTAACTCAAAATGGATCAAAGACCTAAATATGAAATCTAAAATGATAAAGATCATGGAAGAGAAAATAGATACAATGCTAGGAGTCCTAATACATGGCATAAACACTGTACAAAAGATTACTAACAACGTACAAACACCAGAAGAGAAATTAGATAACTGGAAGCTCCTAAAAGTCAACACCTACGCTCATCCAAAGACTTCACCAAAAGAGTAAGAAGATCACCTACAGATTGGGAAAAATTTTTAGCTATGACGTTTTTGATCAGTGTCTGATCTCTAAAATCTACATGATACTGCAAAAACTCAACAACAAAAAGACATACAACCCAATTAAAAAATGGGCAAAGGATATGAACAGGCACTTCATCAAAGAAGACATTCAGGCTGCTAACAGATTCATGAGGAAATACTCACAATCATTAGCCATTAGAAAAATGCAAATCAAAACTACAATGAGATTCCATCTCACCCCAACAAGGCTGGCATTAATCCAAAAAACACGAAATGATAAATGTTGGAGAGGTTGTGGAAAAACTGGAACACTTACACACTGCTGGTGGAATGTAAAATTGTACACTTTGGAAACTGATTTGGCATTTCCTTAAAAAGCCAGAAATATAACTACCATATGCCCCTATAACTCCATTCCTTGGAATATACCCTAAAGAAATAAGAGCCTTCACATGAACAGATACATGCACACTGTTTACAATAGCAAAAAGATGGAAGCAACCAAGGTGCCCATCAATACATGAATAGATAAATTATGGTATATTCACACAATGGAATACTATGCAACGATTAAGAACAATGATGAATATGTGAAACATGTCATAACGTGGAGGAATCTGGAAGACATTATGCTGAGTGAAATTAGTCAGTTGGAAAAGGACAAATATTGTATAAGACCACTATTATAAGAATTCTAGATAAAGTTTAAACACAGAAGAAAATATTCTTTGATGGTTATGCAGTTGGGGAGGGAGGGAGAGGGATATTCACTAGCTAGATAGCAGACAAAAAATTATTTTAGGTAAAGGGAATGGGAATTCACAACACAGGGGAAATCAGTACAACTGGACTAAACAAAAAGCAACTAAGTTTCCTGAATACAACCAAGCACTTCGAAGGCCAGAGTAGCAGGGACAGGGGTCTGGGGACCATGGTTTCAGGGACATAAGGTCAACTGGCATAACAAAATGTATTAAGAAAATGCTCTGCATCCTACTTTGGTGAGAGGCATCTGGGGTGTTAAACGCTAGCAAGTGGCCATCTAGGATGCATCAATTGGTGTCAATGCACCTGGAACAAAGGAGAATGAAGAACACCAAAGACATATGGTAAAGGTGAGCCGAAGGGACAAAAAGGGACACATAAACCAGAGACTCCATCAGCCTGAGACAAGAAGAACTAGATGGTGCCTGGCTACCACAAATCACTGCCCTGATAAGGAACACAACAGAGAATCCCTGATGGAGCAGGAGAACTGTGAGATGCAGATCTCAAATTCTCATAAAAAGACCAGGCTTTATGGTCTGACTGAGACTGGAGGGACCCTGATGGTCATGTTCCCCAGACCCTTTGTTAGCCCAAGATTGGAACCATTCCCGAAGCCAACCCTACAGACAAGGATTGGACTGGAGTGTAAGATAGACAACGAGACTGGTGATGAGTGAGCTTCTTGGCTCAAGTGGACACTTGAGTCCACGTGGGCAACTCCTGTCTGGTGACAAGATGAGTATGAAGACGGGGACAGGAGCTGATTGAATGGACACAGGGAATACAGGGTGGAGAGGCGGGACATGCTGTCTCATTAGGAGGAGAGCAGCTAGGAGTGCATAGCAAGGTATGTATAAGTTTTTGTACGAGAGACTGTCTTGATTTGTAAACTTTCACCTAAAGCACAATAAAAACAAAATCAAAAGTCTGACCCATCAACTGGAAATCTCATTCACTGCCAGTGCAAGTATAAAATGACACAACCACTTTGGAAAATAGTCCAGCAGTTTCTTAAAAAGTTATACATACACATACTAAAAGGAATTAAAAGGAATCAGCAATAAAAAGGAATGAACTGTTGATACAACAAACTTTTTGGGCTATTAAATATGTTCATTATCTTGACTGTGGTTACAGTTTTACGGGGGTGTGTTATTGTTGTGAGGTGCTGTCAAGTCAGTTCCAGCTCATAGCGAGCCTATACACAACAGAACGAAACACTGCCCTGTCCTGTGCCATCCGCACAATCGTTATGTTTGAGCGCACTGTTGCAACCACCGTGTCAATCCATCTAGTCGCGAGTCTTCCTTTTTTTAGCTGACCCTCTACTTTACCAAGCATTATGTCCATCTCCAGGGACAGGTCCCTGATAACATGTCCAAAGTACGTAAGATGAAGTCTCACCATCTTCACTTCCAAGGACCACTCTGGCTGTATTTCTTCCAAGACAGACTTGTTTGTTCTTCTGGCAGTCCATGGTACATTCAGTATTCTTTGCCAACACCATAATTCAAAGGCATCAATTCTTCAGTCTTCCTTATTTGTTGTCCAGCATGGGCATGCATATAAGGCGACTGAAAATATCATGGCTCTTTTTTTTTTTTTTTCTGGTTTTGGTTCTGGCGCACCTTAGTCCTCAAAGTGACATCTTTGCTTTTGAACACTTACAAGAGGTCTTTTGCAGCAGATTTGCCCAATGCAATATAATAGGTTGTTTAATTTCCTGACTGCTGCTTCTATGGGTGTTGATTGTGGATCCAAGTTAAATGAAATCCTTGACAACTTCAATCTTTTCTCCATTTATCATGATGTTGCTTATTGGTCCACTTGTGAGAATGTTTGTTTTCTTTATGTTGAGGTGTAATCCATACTGAAGGCTCTGGTCTTTCATCTTCATCAGGAAGTGCTTCAAGTCCTCTTCACTTTCAGCAAGCAAGGACCTGTCCCTTGCAGTATCACAGGTTGTTAATGAGTCTTCCGCCAAAACTGATGCCACATTCTATTTCGTATAGTCCAGCTTCTCGGATTATTTGCTCAGCATACAGATTGAATAAGTATGGTGAAAGACCGCAGCTCTCACCCACACCTTTCTTAATTTTAGACCATGCAGTATTCCCTTGCTCATTTTGAATGACTGCTTCTTGGTCTATGTTCAGGATCCTCATGAGTGTGATTAAGTGTTCTGGAATTCCCATTCCTCACAATGTTATCCATAATTTGTTATGATCCACACTGTTGAATGCCTTTGCATAGTCAACAAAACCCAGGTAAACATCTTTCTGGTGTTCTCTGCTTTCAACCAGGGTCCATCTGACATCACCGATGACATCCCTCGTTCCATGTCTTCTTCTGGATCAGCTTGAATTTCTGGCAGTTCCCCGTCGATGTACCTCTGCAACTATTTTTGAATGATCTTCACAAAATTTTACTTTCGTTTGATAGTAATGATATCGTTTGATAATTTCCATTTCATTTTTGATAATTTCCAACTTTCCTAGACTCATACTTTGTACATCACAAGTTCTGATTACTAAAGGATGTTTGTACCTGTTTCTTCTCATTTTGAATTGTGCCACATCAGCAAATGAAGGTCTCAAAAGCTTTACTCCACCTATCTCATTAAGTTAGACTCTCCTTTGGTGAGGCAGCTCTTCCCCAGTCATCTTTTGAGTGCCTTGCAACCTGAGGGGCTCATCTTCCAGCACTATATCGGACAATGTTCTGCTGCTATTCATAAGGTTTTCACTGGCTAATTAATTCAGAAGTAGGCTGTCAAGTCCTTCTTCCTAGTCTGTATTAGTCTGGAAGCTCCGCTGAAACCCATCCACCAAGGGTGACCCTGCTGGTATTTGAAAACCGTTGGCAAAGTTTCCGGTATCACAGCAACATGCAAACCACCACAGTATGACAAACTGACAGACGTGTGGTAGTATGGGGGTATACATATGTCAAAAGGAGTCTCTGAGTGGTACAAATAGCTAAGTACGAGAACACTGACTGAAAGATTGGTGGTTGGAATCCACCCAGAGGTACCTCAAAAGAAAGGTCTGGCTCTCTGCTTCCAAAAGATCACAGCCTTGAAAACCCCATGAAGTAGCTGTGCTCTGCACATAAGCGGTTACCATCGGTCAGAATCAACTCAGTGGCAACTAATAACGACAATGACAAGATATGTCAAAACTTACAAAATTGCACACTTTAAATAGGTGCAGTTTATTGTATGTCAAGCATCCCTCATTAAAGCTGTTAAAAAAAAAAAATTAAAAAAAAGCTCAGACACATCCCAGGAGCACACCAGAGTTGCACAGGTGGGACTGCTCTTCCCCTTTCCAGAAACTGACGTTCCTTAAACTGCTTTTTTATAGCTCTTTTTCTGTGCCAGGACATCCTTAAGTCCATTTTACCTTTAAGTGCTTGACTTTGAATAAAGGTGCTGAATGCTGGGGACATATACAGAGAAGGTTCCAGGTCTTTCTGCCCCCTAGAAAAGAGAGCTTAGATAGGCTTAAAAAATACCAAAAACAAAAACGCTAAAAAGGAAGAAAATAATCCTGATTTATTACTTATGTTACCGCGAGAGATCTGGCAGGAAACAGAACCAGCAGTTAACCCGCCAAGCAGAAAAAATGCAAGCCCTTTGTTGGCTGTTATGAAGCATTCGGCTGTTTTATAGTGGGAGTCTATCAAAGTCAATACATTTTACATGATTGCAAATTCCTTAAAATATGGAGATGCCATAACAGCGGAACAATGAGGGACTGTGGTGCTTTACAATAACAAAATTTGTTGTTCTTTGTAAATTCTACTGTTTTATTTCTAATAGCAATGAGATGCAAAATGTTATGGCTGTTATTTTAATATAAATGATTATGTGTGATTTAAGGCGCATATGAAAAGGTAAGGATGGCCTTGCCTTCTTTCATAAGTCAGGCGTATAAAATAACAATAAGACAATATTATGGGTAAAATGCATCTATAAATATCTATGATAATTTACCATAAATTACACATTATCCTACCCCCACTTCTGCCCCTCAGAGTAGTAAATGCCCTTAAACAAAGATGTAGGATGAGAACAGACTGTCCCATTCTTTATCTTTTCTCCCTAAGCTCTGTTAAATGCAATCCTAAATGGAGCAGCTATTTTCAGGGTAATATAAGATGACACTTGGGACATGCCAGGAGTGTTTCATTATCAGGAAGTAGCCTAGCCGGGGGGGGCTTACTTGCTCATTTTTTGGTTGGGACTGTAAGGTGGCTAATTTACAAGACTCCTTATTAACTAAAATCCTCCCCCTCCTTCTGCTGTCCCAGGGCCTCTACACTGCTGGATGTCAGTGTGGCCTCACTGCCAATCTGCTGCCACTCAGGTTACCCATCTTCACCAGGCAATGTCCCTGCCTCCTCACAACCATGAACCCCCTCTGAGAACTCTTCTGCTGCCCAGCCCATCTCAGCCACCCTTGAGCTTCAGCCTCTCTGCATTCTTTAATCACATTCTCTGTGTTACATACTCCATCACTGTGTGAAAATTTTCTTCTACTGTTTCAGGTTAAATGTCAGTTACTTTTCCTCAAACTCAAATCCTTAACATTAAAACCTTCTACGGCAGGCAGTGCTGGTTCAGTGGTGGAATTCTCACCTTCCATGCAGGAGAGCCAGGTTCAATTCTTGGCCAAGGTACTTCATGCAGCCACCACCCGTCAGTGGAAGCTTGCCTGTTGCTATGATGCTGAACAGGTTTCAGCGGAGCTTCCAGACTAAGAGGGACTAGGAAGAAAGGTCTGGTGATCTACTTCTGAAAATCAGCCAGTGAAAACCTTATGGATCACAATGGTCTGATATGCAATCAACCACATGGATGGCACGGGACCAGGCAGAGTCTTGTTCCATCGTGCACGGGGTTGCTGTGAGTTGAGGTGACTCAACAGCAGTTAACAGCAACAAAATCTTCTCTCGTGGCAGCTGCTCCTTCTCCAAACTAGAGTCAGAGGCCGGGGGTCTTGCTTTCCCACGTTCATTGCACTGCTTCGCTGCACTGCTCCTCTGCTGAAGTTCACAACATCTGTTGACACCACTCCCTCCCCTTCCTCCACCTCATCCAGACACTTCAGGACTGCTTCACCACGTACTTCAGGCCCCATCACCATTCATTCCTAGAACCTCACTGTTCAATATGATGATTCCTCTAACACTTGGTCCTTCCTTAACCCTGAAACTGCTCTGCCCCCAGACTCTGAAATACCTTTAATTCCAGCCCAGTGTCCACTGTCACACCATGGTCCTCTGTCAACCTCTCCTGCTAAACCTCAGCACACTTTCAGTGTTAGTAATATGACTGCAACCACCAAAATGAAGATATCTAAGTTATCGGCACTGAGAGGTTGGCCACATTAGTAGCTTTGAGGATTTCGTTTATGAGTACATGTCATAAAAATAAAAAATAGATGCTATCTTTTTTTAAAAAATCATATTTAGCAGAGCAAGTCCATCTATATGTTAATTTTTATTTTTATCAAGTCCTTCGCCATCTGGCCCCAGCTTCATTACCTGTTCCCACGCCAACTCCCTCAGTCCTGTACACTGTCGTGTACCCTTGGCTCTGGCTCTGTAGCCATCGCAGGCCACTCTTTCCTCCCTGGACACATCCACGCTATAGTGCCTCGACTCATGGTGATCGCTCTACTAAAAAGCTTTATCCCCCTTTGTCTCCCTCAAAATTTCTATCCCTTCTTCAAGGTATAGTTTAAATGTTACCTCCTCTTTGAATGCTTTCCTAGACCTCTCAGGATTATTAATTTCCACTAGCGTATTTTTTGAGCGCCTACTATGTGCCAGGCACATCACAGGATCTAGAGATTCATCAATGGACAGAGGAGATGAAAATTCCTGCCCTTGTGGGACTTTACTTCCAGTGGGAGGAAACAGACAATAAACAAGAAGATTAGGTTAAAAAAATAATAACATACTATATTAATAAGTGCTATAAACCAAAGTGGAGCCCTGGTGGCACAGTGGTTAAGAGCTTGGCTGCTAACCAAAGGGTCGGCAATTCTAATCCACCAGCTGGTCCTTGGAAACCCTATGGGCAATTCTACTCTGTCCTATAGGGTCTCTGTAAGTCACAATCCACTCGATGGCAAGGGGTTTGGTTTTTATATAAACCAAAGTAGGCAAATAAGGAGTGCTGAGGGTTGGTGGAGGTTGCATTATTAAAATAAGGTGGTCTAAGAAGGCTCCACTGAGAGGGGGCTTTTGAGCAAACACCTGAAGGAGCTGAGGGAGTGTCTACAGTTGAAGAACAACAAGGTCAGGGTTCGCTACTAATGTCTCGGTGTCCAAAGTTTGATAGAGAATTCTGTGAGGGCAGAGACTATTTCTTACGCACGTTTGTGTACCCAGCTTCCAGAACTGTTTCTGGCCCCTGGTTGCTGTTGTCATTAAATGTCATTCAGTCGGCTCCAACTCATAGCAACCTTACGTATAACAGAAGGAAATGTTGCTCAGTCCTGCATCATCATCGTGATCGTTGGTACGTTTGAGTCCATTGTTGTGACTATTGTGCCAATCCCTCTCATGGAGGGTTTCTCTCATTTTTGTTGATCATCTACCAAACATGATGTTCTTTTTTAGCAATTGGTATTTCCTGATGACATGTCCAAAGTTAAGTTAGCAGAAGTCTCATTATCCTCACTTCTAAGGAGCATTCTGGTTGTATTTCTTCTAAGTCTGATTTGTTTGTTCTTCTGGTAGCCCAAGGTGTATTCAATATTCTTCACAAACACCACAATTTGAAAGCATCAACTCCCTTCTGTTTTCCTTTAGCATTGTCCAGCTTTCGCATGTGTCTGAGGCAATTGGTAGGGGATGCTAAAAGGGTTTTGAATTGAACTAAATGCCTAACGCATGCTCTGCTTATCCCTGTCTGGATACGTGTTACATTTTCTAGTGACTTTTCTCAGAAGTAACATTACAAATAGGCAACTCAGTGAAAGATGACAAACTTCAGTTACCATCAAAGCAGACACTCCAGGCTTTCAGCCTTCATTGTAAAATAAACAGTTAACAGGTAACAGTCCTTGGTGTTGATATATTGAGCCTTAAAGCTAAATTCTTGGCCTTCTTCAACATATTTATAAGTATCTAATAAAATGCAAAGGAAGTTTATTTCATTTGCACAGCATTTTATTAATGTAAATGACCAGAACTTTCATGAAATGCATTATTCTTGAGCCACAGTGATTCACTGCAGCTCTATGTTAATGGAAAATCACTGCCAGTTCATTTCAAATGGATTCTGTGACAATATTGCAATTTTCCCCTCATCCAAGAATGTCTTAAAGTCTGTATTTAAATTATATTTCTGGACCAATATTTGGCTACAATACTGTATCAAATGCAGCAAATTTAAGAGAGTGAGACCCAACTGACATATGTCATGTATAAGCCTTAATAAAAATAAATCAGAAACTAGCAACCAATTGGCAACAACTTTGACACAGAAAACATCCTCATAGAGTAAATTAAAGTGACTCATAAAGAAGAACAAAGAAGGTTTATCATTAGTGAGATGACACCACCAAAGAGTAAAATTATCTGTAGAATACTTGTTTCAATCATTTTGTTGGGGGAAGCAGCTAGGCCTCATAGTGTGGGTGTGTATTAGGTACCCGCTTGTTAAGATGACCTCAAAGGTAAAACGGAGCGGATGTGGTCAGGATGGATCTTTCACATTTCAGAGCTGGTGGATACAATGCTATAAGTGAAGGCCAGGAACACAGGCTGAGAGCCACGTTTCAGTCATAATCAGAGCCCTTAGTCTTCCTCTTAGAATGACAGAGGAAAAGAGTGATGGATCTTTCCTCTGTTACTCTCTAAATGTAACTGTTTTACATAAACATTATGGTTTTGATGTGTGAGGGTTGTTTGGTTTTTGTCTAAGTGTGGGGTGATACGTTAAGTTTTTTTTTTTTTTTTTTTTTTTAATCAGACCAATATCAATAGATTAGAAATCCCTGGGTGCTACAAACTGTTAAGCACTTGGCTACTAACCAAAAGGTTGGTGGTTCAAATCTACCCAGAGACCCCTCAGAAGAAAGACCTAGAGATCTTCTGGAAGATCACAGCCCCTGAAAACTCTACGGAGCAAATTCTACTGTGAAACACATGGAGTTGCCATGAGTCAGAAATGACTCAACGGTAACTGGTCTTTGGCATCAATAGATTAGTAGTGGCTGGACAGATGGCTATGGTGAGAAGAACCCTGCCAAATCTACTATCAGCAGGCAAGACTGCTGTGATCAATTAATGATGTCTGCCATGGGCCAGGGTTAGTGTTATCACACATGCTCTTCTTGGCTTCAAGGAGTGAGAGTACATTATTATGTGAAGCAGGCATGGTGATGGCAGGGGAAATTGGATTAAGATGGCTGAAGAACTGAAAAAGAAAGGTGAAATATAGTGAGAAGGGAGTAGGTAGTTGTTTTTTCCAGCTGGCCTACCTCACCTGTAGATTCTCCTCCCTTTGCTAAAATCTTGGGTTTATGTCTTTTGTTTTTAAAAAGCAGGTAACTCACTTACAAAGTGCAAAGTAGCTACCTCTCAGGACATTAAAAGACAAGAGAATAGTATTGTATCTGTTGGGGTTTAGACAAGAAAACAGAATCCATTCCAAGTATTTCAAGCAGGAAGAACTTTTATACAGGGCTCTGCAGCAGAACTCAACAATGGAAAGAAGTCTGTGCTGCCAGGTGAGAGGGAGCTGAAAAACACTTGGGTTAAGACATTCTCAGCCAGGTCTTCACATGAGAAAAAACTGCTTTGGGTGTGTGCTAGGGGTATAGTGTTTTACACTACTAACCTAGACTTTCAGATTGGTGTTAGGGTGTATGAAACAGGGGTGGAGATGGGTGAGTGTATGAAACAGGGGTGGAGATGGGTGAGTTTCAAGCCTGAGAGAGATTAAAGACCCCCAGGTAGGTGCTAGTACTGCCTGCCAGCTACCACGAGGCATATGCTACTGTGACAGGCAGTCTGGTGTCAGCAGCTAGCCTCCGTTCTCCAACTTGCTCCATCTCCATTTCCCAGGAAAAGCTTAGATTGTCTGCCTTTCCTACCAGCCATGTACAAGGATCTCCAAAGGATACACAGCACTTAGGAAATGACAATTTGTCCCAGCCATTGTCCCCTTTTTGTCTCTTACCCAAAAAGGACATGAAATAATAATTTTCGGTTAATATTAAGTTATATTATTAGCATATTCACTAAACAATTGGGAACGAATATCAAGTTGAATTTACTGTTGATCTTTTCTAAAAATTGTTGTTCTTAGGTGCCATTGAGTCATTTCCAACTCATACCAATCCTAGGTACAAAAGAATGAAACACTGCCTGGTCCTGTGCCATCCTCATAATCGTTGCTATGTTTGTGCCCATTGCTGCAGCCACTATGTCAATCCATCTTGTTGAGGGCCTTCCTCTTTTTTGCTGACCCTCTACTTTACCAAGCATGATGTCCTTCTCCAGGGACTGGTCCCATCTGATAACACGTTGATAGTACTTCAGATGAAGTCTTGCCATCCTTGCCTCTAAAGAGCGTTCTGGTTATACTTCTTCCAAGACAGATGTTTGTTCTTCTGGCAGTCCATGGTATATTCAATATTCTTTGCCCACACCACAATTCAAATGCACCAATTCTTCTTCAGTTTTCCTTATTCATTGTCCAGTATTAGCATGCATATGAGGCGACTGAAAATACCATGGCTTGGGTCAGGTGTACCTTAGTCCTCAAAGAGACATCTTTGCTTTCGAACACTTCAAAGAGGTTTTTAGCAGCAGATTTGCCCAATGCAATACATCATTTGATTTCTTGACTGCTGCTTCCATGGGGCAGTCTTAGTGGCATAGTGGTTAAGAGCTACGGCCCTAACCAAATGGTCGGCAGTTCAAATCCACCAGCTGCTCCTTGAAAACTTTGTGAGACAGTTCTACTCTGTCCTGTAGGGTCACATAGGTGTTAATTGTGGATCTAAGTAAAATGAAATCGTCGACAACTTCAACATTTCTCCGCTCATCATGATGTTGCTTATTGGTCCAGTTGTGAGGATTTTTGTTTATGTTGAGGTATAATCCATACTGAAGGCTGTGGTCTTTGATCTTCATCAGTAGATGCTTTGAGTCCTCTTGACTTCCAGCATTCCAATAATTACAGAGTTTAAAGTTGCCTGTATGGTATAATTATTTTTACCGATTATCTAGATCCTTGAAGACCCCTATCCTGTTACCCTTTCTTCTGTCAGTTGACCTTCACTTTCCTTCAAAGCCCTGTATAAACTAGCCCCCCACCTTTTTTCATTCATTTTGCTCTTGCTGATAATAGCCTAGATTTAGGTGAGCTTCATAACAACTGCATCCCTAAGGAACTGGTGTTTAAAGTTTTATATTTTTTGTTTGAATTTTGCTTTTCATGGATTTCATAGGGAATTATAATTCTCAGTTAAGTTCTAGGTATATACAGATTCCCTGCACATCTGTGTTTTAAAAATTAAAATCACCATTTATAATAGTTTTGTTACTGTACCTGCTCTTATTAAGCCAGGAAAAAAAAAAAAAATTAAGTGAGACTATCAATAAAAACAGGAGGTTTCCACACAAATTGCAATTTCCAAAGGAATATGCTAAAAATATGATCTTAAAAAACTCTTTGGTTTTTGATTTTCAAAAGCTACCCGAGTTGAGATAACTTTAAAGGTAGACTTCTAAACAACTAACCAAGATCAGAAGCATTTCCATAAGAGCTAGGGATAAATGAAGACTAACTAGAATTGTTATTACTCAGTATTAATCCAGAAGTCCTCATCAATGACATGAAACAAGAAAAAGATATAAGTGCTATAATTATAGGAAGAGAAGAAACAAAGCTATCATTTACCTAGAAAATTCAAGACAAAAATCAAATCATGGTATACTATTTGGTCAGCAGTAAATAAGGTGAAATAGTTATAATCATGTAAATACTGGCTATTGGTTTAAAAATACAAATCGTGATATGTATTATTTGGGAGGAAATGAAGGAGCAAAAAGAGTGGGGTTTTAAAAGCAACTATACACCTAAAAAACCCAGTGCTGTATACTGTTCTTTCTTGATATGTCAACTTTTATTCATTTCTAATATTCACCTAGGAAATGAGTAAAAGTTGACATATCAAGAAAGAAGAGTATAACCAGAACATTTAGAAATATGAATATAAACGCTAGAAAAAAATCAGCAAAAACTATTTAAATGCTGACTTCTGGAGAAGGTGGATGAGGGTAGAAATGGCTGTAACAGGGACAGTGATCTTTTTCTTTATAAGTGTTTCAATGTTATTTGCTCATTGATTTATTTAATTATTCACATAGGTATTTCCGGGATAAAAATAAATCAGACTTACCTATACAATGAAATGCTATGAAGTTTCTCAAAAGAATGGGAAATGTTCATATGTTGTGGCTGTTAGGCCAATTTCAACTCACGGTGACCCCATGTAACAGAGTAGGACTGGCCCATCGGGTTTTCCAGGCTGCAGTCTTTATCGAAGCAGATCACCAGGTCTTTCTCCCACAAAGCTGTTGGGTAGGTTTAAACCACCAACCTTTTCCTTTGCAGCTGAGTGCTTAATCACTGAGCCACCAGAGGGAAATAAATGCAAGTGACAGAACTGTTCGAATAATGAGGGAGTAGTTTTCCTTTTTATTTTATAAATTTTGGACTTAAAATTTTTTACATCATGTACTATTTTATAATTAAAAACCAGATTTTTTTTAACCTAAGAAAATCTACTGATTATCTGCTAAGATTAATGAAAATGCTCCATAAAGTTTCTGGAACAAGATAAATGAAAACCCATAGCTTTCCCAAACATCTTTAATAATCAGTTAGAACATATAATGGGAAAAGTTCCCAAGTGCAACGATTACAGAAAGGATAAAATACGAGCAATGTCATATAACAAATGTATGTGAGCTATGACATTTTTTAGAAAGCTGCAAACAAAAACCTGTAGTGAAGAGGTTAACCATGTTCCTGGGCAGGAAACCCAATACTGTAAAGATGTAAATGCTCTTAAACTGAATTTAGAGATTCAATGTAGGCTGCAACAAAATTCCCAATAGAATTTTCTATGGAACTTGTCAGGTTGATTCTATAATCCACCCAGAAGAGTAAATGTATGAGATTAGCTATGAGAATTCTGAAAAAGAAAAAAAGGGATTTGCCCTATTAGATATAAAACGCACTGTAAAATTCCAGTAATTTTTAAATGTGGCATTAGAACAGGAGGAAACAAGAGCCTTGCAAACAGGAAAAAGAAGAGCAAGCAATTCACACCCCACAAAAAATGAGAGATACATGAAAAGATGCTAGAGTTCTCTGATAATAATAATAATAAAAAGATAACAGGAGAAATAAAAATTAAGAGACAACATTCTTGTTGCTTGATTGATTGAAAATATTAAGAAAAAAAAATTAGTAGTACTGAATGCTCCAAGAGGCACAAGGTAATAACCATGTTCTCATACAGTATTGGAATGATTAATTTTTTTCAGTTATTCTGGAGACAATTTGGCAGGAAATCTACATTTGAAACCTTGGTCCAGCAATCTCACTTTTGGAAATCTATCGTAGAGATATGCTCATACTTCAAAAAAAAAAAAAAGATATATGTACAAGAGTGTTCACTGCCAAAAAAATTGAGAGTTAACTGTCTATCATTATAGGAAAGATTATAAACCATGCACTCATAAAAAGTAATGTTGTGGAGCTATATGTATTGACATGAAAAGATCTCCAAAGGTATATTGAAAGTGAAAAAACTGAGATGCAGAGCAATAAGTATGATATAATACAAGTTATTTTAAAGTGATATACGTGTATATACAGATGTGTGTAAATGAATAGGAAAAAGCTTACAAGATTGTACATAAAATGCTTTACAACAGTTCCTTTTCAAAGAGAGAATGGAATCGGAATAGGATAAAGGCACAAAGTTCCATTTTTCTAATATATTCTAGTATAGATTTGGGATTTCTGCTTGGGGCTTAAATTCTAGCCTTTCATTTCTGTTAGACATATTTTATAATACAGTATTTAAAATAATTTAAACCAATAAACCAAACAAGAAGAGTTTATGGCAAATATATTTTTATCATTTCTTGTTTAAGTTGGAAAGTAATTTTTTTTCACCTGAACTTCTTGTAAAAAACAAAATTGCAAGCAGTACGGAATTCAAAATTAAATGTTTCATTTTCATTATCTTTTATTTTTCCCTGTGATATTTAAAAGACAAGAGGGGGAAAGAAGAAAAAGGGGGGGGGGTAATTCCTGAAGACGGGCAAAAAGCCCAATTGTATTCTAACTGGTAAAGTTACTAATTATCTCCCTCTATTTCAGTGTGCAGCCCTGGTGGTATAGCGGTTAAGTACTACAGTTGCTAACCAAAAGGTTAGCAGTTTGAATCCACAAGCTGTTCGTTGGAAACTCTATGAGGCAGTTCTACTCTGTCCTATGTGGTCACCATGAGTCCGAGTTGATTCAATGACAACGATTTTCTTTTGGTGTAGGAACCTCGGTGGCTCAGTGGCTAAGCGCTTAGCTGCTAACCAAAAGGTTAGCAGTTCAAATCTACCTTGGAAACGCTATAGGGCAGCTTTACTCTGTTCCAAAAAAAAAAAAAAAAATTTTTTTTTTTTTTTTATAGGGTCGCTATGAGTTGGAACTGACTCAATGGCAGTGGGTTTGGTTTTTTGGTTTCATCTCAGCATGGTGGGAAAGGAAACCCTGGTGGCATAGTGGTTAAGTGCTAAGGCTGCTAAACAAAAGGTCGGCAGTTGGAATCCACCAGGCACTCCTTGGTAGGGGGCAGTTCTACTCCATCTGATAGGGTTGCCAGGAGTCGAAATCGACTGGATGGCAATGGTTTGTGTGTGTGTGTGTATGGTAGGAAAGGTCCATAGCCTTGAAAGTAACCTTTTTAGCATGATAATGAAACAGATGGGAATTTGAGTTGGTGCAGGTACCAGTGCAGATAAAGCTAACAACCCTGCTTGCACACAGAAGATCCAGATTGGACAAGACAAAACTGCTCTGCTCTCTGCTATTTCTTAGCCTCTTTTAGATTTTTTCACGAAGATCTAACAGACCAGACTTTGCCATTAAGCCTTCCTTGTTAATACATGCCAGCACTTTTTTGTAAGCCTGCAAATCGCTATACAAATTGTTAGCTGTAATTATTACCAATTCCTGCAAATTACCTTTCAATGTCTTTCTTCCCTTCTCTAATCAACACCTCACCACACAATTACATAAATGTTGGGAATTCAAATTAAATAACAACGGCAACACTTTATCTGATGCCTAATAGGTACAAAACTCTGAACAATAAATTGTGGAAAAAGGAAAGATGAATAAAACACAGGCCTTACTCTCTAATAACCCTGATAAGGTAACAATGAAGGCAGATACATAAACAGCCACCTGAAGACCAGGCTGAATTTGATAAAGGCTTTCATAAAGGTGTGAGCTAAGTGCAGCTCAGGGGAAAGACGGTGATTTCAACCAGGCAGATTGTAGACTTTGAAAAATGGGGGATAAGGGTATTCCAAGAAAGATCCATAGGAGAAAAAGCTTAAAGGTGAGAATTGCTCGTAATTTGGTGGGGAAGCTTGAGGGATGGGACAAAAGGCAAACAAACGGAAGAGGAGGCAGATCAAACTTGGCCTAAACCTGAACATCAAAGGTGGAGGCAAAAGTTAATAAAAGCATCTCAGTAAGTGTCTCCACTCTTCTTTCTGAGTTTATTTTCTGGCTTGGGATTTATTTCTTGTCTATAAAAACCAGTTGCCATTGCATCTTTTTCTGCTCATGGAGACCCCATGTGTGTCAGAGTGGAACTGTGCTCCATAGGGTTTTAATGGCTGGTTTTTCAGAAGCAGATCGTCAGGTCTTTCCACCAAGGAGCCTCTGGGTGAACTCAACCCCCCAACCTCTTGGTTATTAACCACCCAGGGACTCTTTATTTATAGGAACTAATGTGGGGACTTTCTGGTAGTTAACTGTATTTACTAACTTGGTCATTTTGAGTCAAATAACAAAGCTTTATTATTACCAAATCACTTCATTGCTACTGTGATGACAAAAAACAAGGTTTCTGCCACTTGATCACTTCATTGCTACTGTGATGACAAAAAACAAGGTTTCTGCCACTTGAGACACAGAAGGACAGAGTGGCTTGTTGTGGCCACAGGGAAGACTGATTTATTTCAGTGTTCATCTGTGTCCTAATGCAGGCTCCCTGACAGAGAGCTGAGGAGGAAGGGCCTGAGCTTTGGCCAGCTAACACCAAAGAAGGGGGCAGTCAGAGGCACCCGTTCTCATGAACAGAGCAGGACTGACGTCATTTGGGGGCACTCCAGAAAGACTTTTCATTAACATACACATCCCAATGAACAGGTACAAACATCTGATACGCAACTCCATGATCTTAAGCCAAAGTGGGGCAAATTGGTTGAACCATTTTGCAGTGAAAGGGAAAAGAAAAATAACATTCAAGAGGGCATAAGACAGTTCTTAAACCTCAGGGAAATGTCAGTCCTTTCATAGTCTTAGCTTCAATAAGCAGCCTAGTAGGACAAAAACAACATGGAAGGTTCAAAACACTATTGAATGAATTTCTAAAATTTTCACAGAAAAAAGAGACATAAGGACTATCTTATTGGATTCTGAAAGGAAGACTTTCACACTGGAGATATTTCTTTCCTTGAAACATGGTCTCACACCCAGAGTTACTTTGGCAAAAATTCTTTGTTCACATTTCAGGGGCCCCAGTGTGGAAATGGTGTTTGTAGCTGGTTGAATGGGCAGATTTCAAAAGCAGTGGGACGTCACGCCTCTGATTACACCAGACATGCATTCCAGCCATAGAGTTGACTGGTGAAAGGTGTGCCATAGAAATTCCCGCAAAAGCTGGTTGACAGCTTGATCTTCTTTGATCTGATGACCGTTCTTTCTAAAACAGGATTTTTTTTTTTCTTTTCTGATTTAAAAAATAACTAATTGTTAGGGTAAATCTTTATAAGCTACAGAAAAATTCAAAAGAGGAAATAAAACTCACCTATCACCCATACCATGCAGATAAAACAACTTTCCATTTTAATGTTTTCCTCCCTTTTTTCCTCCGCCATTCCTCCATTTCCTTTGCTATTCAACCTTAGTTTGTAAGATCCATCATAAGCTTTATCTGGCTGATGTATACAAAAAAAGAAAGAGATCTCTCTACGCAAAACGAAAAATGGAGCACCCTTATGGAAGCACATAAACTACATTCAACTATGTTTGTAGACTCAGTTGCTTAAATTTTATCTCTAAATGCAATAAAGGCAATACAGTAGAAAATGCAATAAAAAACCCTTCTCATAGGGGAAGATCTTCATTATCAGGACCATGTTCTACAGGAACAGTGCAAGTACCCATTTTAGTTAAACAAGGTTGAGTGATTCCCCACTTGTTCCTCTATAATCTTGGGACACGATAAAGAAATTGTTACCTAAGTAAATTTTATAAAGGTTACGGTAGGCCAAACACAGAGAATGAAGGGGGGAAAAAAAGAAACAATATTCAAAGCAGCAGTGAAATGCAACATAATTTCATTTCACCAGTAGATGCTTACTCGGTGCTGTTTTGCCTTTTGTAGGATTTAGGAATTTGATTAATTGTAAGAAAACAACCTAAAACATAGATACACATGCTTTTGTATTTTTTTATAGGTAAGGAGGCAGATGATTGATAGAATTTTCAATTACTTCTGCAAATATTCAGTTCAGTCATGAGAGATTACAACTAAATTTCAGCTGATCTGACATATAGGGTTAAATAGTTCTGGATTTCTGTTTCTATTTTCATTTTATGAAGGGATCTGGTGAAGATTAGCATGAATTTTCATTTTTAAAAGCATCTTCAAATACTAAGCATTTTCTATGGCAGGATCACGAATAAGCGCATCTTTGGACATCAGTGAGAAACCAGCCTGATAGAGGAAATCTTTGCGCAAAGTATCTGGACCTGAGAAATATAAGGACAAGGTTGGCCCACTCAGAAGATGGCTTATAGTATATTTATCTCAGCTGGTCTCCTGGAGTTATAATGATTACTGTCAGCAGGGATGCCCTTTCCTCTGACAAGGCTGACACTGCTGAGTACAAATTAACGCAAAATCAGATTTTTGAGTCTCTGCAAGGGTGGCAGAGATGGGGGAAGGGCAGAAGCTTCCCTTCCGTATCTTTCTTCTCACTGTTTCTAGTTTGTCAAGGAAGCTCAGCACCAGACAACTGAAACAGAGATGATACCAACTGAATGGGAACATTTTTGTTGTGGCGTGAAGTACAGTGAGACCATTGGAGCTATGAATTATGGATGTTCCGGAAGATTTTCTTTACCCAGCACAAAAATAAAAAAGTGAACTCCAGTCCTTTCCAGCTGAAGTTTGTTCTCACAGTTTAAACTACTAGAACTAAAAATGTGGTGTTCTATTGTAAGTCTTCAAATGACTATGTGCGCACATGTCTAAAAAAGAAAACAAAGTTCATATGTAAAAGGCTTAGAGAAATGGACTACTGTGAGAATTCTAGAATTCTCCGTCAAGTATTAGAGAGGCTTGAATGAAGGTTTCAGGATTTCACAGTGGTAGAAACAACTACGTGTTTTCAAATTATTGGTGAAAAGCTTAACACAAATGCAATACTATTATTCTTTCTGGTGTTCATATTTTTCTCTAGCTTCAGGGCAATTTACACTAAAATGGAAAGTCAACCCTTATTCTGACAAAAGCCTTAATTGCACAGAGGTATGCTAACATGGTAATGACATATTATCAGATGTCATTACTTGTACAAAATATCCCGCAAGACAGTTAGGAGTACACTGTGAAATACTAATAATTAAAAACAAATCACACTTGTCAAAATAAATACACTTGTCTATTATAATGTCCTTGTTTCTTTGCTCGTTCTTGTTTTCGGAAATGGCAGGTGTCAAAGTGGATCGTTTTGTTGTAATACATGTATCCAATTATACACATGCTTTACAAAAGACCTGACAACAGATTGAAGTGATTAAACGCATGCAAAAGAGTGATGTAGCGAAAGGGAAGAATTCTCTAGAAGCATTGTCTTAGGAGAATCAAAGACAATAAAATGAGCCCCCATCTGGAAATATTCACCCAGTGATATTTAACCCTTTTCACCTTGGACACTCATCCACAGCAGAGAGCCTGGAGTGAGAAGTCCTTCTACACTGATGCCAATTCATCAACAAGGAGATCAATATTCCATGAGGGATTTCATTGATTACACAGTTTATTTACCATTCATAGTAGTAGTGACTCAGATCCTAAATTTCACATTTAATTTTTAAATCCTTCACTTATCCAATTCATTTTCTTACTATCAAAATAAAAATTAGCCATTTCCCTGTTTCTAAGCTTTAGCTGTCTCGTTCATTTCCATTTTTTAAAATAAACCAGATAGCCAGTTTACTAGTTTAGAATGAAGCCGTTAATTGCCAAGTGGACTAGTGTGTCCCAAAGGCCTTGCCCAGAGCACTGGTCTCTGAAAGGAGATATTTATAACCCCATTCATTTTCTATTCCCGAAATTTGATAAATTACAAATGGGATGAACTTCAACTGTTTAATTCAGAAAGGTGTATAAGACCATAAAATACTATAAATGTGCTTCTTTCCTCTTTGACTTAATTCAAATCATTACACCAAGGGAAAACGGCTCACCAGAGAGCAGTTTTCCCTTTCATTTCTATTCTGTCTCCCCTTCAGAGTCATGTGGATCGTCCACCCTTTATCTTGTAAGCATGTGACAGGGAGGCATTGAGAAGGGAGAAGAGGAAGATCATTTATGAGGTGCAGAAATGTGGAAATCATGAACTCAAACTGGTGGCAAGCCATTTTAGTTAAAAGAAAGCTTTAAGTGATCCTCTAAGAAATGAGGATACCCTGGTTAATCTTAGTATTGCTACTTCCAGCAAGTCCGAAACTGGCTGCTTTCAAGTTGACTCTGACTCATGGTAACTTCATGGGTAGAACTATGCTCCACAGGGTTTTCAATAGCTGATTTTTTTTTCAATAGCTGATTTTTCAGAAGTAGGTCTGGTGACCTTTCTTCCAAGGCACGTCTGGGTAGACTCAAACCTCCAACTTTTCTGTTAGCAGCCGAGAACATGAACCATTTACACCACCCAGGGACTCCTCCAGCATGTCACTCTCCTACATTTTGGGTTTTATTTTCAGGATGATTAAATTGATGACTAACAAACTCCTCCGAGATCATATGATGCTCCCACACTTTTGAGATGCTCATGAGAACCTTTACAAACCCTCGCTTTAAAATTGTCTGAAAAAAATTGTTCTTCCTTTCCCCCTCACAACGTGATGTCTAATTTTACCCTGTAATGACACCAGCTGTGTCATTACTTCTTATGAGTGAAAAACAACACTTTCCTTTTCGATTTTATATTTTTAAATTACGTTCTTTACTAAAAAGTCTGAGAGTGAGGTCTCAAATGTAAATGTCTTTTAAGGGTGACACTTATTTGGAATCGCAAGATTCTGTTTTTCTCATGGCTGTTCTTTGGGGAAGTTCCAAGGAAAAGAAAAATAAAAAGATTGGCAAATATAACTGCCTATTGCCATCTAGAACTTCAGCACTGGTACCCAATCTGGAGATTTATGTCCTTCTGATCCCATATTTATAGGCTTGCTATGAGTTGAAATCGACTCGACGGCACTGGGTTTTGGGATCCCATATTTTAGGGACAATCTTATACAAAACCTCATTGGGTACTTCGGCAGAAAGAAAGAAAAAAAAAAAAACAGTTGCCATCAAGTCAATTCCAATTCATGGCGACCCCATGTGTATTAGAGTAGAACTGTGTTCCACAGGGTTTTCAGGGGTGATTTTTCAGAAGTAGATCACCAAGCTTTTCTTCCGAGGAGCCTCTGGGTAGACTCAGACAGCCAACCTTTCAGTTAGCAGTCACGCTTTAACCATTTGATAGAAAGGAAGGGAGACCTAAACAGGACTTGGGAAATCAGCCTTGAAGGATTGCCCCAAGGAAATCTTGACCCGACTTTCTAATTCCTCCCCTAAAAGGCCAAGAGAAGGTATTAAGCCTTGGAAATGTCTGTTCTGCACAATACCAGCTCAGCATGGTCAAGAGGCAGAATGGCCAGAGTGTGAAGAGCCTGGGAAGGGAGGTGTCTGAAAGTCACTCTATAAATCCTGTTTCCCGGGGAGCTCCGAACTTCTGTATTAGTACATGTCTCTCCCATTTTTTTTCTTTTTTTTTTTTTCCTCCCATAACCATGGCTCAGTACACTTCCATATAGTAAACTGTAGACTACGAAAGGAGAGATAGATGAAATAACGTAGATGTTCACATATGCACAGTCCCAATTGGAGCTCGAGCGTCTTTCCTCAGAAGGAGCCGAGCCATTTCAGCTTGTCATAAGGATAGGCGAGCTCCTAATTCCAGGCTCTCAAGACACATCAGCTCCACAGACACCTCAAAGCTTCCTGTCAATGTCGCTAATGGCCAAGCTAACCTCATGAGTGTCTTCCTGTCTGGGTGCTCCTAATGGCATCATGATTGCCAAGTGATTGAGGACAATCATAGGAGAAGACAGAAAATGGCCTATTAGGACTTCATGGCCCTTTCCCCTCCCTCCCCACAGAGCTGCTTTCTTTCCACAGGCACAACAGGGCGGTGACCTATAGGAGATTCACTCCAGATTTTCCTACTTCTATTTTTAGCTACTGGTTGTTATAAAAATCTAAAACTGAAGTGTGGGATGGGAAATAAGCCCTAATTCTGAAAACATACACTCTATTGCTAGATATTTACAAAGAATTATTCTTTGTAGCTACTCCTCTCATTTCTGCTTAATGAAAGCAGTTTAACAGAAACTCCTGAACAGAACGCACATTCTTTTGCCTTGGGGTAAATTATGCTTCCTTCTTATCCTGATCCCTCTAAGAATCCTTTCTGTCTTTCTAATGAACTGCTTCTCCACCCTCCAAATCATCCCACAGAAGTGGAGCTAGTGTAGAAGGCTGAGGCTGGCACCCGCAAATACAAATATTTTTGCATTTGTTCCCTCTCTTGTGCTGAATACATGATCTTTTGGAGAATCTTCTAGGCCATCATCAATAAGCTTGACTGATAGCAAAGCAATCTGTGGTAATGAAATTCACAGAGCAAGGGAGGTTTTCATAAAAAACCAGCATTTCCCAGATATATCTCTAGGACCAATAAAGTGAAAGCTATTTTTAAAAATGTTCTGAGAACATGCCCTGTTTCTCAATCTTATTTGATTGTAAAACTCATTTCCCCAAAGACTACCTCTTAACCTCTTATCAATTCACAGCACACCAACTGTCACCTGCCAATCATACAGCTAGTAAGAGTGCACTGGCCTAAATATTTCAGCCCAGTCTGTTATAGGGTCACAGTCTTTGGTGTTTTCTATAAGGAAGTTTGCCTTTGAGAAGGCAGCTTCTAAGCTCATTCTTTTATTCCTGTATTAAATGCCCTTAATCTTGGATTCAGGTTGTTTTAGTAGTTCTGGCTCTGGAATAATTGCCATTCTTGAACATTATGTACATTTTATCTCTGTGCCTCAGTTTCCTACCTCTAAAACGAAGATAGTGATAGTACCTACCTCATGTGATTGTGGTAAGGATCAAATTAGCTAATCCGTACAAGGATTTAACACAACGCGTCCCCCAAAACACTCAGTAAATGATGTTGTAGCTGCCACAGAGTCACTTCCAGACTCACGGGAACCCAGTGTACAACGGGGTTGAACTGACGTGATCCAGAGAGTTTTTACTGGCTGATTTTCAGAGTGGATTACCAGGCTTTTCTTCCTAGTCTGTTTTCATCTAGAAGCGTTGCCAGGTGGAAACCCCAGGTTCTGCTCAGCGTGACTTGTTACAGCCAATAAATGAGAGGCCAGACGCCTTTATTTCGCTGGGCAAGGAAAGCAGCAATCAGAGCTGCTGCCTCCAAGACCACTGGCAGGCAGCTTCGGAAGGTGAGCTTTTACAGAGAGCAGACAAGGAGATGCAAATTCATCATGACTATTCAGAACTGACCTTCACACGGGTGCTCAGGTCTTGGGGATGACTATGCATTTTCTCTAGATAAGGCTTCGATTCTCAGGGATGAAGGAAGAGGTCATTTTCTTCATTAGCATGTTAAGTCTCCACCCATAGGCAGGGTGCTTATATGTATTTTCCACTGATAGATCACTTGAAGTGTTAAGATGGCATAGAAAACCTGCTAAAATGGTTGAGGCCTGCTATGCTATGGTCTGTTCTGTGGTTATCTAGTCCAGGAGAATTTCAGACGAATGTGCAGCCTACTCTGCTCACTGTAGGAAGATATGCCAGAGCAGGTGTCTCTTAGAAGGGTGGGCCTCTGAGATGCCTACCTCAGAGGCCCCACTGAAACCTGTTCAGCGTCATAGCAACATGCAAGCTACCACTGGCAGCAGCACATGAGGTACATTAGTCAAGAATTGAACCTGGGCCTTCCGCATGGAAGGTAAGAATCAATAAATGGTAGCTTAATTATCATCATTACATTTCCAAGGAGGATGATATCAATCCTCACTAAAGAAAGCCAGTCTTCACTCACCTTTAGCCAAATCTTCACCTGCACTGTAAATGCTCAGCGAACACTCTGTTCCATTCACATTCTGACTTCAGAGCAGCACAAACCAACCGTGGCTCAGTAGGAGCTGACAATCCGGTCCTTGATTTCTTTAATGCCGTTCATATCATCTCAATTTATAACTCATTTTCAAGTACATAGTTGGACTGAAAACTGTGCTAAGTCCTTTAACAACCACTGTTTTCATTGTCTCATTAATGTTTCCTACACTTTAGAATGAATAGTATTAATTATCCCAGTGGCTAAATCAGTCATCATCTTGCCGGAAAAGATTCACAAGAGACAATTCCACATCCATCTGGGGTCTTTCATCTCAGGCACTATTGGTGTCAGTGGATCCAGTCCTTGGGCAGTCACAAAAAGAGTTCTGAAATAATACTGATCCCCAAACTATCTTATGAACACCCTCTGTGACCTAATCATCGGAAAGCAGACGGAACGTGCCCCGTACCTGAACGTGTCCCTGGACTGAGCCCTGAGGCACAGGACTGGCTGGAAAGATTCCCATGATGCCTTTGAACAAAGTGGCAAGAATAGTCTTTCAACAGGTATAGAAGCCCCTTTGGATGTATGTGAGAAGTCTATGTTTTTCCCATGTTTAAAGACCTTTCATTTTGAAGTCATCTCAAACTTTAAAAAAGAGGCAAAAAAGTAAACACAGAGGCACTCCCACCTACCCTTTACCCAGATTTATCTTTTGTTAACATTTTACCCCATATGCGTTTGTCTGTACACTCTCACTTTCTCTCTCTTTCTTTTTTTTCTGAATGATTTGAAGTTAAAACATACACACACACACACACACACACACACACAGAGCTGTCATCAAGTCAATTCTGGCTCATTTAGATCTCTGATGCTTTTGGAGTTTATTTTTGTCTTGTGTGTTGTGTGAGGGATAGACACAACCTTTTTCAAAATGGCGATTCTAAGGGAAAGACAACACACAATATAGGGGAAGTCAGCACAACTTAACCAAGACAAAGTCATAGAACCCTCTTAGACACACCCAAACACATTGAGAGACCGAGTTACTTGGGCTGAGGGCTGGGGACTACAATCTCGGGAGCATCTAGATCAACTGGCACAACATAGGCCACTTTGGTGAGTAGCGTCTGGGGCTTAAAAGCTTGCAAGCAGCCATCTTAGATACATCTATCGGTCTCATCCTGTCCAAAGCAAAGGAGAATGAAGAAAAGACACAAGGAAAATATTAGTCCAAAGGGCTACTGGACCACACGAACCACAGGTTCCACCAGCCTGAGCCCAGAAGAATTAGATGATGGTACACGGCTACCACCACGGACAGGTCTGACAAATCATAACAGAGGGTCCTGGACAGAGCAGAAGAAAAATGTAGGACAAAATTCAAATTCACAAAAAAAGACCAGAACTACTGGTCTGACAGAGACTAGGGGAACTCATGAGACTATGGTCACCAGATATCCTGCTAACTCAGAACTGAAGCCACTCCTGAAGTCCACCTTTCAGCCACAGATTAGACAGGCCTATAAAACAATAGCACACATGAGGAACATGCTTCTTAGTTCAATCAAGTATATGGGACCGAATGGGCAACGCCTGCCCAAAACAAAGATAAGAAAGCAGGAAGAGACAGGAAAAATGGACAAATGAACACAAGAACCCAAGATGGAAAGGTTAAAAGGGGAGAGTGCTGACACACTGCGAGGATTGCAAACAATGTCACAAAACAATATGTGTATAAATTTTTGAATGAGAAACTAATTTGCACCGTAAACTTTCACCTAAAGCACAATAAAAAACAAACAAAAACAGTCATTCCAGTTGACCCAGCCCCATTTATGATACAAAGACCACCTTTATCCCAGAGTGTTGAGGTAATATGTTTTATACTGAATTTTTACATGTAATTAGGTTATTCTGCAGTTTGTATGCTTTTGCATTGGTTTCTGTTTTAGGTAGGTGGTTGCTGTGTTATTTGGTGCATAGGTATTCTTTAATTGTAGAATATGGCTTCTAACATTAAAAGGAGCCCTGGTGGCACAGTGGCTAAGAGCTTCGCTGCTAACCAAAAGGTCGCACTTTGAATCTACCACCCACTCCTTAGAAACCCTATGGGACAGTTCTACCCTGTCCTATAGGGTCGCTATGAGTCGGAATCAACTCGATGGCAACAGGTAACATTCAAAAGTATTCTTCTTTGTCTTATTTAATGCTTTTTGCCTTGAGGTCCACTCTTTCTGTAAATATATACGAGTTTTGCATTTACATGGTTTTCAATGTCACATCCATTATACCCTGGGATTAACACCATTTTGATCACCAGCACATCATCGCGCTGGAAAAGTGCAACGAAAAGTAATTAACTGGATGTATAATGTGGAGAGCTGGCAACCTCTTCTGTTTACCTGACGTGGCAGCTTTAGAGAACGAAGCAGATACTGCGATTAATGGATCACAGACAAGCTCTTCTACGTCTATTGTTCTGGTTGATAATCACAGACTGCAAAACTGCTTTTGTTTCACAAATTCTGATTAGTATGGTCACTCGGAATGTCTTTGTGTAGAGATTTGTTTTTCTGCCCATTTGGTAAGATTCTAGTTGCTGAGAAGCTTAAAGATATTACAAAAGAACTAAGACAAAGTAGATATGTATGTTCAAGGATTATTGTTTCAGAAGAAAAAATTAATATAAATAAAGATAACTGATTTTTTTCTGTTTGGAAGAGACATATATGACAAGGTAAAGTGACTTGTCCAGCGTCACATAGCCAGTTAGTACAAAATCATTCCTCTCATGTAGGTTGCTTGACTGCTAGCCAAGGCTCTTTTCACACTTACATATTAAGTTCTTTTCTGTGTGTACATCATAGCGCCTTCCTTAATTTGCAAATATTCTGGCAAACAGAAAGTTTGTGTGCCAAAACAAAGCTAGCTGACACACAATGTGTTTATTTTTATCCTGCTTTCCACAGGCCATTTAATAAAGCGCACCAACCGATTCTTAAGGAAAAAACGTGGGAAGTGCAAGGAAAAGACAAAGGGAGAGAGTGAACACGGATGTCAGTGCCTGTAGGTGAAATGGCTGGGTGTCCATAATTATGGGGACTGAACACAGAGGCCATGAGTGGTCACTTGTGGCCTGGATCAAGTGGGTTTGTCGTTCTTGTCAGTCTAAAGACTGTGATGGCCGCCAGTCCCCAGGCTGACACAGATGACCCCCACTGAGGAAGGTAGGAGGATGTATGGCAAAGACCAACCAGTAGGTTTTAAAGCGTTGAGAAGCTATTTTGGGACTTGTACACATTTGGACTGCATTTTAGGTTGTAGGTATATATTTTTAGAAAAACACAGTCAAACCAGCCAGGCAGAAAATAATTCTGAGGTAAAAGCTGTTAAGTCTGGAGAGAAAAAAAAAATCTCCCCAGCGCACTGTCGCGTACTGCTTACTCACGGGCACTCACGTCAGAGCAGCGGCCGCAGCAGAAAGCAGAGCCTAACCAGAAGGAAGAGAACCCAGGCTCTGAAAACGCTAAAACAGATCAACAATAGTGTCTGAGAAAAGGGTGTCGGATGTTTTGATCAAAAAAGAAGCCACTTCATCGATGGAGAATTTAAATTCTTAAGAGTCACTGAAATTGTTCAGGGCCCCCCTTATTCTCTCTTCCAGTTCCAAACCTTGTAAATCCCAGAGGGAGCTCTTTGTACTGAAATAATTCCTCAGACTACTTAGAACGTAAATTCATACTTTTACAGAAAGGAATGTAATGATGGTGCCTTTACGTGTGAACGAAGAATGAACAATCTCCTGGTCTCTCCATTTTCAAGGCAGAAAATTCTAAGAATGCAAGAGCCCACACCACCACCTACGGACCAGAATGCCTCCTAGAAAAATTAACAGCGCTCCTTTCATCATTTTCAGTACTGCACTGCAGAATTCAATCGCTTTTCTTAAAACCCCTAAAAGAATCGTTTTATCCCACAGGAAAAGGATTCCGTAAGTAAAAGGGATTTTAAATACTAAAAAAAAAAAAAAGGAAAAAGACATTATAGAGTCCTCATTCATTACAGAATCCTGAGGATCAGGGAATTCTCCTCTAAACTGTTTATTAAATTCTTCTTTTCATTCTCGATTGCATCTTGCAGGCTGTGACCAGTTTTGTCAAAGAACAGGAGGAGCATGAAATCTCAGAGGCAATTGCTCCTCTTCTCCACACCGCTGGGAAAAACTGGGAGCTCACAATAGGTTAATAAAGAAGCCCCTGATTCTTGATCTCACGGATAAAGAGCTCACCAATTAACAAGCCCACAAGAAAGCACAAAGCAGTTTCATATTAAAACAGAAAAGAAGCCAGGCAATTTGCAAATGCCTAAGAAAATGCATGGAATATCAGTAAATAAGGGAAAGGAAGAGAAATCTTAAGATACGGTCTGTGCATATTGGAAAGTGTCTTTTTTTCCAGATAAATAATTGGAGATGAACAATTTCATATGCACAGAGCATTTGAATAATTCCATAGAATCCATTTTACCAGATCTTTCTGCCTAATTACAAGTCTTTGAACCAGACAACTGTACTTGAAGGATCAATGCCTGGCTGCACAAAGCATATATAAAGGGTAATTAAGAGCCCTGCTTGATGGAGCCATGGATAACATGCAAACGGATGTGTGAAGTCTTCACATGTACACACTTTACATTTGCAACGTGTGCAATGGAGGCACTCAATTCCACTGCCCTAGATGTCTTTGGCTGCCATTTTGTAAATGAGACAATCGAATGAAACTGGATTTAAAAATAATAATAATAATAATGCAACCAAGCTTGAGATCATTTACTTGTTTGAATTTTTAAGTATTCATCAAATCAACTTAACCACGTCTGAAAGCATTCATTCCAGAAAATGCCAGAATTGCCTTGCTTCCACTTTAGATCAAAACTTGATACACTTCTGGGAAATATGTAGATTTTAAATATGGATCATAACCTGTGCAACTGGCATCTCATTTTCTAATGATAAAGGAAGACAATAAAACATTAATGTCTTGGACTTCACAGAAGGTACCTTTATAGTTTTCAGGAAGGAGTGTGGTAGGGGTGTGTTTGAATATAGGAATTTTGTGTGTGAACAAGGACAGTCTGCTCTGGGAGGCAAGCAAATGGAAGTGGCTAGAACTAGTGTTCTCTGTGTTCAAGGGAGGCAGGTCTAATGAGCATAAAAGATGACAGGCAAAAATTTATCTAAGACAGTGGCTGGCACCAAGTGAATAAGCAATAAATACAGGCAGTCCCCGGATTATGAATGAATCCCATGCCTAAACCTGTATTTAAGTTGAATTTTTATGTAAGTCAGAACAGTCAGGTATGGTTCATATCTAACTTCAGTTAGTCAAATGCTTGTCTTAATATATAGTATACAGTGTACCTTTCTATGCTTAAGAAAAAATTAAAGAAACACTTCCAGATATACTAAAACATCTTTAACATAATAGTACACTAATAATAATAACAATGTTTTGAAGCGTAGTTGCAAAGTATCACCCATTTGTTATTAGGAATTACTGTATGTACCTCGAATTTTTAGTATAATAGGCTTTACACGGGTGGGTTCACAACTACAGTTGTACGTAAATTGGACATTCTTAACCTGGGGGCTGAAGTAATAAATTAATGTTGACTGAATAAAGTGACAGGATTCAGCAACATATTAGATAGGATGAGAAAAAATGTGAGGAGTCAACAACTTGAGAAATGAACACGTATGTCTTGACTGTAGAATAATAGACTGTAACAGTTCCAAGGAGCTGTAAAAACTCACGTATTAAGAAGACAGCAGATAGGCACGGGCACAGGTGTAATCTCCACCCCCCTTCTCTGTAAAATGACACAGGTGGATAAAGAACCTCTCATGTCACTCACAGCTCCCATATTCTCTGACTATTCTCCCTCTTATTTGACTTTGTTCTTTATGTAAAAGTTGAACACTAGCAAGACAAGTAAGTCTCAGCAGGGAAATCATGTTGTTAAAGATTTAGTAATGGAGAAAGTCACAGTTATGGTTAGAATGTTTCAGGATTGTCTGTGGATTCAATGGGCCAAAGCCTTTCTGTCCTCACCATGCAAGCTTGACTGTGGTCATTTGCTAGTTTTAATCAGAGAGCTTTAATTACTTCCCTTTATTATGAAATGGAAAGAACAGCAACTTTTCTAAATTTGGTTTGGGGTTAGAATCTCCTTGCCAATTTCTTCGGACAATAAATTCTGAATAGTGGTATTTTATGTATCCCAGAAAAATGTTTCTTTCATGAAAATGGGTGGGGATGAATGAATTTTGAAATGTCATAATTTCAGCTACCATTTATTCTACTCTATTACAAATTCAATAACCTTGAACCAAAGTTAATAGAAATTCACGACAAGTAATAAAAATCAAACTGGCCCCAAATTCCCATGGTTTCAAATATCACCTATATGCTATCAACTCCTAAATCTCTCTCCCCAGCCTAGACTGGTCTACTGAGTTCCAGCTAAAACCACACAGAGAGACATCTCACTCGCGTGTCCTAGTGAGAACTCAAAGTGAAGACATTGAACCTGTATCATCTTCTCACTTTTCTCACAAACCAGCTAGTCCCTCAGTGTTTTGTGTTTGTGAATATTATCCCATCCAGCCTGCTGTCTGAGCTGAACTCCATGATGCCTTTCTCTCCCTTGCCTCCAAACATTGCTGATTCAGCCTCTTTAATTTCATCAGCTACATTCCAATCATTCCCACACAAAAAACAGCATCTTAATCTAATATTTTAAAGTGCAGATCTGATCACCTCGCTTTCCTGCTTAAAATATGTCAATGTCTTTAGAGTAAAACACAAGCTCTCTAACATTATATACAGATGGTTCATAATTAGGTCTCTATTTTCACACCTAGCCCCATCTTAAGCCATTCCCCATCATTCTGCCATGTTGTTGTTAGTTGCCATCAAGTTGGCTTGGACTCATAGTGACCTTATGTGTAACAAAACAAAACATTGCCTGGTCCTGTGCCATCTTCATGATCATTGTTATTCTTGAATCCATTGTTGCAGCCATTGTTTCAATCAGTCTCACTGAAGGTTTGCTTCATTTTTGTTGATCCTCTACTTTACCAGCCATAATGTCCTTTTCTAATGAGTGGTCTTTCCTGATGACATGTCCAAAGTAAGCAAGCTAAAATCTCATCAACCTCACTTCTAAGCAGCATTCTGGTTGTATTTTTTCTAATAATGATTCATTTGTTCTTTTGGCAGTCACAGCTTCTGATCATTCTGAGCTATTTGCAGTTCCCCAGTATTTCATATACTTTTTCCCTTCTAGTCCTTGTGCATATCACTCCTTCCTAGAGAAATGTCTCTTGCTCCTTTGTTTTCCAGGCTGACTCCACTCATCCTTGAAACTCACCTCAGTTTCTCCCAGACATCTTCCCTGACTGCCCATATGTGTTCTCCTGATATAATAGGCTTCCTTCCACCAGTCTTTACCAGATGGCATTTTAACTGCTGTTGGACTGTGAGCCCTCGAGGGACAACTCTGTGTTTGGTTAACTTTATTTATTAATATCTGGCCTATAATAAATGTTCAAGAAATATGTAATAAATGAACAAATATGTACAGGGTAAAGGGTCTTTGCGAAGGGTACTCTTATTCCGAGGTGCTTGGGACAATTCAGATATACATCTGTTATCCCAGCCTGACTATTATTATTATTATTAGTGCCCCCTTTTACTCTCAGAGAAGAAAGTCCTGGTGATCTAGTTCCAAAAAATCAGCCATTGAAGACCTTATGGAGCACAGTCCTACTCTGACACACATGGGATTGTCATGAGTCAGAATCAACTAGATGGCAACTATTTCTTTCTTTCTTCTTTTTTTTTTTTTTCCTACTCTCACAATCATCCAGGTAAGGACAGCAAATTATATGGTCTCCCTATCTAAGAGTTAACATACAAGGTATACTTATGGTATCAATAATAATCTGTATCATTTAAAATATATAGCAATGCATTCACAGAGAGAGATCTAGGAAGTGTGGTCACTGAACTCTGTTCTTGCCCAGGTGATACAATCTCAGGTGACCTTTTTTCTCCTGTTTGTCCTTTTATTACTTTTTTGTTTTCATTCACTAAGCACAAAAATAAGAAAGTTAATTTGAAAAACTCATACTATAACTCATGTCATGTGAATTTTCTAGAATATCCAGCCTCACTTTGTGATATCTTGAAAATACTGAGCTTCTTCAAATTGAAAGTCAACTAAGTGTATGAGAAGATGGCCTCCTCATAAAGACAAAGAACATCTGAAGGTTGTGATTATATTCACAAATATGTTACCCAAATCCCTCATTCCATGAAAAATGAAAATAAACTAAAATAAATATTTCTGGTGGTCAGGATGCCAAAATATCCAGACATTTGGTTTGATGCTGCTGCAGAGGGTCTAGATTTCCACAGTTGGTGACGAGAATAAATGCATAGACCCAACTTTCAAATAGTAACAGCATATGGACAACATTAAATGGAACATAAACACTGCGAATCAGAACCCAACAGAGGTAACCTAAAAAACATCTTCTTGTGTGAATGCACTTCCACAGTCAATTCTACTTTGTATGGCAATGGCTTTTATCAGTTCAAACAGCTAAAGCTTAATGGAATGGAAACTATGGAAGAAAAGTAATCATGTTCCTACCAAATTTTTAGAGTGATTAAAAGTATATAGTGAGGCATCATTGGTTAGTAACTTTTAACCAGTAGTTAAATACGTAAGTTAATGGTAAATTCTCAATCGAGTTGCAATTCCAAGTATATTTCCAGACCAATGACTTTTAGTTACTTTTGCTATTTTCTTGCTGACTTGCAAATACTTCAAAAAGAGAACAGTACATTTGTTTCACCTGAACACAGATATTTAAGATAAATAGTCTCCAAATCTGAAGATCCAAAGCCGAGACTATGGCTTACATCTCTTCCTGAGATTTATCTTTCTAGCAGAAGAATGGTTATAAGGTCTTGCACAACAACTGAAAGGAAGATGGAGGTGGTGCACCCTGGCCAGCTAAAGGTTTTGGCCTCATATTTTTGGCAGGGGTTGGATTATGTATTGATGCACTCCCCTGTCCACTTCTCTAAAACAGATGGCTGGTCTCAGAGGAAAGTCTCCCCCACTAACCAGCATCAAGCTAATTAGCTGATAGTGTGATTAAATCAAGTCCCAGAGACCTTGGTTCAAATTCTGTCACTTAACCTTGATCAATTTCCATAATCTTTTGAAGTGGTCACATATATTGTAGAGACATGACATTTTATTGATATAAACTCAAAGGATACATTTTCAGAAGAGGGTGTAGTTTGCTCAGGGAGCAATGCTTCTCCAGTTACCTGAATTTCCCCTTGGGAGATGAACTCTGAATAATGGCAGCTATATATTCTACCTGCTCAGAGTAACATATTGAGGGGCCCAAGAAGCCCTGATGAAAGCTGGCTTTAGCAACCCACAATGTCTGGAACTAATATTTAGGGTGATTTATGTTTCTTCTCAATACATTCCCTAATTTGGCCAACTCATACTCTTCCACAATTTCTATTGCCATCTACACACTGATGACTATCTATTTGTCTAGCCCAGACTGTTCCCCAGAGCTTCAGACCAATATCTCCAATTTACTTCTGGATGGCGTCACTCGAATGTCTACTTGGCATCTCAAACTCAAACTCAGTCCATCCAAAACTGATTGGTTTTTCTGTCACCCTCCTCAAAACCAGCTTTGGTTTCACCAATTGCACAATCAGCAAAGCCAGAATTTCAACCTCGTCCTTCATTATTTCCTCTTCCGCACCCCCTGCCATTTCTAATGTATTCTAGCCATCAAATAATTCTTGCATCATTTAATTTCAATCCCACAGCCACTACCCCATTTAAAGGCACTGTTCTCTCTGCTGGATGACTGCAGTTAGTCTCCTAAAGGCCTTCTACCTCTATTATCATGCCTACAAACAGTGGCCTCCACAATCTGTTCTCTCCACATTGTGGCCAATGTAATCATCCTAAAACTCAAATTATCATGTCTTTCCCCAGTTCAAAACCTTTATGCCTTCTCTGCTTTCTCTCTCCAGCTCTCTCTCTCTCCCCTTGTCACTTTCCAACCCTATCTTGAGCTCTATCTCCAGTAGCTCCAAACATCTATTAATTCATAGAAGATTCCATGTCATCTCTCACTTCTGGGCTTTCCTGCCACTTACGCCTAGAAGACCATATATCCTGCCACTACCTTCTTTACTTGGTCAATTCCTACTCATTCCTCAGGCCCCAGATCTGTATCACCTCCTCATAGAAGCCTTCTCCAACTCTCTGTGTCTGAATGATAGACTCCTCTTCTTTCCTCCAAAAGCACCTTGTAATTGCCTGCATTTCCAATGTATTAATTTACACAGACTTGTAAAGCCTGTGAGTTTATCTCATCCCATATCAGATCCTTAGAGTCTAGCACAGTCCGTAACAGATATTATATATTCAATAAATACTTGCTAACTTAACATTTGAGCTTGGGATTGAGATTCGCTTTCTCCTAAATGCTAGCTACTTGTCCTTGTGCAAGTTACCTCACTATATTGAATCTCAGTGCTCTTCTTGGTAAAATAGGATAATGATACTTATTTCACAAGGCAGTGATGAAGATGAAGGAGCTCATGCATATAAAACACTTGACATAGAACCTGACATGTATACAGTAAGCCATTGAAAATGATCCTAGTGTACTGCAAGCTGATGCCCCAAGGGCCAGTCTGGCCTGTAGATGTGTTTCATTAGATTCAAACAGTTATTTAAGACTGGGGAACATCCCACAAAAACCTGGGGTTTTAATTTATTATGAAAATAAGTCTTAAGCTATGACAGCACTGGGTCTGTCTTCCACAAACAGCCATCATCTAGAGCCGAAGGGCATCCCCCAGTCCTTGGATGAGACACAGGCCCCACTTTGCCACAGGTCTCATCATTCCCTATGCCCTCGTCCCTGGGTGCTTTAAGTACATCTAAGCTCATGGCCTCACCTGTACAGATACATGTACAAGATGATAAGTAGTACCTTACAATTCAATGTAAAGGGCTCCTTCCCTTTCCCCAGAAGGCCCACATGTTTAATCTGCAGTGAATTTATAAATACATACAGCTGCGGAATCGACTCCACGGCACTGGGTGTTTATGGCTGTGGAAAAAACTATGATTATAACATCGAGCTCAGTGTTAGCACTTCATGCAAACGAAGGGACGATTTTTTTGTTTGTTTGTTTTAGAAATATATTGAATGAGTTAAAAAAAAAAAAAAAAACTTGGAGAGTGGTTTCTGGAAAACTGTTTCCAAACCAGCTTCCAGAGGTGGTGTTGCCTGGAATGTTTACCTCCTATAGCCCAGGGGAGCTGACTTTTGTGCCATTTCCTGAAAGGAAGATGTTAGGCCCAGCAGCCCCCACGTGGGGACTGTCATCCTTCCTTGCACATGCCATCGGCTGCTGGTGACATTTCTTCAAATCAGCAAGGCATCCTGTTGTGCATGAGTGCCCCAGCCTGGCAGCCCCACAGAGCCTCTGATGGCAGCATCTCCTGCTTACAGGCCTGGGACACTGGTGCTGCCCAGCACAAGAAGGGGGCTTCCCACATGGTCTCTGATGTTCGATTTTCTTGTGTCTTTTCACTGAGTACAAAAAGCTGTCTGTGAGTGTCCTGACCTCTGGTTCCATGTAGGTCAAAACACAACCAGCATGCTGCAGTAATAGGCTCAAAATCCAGGGTCAGCTGTGAACTCTAATTCTGACTCTGATCCTAACTTATTGTTTGGCCATGGGCTAATCAAGGGGCTTCCAGGAATCCCATTTTTCTTGTGATGATTTGGAGAATTACTGGGTTAGAAATACGTGACTCACATAGCCCATACGTACACATGCACATCAAATGATTTCTAAATATACACACTATAAAAATCATGCTTATCTATAACCCAGTTGAATGAAGGGAATATGAAGCAAAGTGGTCTTGTAAAAATTAATGCTTTTCATCAAGAAAAGCATTGGACGATGGCTTCTACAGGAAACATATGAGATACATACTTATTTTTAACCAAGTTCTCAATCTGACTCTAATTATAAAGTCTGGAAGAGATACTGAAACATTGCCTAGGAAAAATTTGCTCCCTAACAGCCCCACAGTTGAGGGTATGTTTATGCCCAGGAAAGTATTAGCTTTTTAAACAAAAAAGCACATTAAATCAATGTAGATACAGAGGTGTTTTATTAACATAAAACAATATATAAAGAATAAATTTAATTTCTTCTAGAGACTTCAAAAACATTTTCCAAGGAATGTGAATAGAATGTCTTTGACCACTAATCTCTAGTCCTTCTTGAAAAATACTTCCCAGTTCCTTTGCCACCTCTTCTAAACCTGTTGTTGTTAGGATTCAGTTAATTTCAACTCAGTGGCCCCATGTGACAGAATAGAACTGACCCATAGGGTTTTTGTGGCTGTAATCTTTAGGAAGGCAGATCACCAGGTCTTTCTCCCGCAGAGCCCCTGGGCGGGTTCAAACTGCCAACCTTTCTGTTAGCAGCTGAGTGTTTAACCCTTGTGCAACCAGGGTACCTTCTCCTAAACCTAAAGAAGGACATCCAGGGAAGCCTTAACCTCAAAAATGCAAGAATTCAAGGCTTCTTGACTCCTCTGACTGGGTTCTTTAAAAAAAAAAATTCTAATTGGAGCTGCATCAGGAGTAAACACTTCTAGGCCTGGTGTCTACCTTTTACAGTCAGTAAGAAATATTGTTTATTATTTCATGGAAGGTAAAACATTTCACCAAGGGCAAACATTTATCACGTAATGAGTCAACATCTGGTCACCTTTCTCCCCATTCACATGCAAATAACGTCCCAATTTTCCTTCTTGTCATTATATGTGACATTTAAATCCAGTTACTTTGGACCTTCAACACTAGTTAACCCCAGGCAAGTTAAGATCTCAAACCAATCTTTGGTAAAAAAAAAGAAGAAAAATACATTAAAAAAAAAAAATTTAGGAGCTTGTAATTTCCTTTCTTTCTTTATAGTAAAGACTTCCATAAACATATACCAAATTCTGCATAACCATACTTTACTTGAGCAGAAAAACAATTTAAAATTTCTTCTTATTGGTAGGAGCCCTGGTGACACAGTGGTTAAGTGTTTGGCTGCTAACCAAAAGGTCGGCAGTTCAAATCCACCAGCCACTCCTTGGAATCTCTGTGGGGCAGTTCTACTCTGACCTATAGGGTCGCTATGAGTCGGAATCAACTCAATGGCACTGGGTGGGTATGAGTCTGGAATCTTCTCAATGATAACGGGTTTATGTGTGGCTTTTTGGGCGGGGGGAGTAGTTTCTTATCGGTAAATAAGTGGGAAGTCTAACAAATTTGGAACGATTTTCTAGTTGGAGATTTTATTCCTCTTCCCTCTAAATGTTACCAGAGGGTAAAAGAAGTAAAATTCAAATCAGCACAGTGGTCCACTTTTTAACTACATCAAAGTCAAATGTAGGAATCAAACAGCTACCAGTTGGATAAAAATAGCTTCTTTATTGTGTGTGTTAGCTGATCTTGTTCCCATTACCATAGAAATTTAGAAAAAGTCTACCCACAAGATTAAAAGGACTGTGGAAGACACTTCTGATAGCTAAAAAAATAGTTAATGCCTTTAAAAAGTTAATGGAACTCTCGAATCCACAGAAAAATATATTTGAATTATCTATAAACAAAAATAAACGCTTAATTTTTGAAAGACGCATTAACAACTGGAATGAAACATGGTCTTTTCAACTTACCACTAATGTCCAGGAGCTCTTCCTCAGGCCTCCCGTGAACACCCCTAAGTACAGTTAAGTCAGCTGTTGGTCCAGTTGTCCTACTGAGCACCTGTCACTGAACAACTGTGCAAAATGCCTCCATTCTAGGTTTCTGGTTTCCTGTCTGGCAGGTAAAGATCTTGAAAGTCATCACTCCCAATCTCACAAGATAAATGCTGAAAAAACTGTAAAACAACAACACCTCTTCTGAGATCCATCAGATAACTGAGGTCACAGGGCAAACCCCTGGCCCAAAACCTGGAGATACTGGCAGATACAGAGAATTGCTGCTTACCAGGAGCAGAAAACTCCTCAGCTGAACCAAGCATCAGGCAGGAGTAGTTAAGGGGTGACTGACTAGTCAATGGAGACTGAGCTTGGATGAGCTTGAGAGACACAAACTCCTGGAGGCCCAGCCTTAGAAGGCCCCACACTTTTGTGGGGACAGTGGGGGTTCAGTGGTGGAACTCTCATCCCCCATGTAGGCGATGCAGGTTCGATTCCTGGCCAGTGCACCTCCTGTGCAGCCACCACCCATCTGTCAGTGGAGTCTTGCATATTTCTAAGATGTTGAACAGTTGTCAGTGGAGCTTCCAGACTAAGACAGACTAGGAGGAAAACCCTGGTGATCTGCATCCAAAAATCAGCCAATGAAACCCTTATGAATCATGCACGCATGGTCCAACCAGCAAATAACCGTAGGGATGGCACAGGACCCGGCAGAGTTTAGTTCCGTTGTGCATGGGATCACCTCCAAGGCAGCCAACGACACGCTCGGGAGTTTTACCTCTAGAAGCCCCACCAAGTTCTTACTGTGAAGCTCAGAGGAAAATCCCCTAGTGCTTCTGGCCGAAGAACAAAGGAACCATTCTGAAACAGCGCTCTGTTCTTGTCAACAACGGCCTGCCCTCCAGGGAAACTACTTTACTAGAGCCTAAAATGCCTCCTTTCATACTTTTTATATAAGTATTTTATAGTCATTTGATTATGAGTCCTTCCCCTAACTAATCTCCATTTACCCTTTTCTTCAGCTACATTTTTTTGTCCTTTAAAGACAGTTTAAAAAACATATTTGAGAATCTATGAGAACTGTGTATACTTTTTTCAAGGAAATATATATAAACCTGGGCAGATCTCTCCCCCATATCAAAGAAAATTTAATATTCAATGCAGGGTGCTAGACTAGTTATAATAACTGCTATATCATTTGATGTCCTGAAACCCCATATAAGTCCAACTGAAAAAGGCTATGTAAGCAAATTTCGAGTTGGTGAATGTTAGGTGCCCACAGTGGGCCTCAGCTGCAGAGGCACCTAGTAAGGACCACCAAATAAAACACAATGATACATTCAGTAGAATGTTATGATAGTGAGAAGATTTTACGATTTATTTTTTTCAGCCCAATTGGAAGGCTGCTTATGGATTGAACTGTGTCCCCCAAAAAGATACGTTGAAATCCTAATTTAAGAGCTGGGCTGCTAACCAAAGGGTCAGCAGTTCTAATCCACCAGCCACTCCTTGGAAACCGTATAAGACAGTTCTACTCTGTCCTATGGGGTCACCGTGAGTCAGAATCGACTCAATGGCAGTGGGTTTGATTTTCTTGGTTTGGTACCTGTGAATATGACCTTGTTTGAGAAATGAGGTTTGTCTTTGCAGATGTTATCATTTAGGTTAATGAGGCTGTAGTAGAGTGGGCCCTAATGCCTTCTGAGCTGTGTCTCATAAAAGGAAGGACAGACATGGGGTCAGGCAGAGAGAAGACTGCATATGGTAATCCAGCTGCAGACCAAGAAAGTTCAAGAAACAGCCAGGACTTCCAGAAGCTAGATGAGACAAGGAGGGATCTTCCGCTAGAGAAGACAGAGAGAGAGCATGGCCCTGTCAATGCCCTGAATTCAGACTCCAAGCCTCCAGAACTGGGAGATAATACACCTCTGTCCTTCAAGTCCTAGGTATTTTGTCATGGCAGCCCTAGGAAAAGGAGTGCTGGTGGCTCAATGGATAAGCACTCAGCTGCTAATGAAGGGCCGACAGTTCAAACCCACCCACTGGCTCTGCGGGAGAAAGACTTGGTGATCTGTTCCCATAAAGATTACAGCCTAGAAAACCCTATGGGGCAGTTCTATTCCATCACATGGGGTCACTATGAGTCAAAACCGACTCCACAGCACTAACAGCAACAACAGCAGCCTGAGGAAACTAAGACTGCCTCTATGAAAAGGAGGTATCGTTGGCGTTGAATTAAAAGTCCTGGTAAGGTGGAATTGTGGACACTGAAGGCCACCATCCCTTGCCCTACCCACATCAGGGTCCTACCTGCTGATCTAGGTACTGCAAGTAAAGTCAGTTCCCCAGGCAGAAATATTGTGAAGGAGGAAAAACTGCTTCCACAACCAGTTTTATGCACCCATTTTTGTATAATTTGAAGGTCTCGAAAAAAAAAGACAAATGACAAAGTTTGACCCTGCGCCCCACTCCCATCTGATGTCAGACTTTATTCCATCAAGGCTTCATTTCTCTAGGTCAAGCAATTCCTTCCTTCTAAAATATTCCTGAGCTTCTAGGCACAGAGCAGTGGGTTGAAATGTAAATTCTCTTGCATGTGCAAAATGCCAACATGAAACATCTCAATTTTTTAAAGGAAGGGTGAATAAAGTAATTGTTCACATGCCCTTTGACAAGTGGACTTGCAGTATCAGAGAGAAACAGCAGAAAATTGATTGAAACAGCCTAGTGTGTTCTGATACAATGAATACAATTGATATTACATCGTGATGACTTGATTTGCTAAATTTCTTATATGTAACAAAGTAACAATTATCTGCCCAAAGACAGACACACTTAAGTGGCATGTGCTTTCAGCTTCTGGTCAGTAATTTTGTTCTTGGGTGGCAAAAGAGTAGATGGCAGCCAACAAACCACTGTCACCTCCTTCACATTAGCAATGAGCCTCTGTACCCCAAGCGAGAAGGGCACCCCAAAAGGCAGTAGGAAGGTTTCAGCATTAACCATGAATATTTTACAAAATCAGCTTTGAGGTTTTGCAATCTCAGTTTGGGATTATTTATAGTAAGGAAGGGTTGCATAGTTATTAGAAAGAAAACAACAAGTCAGTGTATTTGCTCTCACATTGATGTTTCCATAAAACACTGGCTCGTTTTCCTGATCTGCAAAATGAAAGGGTTGAACTACATGACTGCTGCACTAAGTGTTGGGAGACGCCTGGATGACTGAATGCCATTTGGGAGGACAAGGGAAGAGGACCTCGCAGTTTGGTCACATCTCAAGAACATGGGACATGAGCAGGGTAATTCCGGCACTGAAATTACTTATTATCCTTGATTGCTGCCATGATTGCAGTGTTATCTAAATTGGGTCTTCAAGAAACTTTGGGGATCATCTAGCGCATGTCTCCCATTTTATAGATGAGGAAATTGAGGCCCAGAGAGGTAACCTGTCTACCAACAGGAAGATTACTCAGGGCCTTTTTTTTTTTTTTTTTTTACAGCCTGTGATAAATTAAATGCATGAAGAATAACAATGAGCGGAATGAGAAAAGCTGAGAAACACTTTCATCAAAATTTTAAATTAAGTATAAAAGAAAAGGGATGTTTTGTAAAACTAAGAAATCATTACAAGCGCCACATACACTCTTACTGTGTGCTCTAATCCAGTTCATTATTTTTCCCAAAGGAAAAACAAAAACAAAAACATGTGACATGTGTCTAATACCCCACTGTCCACTTTTACAGAAAACAAAAAGGAAAGTTTTATCAATAGGTATAATTCATTATTTTGGGGTCTGTATGAATTAACACAGAACAACAAAATAGGAAAATAAGTCAAACACTTTCATGTTAACCTGTCATTGTTATAGGATAGGAGGAAAAAAAAGTATTCTAAGAATATTATTTCCTGCTAGCATTTTATAGTTGAATTAAAAAGAAAAATAATTTCAGGTAAACGCATCATCAATTCGAATCCAAAGGAAACAAACAAGAATTTTACTGCACAACAGTAAAAGTTATCTAGAGTTTATAGGTAAAATTAATAGATTCCCTACTGCTTGTCTCCCACCCAGCGCTGTAAATGCAGCCACAAAAGTCTCCAAGCAGTATGTGCTGCAGAATACCAAAGGAAAGCTCACAGCAGGGCTTTGAGACAGCCGGATGTTGATCATTTACAAAACTCTTAAAAATTTAGCATCTGAATAACCATCTAAAAGCACACACACACATGCATACTTCACAGACATTTTGAAATTTTATGGTGCATATGGTCATCCAACCATTAAATTTTTCAGCAAAAAAAAAAAATGTTACAGAAAGACCAAGAGGGAAAAAGAGCAAGTTTGATAAGGAGACGAGCAAGTTGGAAAAGGTAGTCTGACATCAGAACTCCTAAATGTACTGTGTCCCTTTTCTCTTTCCTGAACATTTCACTTTGCCACGCCAGAAGGTCCATCTTCCAAATAAGGGTGCCATTTTTGGGTCACACACATTGTAGCCAATGCAACCATTAGTCCCTAAAGAGAATCCCCCCAGTGAATGCTCAGACAGTCTAGCCATGAGCTGCTGAAACCCATTTTAATGGAAGAATCTTGGGGAAGACATTCTTGGGTCCAGTCATCCAATGTTGGATCTCCAAGTTTAATTCAAATACCTTACTACTAGAGTTGAACATTGAGGAGGCTGTCACAGGCAGAAGAATTTAGGCATCAGGTTAAAAAGCTTGACTTCTCATCCTGTGTTCCTCCCCATTTAACAAAGGGATCAGCATCTATCATTGTCGAATCATTATTAATGTCTGTTCTCAGAGGTGGATTAATCAGCAAGCACAATATGCACCAACGCGCATTCAGCAAGGTACGCGTCGGCTTAACAGTATTTACTCGCTAGTCTGTACTGAGCAATTTCACATGGGTTTCACCAAGTCTTTGACATGGTGGGGAATAGGTAAAATCGTGCACTGCAGATGGGTGGGAAGGCACAATTGGGCCCATGCTTATCTCGATTACTAGGTAATCTGGCCCTGTCTGTTGATGTTCTTACGTGCCATCTAGTCAGCTCCAGTTCATAGTGACCCTATGTACTACAGAAGGGAACACTGCCTAGTACTGTGCCATCCTCGAAATCTTTGTTATGCTTGAGCCCATTGTTGCAGTGGAGAAGAGGGTCAGCAAAAAAGAGGACGACTCTCAGCGAAATGGATTGACACAATAACTGCATATAATAATTTGCATATTCAATAAAATACAGGTAACTCTCTCTCTGGTATTCTCTGCTTTCAGCCAGGATCCATCTGACATCAGCGACGATATCCCTGGTTCCACGTTCTCTTCTGAATCTGGCTTGAATTTCTGGCAGTTCCCTGTTGATGCACTGCTGCAGCCACTTTTGAACGATCTTCAGCAAAATTTTACCTGCATGTGATATTAATGATATTGTTTGATAATGTCTGCATTCTGCTGCATCGCCTTTTTTGGAATGGGCATAAATATGGATATCTTCCAGTTGGTTGGCCAGATAGCTGTCTTCTGAATTTCTTGGCACAGTCCAGTAAGCACTTCCAGTATTGCATCCATTTGCTGAAACATCTCAATTGGCATTCTGTCAACTCCTGAAGCCTTTTTTTTTTTTTTTTGCCAGTGCCTTCAGTGCGGCTTGGACTTCTTCCATCAGTAACATTGGTTCTTGATCATATGCTACCTCCAAAATGGTTGAACGTTGACTAATTCTTTTTGGTACAGTGACTCTGTGTATTCCTTCCACCTTCTTTTGATGCTTCCTGTGTCGTTCAATATTTTGCCCATAGAATCCTTCAATATTGCAACTCGAGGCTTCAGTTTGACCCCACACCTGGTAAAGCAGGTTTTCCAAGGATTAAGGAGCCCAGACTTACTATCATGCAACTTTAAAGTTTCTACAAGAGTTCAGCAAATCTTCAAAGGCATATTTGAGGGGGTGAGGAGGCCAAGCAAGGAAAGCTAACAGTAAATTAAAAAATACTTAATTGCTAAGCAACCAGATAAACATCTAAGTGATCTTTCTTAGTGATCTTTTTAAAGACAAAGTTCCCAGGTCTAACAATGCAGGTCAAAGCATGGGTAGTAATGCCTTGTGTCCATTTGCTTGGCAACTTTTCTATTTACTTTCAACACTCTGGTATTAAGAAAACTATATAATAAAATTTTATGTCTTTTAATAAAGCCTGTTTTAAATGGAATGGGACACAATAATACTGGGTTATTTTGGTCAAAGTTTAAGTTAATAATGTATCTTTCTTCAATATGTGAGAAATATTGCAGCATTGAACCACACTTTAGGGTTCCTCCTTGGAACTTGGCAAATTGTGCTGAGTTCTACTTAATTTTGTTTATCATTCCCTTACCATTAAGCCACAATGTGTGTAGCCTCAGTTGAACAATTCAGATTGAGAATTCTTCTTTTCCCCATCTCTGCCTTTGCCAAATATCCTGCAATATTCTTGTCCTTGACAGCTAGCAGCCACATTTCTTAATAGAAAATAATATCTCAATTAGAAGTTTCCCTGTCTCCATGTGGTTATGAAAATTTGCCTGCACTGACATTTTTAGAGTGTAGGCTGCCAACCAAAACAGAATGGATATGAAAGTGATAAATTGGAATAACTATTATTGCATCATTTTCTGAGGTTAAATATATAAAATTTCTTCCAAAAAAAGATGCAGAGGGAACGTTTATAAGAAGACTTTTCCACCCTTAGTCCCTGAGAGGTGCAAATGATTAATCTCTCTTTTGCTACCCAAAAGGTTGAAAGTTCGAGTCTACCCAGCGGCACCTTAGAAGAAAATCCTAGCAATCTACACTGAAAAAATCATTGAAAAAGCCCGATAGAGCACAATTCTACTCCGACACACAGGGGGTCACCATGAGTCAGAGTCAACCAGATGGCAACTAGTTGGTACTGATTTTCCATTCTTATCATTCAGAAAGGCAACAGCTACGAGAGAACCATAGCCTCACACTACCCTCCACCCCTGGGGTTCTTCCAGGACTGCTGGTTAGCAAAAGGACAGACCACTGGGTAGGGAGATGGAGCACCCACACATGGGTAGTGGAGTCCACCGAGTCAGGGCACAAGCCCAAGGCAGGACCCCAAGGTAGCTACATTTTTTTCTGACCCATCATAGGCAGTTCTTTGAGAAATACGGACAACACAGCTACACATAAAGCTTGAAGAGAGATATCTCATCTAGAAAATACCATTCATACTCATAAATATACACACTGGCTATATATATACATATATATAGAAAAGACCTTAATATTCTTACCTTGCACATTTCATACATATATTTTCATAGACAATGAACAAGTACTATACAATGCTCAGCATTTTTAAAATTAGTAGGTTCATTTATTGTGCTTTTCTATTTTGTTAATAATTCATACAATTACAGTATTATGCTTAGATTAGAATTGGGACTTAATCAGAAAGTTAGAAATTCTGACTTCCTGGCAAGCATTCCAAGGCGAGAAAAATTCTAAAAAGGTTACAAACTGTTAATATTTTTCAATTACCAAGTTCTTGCAATTTACAGCTAAAATAATTAAGTTTGTCTTGTATATCTCTAGAACTGTAATGCATAGCATGATGCCTGGCACAGTGCAGGGATCAATGGATATCTATGCATCTGTTCTCACAATCCCATCTTATTGTGAAAAATCAGCCAGTATTTGGTTTCAGGCAAACAAATTAATGATTTTGGAAACATTAGCCTATTAAATCATTATATAGTAAATTTATTAGAAATATTTTCATCAAATTACATATACAGATAACATATATAAACGTAACAGCACTGTCCTTAAATTCTAATGGTCACTCTCTAAAATGGAAAATATTGGCAGGCATAAAGAGTAATATATGCATTTAATTTATTCCATAGTATGTTATAAAAGTATTTGGTACCAAGGATTGCGGTCCACCATATTTATGTGTCCAGAAATGACACTGCCAACCTGCTGGCCATAGCACACACAGTCACTCAAGCCCACGTGTCTCAAAATGGCCCCAGGCCACTCAGGGCAGGCCCCGCTGGGCACAGCTGAATTGCAAACCAGGCTCAGGAGAAGGGAGGGCATCAACCCTATCAGACACCAGTCACTCACGTCTTACATTCATTATCAGGTTTTTCTAAGGAATTCCCAAGGTGGCTGTGATTCACAGAATGGATGGAGGAAATGTAATTATGCTACTTTAAAACAAAATCAAATTGCCAAAGTATATGTCTTGGCAGCAAAATATCTTTGGATAATTCCTTCGAAACCTTTTGTGAGAAAAGAAAACTTTCTAGTAGTGTAGCTAAATGGACTAATGTTTTTAACTGACGAGTAAGAAGTAAGTTACAGTGTGTTATCTCCATCCTCTTTCTCATCAAGCAGCAATGCATTTTCAGAAGTAGTCACTTTTTTTTTTTTAGGTCCCAAAAGAGCCTTTTCTTTGGCATCATGCTATATATATATAAAATATATATATATATATATATTTACCAAATATATGGTGAAGACAGTACACATACAAGCAGGTATAAAGGCCAACCATCCCTCTGTATTCTCCATCACCACTGCTAAGTATAATTGAGCGGATTAGGGGGTCTCTGTAGTAATGTGATGTGTTAACACACTCTAATTTTCATTACTTTCTCAAAACCGACATGTGAGGAATTTGAAATAGGTGCATGAGAGAAATTAATAATAGCTGGTACTGAATGAAAAGTATTTAACTAGTTTAAAATGGGGGGGGGAAGCAGACCTTGCGTATGAAAAGGAAGATGCTTAAATCACACGCAGGAAAGCAGTTGAATGACAGCCCACCACCCATTTTCCTGAAACAGTTGCTGCACAAAGAAAGTGGGAATGAACCCGAGTTCTCATGCCCTCATCATGGTGAACACCCTTTTACTGCATAAGGGTTGATTTAGAAAAACTAGAAAATGTTCATGGGATGAAGCAATTCTTTTTCAAAGTAAAAAGGCTTATAAGCCTCAGCTAAGCCCTAACAGATTGCATGTTTTCTTTAATGGAAGGCTGTCAAAGAAAAAGCCAGCTCTAAGATGTTAATATTTGGGCATATTTGGGGTGTGAAGAGCTCTCCAGTCTTTCATCTCCTACATCTGATAAACATGTCAGGGTTCAAATATGATCATGTGTTGTCTTAGTTTCCTAGGGTTGCCCTAACAAAATACCACAAATTGAGTGGCTTATGAGAACAGAAAGGAGTCCCTGCGTGCTACAAATGGTTATATGCTCGACTACTAGCTGAAAGGTTGGTGGTTTGAATCCACCCAGAAGCACCATGGGAGACAGGCCTGGTGATCTACTTCTGAAACACCACAGCCTTGAAAACCCTGTGAAGCAGACCTACTCTGCACACATGGGGTCACCATAAGTTCGAATCAACTCAATGGCAACTAACGACAACAATATAAGAACAGATTTATTATCTCATAATTCTGGAGGCTAGAAGATTGGCTTGTTGATTCCTTTTAAGGGCCCTGAGAGAGAACCAGTTCCATGCCTCTCTCCTAGCTTCTGGTGGCTCCCATCAATCCTTGGGGTTCATTGGCTTGTATCTTCTTCTGCACTCACATGGTCATCCTTCTTCTGTTTAATTTTCTTTGTCTATTCTCCTCTCCACCACTTGGAAGGTATTAGGACCCACCCTACTTCAGTATGACTGATAACACCTCCAAAAACCCTATTCCAAACAAGGTAAGCTTCATGAGTATCAGCTGTTAGGACTTCAGCATATACTTGGAGGGGAGGGAGAGGACACAATTAAATCCATAACATACAGTATTTTATTCCATCCTAAAATAACTCCAAGGGTGATATGTAGGTATTATCAACTCCACTTTACAGATAGGAAAGCTGAAGTTCAGAGAGGTAAAGTTATACCTGCCCATGAAGGCACAGGTTCACAAAGGGTTTGGAGCTGAAATGAGTTGATCTCATTCAATGCGAGGCGTATGGAGCGTCTGGTGTGACCCAGATCCTTAAGTTCTGAGCTGAATGCGATGAGTCACTCCACACTCAACCAGGATTCCTCTGTTGTGGCTGTGGGGTCTCCTCTGTGCTTGAGATGGGGAGGGCTTGGCAGATGGAGCCCTGTCCTCTGTCCCAAAGAAGGGTGGCTACCCAGATCTCAGCTGCTCTGTGCCATGTGAACCACCCTCCAGGGGCTTCAGCACCCAGATCTCAGCCAGGTGGTCCCACTCTGGGGAGCTGTCACTGCTCCCTCTGCGCTGTCCTCACATGGCTGGAGCATCACTGTCCGGGATGAGTGATTCCAACACACACTCCCCTCTCATCCAAGACGATGGGGTTTTGTTTGTTTGGTTGGTTGTTTCTTCTTTTCCCTAAATCCATTGTTTGGTCTGAGACGAAATGGCATATTTGAAATTAGTCTGTGGGGCCCTATTACACTAGGTCACAACAGGTGCACTCTGGGTCTAATAATATCTTACACTTGGTAATGGCCTACCACACGAAATGACCACTTTTGAGGCAACTAATACAATTAGGGATGGAGTCAAGCTTTCAGGACCTTCATTTGCTGATGTAGCCTGACTGAAAATGAGAATAGCTGCAAGCATCCATTGGACTGGGCGGTATTTTGTACTGTTGTACATACAGTCACTATGAGTCAGAACTGACGTGACAGAGCCTAATAACAACAACAATACAATTTTTGACCACCAAAAGAAAGAAAAGAATAAAAAGAGGGGAAAAAAGGAAGCATCATAGCTGGCTGGATGGCTGATTATCTGTAATTTTGGAAGTCTGTACATTTTACCAGGTTGAGCTCAACACTTTGCACAGAGCCATTGTGTTGGTCTTCACAGGGAATTATTCCTGTACAAATGTGAGCGCTTTCCTCACTTGGAAATGTAGCAATTGTTGGCCTGTGGAGGTGTAGGTATCCTACCTAAGGCCATCTCCATAAAATGCTAGACTGTGCTGTTGTGAGCAGAAGCTGTTCCCAGTCACTCCCAATCCGTTCAGCAGCCAGCAAAGCTAATAAGGTTGTTGGCCATTTCCCTCCCCCTGGTGACAGAGGGAATAAGAAACCACAGTGTAGAGGCACCCTCAGGTCAGGAAACCTCACAAAGAGAAGTGATAGCAGGAGGTGCCAACTGGAATTTTTCATCTTTTCAAAGCAAGCAGCATGCCACCCTGGTGAAAGTTTACCTACAATAATTACTATTGTCTTCAAATAAAAGAACTAGGCATTTGCCTCAAAAATGCTGTATTTGGTTCGTTTTCATACAAAGCTCATTGAGCCCTGGACATTGAATAAGACTATCTCTCGTTTTCAGTGCATCATCTTAAGAGCACTTTCGAAACCCTAAAACTGCCTGTATTTCTGTCATTTCATCTCACGTGGGTGGCACAAATAGTTAAGTGCTCCAATATGAGCTTAAAGGCTGGCAGTTCAAATCCTTCCAGGGGCTCCTTGAAAGATGGGCCTGGTGATCTGCTTCCAAAAGGTAACAGACTTGAAAACCATACGGAGCAGTTCTTCTCTGTACACATGGGGTCTCGGAACTGACTGAAGGGCAAATAACAACAACCTTTCATCCAAAGGTTACAGCTGACCAAGTTTGATTCTTTTTGTTTCAGGGTATCTGTGGCATTGTTGCTGTTCCTAGGTTCCATCGAGATGGTTCCAACTCACAGCAACCCTATGCACAATAGAACAAAACACTGGCTGGTCCTGTGCCATCCCCACAATTGTTGCTATGCTCAAGCCCATTGTGGCAGCCACTGTGTCAGTCCATCTTGTTGAAGTTCTTCCTCTTTTTCACTGACCCTCTACTTTACCAAGCATGACGTCCTTCTCCTGTGATCTCTCCTGATGACATGCCTGAGGTATGTGAGACGCAGTCTCACCATCCTTGCTTCTAAGGAGCATTCTGGTTGTAATTCTTCCAAGACAGGTTTGTTCGTTCTTTTGGCAGTCCATGGTATATTCAATATTCTTCGCCAACACCACAATTCAAAGGGATCAATTCTTCTTTGGTCTTCCTTATTCATTGTCCAGCTTTCGCATGCGTATGAGGCAATTGAAAACACCATGGCTTGGGTCAGGTACACCTTAGTCCTCAAGGTGACATCTTTGCTTTTTAACCCTTTAAAGAGATCTTTTGTAGCAGATTTGCCCAATGCAATGCATCTTTTGATTTCTTGACTGCTGCCTCCACGGGTTTTGATTGTGGATCCAAGTAAAATGAAATCCTTGACAACCTCAATCTTTTCTCCCTTTATCGTGATGTTGCTTATTGGTCCAGTTGTGAAGATTTTTGTTTTCTTTATGTTGAGGTGTAACTCATACTGGACGCTGTGGTCTTTGATCTGCATCAGTGAGTATTTCAAGCTCTTCACTTTCAGCAAGCAAGGTGGTATCATCTACATAACACAGGTTGTTAATGAGTCTTCCTCCAATCCTGATGCCCCGTTCTTCTTCATACAATCTAGCTTCTTGGATTATTTGCTCAGCATACAGATTGAATAGGTATGGTGAAAGAATACAACCCTGACACACACCTTTCCTGACATTAAACCATGGAGTATCCCCTTGTTCTGTCCGAACAACTGTTTCTTGATGTTGTACAGGTTCATCATGAGAACAGTTAAGTGTTCTGGAATTCCCATTCTTCTCAATGTTATCCATGATTTGTTATGATCCAAACAGTCAAATGCCTTTGCATAGTCAATAAAACCCACGTAAACATCTTTCTGGTAGTCTCTGCTTTCAGCCAGGATCCATCTGACATCAGCAATGATACCTGTGGTTCCAAGTCCTCTTCTGCATCTGGCCTGAATTTCTGGCACTTTCCTGTTGAGACTGCTTCAGCCGTTTTTGAATGATCTTCAGCATGATATTAATGATATTGTTCGATAATTTTCACATTTGGTTGGATCACCTTTCTTGGGAATAGGCATAAATACGGATCTCTTCCAGTTGATTGGCCGGGTAGCTGTCTTCCAAATTTCTTGGCATAGATGAGTAAGCACTTCCAGAGCTGCAACCATTTGTTGAAACATCTCAGTTGGTATTCTGTCAACTCCCAGAGACTTGTTATTCGCCAATGCCTTCAGTGCACCTTGGGCTTCTTCCTTTAGTACCATCGGTTCCTGATCATATGTTATCTCCTGAAATGGCTGAATGTTGACCAATTCTTTTTGGTATAATGACTCTCTGCATTCCTGTGAGATACACAGGAATACCTCTGGCATAGAAGGTGCTTAATAAGTATGGAAGGAAGGAAGGGAAGAAGGTTAAGAGGGTGGGAAGAAAGGGCCATACTCATTAGAACACATTTTTCACTAGAATTTCTGTGTAGAGATTCTACCTTAGTAACCTGATAAAAATTTAAGTTCTGAGGCAACTGATCCAGTATTTGCCAAGGACAGCATCATCATTAGAAGAATATTAAGGCTTATTATTATTTTTTAATAGAACATTAGCCATTCACACATGCTTTCCAATTTCATTACTCAGTACTAGGTTATACGTGAACCCTCTGATTCACTCTTTGTAAAGAAAATCTAGAACTATTTTTTATTAAGAAACCCAGGGAACATGACTCTTAACTCTTCAATGGATAGGAAATGCATTTAGATCCTCCATAGCATATTACTGTTGGTGATTAAAATGGCAGTCACGATGCCTTCCTTCATTTTCCCAATGTTGTGAAGAAGAAAGGATATACAATTCTTGATACACCCCTACAAGAAGAAACCTTATGGTAAAATATCTAGAGATAATAGTCCATGGAAAGTAAAAGTAAAGAAAAACCACACATCTGATACATTATAGGTACTTAACAACTGTTACTACTATTCTGAACAAAATAGTTCAGGTTGGTTCTGACCATCAAAGGATTTACAAATATTTGGTGCCCTGTTTGAGTTATTATCTGTTTATTATCCTTAACTAGTATTCAGAAATGCTGGTGGTGTAGTGGTTAAGTACTACGGCTGCTAACCGAAAGGTTGGCAGTTCGAATCCACCAGGTACTCCCTGGAAACTCTATGGGGCAGTTCTACTCTGTCCTATAGGGTCCCTGTGAGTCGGGTTTGGTTTGGTGTTTCAACTAGTATTCACTTTAATGCTAAATTATACCCTCTATCTTGTAGGCATACAACTGGTTTTAACAACCTAAATGCAAGCATTTAATCCACTCCTCCTGAATTTCATCCTATTGCATTCCTTGTCATTCTACCCTGTTGAGTCTTCTTTAGAGCCTCATTTTGTCTTCCAACACATTAGTATTTCCCCTAGCTTCATATTCAAGACTACTTTGGGCATGTTATCAAGAAGAATCAGTCCCTAGAGAACGACATCATGCTTGGTAAAGTACATGGTCAGCGAAAAAGAGGAAGACCCTCAACGAGATGGACTGACACAGTGGCTGCATCAAGGGCCTCAAGTATAACAATTGTGAGGATGGCATGGGAACAGGCGGTGTTTCATTCTGTTGTACACAGGGTCACTATGAATGGGAACCGACTCAATGGCACCTAACAACAGTATCTTTAACCACCCAAGAAATTTGTAAGAAACATAAATTGTGGATGAAGATCTGTTGCATTGCACTAGAAAATCCTTTCTAATTGTCATCAGTATAACGGTGAGCACTCTCTGGGTATGGCCATTCAATCAGTTATGAACCCAACCAAAGATGCTATCATACAGGTCAGTGGTTTCCCATCTATTGCCACTGAGAGTTACGAGTTCCATGGGCTGTAGTGGATAAAGGAGCAGAGTGAGAAGACTGTCCCCTGTCCCTAAGCCACCTCCCCCCTCCCTCTTTGGCATATTACATTTCCTCATGATCTTCTGTTCCAAAAAAAAAAAAAAAATCCTTTGTGTTCAAATGAATCTTTGAAAGCTACTGATTTAGACCAAATTTCTCTACTTTCTATAAGTACATCCCAGGCTATTTGACAAAGGTCTTTTGAAATCAGATACACTCTGTACTGGCATCCCTCTCATGAGCACTCCAGTAATCCTATCATCAAAGCAAATAATCTCAGCAAATTATCTTGGCTTCTGGTGATCTCTCTCTCTCTCTTTTTTTTTTTTTTTGTTAATTCTCAAGATGTGTTTAAGAATCCTACATTGGGCGACAACAGGCACCAAGCATGTCATTTTTTTTAAATTAGGGACACATTTGCCAAACCATAAAGCCAAAAAACCCATTGTCGTCGAGTCAATTCTGACTCATAGTCACCCTATAGGACAGAGTAGAGCTGCCCCATAGAGTTTCCAAGGAGCGCCTGGTGGATTCAAACTGCTGACCTTTTGGTTAGCAGCTGTAGCACTTAACCACTGTATTACCAGAGTGTTCTGCCAAACCACAGAACTTTGGAAACTATCATTTTTTAATTACAAAAAGTGTTTAAAAATAATCAGTCATAATCTGGAAATATCATCTATAAATTCTTTTAGGACCTTAGATACGAATTCATTCATAAACAAAATAAAACCAAACCTGTTGCCATCAAGTTCATTCTCACTCATGGCAACCCCATGTGTGTCAGAGTAGAATTGCTCCCTACAGTTTTCAATGACTGTGATCTTATGAAAGTAGATTGCCAGGCCTCTCTTCCACAGTGACACTAGGCGGATTCAGTCAACTTTTCAGTTAGTGGCTGAGAGAAAACTGCTCCACCCAGGGACCTTAATTCATTCATACCACAGGGTTAAAGTCACTTAAAGGAGCCTCTTCCTAGTTGGGGCCTCATTTGCCCTTATCTAAAGCTTGTGACTGGATTAAAGAAAACTCATCAAGCAAATCTTCCAGCAATATGTTAGGTCTGCAGAAGTAATACTTTCATTCATGAAGAACTATACACTTTCATAGACTGAAAAAATTTACTAGGCCTTCATGCAGTCATTCAATGGCTATTTTATACTAATCCTAGGCAATAGGAGAGGAGCCCTGGTGACACAGTGGTTAAGTGCTCAGCTCCTAACTGAAAGGTGCGTGGTTCTACCTCGGGAGAAAGTTGTGGCAGTCTGCTTCCGTAAAGATTACAGCCTTAGAAACCCTATGGGGCAGTTCTACTCCATCCTATACGTTCTCTATGAGTTGGCATTGACTCGATGGCAATGGGTTATAGGTTATATTTTTTACCCTGTTACACATATTAGGGATGTAGATCAATGATCTAAGGGCAGTGAACATCTTTACAAGCATCAGTGGAATGTGGATAATATTTTTTAAACTGACAAAATTTCATTTTTGCCATTAGCCTACTTTCTTTTGAGCCAAATTTCATTCCAGGTAGGCTGGTAATACTTTAGACTGTCATTCAAATACGAGGACATTTTCATTGCGGATTTACTAGATAAGCACTGCAAATCAAGACCGGGCATCATAAAGAACACAGGGAAAAAGAAAAAATAATTACGTAAAGCCAACATTTGAAAGCATTGTGTGTGGCTGCCAGACTTCTCCTGACTCGCATTAATATTCACATCGGGCACTGTTTAATGATGCCATTCAGGATGGGGATTCGGAGCAGAAACGGGTATAGAGGCAATCAAAAAATAATTTATAGCGATGGAAATCTTCCTCCTTTTGGAACATCATTTTAAAAAGAGGCACTCTTTTTCCCCGTCCCTAATTTGACTAAATAGATTCTCTTCTCTGTCAAAACCCCAAGGGTTCTTTATGAGAAATGTAAATTAGTGTGATAAAAAATTCCTACATACCATGTATATCATTCAGGTGACAGACCACAGGAAGCTTCTAAAACCACCGAACTGCATTAAAACATAAGCAGAGTCCTTCGGCTGGTCATGAGGTGCTGGCCGAAATATTTTCACCCCGTTTACTCAGGTAACTTTTAAAACACTGAAAGAAAAAGAAATGGCTCCTCCACTGTCTTTCAGACTCCAAATCTGTCCAATATTCAAATTAAAATTACATCTAGGAAGGAGCAATCTGCAGGTTCTTTCAACATTACATTTAGAAGTCAAAGCCTCGGCTTTTGAAGTAAATACCTCCTGATTAATTCTAAGGCTGCTAACCAAAAGGTCAGCAGTTCAAATCCACCAGCTGCTCCCTGGAAACACTATGCGGCAGTTCTACTCTGTCCCACAGGGTCGCTATGAATCAGAATTGACTCAATGGCAACAGGTTTGGTTTCGTTTATCCCTATTTTGCTGAGAGTTTTTATCAGGAAAGGGTGTTGGATTTTATGGAATGCCTTTTCTGCATCAATTGATATGATCATATGATTCTTTCCCTTGTTTTATCTATGCATTGATTGATTTTCTAATGTTCAGCTACCCTTGTAATCCTGGTATGAATCCTACTTGATCATGGCGTATGATTTTTTTTTTTGGGGGGGGGTATTTTGCTGAAGTCTGTTGGCTAGAATTTTGTTGAAAAAATTTGCATCTCCGTTGATAAGGGATATTGGTCTGTTATTTTCATTTTTGCAATGTCTTTGCCTGTTTTAGGTATCAGAGTCATGCTAACTTCATAGAAAGAGTTCAATAGTGTTCCTTCCTCTTCTATGTTTTTGAGGAGATTACTTTGAATTGGTGTCAACTCTTCTTTGAATGTGTGGTAGAATTCTCCAGTGTAGCCATCTGCTTCTGGGCATTTTTTGGTTGGCAATTTTTTTGATAACATCTCAATCCCTTCTTTTGTAATGGGTCTCTTTAAATTTTCTACCTCTGTTTGAGTTAGTGGGAAACGCTGGTGGTGTAGTGGGTAAGTACTACAGCTGCTAACCAATTCGAATCTACCAGGTGCTCCTCGGAAACTCTATGGTGCAGTTCTACTTTGTCCTATAGCGTCGCTATGAGTCGGAATTGACTCAACGGCACTGGGTTTGGTTTTCGGTTTGGTTTGTGTTAGTTTGGGTATGTAGTGTGTTTCCAGGAATCTGTGCATTTCATATAGGTTTTCAATTGTTGGAGTAGAATTTTTCATAGTAATCAGTTATTATCTTCTTCATCTCTGTTGGGTCGATTGTAATGTCACCAATTTCATTTCTTAATTTGGTTATTTGCCTCTTCTGTTTTTTTTTTTTTTTTTTTTTCCTTTCTTTTATTAATCTGTTCAGCGGTTTCTCTCTATTTTATTGATCCTTTCATAGAACCAACTTCTGGTTTTCTGTTTCTTTTATTTCTACCCTGATCTTTACTATTTCCTTTTTCCTGGTAGCTTTTGCTTTTCCTTTTCTATTTGTTCAAGTTCTTGGTTTAAGTTAATGATTTTGGATCTTCTTTTTTTAATGTAGACATTTGTTGCTATAAAATTCTCTCTGAGTTTGCTTTTGCTGTGTCCCAAAGGTTTTGAAATATTGCTTTTAATTTTTGTTTGATTCTAGGAGTTTTTTAATTTTGCTTTTGATTTCTTCTACGACCCAATACTTTTTTTTAGTAGTGTAATATTTAGTTTCCATGTATTTTTAGTAGTGAAATGTTTAGTTTCTATGTATTTTTCCCATTGTTGATTTTTAGCTACATACCGTCATGGTCAGAGAAGATCCTTTGTACGATTTCCATCTTTTTAAACTGATTGAGACTTGTTTGGTCTATTCTGAAAATGATCCATATGCATTGGAGAAAAATGTGTACTGTTCTGATGCTGGGTGGAGTGTTCTATATAAGTCTGTTAGGTCCAACTGGCTTATGGTTTTATTTAAGTTCTCAGTGTGCTTAGTGATCTTCTTTTTAGATGTTCTGCCTATAATTGAAAGTGCTGTGTTGAAGTCCCCTGCTATTACTGTGGAGTTTTATATTTCTCCTTTCATATTAGTCAGTATTTGTTTCATGTATTTTGGAGCACTGTTGTCACATGCATATATATTTACAATTTTTATGTCTTCTTGCTGGATCGTCCCTTATATTATTATGTAATATTCTTCTTAATCTCTTGTAATAGATTTTGATTTAAAGTCTATTTTATCTGATATCAGTTTGGCCACCCCTGCTCTTTTTGTTTACTAGTTGCATGAAATATTTTTCTCCATCCTTTTATTTTCAGATTGTTTGTATCCTATGTCTAAAGTATGTTTCTTGTAGACAGCAAAGGGATACATCTTTTTTTTTTTTTTTTTAAACCATCCTGTCACTCTCTGCCTTTTCTCTGAGGTGTTTACAAGCACGGATTACCCAGTAAGCAAAGTAAGCACAGGTTTACATGTTGTTACTTACTCATCTGTAGTGACCAATTTCACTTGGGTTTCACAGAATAGTAAATAAGCACAAATAAACCCCTGCTTACCTTGCCTTTTTTTTTTTTTTTTTAACCTTGCTTACTGGGTAATCCATTCCTGTCAGGGACTATAAATTTGAAAAGAGGCTTTGATTCTGTAGGAAGGTGCTGTGGGGTTGAAAGAGATACAGATGCCAGCCATACCTAGAAGGAGAATATTTGATACAGTGAAATGCTTACTTTGCCTATTGAATAACCAGTTCCTGGGTATTTAGACCATTTACATTTCAGGTTATTACTGAAAATGAAATGTCTACCTCACTCATTTTGCAATTTTTTTTAAGGGTTTCATATCTTTGTTTTTTTATTCTTATTTTTCTGTTTTTGTTTGTATTTGGCTACTTCCCTGTGATGACCCTTTTTTCCTTCTTCTGAAAGTTTCTTCTTGGTGATTTCTTAGTGGTTACTACATATGTTACATTATACAACTTACAATTGCAACAATGTTTAACATATGAACAGTTAATATACAGTTTTAACATAATAAATCTATTCCTGATATGCTCTTCCCTCCCCCATTTCTGTTAGTGTGTCTTCACTAACATCAATATAGAATCTATATTCAGTTAGTTTTCTTTGTACTTAGTTCTTAAAACTTGATGTTGTATTGTTTGCAGGATTTAATTATTGAGTTTATTCCCTGAAAATATCATGTATGTGGTCTTTACAACTGTCCATGTTATCGTGTTTTTTGGAGATTTCTCTCTCTCTTATTTTTTTTCCAATATATAACTACAAGTATTTATTTAATGCTCTTGCCTTTCCATTTGGAGTACTCCCTTGAATAATACTTGCAGAACTGGCCTGGTGGCGGCAAATTCCCAGAGCTTCCGTTTGTTTTGGAATGTCTTGGTTTCCCCCTTGTTTTTGAATGACAGCTCTGCTGTGTAAAAACTTCTTGTTTGGCAATTGTTTTCTTTCAGTATTTTATATATGTCACTCCATTATCCTCTGGGCTCTAGAGTTTCTGTGGAGAAATCTGTACTGATTCTTACGAAAGCCTTTTGGTGTGGTAATTGTGTTTTTCTCTTGCTGCTTTCAGAAGTCACTCCTGGTCTTCGGTTTTCAAGAATTTTATTGGAATATGGCATGGAGTTGATCTTTTTTGTCTCTTTTAATTGGAGTTTGTGTAGCTTCCTATATTTGCAGGCTTGGTTCTCTGTTCAGATCTGGGGAATTCTCTCTGATTATCTCTTAGAAAATTATTTTTATGCCTTTATTGTTGTCATAGTATTCTGGGACTCCAATAATTCAAATGTTATATTTCTTAATTGAATCTCATATTTCCTTTTGGGTTTGTTTGCTTTTCTTTGTTCTTTTGTTTCTCTTGAGACTTGATAAGTTTGGTTATTTTGTCTTCCAGTTCATTTATTCTATCTTCTGTCTGTTTGACTTTATTTTTGAGTGTCTCTCTTGCTTTTCCTAATTCAGTTGTTTTATTCTTCGGTTCTAGTAGCTCTCTTTTTTTCATTGTTTGTTTTGGTGTCTTCAATTTCTATGTTGAATCTCTCATTTAGTTCCTCCATTTGTTTCCTGATCTCCACTAGTTTGTTTTCTGCATGCTTTTTCTATAAACATATTTAGCACCATAATCTGAAAACGATCATTTTTTGCATTATTCTGGCCTCTTCTCTTTGTCATGTTTTGCTTTTGAATTGTCCTTCTTATCTTGTGATTTTACTATTTTTTTGTTGAACTTGGGCCGTTTTGTTATCTTTTTTTTTTTTTTTTTTTTTACTTTAAATTTTGTGTTCTGGTTTTTCTGGGAAATTTTTATGATTGGACGCCCTGATGGCAGAGGGCCAAGTGCCCAACTACCAACTGAAAGACTGGGGCCTGCATCTACCAGCCGCTCCGTGGGACATACATGAGGCAGCCTGTCTCTGCAGACTTACCGCCATGGGAACATCACAAGGCAGCTCCACTCGGCCCCATAGGGTCGCTATGAGTCAGAATCAACCTAGCAGCAGCGGGCTTGGTATTGTCTCCTGAGAACCACTAGAGGGCGCTCTTATCCTTAGATTTGTTTCAGTACTGATTCAGTTCTGGATACTTGATCTCTGGAATTCAATATGCGTGCACGAGGGGAGGGGGGTTAGCAGGTCACAGACATTCATGTAAGTGGTGAGGCTCGACTTCCCTGTGGTGAAAGGGGGCTTTCTATGTCTTTCCCTTACAGGCACCCCTTCACAGGTTTGCCCACAGTGTGTCACTGTGGGCTGTTTCCCTCTGTGTCACCCCATTAGTCTCCAGTATTTCTCTCCCTCTGTTGCCCTTGCTGTACCTCTCAGTCCTACTGCCCATCCATCTCTGACCTCTGAGATTAAACAGCACTCTAGCGCAATGCCATGGTCTCGCTTCACCCCCACCCAATTGCATGGCCTGTGAATTCACATAGCCAGTTTGTACCACCTTAAAAAAATCAGCTTCTTCATATTAACTCCTTTTCTGTGTTTCCCTTTTGAGCAGTTACCCAGCCTCACACCAAAATGGCTGTAATGAGTGAGTACTCCCAATGTTAGTAGGTAGGTCCCTGCTCCTCCTCTCCCCTACTTCTAGACTCACCCCGACTCTCAACATCTCAGTTGCCATCTGGAGTCCTGCGATCTCTGTCTGTGCTTTTTTTATTTGTTGATTAGCGGGTTAGTTGCTGGGGGAGTAAATGACAGCCTCCACTCACTTTGCCATCTTGCTCCACCTCCCCCCAGGCAGTTTTTATTTATTTATTTACTTATATTTTAAAAACTGAAGCTGTTCTTGCATTTTTCCCATAACCTACCCATATGCTTTAAAATAAAAGTAACATGTTTAATTACTTCACATGAATTCATGCAGAGGAACCAGATGTGGTTCTGTGTTCTCCAGGTCCCTCTACGTCCCCTGGGTGGGGGAAGGGGCTTCCTGCTCCAGACTGGGGTGCTTTGCTAGGCTGAAGGGCATTCTCCACTTTTAGGTTAGCTGAAAGCCTAACTGGGGAGTTTCAGACTCCTTTTTTTTCCCCCTTGGATTTCAGACTTGCAAAAATTTGGAACATAAAATAAATTTACTCAGAAAATAAATATAATAAAAAACAAATGCGTAAGCCCTTGGTTAAATTTCAGTCTAATTGAAACATCTTAATTGGCATCTAGCATTTACCAATTCTTCATTTCTCTAATGTGTTCAATCTTGCTTCAATTTAATGGCGCTTTGAGAGCTTAAGTTTTCAGATCTACCAGGCATAATGCTGCTAGAGTTATAATGAGCAAAAGCTTATTTGTCCATGATACAATTTGTTTTTAGGAAAATTGTTGCAAGCATCTATTGAGTTGTATCATTTTCTTCAATGAAAGTATTCTAACAGGAGAATGAATTGTGGCAATAGCAAAGGTGATATCAGATTACATCACTCCATCCACCTTATTCCTTCCTATATATGCTGCAGTGAGGGGAAGAGGTAGAAAAAAATACCTTTTACAATGTGACTGTAATATTTGCCACAGCCCAGTAGCATAGCATATGCCCTAGAAAATGGAAATACAATTTTCGTGTCAAAGTCCTGTGTCATTAGAACGATTTCAACATTATAAATATCTTGTCATTATCAGGCTAATTATTCATTGGGTATCAGATTGTGCGAGAACTATCAAAAGATAATAGCTAAATAAGGGTAAAAGTAGTAGACATGTTCTGGCATATCTCCCCAGCTCACAAGGATCCCTCTTAGTTATCCCCTGCACCCCCCACCCCCACCACACAGCTGTCATGCTCATCATGTGTAATCCCACCATCCTGAGCAGCTAATCCAATCAGGCCAGGTTAACTGACGAAGGAATGTGGGGTTGAGATCAACAAACTGTATTGGTTTTGGGTTGGTCTCTGAAGAAAAAAGATGTGAGATCAGGTGTTGTCGGGTGGTCGTCTTTCTGCTACATGGACTGAGATGTGGAGAAGCCAGTCTGCACCGGGGAAAGTACCCGGTGTCTTTAACACTCCTGGACTCCATCCTTGCCTAAGCCCCAGCTGCATTTCTGCCCTTGGTTTCTAGAAGACACTCCTTTACACTTAGAATAAATTTTCCTTTGAAGTTTAAATTAGTTCAAGTTAATTTCTGTCATTTATATTAAAAAGCAGCACTAAGTACAGGGCCTATTCTTAAGAATGTTATAATCCAGCTGGTGAGAGAGAATACATGTCAGAAGTACACTCTGGAAAAGATGAAAACACAGCCCTGGACAAATCTCTTCATTTCCTTTCTCCTTCTACCTGCATCACCACAATCATGTCTTCCTTCCTCCTCCTCCTCACATTCTCATGAATCATTATACCTGCTTAGATATGTTCAGCTGCACGTGACAAAAATGCCAACAGTACACATAGGTATGATCTCACTTAGTAAGCAGTCTGAAGATACATGGTTCCACAGTGGGTTCAGAGTCCAACAAGGTCAGGACTCTACATAGGGCTCCATGGTTAATGGCCTAGGATGCATTACTGCCGTTTGAATTGCTATTGATCCTATATGAAATACAGTATATTTAATCAAAATAAATTTAGTGTTGGTGTTTTGTCTTTGCAATCAGGGGTAACCCTTCCTGGGAAGAGCAACACTGTGTTCGGTCTCACGATGTCCTTCCTTCCTCTGCTCAGGGGAACCTGGGGACTTCCGCCCTTCCCTTTCACTAACCTCTCCTTCCTCCATCTACCATCTGCTCTCTGCTCCCCTTCAGCAGCTCTGAGTGCTGTCCTGCACAGTTAACTTGTTCATTTTCTTCTCTATGCCTTTTTATTTCTCTTCATCCTGTCCATGGAACATCTCTTCTAGCCTCAGCCTTACTCCCATAGGACCCCTTCAGTGACTTTGACCACTTCTCTACTTAGATCTGCCCTCAGAATGAAGACCACAATTTACAGTGTTTGATTTGCTCTTTTATTACTGTAACCCATACTTACTGTGTGCCAATTATATGCAAACCTGGTCAGGAATTCTGCCCTGAAGGAATTTAACAGCAGTCGGGGAAGTAATACAGTGGCATAACTAATTCAGTTACAAGGCTGACTTACCACAGGAACCATAAGGTAAATTACGGAGGAAGAAAACACTTCTGGAAGACTGAAACTTCTCATATACAGGCCGTTCCCCAGTTAGGAACATCTGACTTACGTACAACCGGACCCATAGTTACGAACCAACCCCCATAAAGTCTATTATACCACATTTTTGAGGTACATACAACGGTTTGTAAGAACAAATAGGCACTACTTTGTGGTGCAGTGATTAAGTGCTCAGCTGCTAACCAAAAGGTTGGAGGTTTGGACCCACCAGCTGCTCTGTAAGAGAAAGATGTGACAATCTGCTTCCGTAAAGATCAACAGCCTTGGAAACCCAATGCGGCATTTCACCTCTGTCCTTTAGGATCGTTATGAGTCGGAATAGACTCAGTGACAACAGTTTGGTTTTTGGTCAGGCCATTAACTAGAAAAAAAACACAGCTTGAAGCTTCCTGCAATCCACTAGAACTCCACCACACCTCCTGCAGGGGCTTCTTAGAATCCTAAGGGCCTGGGTATCAGCCAGTTAGGGGTAGTCCCCACTAGATGACACTGTCCTATGTTAGGCAGCCTAGTGCCACTCCATGATGGGCTCTCCAGACACAGGATGACGCTGACTATGGTCAACCATTTTTATAGCCAGCTGCCCTGCAGAGGGCAAAATGAGAAGTTATCTCTGGCCCTGATACTGCCAACAGGTTTCCCCCCAACTGGTGTATTTCTCAAGAATTTCTGAAGGAGGCAACTCTACTTCATTCTAGACACCACAGTGAAGTATAAATGGTACAATCCCCCCCCCCATCCTGTTTATTTTGAGACAGAAAACAAGGTTTCTCTTCCTGTAGTAATCTGTGACTCTACAAAGATCAAAGAATGTCGTTACTTAAATGTCTTCTTAGGAGTGGCATGTTTGCCATAGATCTTACACAGGGCTCAGGAAAATTCTCTTCAGATCAAGGTGCATGCTATTCTGTCAGAATATAAAAAACTAAATAACCATTTCCCCTTTTACTTTGGCTACTGGGAAGTACAATGTATTAAAGTACATGTATTAAACAATGGGCAAATCTGCTCTAAAAAGACCTCTTTAATGTTTTAAAAAGCAAAGATGTCACTTTTATGACTAAGGTTCACCTGACTCAAGCCATGATCTTTTCAATCGCCTCATATGAATGCAAAAGTCAGATAATGAAAAAGAAAGACAGAAAAAAGAATTGAAATGTTCAAATTGAATATATCACAGTCTGCCAAAAGAATGAACAAATCAGTCCCAAAAGAACTATAACCAGAATGCTCCTTAGAAGTGAAAATGGAGAGACTTTGTTTTGCTCACTTTGGACACATCATCAGGAAAGGACAACTGCTAGAAAAGGTCAGCATGTTTGGCAGAGTAGAGGGCCACTGAAAATGAGGGACCCTCAATGAGCCGGACCAACACAACAGCCACAACAATGGGCTGAAACACACCAACGATCATGAAGACGGTGCAGGAAGGACCGGGCGAGATTTCATTCTGTGGCACTTAAAGTCACCGTGAGATGAAGACAACTCGATGGCAACTACCAACAACAATAACAACAATTTGAAGTCCTTAATTCATTTCAGGTGCTTGGTGCCTTTCTATTAATTTCGTTCACTTTATATTTCCTATTTCACATATTAAAAAAAAAAAAAGGATGGAGAGGATGTCATTTTTGAAAGGTTTAAAGCTTTTTTTTTTTTTTCATTTTACTCTGTTTTTGCAAAGAGTTTCAACTTCTTAGTTAGAAGCACATTCTCTTTTAAAGACAAAGGAATTCAAAGAGTTTAGTGAACCATTGGAAAGTATCAAATGAATATAATACTTTAAAGAGATGAATCCCATAGGTGGAAGCATGTTGCTCCAAGGACTGACTGAGAAGTAAAGTGCACACAAGGCTTGAAAAACGTCTTTAAATATTCTTACTGAACTCAGAGAGTGGCAAGGTGCCCCAGGGGCTTGGATCCATATTGTGCAGGCATGTAATGGATTCTAAGTTGTAGCACAAACCAAAGCTCTCCAGACTGACTGGATGGCGGGTTCACCACTAAGGATCTGGTACGAGCAGTGCTCTGTTTCCTCACATACAGCTGCTCTGGGTGGGCTGTCTCCCTGAGTTTCTGACCCCATTTTGCTCTGTCTGTTCAGTACCTGATAACTGGCTTGACTTTGACCTCTGATACCTTAGCCATTGGCATCAAAGTACTTTCCTAGGTCCAGCCTGATTCGAAGGCTCCATTTGGTCCCATCTTTCTCACGTTCTCTTGGAATATGCTCCACACCCCATGTGGTCTAAAGTGCTATCAGATGTCCCCCACCAGGCTCCCTAGCACTGTGCCATTTTCCATCTTCAAACTTAGGCAAAGTCCAGTCAGTTTCTCTGCTCTTGTTCTCTAACTAAAATTTGATGACCTTGAGGCTTCAGGCTCTACTTATTGATCCCTGAGTTCCTAACCTCCACTACAGTGCCTAGCATGTTCACAGCCCTCAGCAAATGTTGAGCAAGTCATTTAACCTCTTTGCTTCAGTTTCCTCAATTGTATGACAGAAACAATAAGGTTATTGCAAGAATTAAACAAGTTAAAGCATAAAAAAGGAGGATGTCTGGTACCTTGTATGCATTCAATAACATTCAGCTATTATTATTAACCAGGTGCCATCAAGTCAACGCTAACTCATGGTGACCCCATGTGTGTCAGAGCAGAACTGTACTCCACAGGGTTTTCAGTGGCTGATTTCTCAACAGTAGAACTCCAGGAATTTCTTCTAAGGAACTTCTGGCTGGACTTCAACCTCCCATCTTTCATTTAACAGCTGAGTGCATTAACGATTTGCACCAGTGACTCCAGCTATTATTATTAGGCACTTAATAAATGTTTGGTCAGAAAGGACTACATGAATATTAATATAATGAGAGGATCAGTATTAAAATAAATGACTAACTTGCCCAATAAGTTTTGTCTTTTAAACAACTTCCACATTAAATCTCTAACAACAGACTTGGGGTAGTTTGGGAAAAGAGGCATCGTTATTACTTCTGTCTTAAAAAAAAAAAAAAAATTTTTTTTTTTCAACGAGGCACTTTGTCAGAAACACAGCTGCAGAGCTGCCAGAACTATGTAACTGTACGGAAGAGAGTGACCATATTCCTTTTCTCCTAGCTCTGTGCTCTTTCCTAGAATCCAGGCCAGTGTGACGAGTTTTGCATGTGACACAGTGGAGAAAGTGACCCCCATGAGCTAATGTGACCCAGCATTGTTTCCGGCATCTGCCAGCACAATCTCAATTAGCCTCCAGAAGAGAGGCTGCCGTGTGGCTGATGCAGCGATCTGCATTTAAAGCACCATGGAGCAATTTCATTTCATAAAGCTATCCCTGCAGCTTACATTCGAGTATGTCACATTTACAAAGACGGGAGTGGTATAATTATGCTCTAAGTAGAGTCTATAAGTCACAAGCCAATTCCAGAGGCCAGTGAATCAGAAAAGCTGCTTTTTCCAGGTATCTTTTTTTCAGTCATGTGGGGCCCAGTGGGATGGTGGCTAGCGCTGAACACACAACCTACATGAGAAATCCCAATTTCAACGAAGCTCCTGAGTGTTTCCCACCTGCTCTTCCAAGTAGACTACTTCTCAAAAACAACTTTTCCCAATATTCTTTTGAATTGCCATACCCGTCCCAGTTGCCATCTAGTCGACTCTAACTGATGGTGACTCCATGTGTGCCAGAGTAGAGCTGTGCTCCATAGTATTTTCAGTGGCTTATTTTTCAAAGGCAGGTCACCAGGCCTTTCTTCCAAGGCATGCCCGGGTGGACTTAAACTTCCAACCTTTCAGTTAGTAGCGGAGCACCTTACCATTTGTGCTACCAGAGCTTTGTGGGTTACCATAAACCGATGCAAATCTTCCATCCAGAGGATACCACCTTCTAATACCAAAGTACATGATTCACCTAAAGAAAGATTACCCACAATACCCCTCGCACAGCAGATAGCAAGAGCCACGTGAAGAGAAGGCTCTCAACCACCTAGCTCCCAATAGTTAGAATTCACAGTTGAGAAATCATTACGCCACAGTTTCAACCTGCTCAACCCCACCATTATTTATTAACGCTGAAAACAAGTGAAAAAAATAATTATGTGAACCAAATATCACTCCCTCTCCTTTTACTAATTTATATTCTGAAATTACCATATGCCTAGAACTGTGAAAGCTAAAAGCAACCATATGCATGGCACATGCTATTGCCTAACGGAGGAATCATAGTGATCACAGAATCTCGGGGGAAGAGGAGGGGCCTTAATTGAAAAAAAAAAAAAAAAATGAGCACCTACTATATGCCAGGCCCTGTGCTTTCAACTTACTATCATCTCATTCAGTCGCACATGGCTTCACATAGAAGCAGGCACAGCTCAGGTTTTACAGATGAGAAAACGGAGGCTCAGAAAGGGTAAGCCAAAGGCCCAAGGTCTCTCAGCTACCAAGTGGTGGAGCCAGGATGTCACCTCATGTCCGGGGCCCTCTGCAGCATTTTCTCTGAGCATCCTAAAAACCAAGATGAAAGTCATGACCTCTGGCCCACAGCAGCAGAGCTCCAGTGAAGAAATTGTTTGTCTTTGGCATATTTCAAACTCTGGTTAATACAATTTCTTTACCAGAAAAACACTGAACTGTGTATACTTTCAGTTAACACACACACACACAAAAGCGAACGATTCCAGCCAATATTTTCACACCACTCTGTTAAGGAAAGTTTGTTTATACTGACACACACTTCAGGCACTGATGTAAACATTTATTAATATTTGGATTTCGCTCACATAGTATGTAAGCCAAATTCTTCAGCTATTTCTGGAGGGCGTTTATAAACAGGTCGCAGTCATGAATGAAATAATGGGTACTTTTCCCCCAAGTCCCTGGGTGGTACAAGTAGTTAACACACTCAGCTAACAACCAAAAGGTTGAAGGTTCGGATCCGCCCAGTGGTGCCTCAAAAGAAAGTCGTGACAATCTACTTCCAAAAAAATCAGCCACCGAAAGCCGTATGGAGCACAGTTCTACTCTAACACACGTGGGTTGCCATGAGCTGGAATCGACTCAGTGGCAACTGCTTGTTGGATTTTTCCCCCAAAATAAATTAAACTTCAATTTTTCTTTATTTATATCAACTTTTGATATAAATAAATATGAGTACTTCTCCCCAAGTCACAGAAAATAGGTGCCAAAAAGGCATGAGACGAATGTTATCAGTGATCTATTTTTAAGTTAATAAATATTTAAAAGTACACGTTTGTTTAATCTAATCTTAAAATCAGAGCTATAATGTATTCACATGGCATTAACACAGCTGATTTTAAATTTTAGCCAGCTTTTAAAAGCCAGAAATACAAACTGTAAAATCAGGGCTAGTGTCTAATACGCTTTGTTTGACAGAGTTGGTATTTTAAATGCACTATTCCACGTGTATATTTTCACTCTGCTTAGCTTTTAAAAATTTCAGCATATTTTATGTATAATAAAATGCAAAATCGTAAGTGTGCAGCTTGATGGTGTTTTACCTATAAACTCCCATGCACTCACTATCCAGATCATGACAAAGCGAACTTATAACATCCCAGAAGCTTCTCTCGTGCCTCTCCCCAGGCAATACTAGCCCCAACCAGCCCCAACCATACGTAACCACTTTCCAGCTTCTAATACCATAGATCGCTTTTGCCTGTTTTCCATCTTTATAGAAATGGAATCATAAGAATGTCTCTTTTGTATCTGGCTCCTTTTACTCAACATAGTGTTTCTGAGATTCTTCTATGCTGTTGCAGGTATCAGTAATTCATTTGTTTTTATCAGCTTATCTTTTTGCAGGCTATTATCTCAGTCTAGATGCCACCTACTTGACCTAACAAATCCTGTTGATCTTGCTTAAGTCACCCCAACGCCACGTCCTCCATCAAGCTTTTCTTGATCTCCCCAATCAGAAAGAACAGCACCTTTTCTCTTTCTTTAAAACATATTTTATTCTGACTCATACGGCGTGTTGGTAGTTCCAACGGGCCAGTAATATTGATGCCCCTTTTCTACAGGAAGGTCCCTAGGTGGCACAAACAATTTGTGTTCAACTACTAACCAAAAGGTTGGCTGTTTAAACTCATCCAGCAGCACTACGGAAGATAAGTCTGGCGATCTGCTCCTGTAAAAGTTGTTGTGGTTGTTAGGTGCCGTCGAGTCAGCTCTGATTCACTAGCAACCTTATGTATAATAGAACAAAACATTGCCCAGTCCTGTGCTGTCCTCATAATAGTAGGTATGTTTGAGCCACTGTTGCAGCCACTGTGTTAATCCATCTTGTTGAGGGTCTTCCTCTTTTTCACTGATGTTCTACTTTACCAAGTATGATGTCCTTCTCCAGGGATGGGTCCCTCCTGATAATGTGTTCCAAGTAAGATTACAGCCAAGAAAACCCTGTGAAGCAGTTCTACTATGTAGCATATAGGGTCACCATGAGTCAGGATGGGTTTAGTTTGTTTTTTTATATTTTACAAGAAGAGAAAAAGAGAGACGATGAATAGTCCTCCCGTGGATGAATAACTGGGAGATTACGGCTGTGGAGGACTGATGGGAAAAAATGTTGAACTATGGCAAAAGACCAGTTCCCACAGTTTTCTTTCCCTCCTTCCTCCTCTGCCACCTTCTCTTCCTTTGCTCTTCCTGTCCCTCTCCCTCTCCCATTTCTCTTCCTCCTCTACGTTTCCCCTCCCTCTCTCTCTCTGTTTTTCCAATCTCATTCTTTTTGCTTTCTTTGCCTTGCACAGTCTTCTCTCTCGCTCTCTCCTTGTGTTAGCTAATTCATCGGAAAAACATTCAATGGGACATCAGTCTACAGAGTTCCCATGAGTTTCATGATAGTCTCTGCTCAGACAATGGGTGCTATATCTAGTGGTCATTGTTTAGGTATCTGAATGAAAAAGTGGGTGGTCTCAAGTGTGCTAATAGGAAGAACTATTGGGAGTGGAGAATAACCCCTATGTGACAAATGAAGTGACCAGAGGCTCACCTGGCCAAGCAGGTGTTCATAAATATGACAGGGGGTTAGATGCACTGTGCTAAGAAGGCATTTAAGAGGCTCAGGGGGTTCAGTAAGGAAGGAAACCTACAGATTCACAGGTCAAGGATCTACTGGCTGGGACCCTCTCCCTCTACACTGCAAAGCCACACTAGTGGGTACAGGAAGGTGGTGGGCAGATTATAGGACAGCTGCCTCTGTAAGATATCATAATGGACTTTGAAATAACAGTTGAGATTTTAAATGCAATAACTTCAGAAAAGAGAGAGTTAGAGATAGTGCTGAGTCCTATCATCAGGTATAAGAGCAAGAAAGGAACAGAGATAATATGACATAATTCATTGTATAAATGAAGACAATGCCTAGAGAGGTACAGTGACTTAACTGGTACCACACAGCAAGTTTCTTTATTCTCCAGTGGCTTTCTGAGGCCAAGTCTAGCATTGTTCCTACCACATTTCTTTTAAAAAAAGGTTCAGGTGGCAGCTAAAGAAAATCAGAGAGAGTAATTCAGGATATCAGGGAAGGTCAGAAGAGAATACTAGTAAAAATAGAGGTTGAAAAAGTGTTTTGAGGCCAGATTACCAGGGTTTTCAATGTCAGTTAATGAAGTATAGACTTTATTCTTGAGAAACAGTAAAGAAATTAAGATTTTTTAATCAGATAAAATACAGGGCATAAATAACATCTATAGATTAATGTTAATCTATAGGCCCCTGGGTGGTGCAAACGGTTTGTGCTTATCTACTAACCTAAAGGTTGGCAGCTCAAACCCACCCAGCGGTGCCATGGAAAAAAGGTCCGGCGATCTGCTTCCATAAAGATTACAGCCAAGGAAACTCTATGAAGCAGTTTTACTCTGTAACACAGAGGGTCTCCATGAGTTTGAATTGACCCCATAGCAATGGGTTTTTTTTTTGTTTCATTTTTCTTTTGTTTTGTTTAACCTAGCAGTCATGTACTCTGAAACTTACCAGGCTGCTGATGTTCTGGACTGGCCAGGTGGCAGAAGGGTACTACAGCCGCAGCCCCTGTCAAAAGCATTATTCCTTCAAATAAGCCATCACACTGGTACCACCTGACCGCCTTATAGACAGTCACAGATGTGCACTTGACCACAATCAGTCCACCTACATGCCGGACAGCTACTAGGCAATAGTCTTTTCAACTAAACCAATACTACCCTTGCTCTGTGAGCATTTGAACTTGAGGCATACAAGGATAGATAAATACCTGTAGTAGGAGCAGGAGCCAAAAGACATATATAGAAAAACAGAATGGGAGGAGGAACTGAGCTACATCAATGGTGGGGCACCATAGCAGAAATCTATTCCTGCTGTGCTGAGGGGGCAAGAAGCTAAACAGAAGCTCCAACTATTTCCTAGCCTTATAATGGTCCTTTTCCCAGATTACATTTCTGTCTCCATTGGGCTGAATCATATGACTGTTCCTAGTGTTCTCGGCGACCTATCTGAGCAAGATTCATGCCTTAGAGCCTCATAATCCAAATAATCAGACTTCAGGGAATCTCTGTTCCTCCTAACTAAAGAATTCTAACAACAGCAAAGCAGAGGACTGTCTGGTTCACATCCAAATCTTCAGATGAGTCCACTGTACCCTTCACCTTCATCTTCACATTTCACTGGCGGTCAAAGCAATTGTTCCTCACTCTCCTTGGTTATTTTTGACCAGCTTCCACTTTAATCCAATTCTATGTCTCTTCTTTCAGATCCTTCTTTTGATCTTTCAGTCTCAGGGCTTGTATCTAGTCTCTCAAGAGTCTAGTTCTCAACTTCTTATAAAGATTAGTATAAAGAGCTCCCAATGACACAGTGGCTGAAACAATGGACCCAAACATAGCAATGATCATGAAGATGGTGTAGGCCAGGCAACGTTTTGTTCTGTTATAATGAGGTCATTGTGAGTCAGAGCTGACTCGATGACATCTAACAACAATGGCTCTCTCTGCATCAATCTCCCTCTAGCAAGGTATCCATCCCAGACCGTACTTTTGGGGTCAACCACAGATACTGATTAAACCTTTTACAATAACAAGGGGAATGAGGGCCAAAACTCCCACCAGAAATGACTGATTCAAGAACTTTAATCTCTTCAGATTTGTTGTTGTTGTTGTTGCGTGTTGCCAAGTCAATGCCAACTCATAGCGACCTCATGTGACAAAGAAGAACTGTCCCATAGGGCTTTATAGACTGTAGTCTTTACGGGAGCAGATGGCCAGGTCTTCTTCCCACAGAGCCACTGGGTGGGTTCAAACCGCCAACCTTTCAGTTAGCAGCTGAGCACTTAATCATTGCATCACCAGGGCTCTAAAGACCGAGGCTGATAATTATGCTCTCTGGGAGAGAGTGTGAAGGTATGATCAAAAAGACTAGTGGGTGACTTGAATTCCAAAGATATTCTGGTATTACTTTGACATGTCCAGCAAATGTCTTCCTCATAGTAAAATATTCGTAATGATATAAATTTCAATTCCATGCTTGAATACAATTTTATAGGAAATACGCTGCAAAACAGATGGTGGTGAGGAGAGACTGCTATAGAATCACATCACTGGGGCACTGCTTACGCACAGCATAGCCCGGCTCAACAATGGTTCCCAGGAGTGTAGTCGTAGCACCAAAGCCAGTCACATCTTGCATAAGATCTCTGTTTAGAGGGAACATTCTTCTCCTATTTCCACTCCAATGGGGTAGATCAGCTAGGAATAACAGAAGTCACAGTGGACTAAATGCTTCAGGTAAATTATCCATCTCCTTCCCTTCACTGTGTTTATCAGCCAGCCCAAATATTTTTTCACATATAAATGTAAATGGAAACCTGAGCACGCACAATGCAAGATGTATAACAAGAGGTTTGCGCCCAGCGTGGAAAGCATCTCGTAAGTGAGAAACTCATGCTCATCGTTTACCGAGCATAGCACACAGCATGACGTGGGTTCTTCATGCTTTATCGGTGGCTATTTTCCCAGATGTTTAAGAAAAACACGAAAGCCACAACCAGTTGTGTTAACTTTAACTGGACCCTTAGGAAAGTTAAATCCAGGTATATCTAAGGAAAATAAATGTTTAAGATAAGCCAACTTTATTTCTCCCATCTCCTAAATATGTTCATCTTTTAGCAACCTAGTAAAGATGTGAAGCAATGTTTTTCAGGGGGTTTAAAAATTAATAGATTTTCAAGGTACCTTTTACCCATTTGATATGGGAAACGAGCATCCTTTAAAAAGTAATTGCTTTTTTTTTTCAAAAAGAATTTCAAAATTCCATCAGAGTTCATAACAACGATTTGAAAACTAAAATGCAGTGGAAGCAGGTGCTCCTGTTGCCATATATACACAGAGTATTGTGAGTGAAAAGAAGCCATGGTGGGGCAGTGGTTAAGGTGCTCGGCTGCTAACCGAAAAGTCGGCGGTTCAAACCCACCAGGTGCTCTGCAGAAGAAAGATGTGGCAATCTGCTTCCATAAAGATTTACAGCCTTGGAAATCCTATGGAGGCAGTTCTACTCTGTCCTGTAGGGTCGCTGTGAGTCAGAATGGGAGAAAGATGTGGCGATCTCTTTCCGTAAAGGTTTACAGCCTTGGAAACTCTATGAGGAAGTTCTATTCTGTCCCATAGGGTCACTATGAGTCAGAATTGACTCAGGGGCAAAGGGTTTGGTTTTTTGGTTTTATGAGTTGGAATCGAGTCATTGGCAATGGTTTTATTGCGAATGAGGACCCACCTGGCACCATCAGGCTTTGTCTGATCTCACCTATGGCTTTTTTTTTTTTTTTTAAATAAGACCAAGAGCACTATTAAAACTTCACCACTTGCCAAAAGAGAACAATGGAATCAAAGTGGGAATCCAAGGAAAACAAACAGAAAAAGAAAGATCACCTTCCAGCATGTCAGAATCAAAAGAGGCCACAAGTCCACCGGGCCCAACCTCCTGTGCCTGTCTTGAGTTCTTCCCACAATACCCAGGCCAGAGGTCATCCAGATTGTGTTGGAGAGGAAACCCACCTTAGAGGGTACCCCGTGCCCCTTTAAACAGCTGGAAGGTAGAAAGTTCTTCCTCATTTTGAGCAGAAAGCTATTTCCTACAGCTCCCACCATGGATCCTAATTCTATCCATGGGACCAAACAGAACCTAATTTCTATTTCACGTAATACTCCACCAAGAATGTAAAGACTGTTACTCATTCATGTGCTTAACAAGTATTTGGTGTGTACCTACTATGTGCTAGACACTGTCCTAGACCTATTAGAGTCTTTTCTTATATCTCAAACATCCCCCAGGGGACATAGTTTTATTCCCTTTGCCATGCTGGTTTCTCTGCTCACAAGAGAAATTTCTTCCCTTTTATAGTTTGTTGGCCAGAACCAGGTGATTTTTTAGGTCTTAGGGTCAATTTTTCACTCCATTTTGGATTACTACATAATACCTTTGCAAAATGTTGCATTCTAATTAGTATAAATCCCACTGAATTAAAGGAAGGATGAAAGGAAGGGAAGAAGAAAGGGGTAAATGGCTGATTTCAATAAATAAATCTATTACAAATACAATAGAATTTTAAAAATCAGTTAATATTTCTAAAAACATCCCTTCCGTTTTCCCCATCTTTGTAAGTTTCTTTGCTTACAGGAAAACTACAACGTATTTATTTTTCAAGTATCTTACAATACTTTGGTTTCCAGAATAGGGTTAAAGCCACAAAGATTACTTATAAATTCTTCACTATTCACTCCTTCCAATACACTTGTTATGGGCTGAATTATGTTCCTGAAAAAGACGTGCAGAAGTCCTAACCCCTGGTAGCTACGAACATGGCCTTGTTGGTAAACAGGGTCTTCAAAGATGTTGTCAGTGTATTTAACACGAGTTCAGACTGAACTACGGAGTATTAGTCCTAAACCAATCTGAGTAGTGTTCTTATAAAGAGGAGAAGAGACACAGAGAGACAGAGGAAGGATGGCCATGTGGAGTTACATCTATTAACCAAGGAACACCTGGGGCCACCAGAAGCTGGGAGAGACAAGAAAGGACCTTCCTTTAGAGACTTCAGAGGGAGTATGGCCCGGCCAACACGTTGATTTGTACTTCTAGCCTCCAGAACTGTGAACAATACATTTCTGTTCTTATAAGCCACCCAGTTTGTGGTAATTTGTCAGGGCAGCCCTAGGAAACTTACCCCACACTTTTTTTAAACGAAAAATACTGCTAAAAACAGCAACATGAGCATGGCATTAACCCAGCCCGGGGACTGTCACAGAAGATAGTGACAGAGAAACCTTAGGTGTGGAAATGTAACCAGACCATGAATTCTCTTAGTGGTCAAGGCTCTGATTATCCCACACAAGATACAAATAAGGGCCACATTTTAGAGCTTCAGTAGAAGTGCTTCCTGGAAAATATTTTAAGTTCTCTGCTATCTTTAATTTTTTTAAAAAAATCCTATTTTCCATGCTCCAGTTATCCACATAAAGTACATTCCAGAGTTTTCCTAACACCAGCACAGGCGGCCAGAGGTGTTCTAGGAAACCCACGTGGGAAGTTACCACTAAGGCAATTACGTACTAGGTGGGTTCATTCGATAAATTTGCCAGGCTTTATTCATAAATTCCGTGATGCTGAGGTTTAATTAGGTCCAAGTGTCAGAAAACCAAAAGAATTCTTCTGTTCAAATTGAGCCAAGGATCCTTGGCAGTACAAGGAAAGACGAGCCAAAATGAGTTCTCTTCCTGAAAACGAGTGTTGAAATTGGATCCCCACCTAATATGGCTGGCATGGGCTCACATGTTTCAACAGCAAACTTCCCAAATCAGTCAACTGTTTTTTGTTTTGCTTTGTTTTGCTTTCCCCTCTTGAAAAGGATTTTGTAATAACAATAGGAAAACTATCTCTTGGCTGGGATTTATGGGGTAGGGGGAATACAGCATAATTTTCCTCACAATCTCATCCCAACTTCAGAACACTTTTCCCTGTCCTTCCTAACTATGTTCATCAAGAACTGCCAGGTCTTTGTAGTAGGAAGAATTAAGGGTAATATTAAAAAATGAGATTTTTCACTTATCTAAGCACTAACTTAAGCCATAAGTCCTGATATTTAATTAGCAGTTAGTAAAACACCAGGTGGTATATTTATGTAAAAAGAAGTCTCATCAGTTTGGCATAACTCATATTGATGATTTTGTTAAATCTAGATTCCTGCAGTTGTCAGTGGCCAAGGTAGAAACAAAATATTACTTTCTAATAATATTAAGACTATATTCCAGATTAAACATAAAAGTTTGTATTTTTAATCAAGCCACTATGGAAAATTAAGACCTGAAAATATACATGCCTCATAAACTAACACAGAATTTCTTTTTTAAAAAATTATTAGAAATAGTATCAACTAAAGCTAGAAGCACGCACGGAGTAACTCCAGCCTACCCAGCTTTCAATTCCTCAATAAATATGGGAAAATCAAAATCTCCATCTAACAGAAAGGTAGGTTTTTGTATCAAAAGGGTTTGTTTCATTCATAACTAGAGTTAAATGTCAATTTACCTGAAATCTTTGTGCAATCGTTTAGTGGAAAGTTATTGGTCAGTATGTTAATTTCCTAGGACTGCAGTCACAAAGCACCACAAATGAGGTGGCTTACAACAGAAATTTATTGTCTCACAGGATAGAAGGAGGCTAGGAGTCCAAATTCTGGGTGTTAGCAGAGCCATATTCTCTTCGAAGGCTCTAGGCAAAGATCGTTCCTTATCTCTTCCATTTTCTGATAGCCCCAAGTATTCCTTGGCTGTGGCAGCATAACTCTAATCTCTGCCTCCATTGTCACATGGCCATTCTTCCCTCTGCATCTCTCTCTGTGCCTCTTCTCTTTCTATAAGGACACCAGTCATTTTAGATTAAGGCTCACCCTACTCCTGTACGACCTCATGTTACTTTTACTAATTATATCTACAAAGACTCTATTTACAAATAAGGTCACATTTGCTGGGTGTTAGAACTTCAATATATCTTTTTAGGGGATGCAAGTCAACCTAAAACAGTCAGGGAATCAGGAAACCTGTGCTCCAGACCTGACTCTATACATAACTAGTTCTGTGACATAGGTTTTCATCGGCTGATTTTCAGAAGTACAATTGCCAGGCTTTCTTTTCTAGCCTGTCTTAGTCTGGAAGCTCTGCTGAAATCTGTCCGATGGCGCAGGACCAGGCAACATTTCATTCTGTCGTACATCAGGTCGCATGAGTAGGAACCAACTCAACAGCAACTAACAACAACAAAGCTCTGTGACATTCAGCAAGTAGTCACATACCCTCTTCGGACACCAAAAGAACTAAAGAGCAGCCACCACAACTTGACCAAAGCAAAGGCATGGAAATTTCCTAGACATATCCAAACAACTTGAGGGACCAAGCTGCTGGGGCTGAGGGCTGGGGACAGTTTCATGGGACATCTAGGTCAACTGGCATAAGAGTTCATAAAGAAAATGTTCTACATCCTACTTTGGTGAGTAGCATCTGGGGTCTTAAAAGCTTGCGAGTGGCCATCTTAGGTACATCCATTGGTCTTGTTCTGTCCAGAGCAAAGGAGAATGAAGAAAACTGAAGACATAAGGAAAATATGAGCCCAAAGGACTAAAGGACTACCTGAACCAGAGCCTCCACCAGCCTGAGACAGAATAACTAGATGGTGCCCAGCTACCATCACTGACTGATCTGACAGGGATCACAACAGAGAGTGCCAGACAGAACAGAAGAAAAATATAGAACAAAATTCAAATTCAGACTGGAGGAATCCCCAAGAGTATGGTCCCCAGACAGTCTGCTAACTGAGAACTAAAACCCCTCCCGAAGTCCATTTTTTCAGCCAAAGATTAGAGAGGCCTATAAAACAAACAATAACACACGTGAGAAACGTGTATCTTAGTTCAATCAAAGACACAAGACCAAATAGGCAACTCCTGCCCAAAAGCAAGACGAGAAGCAGGAAGGGGCAGGGAAACTGGGTAAACAGACACAGAGAACCCAGGTGGAAAGGGGGAATGTGCTGTCACATTGTAGGGATTGTGACCAATATGACTGTGATGGTTAAGACTGTGTACCAACTTGGCTGGGCCATGATTCTCAACGTTTATATGTGTTAAAACGGAGTTTCCTGGGGTGTGAAGCCTGCATCTGACATTCTGGTTTTTGGCCTCTCTGGATCCTGCAGCTGGCTCCTATTCGTCTGACCTCCAGTTCTTGGGACTTGAACCAGCAGCTTACCTGCTGATCTTGGGATTCATTGATCTTCACAGCCTGTGAGCAAGAGCCCTGCTCTCCGACTTGCTGATCTTGGGTTCACTAGCCCCTGCAGCTACAATGATCAGGAGAAGCCTCTGTCCTGATCCATGGACTTGGGACATTCCAGCCTCTACAAACATGTGAGCTGTTTCCTTGATACAAATCTCTCTACACATATATTTATTTGCTTTACTGGTTTTGCTTTGCTAGAGGACTCAGCCTAAGACAATGACAAAACAATCTGTGTGTAAATTTTTGAATGAGAAACTAACTTCAGCTGTAAACTTTCACTTAAAACATGATAAAATTAAAAGAAAGAAAGAACTAAAGAGCAGTGATGGAGAAGGCTTTGGTCCTGTGAGATGTTACCACTTGGAGAGAGGATGCCATGTGTGATCACTCCCCATTCAGCTGACATATTAGTGTCAGGTTCTAACTAGAGCAAATCTGAAATGTTGATTCCTGTAGTTTTAAAGTAAGGATTGCCTTTGGAGAATGTCTAGCTCTAATAAAAAAAAAAAAAAAAGAAAGAAAGACAGGTGAAAACTAGAAATTTAATGAAAAAGATCTTTTTGCCAATATAAATACAGACTAACAACTATACACGCCTTCACACACAAAAAAATTATTGTATGGGGCATAAAAATACTACACTTGCCTAAATAACATGTCGGGAGGCCTGTAATTATGCTGAAGATAGACTCTGTTTTATAGATAATCTGAGCTCTTTTCTCCCCTAAAACTCAATTTAATTTCTGTTGTAATCACCTAGAAATAAGTTAACATATCTGATGTAATTCCTCAGGGAAAAACAAAAGATCAGTTTCTTTTTTAAAGAATGAAGACCTTGAACTTGAGCCATCTTATCTTTTCAATTTCATCTTTACCTTTACATGGCTTTAAAATTATAGCACAGTAATTTGTTTCATTAAAACTTAGAAAATGTATGTCCATTACATCCATTCTAGTTGATGCTTATCAACCTCAAATAATGTAGCCTCTTTCCAACTAGTTCCAGTGAATTCTATGCTTTTAGAGTCCCCTATCCTCCACCCCACATATTTTTTTTAGTATTATTGGTCTGAATATTTCTTCCTTCTCTCCTTCTCTCCCTTTAACTATGTAACATTTTTTTCTCATTCTGGAACTACTCTTATTCCATTGGGTGAAAATTTTCTGTTTGTTTCTACAAGGATCCCTTAAAACATAGCAAAAATACACTTCCAAATATGACCTAATATACTATCTCCACAGATAATTTAAAAAATAGGTTGTTGTTAGCTGTTGTCAGGTCGGTACCTGACTCATAGCAACCCCATGTACCACAGGATCAGACTGTTGTGATCCATAGTTTCATTGGCCGACTTTCAGAAGGAGATGCCAGGCCTTTCTTCTTAGTCTGTTTAGTCTGCATGTTCTATGAAGCTTTTTCAGCGTCATTGCAACACGACCCTCCGCAGACAGACAGGTAATGGCTGCACATGACGTGCACTGGCCAGAAATCGAACCCACGTCTCATACACGAAAGGCAAGAATTCTACCACTGAGCCACCACTGCTCCCCCAAAATAGGCTAGTATAATTAAATAAACAAGAAGCAGAAATTAACAACACTCAGTACTGTCACCCTTCCCAGTCCAGAAGTTCTGTTTTGAATTCTAAATGTTATGTTAGAAATAATGTACTTTCACAGCAGGAAAAAAAAAAAAAAGAGTTGTTAGCCTGTCCAATCACAAATGAGAATGAAAGATATTTCAGAAGTGAGATATTCAACCAGTTCTCAGGCTGTTTTGCAGCATTCAGTCTGTACTAGAACATTTAAAATATGTAAAATACATTTGTGTCTTTTACAAAGTAAGACGGAAAAAATGAAGTGAAACAAGTCTCTGCAATTTGGTGTGAGCAAATTCGAGCACCAGCTTCTGTACAGGAAGTCCCCAGGTTAAGAACATCCAACTTACAGACACCTCGTATTTAATGGACTGCCATAAAGCCTATTGTACTAAAAATTTGAGGTAAATACAATGGTTTGTAATAACAAACACACACACTACAGGTAGTTTCTGGGTTTAATAAATTTTAGCATATTTGGAAGTGTTTTTTAAGTGTTTTATATGCATTAAAAGAAAAAAAACCCATTTTCATCGAGTCAATTCCCACTCATAGCAACCCTAAAGAACAGAGTGGAACTGTGCCATAGAGTTTCCAAAGAGCACCTGGTAGATTTGAACTGCCAAACTTTTGGTTAGCGGACGTAGTAGCACTTAACCGCTACACCACCAGGGTTTCCTTTATATGTATAGAAAGGTAAACTATATAAGACAAACATTTGACTAAACCAAACAAAACCAAACCCAGTGCCGTCGAGTCGATTCTGACTCATAGCGACCCTAAAGGACACAGTAGAACTGCCCCACAGAGTTTCCAAGGAGTGCCTGGTGGATTTGAACTGCTGACCCTTTGGTTAGCAGCCATAGCACTTAACCACTGCACCACCAGGGTTTCCATAAAAAGCACCCGCCCCACATTTGACTAACTGATGCTAAATAAGAAGTGTATGTACCTGTTTCAACTTACCTACAACTTCAACTTAAAGACAGACTTAGGAACAGACCTCATTTGTAACCCAGAGACAGCCTATACTAATGACTTTGGAGGTATTTCCTGACTCCACTGAGTCTTGAGCCCCTTCCTTGAGGATAACTGAGTGCTAATTCAAGTGAAGGAGGCAATGGACCAAGGAAGTTTTCATAAAATATGAACACTCCCCAGCATACATTCCTTTTGGCAGCTGCTGCTTCATGAAAACCCTGAAATGTATAATCACGTTCTCAGTGAAGTTAGCTGTGTCAAATCTACTAGTCGACCAACAACATGCCATGATTAATCCATTAGTACCATACGAGATAGGAATAACAACATAAGACAAAAGCAATTCTTTAACTTAATTATTTAATTTTTATCTTGTTTTATCACTTTCTAACGAGTGTTCCAATTCACCACCAGGACTGGGGATTATAATCTACGGTATGTTTGTATTCATACAATTTGAACATGTGTTTATTTGTAAAGATTTGGAAAGAGTGTGTTCTTGAAATGCACTGAAGTTCCAACTCTCTAAAATAATATTAAACATACATGTCAATGGACTTGTTAAATAATAAATCACTTAGTTAATGTCAAATACAAATCTTAGACTAAAATAAGTTCTTAAATGAGTTACAGAAGTTGTTCTGGACATAAAAACAGTCTGGCTATCTAAACCTCTGAATGAAATTGTTGTATGGAGACCAGAAGCAAAATTCTTATTTATGGCATTTAGTGTATGTACAAGGAGCCCTGGTTAAGCTCTTGGCTGCTAACTGAAAGATCAGTAGTTTAAACCCACTAGGCTCCATGGGAAAAAGACCTGGCAATCTGCTCGCATAAAGACTACAGCCTAGAAAACTCTATAGGGCAGTTCTACTCTGTCACATGGGGTCACTGTAAGTAGAAATGGACTTGATGGCACCCGACAACAACAACAGTGTTTGTACAATACCATGAATTTACAATCTATAAATCCATGTGGCAGGAATACGATGGGTTTTGTGATTTGGTTATTTTGTGTTGCTTATTTCCTATTGAGCTGCTGCCAACTTACTAGCTATGCCACACTTAACCCAGAATAAAATATCTCAAACAAGAAGTTCTATTGGAGTAGCACAGAGACTTGGTCTCATCTGTCTGGGGGTCAATTTGTGCATTCCACATGAAACCAATGGGTAGCTAATAATAAAACTGTCATCTTTAATATCTTTTCGCAAAAATAAAACCATCTTCATAGTCAAGTGCTAATCATAGCAAGAAAACCCATACCTATTTCTGAAAATTCTACTGCTGTGGGTATCTCATTCTAAGTTATAATATTTCACCCATGTTGCATGATAGGCTATTCAAACACCCAGACAAGAGTAAAACTGCTCTGGTGGTGGTCAGTTTCCTCAAAGAATTCCGATTCTGGGTAGCCTCACCTCACATCTGCCTCATCCACAGGAATCCATAATCTGTTCTCACACTTCTGCTTTCTTGAAGTCTCTTGAAGATGTCCTATTACCATCTGACAGAACATAGGGACCCTGTGATCAAGTCTTGACAAGCTTCATCTCATTAGTGCCTTTTTTAATCATCAAGGGTGACAACCCATGATAAATGCTGTCAAAACATAGGATTCTAAATGAGGAGAGGTAAAGTGGGGAGAAAGTAATGTGCTCCAAGAATAGATATGCTTCTTCACCTAATTTTGAAATTAAACAGAAAGAAAGACACATTTGAGGGCAAGGAGTACTTTGAGCTAGATGGGAAAAAAAAAGCTCATATGAAACTCCCCCCAAAAAAGGACATGAGAAACTAGTCATTTCTAAGTTCAGTTTCTTTGCCTCTTTTATCTAGCAGGGATAGGGAATCTGTCTGAAGCCAAGAAAAAAGAGGAAAGTTTGGCATCTCAATCTCCAGACACTTGGTGAGTTCCTGTGCGGGAACATGCTGACTCCTATATGAACTCCCTGAAGCAGGGCTGGAGTGAAAGCAGAGATAGCTGGGTGAGGAGGGATCACGGGAAAATTACTGCAAAAATCATTACTGTCCTTTGCTAAATGGAATGTCCAAAGAAATCATTCTCTAGGGCTCTGTGCATTGTAAAGAGGCTTCTCAAGGACCCAGAAGTTGAATATCTAGCACTAGTTCTGACCACATGTGAAGAGGATCCATAGCCCTTGATCACTTCACTCCCACTTTTCTCTAACAGGAGTCGCTGTCTCTCCTAAAACTTGAAGACTCCAGGAAAAAAACCGGCAGAAGGGGAAGGATGGGAAAGAAAGCATTCGCCTAAGCTGCTTAGCCACTAGTCCAAAGAACTCTGTGAGCCCAGCAACAAAACACTCTGGGAGCAGAATTTGTTGCCTCACATCACTGGTGTTGCTTCAGCGGTCAGGTCGGTCTAAAAAGTACATGTAAACAAGTCTTTTAAATGAATGACTGAAGGAAATAGCCAATGACCGGTTTGATCCTTGTAGCAGGATCTTTAGCTTTACCAAGAAGTCAAGCAAATATGTGCTCCTTTTTACAAATCAGTTTGACAAGAAACTGAACGGAAATAGGAATTGACAATGGGTCTGGTTCTCATTGCTTTTAATTCTAACTTGGGACAGAAACGTGTGAGTTGAACTCTGAGTCTTCAAATATGTTCACTGAAAAGTTCTGGAATTTGTTCTTTTCCCCCAAAGTATTTTACCAGTCAAAAAATCAGGATTAATCTGGAAAACAGGAGAACATATATATTCTCAAATCTGACAAATTCTACTACTATGTTGTTGTTAGTTGCTGTTGAGCCAACTCTGACTCACGGTGACCCTCTATGAAGTTACAATTTATATTTTGCTTTAACAATTAAATTTGAATTGACAATTAATTGCCATTTTTATGACTTTGGAAACCTTACTTCACTGCAAATTTTAAAGTACTTCGGCAAACAAAACCCTATGGAATGTATCATAACATGTCCAGTCCCCTCCATCTTAAAAACAGAAACCATCTTAACCATGCCATGCTTCTTTCAGGAAATCTCTATTTTCTCTCTCCTATTCAGTTCCAGGGATACTACTGCTGATGTCAGATGTATCATGCCTGAGAGCAAAGAATACCAGAAAGATGTTTACCTGTTTTTATTGACTATGTAAAGGCATCCAACTGTGTGGGTCATAACATTGCCAAGAATGGGAATTCCAGAACACTTAATTGGGCTCATGAGGAACCTGTACATAGACCAAGAGGCAGTCATTAGAACAGAACAAGGGGATACTGCGTGGTTTAAAGTCAAGAAAGGTGTGTGTCAGGGTTGTACCCTTTCACCATACTTATTCAATCTGTATGCTGAGAAAATAATGTGAGAAGCAGCTATGAAGAAGACTGCAGCATCAGGATTGGTGGAAGACTCATTTACAACCTTCGATATGCAGATAATACAATCTTGCTTGCTAAAAGTGAAGAGGATTTGAAGCACTTACTGATGAAGATCAAAGACCACAGCCTTCAGTGTGGGTTACACCTTAACATAAAGAAAAACAAAATCACCAGTAAGCAACATCATGATAAACAGAGAGGAGACTGAAGTTGTCAAGGATTTTATCTTACATGGAAGCAGAAGTCGAGACATCAAACGATGCATTGTATTGGGCAAATCTGCTGCAAAAAATCTCTTTAAAGTGTTGAAAGCAAAGATGTCACTTTGAGGACTAAGCTGTGCCTGACCCAAGCCATGGTATTTTTAATCACCTCACATGCTCATGAAAGCTGGACAACGAATAAGGGAGACCAAAGAATTGATGACTTTAAATTGTGGTGCTGGTGAAGAATATTGAATATACCATGGACTGCCAGAAGAATGAACAAATCTGTCTTGGAAGAAGCACAATCAGAATTCTCTTTAGAAGCATGGATGGAGAGACCCTTGACAAGATGGACTGACACAGTGGCTGCAGCAGTGGGTTCAAACACAGCAACGATTGTGAGGATGGTGCAGGACCACGCGGTATTTCCTTCTGTTATACATTCTATGAGTCAGAACTAACTCGATGGCACATAACGACAACATTCACTTCTTAACCTATGGAAACTTGGCACTATTTGCTACCAAATCACCAAGGTCGCCAATGTCCTGCACTGCCCAATCCAGGAGACACTTTTAAGTCACTGTGCAAATAGGATTTTTGAACCATCTGACACAATTGCTCACTTGCTCCTTGGAACTCTTCCTTTGTCTTCTGTGACACCACCAATTCCTGGTTCTCATCCTCTCCTCGTTTTCCTCCTCCTTCACTGATCACACACTGTTAGTGTTCACTACTTGCAAATCTCAGTTTACCTGCCTTCCCTTTGAATATCATTGCTCCCCAAGAGCCCACCCTCAACCACTGTCTTTTTAATTTATACATATTCATCCTGTGAGTTCAAATGAATCCATAGCTTCAACTACTGCCTATGGCTTTTTCTTCCCTCAGGTTCTCTTCCCCACCTGTGCACTTGGGACATACCTTCAAGACATAGATCAACATAATGTTGCTGTATTTGTTGTTGTTAGGTGTTGTTGAGTCATTTCCAACATAGAGACCCTATGTACAACAGAACAAAACACTGCCCGGTCCTCCATCATCCTCACAATCATTGCTATGTTTGAGCTCATTATTGCAGCTGCTATATCAATTTGTCTTGTTGAGGGTCTTCCTCTTTTTAGCTGACCCTCTACTTTACCAAGCATGATGTACTTCTCCAGGTCCTGGTCCCTCCTGACAACATGTCTAAAGTACATGAGACGAAGTCTCTCCATCCTTGCTTCTAAGGAGCATTTTGGCTATACTTTTTCCAAGTCAAATTTGTTTATTCTTCTGGCAGTCCGTGGTATATTCAATATTCTTCCCCAACACCATAAATCAAAGGTATCAATTCTTCAGTCTTCCTTATTCATTGTCCAACTTCCTCATGCATATGAGGTGATTGAAAATTCCATGGTTTAAGTCAGGTGCACTTTATTGCAAAACATAGTGGAGATCACATACTAGACACACAGTCAGACTAAAGGAATGAATGAATGCAGATGTCTGGTGTACAGAAAAGGGTGTTCTTAACTCTGCTTGGGGATCCAAGGGCTGGATCAGAAAGAGGGAGACAGATTATCAATTTTTCAGGTGAAATATCTCACAGTTACCCTGCAGAGTCAGTGTCATTATTATTATCTGTGATGGTTAATTTTATGTGTCAACTTGACTAATCTATGATTCCCAGTTGTTTAGTCAAACACTATTCTAGTTGCTGTCATTGACTAGTTACATGTGATTAGATCAGCTGGCCTTGAGTAGAGCAGATTGCCTTTTGTAATGTAATGTGATGAAATCATCTCCCATAATACAGTCTAATCTAATATAATCACTTTCCTTGATGTAATCTAATGTTATATAATCAATAAATCCCTTGAAGTCGTACCAGTGTGGGGTGTGTCCTAAACCTAACCACATCTGAGTTATAAAAAAGACTGGACTAGACACTGAGGCATACACACACAGCTAAGACAGATGGCACGTAAGGATCATCTACAAGCAACGGAACACCAAAGATCACGCGTATTCACCAAAGACTAAAAGAGTGGCTCACAGAAGAAATCAACATGGTTGAGACCCCGATTTGTACTTTTAGCCTCCAGAACTGTGAAAAAATAAGCTTTTCCATTTAAAAACCAGCCACTTGTGTTATTTCTGTTACAGCAGCACTAGGCAACTAAGATACCCTCTTTTGAAACTATGTAGACATGAGACAGAGGAATGTTTCAAATTCAGGTCTTTCTGATTCTAAAAGCTATGTTATTCTCTGCTGTGCTACATTGCTCCATAAAGAAAGGAAGGGAAAGAAAACCATTCCTTCCCACGTTTAAACAAAATACCCTGTAGCCTTGTCACCTCAAGGATGCCACTTTATCAGTGGTGTGATGAGGCTGTCCTGGAGGGCATTCTCCAGCCAAAGCAGTATGGCGCCAGGAAGGAAACCGCTATGGAGCAGGAGGAGCAGCCTTGGGGCTGAAGGGGTCTGACTGGCCTACAGGGGAAAGAGAAGGTAATGCCACCTCAGCAGTGTATCCGGGTGACCAGAGGACAGGGCAGTTCATCCCTGCCCAGAAAAGGAAGTCATGCCTCTAACTTGCCAGGGATTCTCAGATATAGTCACAGATTGTTCAGGGGATTTGGGGAGTCCCTACGAAGCTGAAGCAAGAGTTAGGGACAAACAGGTTGTCACACAAAATTTTGCCTTGGAAAACAATGGCTCCCGAAGAGGTCATGAAATTTATACGACTTGAAATATTGGTATAATTTTCATGCTTTATTGAAATAAATAAATCATGTTTTAAAATGTGATGACTCTTCTCTTTTCAGCTGCAATGTTTAGTTTTGTAAGTACACTTTCCCATATGGTGAGAGGAAATAACATCTGAAAAGCTATTAAGATTTTTATCAAATGTTATCAATTCATGACAAAGAAGAATGTCACATTCCATGAGTGAAAAGGATAACCTGGAATAATTACAAATAAATTTTTAGTCACAGTAAATCCACAACAGGGCTCTCTTAATACATAGTCTCCTTTTATTGTAAAGTTGAATAAGTGAAGGGGATTAATTCATGGTCTGAGAACATATCCCAGCAGTGCTCAAGGGACAGTATCTCAACAGACATCTGGAGAAGCCGCTGATGCATTAATCTATTAATTAATCAGACAGCTGTACTCTTAGGAGAGAATTTAATTGTTTGGATTAATAACCCTGCTAATTAATCCTAAAAATCATCAACCTTACAGTTGAGAAAATGCCGATTTTCTGAAGACTCATCTGTGTGATTAATGTCCTTTTAAAACACTCATGGCTAACGAGAGAATGGCAGCCCAGGATGCCCGGTGCTATCGTGAGTCCAGGTGATTTCTCAGTTGGGCCAGCACTAAGATGGTGTCACCACTGGGTCACAACCACCATCACAACCCAGCACCATAAGACGATGAATGGGAAAATTCCTCCGGTGGTGTTTAAGTGGAACTTCACCTTTGTTTTGCCAAAAGATAAGCCCTTTGCTAGATATCAGACTCTGAATAAATTTAAGGAATGATCACTCTCCAATGATCTGATGGGTCCACATGGCATTTTATAAAATGAGAGCAGACTCAGACCCTTCTTCCACAGCACCTATCAACCAGATCAGATAGGCACACACGTATTAGTAAAAGGGCATGTTTGGCAAGAAAATAAGAAAAAAAATGACAACTCTTTAAAGAAATGCTATTTCATGAAATGTGACTACAGAAAATCTAAATGATGTTTATAAATCACTCTTACAAATTTACTGGGTTTTGGGTAACAGCTCATTAATAATTGGGAAAAAAACACTGGAGTGTTAGATAGCTCATTAATAGAATTTTTGAAATGACATTCTTAGAGGAAATGATGATTTCATTTCTCTGGAAAATTCATTTTTCAAGAATGAATATGAGTCTGCTATAATCACTTACATAATATGCATAAACCAAAATTTTGTCAGAGTAGCAAGTATGGCCAAATACTAGTAGGCTTAACAAATAGGCAACTAGAAATGTACTCTGTAGTTGAATTTGTAAGATCATGTTGTTGTTGTTAGGTGCCGTCTAATAGGTTCCAACTCACAGTGACCCTGTGCACAACAGAACGAAACACTGCCCGGTCCTGCACCATCCTCACAATCGTTGTTATGCTTGAGCTCATTGTTGCAGCCACTGTGTCAGTCCACCTCGTTGAGGGTCTTCCTCTTTTCCGCTGACCCTGTACTCTGCCAAGCATGGTGTCCTTCTCCAGGGACTGATCCCTCCTGACAACATGTCCAAAGTATGTAAGACACAGTCTCACCATCCTTGCTTCTAAGGAGCATCCTGGTTGTACTTCTTCTAAGACAGATTTGTTTGTTCTTTTGGCAGTCTATGGTATATTCAATATTCTTCGCCAACACCAGAATTCAAAGGCATCAACTCTTCTTCGGTCTTCCTTGTTCATTGTCCAGCTTTCACATGCATATGATGTGATTGAAAATACCATGGCTTGGGTCAGGCGCACCTTAGTCTTCAAGGTGACATCTTTGCTCTTCAACACTTTAAAGAGGTCCTTTGCAGCAGATTTGCCCAATGCAACGCGTCTTTTGATTTCTTGACTGCTGCTTCCATGGCTGTTGATGGTGGATCCAAGTAAAATGAAATCCTTGACAACTTCAATCTTTTCTCCGTTTATCATGATGTCGCTCGTTGGTCCAGTTGTGAGGATTTTTGTTTTCTTTATGTTGAGGCGTAATCCATACTGAAGGCTGTAGTCTTTGATCTTCATTAGTAAGCGCTTCAAGTCCTCTTCACTTTCAGCAAGCAAGGTTGTGTCATCTGCATAACACAGGTTGTTAATGAGTCTTCCTCCAATCCTGATGCCCTGTTCTTCATACAGTCCAGCTTCTCGTATTATTCGTTCAGCATACAGATTAAACAGGTATGGTAAAAGAATACAACCCTGACGCACACCTTTCTTGACTTTAAACCAATCAGTATCCCCTTGTTCTGTCCAAAAAACTGCCTCTTGATCTATGTAAAGGTTCCTCACGAGCACAATTAAGTGTTCTGAATTCCCATTCTTCGCAGTATTATCTATAGTTTGTTACGATCCACACAGTCAAATGCCTTTGCATAATCAATAAAACACAGGTAAACATCTTTCTGGTATTCTCTGCTTTCACCCAGGATCCATCTGACATCAGCAATGATATCTCCGGTTCCACATCCTCTTCTGAAACCGGCCTGAATTTTTGGCAGTTCCCTGTCGATACACTGCTGCAGCCGTTTTTGAACGATCTTCAGCAGAATTTTGCTTGCATGTGATATTAATGATATTGTTCTATAATTTCCACATTCAGTTGGATCATCTTTCTTGGGAATAGGCATAAATATGGATCTCTTCCAGTCAGTTGGCCAGGAAGCTGTCTTCCATATTTCTTGGCGTAGACAAGTGAGCACCTCCAGCACTGCATCTGTTTGTTGAAACATCTCAATTGATATTTCGTCAATTCCTGGAGCCTTGTTTTTCACCAATGCCTTCAGAGCAGCTTGGGCTTCTTCCTTCAGTACCATCAGTTCCTGCTCATATGTGTAAGATCATACTCAGCTACATACTTGAGACTATTTTATGAGAAAATTCACAGTACTGAATACACTGAGATAAACACACAGTCATGGGTCAATAAATCCATCTACACTATGAGACAGACATTGTTTGATACAAGAAGAGGAGGAATTAAAAAAAATTCTAGAGAGAAAAAAGTAAACAAATACATAATACTGGCAAAGAAGAGAAGGCTAATGAGGATAAAAGAGATAAAATAAAAGAATCTGGGTTTCTAAATAATTTTTAGTCACTGCGACATGGCCTTGAACATCTTACTTAATTGGGAACATGACAAACAGAGAAGGGGTTACAGCTAAACACATGATGTAGGCAAGATCTATCCCAAACATACAGTACTTCAGTATTCCTGGCAGCAAATTCTATGCCGCTATACATCTATTTTTTTTTTTATACATCTATACCATTTTCATCTCTGTCTTAATATTAAAATAATGACATTGAGCTGATACAGTGAAGTTGTTATTATTTTCCAGATACGAAAATTGAGATGGGAGGCATATGAGCAACTTGTCTAGTAATTAGAATTTCATAGTGTAGCCAGCCATTGAGATGGTTCAGGGGGTCACTTAGTCCGGAACACATATATTCTAAGGGAGGCTGAATAGCAAGTATTAAAGGCTAGGCTGAAGATCTCAGTTAGAACCTGGGCTCCTCTGGCTAGTTATTGGGGAAATTACTCAACTGCAAACTATCAAATGGGAGAAACGATAGTATCTAGCTTAGAAGGTTGAAATGAGCATTAAGTTATATATAAATTATATAAAGCTTTTTACAAAGTATGAATAATAATGATGCTTATTATTATCATTACTATGGAAAACAGATCTCATGGGAATTCTTAAAGGGGCTGCTCATGGTTGAGTGGGTCTCAAAGGTGCAACTCAAGATGACATATTACACCGTGATCTTAACAGGCTGGGTAAGTTCTAAGAGTTCTGAAAATTATTCCACCATATAAAAATAAAATCTTCACCAAGCTTTTCATCTGTGGTTTTAGGTAACTAGAGTAAGTTCTGTTTTCTGCTTGGGGCTGGAGAAGTAATATGATATTTGAATGAATATCCTAGGAAACAGCACAGCAGTCATATTATAAGGTGCACCTGTCTCTGACTTCTAAGGAAAAACAAAACAAAACAAAACAGCCTGTTGCCGTTGAGTCGATTCCGACTCATAGTGACCCTATAGGACAGAGTAGAACTGCCCCATAGGGTTTCCAAGAGTGACTGGTGGACTTCTAAGGAAAGTGTATACAAATACTCAACAAAAACAACACTGAAGTTACTTCAGTCTTCCTATGAGGCTTCAGAAGGTGCTTCAAGCTCTTGAACTACCTGAGGGACCATCAGGTTAGACCTCAGTTTTCCTCTTAGGGCTAATGTTCAGAGACATGCCCTCTGGTGACAATTTCTGATTAAGTAATTGTAAGAGAAGAGTGTTTACAGGTAACTTTCCCAGGATATGGCTATAGTTTGGATGGGCTCAAGCTTCCCCTCCCCTGTTCCCCTGCTGAGTGTCTTGTCCCTGTCACTGTTGGCAAGAATCAGCCAATATACTAACTACTAAATCTGTTTAATAATATAACTTAAAGTTGTAACAGCTATTTACCAATATCTGCCCTCAACTTTGTAATATAACAGGTTTGATGAAAACTTACAAAGCAAGCTCAGTCCCAATTAGCTCTGCTACTTATAACGTGCCGTATTTCAAATCAATGGCATTATCCTTAAACTTTGTTATAATCTCGTTTTACCTCCAATCTTCTTTCCCACCTAAACCTTTTATAAGAGCTGTTAATAAAAAGGAAACAAGATTCTTGCATTCTTCTCCTTCTGCTCTTACCTAACCTCTAATCGAGTCTTAATGAGCAAAGAAGTGGGCAAAAGATGAGCAACAGAGGGGAGGAAAAAAGATGAAAGTGCATGGATAACTCACAAACCAATTAATTAAGGCTTGGAGAAGGAAGCGCTGGCTTTTGCTCCCCTACTCTTTGTCTTATTTTCAGGAGATGAGTTTGCAAAAAGATCTCCTACAATGAATGCATTCTGGGTTTTTTTTTTTTTTCCTTGTCTTTGTTTTGTTCAATTGCCATTGAGTCGATTCCAACTCAACTGTAAGCCTTCAAGCACAAGAAGGAAAGCATAAGCGATGATTATGGAGAAGAGCCTCTAAGAGCAGAGTGGAATCAAATTTTGAAGCATAATTTTGCAGTTTTAATTATTTTTAAATCTATCTTCAAATCTTGTCAGTATCTGCAACATCTTCAGATACACAAAGGCTGAAAGTACTGACTTCAGTCAACTGCAAATAACTAGTATGTAGTGCTTCTGTGGAGCCCTGTATCACCGTGGTTATTTGCTCAGGCTGCTAACCAAAAGGTTGGCAGTTCAAGTCCACCAGCCGCTCCTTGGAAACCCTATTGGGCAGTTCTACTCTGTCTTATAGGATCGCTATGAGTCGGAGCTGACTCAATGGCACCTAATAACAACAACAACAACAATGCTTCTATACAAAGCTGGGGCATTAGCTACTCTTTCAAACATACACCAAATTGTTTGGCCAAACATGCTACAGCACTTTTATAAAACCAAAAAACAAAACCCTTTGCTGTCAAGTCAATTCTGACTCATAGCAACACTATAGTATTTACATGAGCTCTATTAAATTAGTAACTGTTTTGTATAGAAGACTCTCTCCCTTTGTCTCTCTGTCCTCTTGCTTCTGAGTATCGATCATATATTTATGTGATCATACATCACATATTTATATTTATTCTGTTGTCAGCCTCTCCACTAGACTGTAAGCTCTGTTAGGGCAGGGGGCCAAGTCTGTTTGGCTTGTCACTGTAGACCCAGATATGTTCCTAGTGCATGATACAGAGCAGGCTCTCAATGGTCAACAAGATGAACAAATGAATGAATGAGCAAGTGTATGGGTGCTGGATTCCATCCCAGCCACTTCTGGTGTGACCTAGCAAAGCCACTCCCTTCTACCACAGCTCTTTCCCCAGCACACAAACACAAACCCAAATGCAATATCACATGGGCTCCTGACCACCCTTTATTACCTATGCAGCATCCCAGGACTCCACTACATAGTTAAATAATAACAATCAAACCACTAGACTGCATGATATGGAAGGTCTCTTCCAGCTCCAGGAGTCTATGATTCTACGTCTGGTTGCAAAAGGCTCAAGACCTTAATGTTGGATGGATGTCTGGATCCTGAACACAGTGCGAGGAAAAATGAATAACAGTAACAGCTGCCATCTATGAATCCCTTGTGAATGCCAGATACCAGGCTGAGCACGTACAGGTTTTCTCTCAGTTATTCCTCAAACAACATTCAATATGGATATCACTATCTCTGTTTTACAGATGAGTACGGGATGCTTAGAAAGGTTAAGCCTCTTGCCTAGCACTTCACAGCTTACACATTCATAATCAGCAACATCATTTAGCACCTACAAACCATATACAAACATGGCAGTGGGTATTATTAATACATGGACCCAGTCTCCTAGGAGCTACAGTCTATTAGAGAAAAGAGAACAAAAATGATAACTCTGATTGTTGCGCTCATTGTGAGAAGGCAGATCAGAAAGCTTGGACCTGAGGGACAGAAAGGACTTTATGAATCAGAGAAGGGGAGAAGGCAGGCCTCAAGTGGGGCTAGAAAGCCAGACCCACCTGAAGTGTTGGGGAATAAGAGGTAGTGGTGATGGGCATGGGAGGTTGGGTAGCAGCAGAGTGAGAAAGAAGTCTAGAAATATGGTGGAAAGTGGATTGGGTGGAGCTGTAAATATCTGGACTTCATTCTTTGAACAACCAGGAACCAATCTCGTGTTCTTGGACTGTGATTAATGTGCTGGGAGCTGAGCTTGACTTACGCCCTTCTTCTCCAGGAGCCTTCCCTGAATACTTGACCTTCTCAGGCTCCTCTTCTGGGTTCCTTCCAGCTTGCACCCACCCTTTTACTAGAACAGACCTTACCCTATTAGGGCTGCCTCTTCATTTGTAAGGTGGGAGGGAAACATTTCCCTTTAAACAAGATCCAAATGAAGTCACTGGAGAAGTGGAAGAAGTCCTATCGGCAGAGATGGGTTTGTTTAGGAAAATACCTGGATGTCTTTTAAATGTAAAAGGACCTAAGGGGAGAGTAGAACTCTCTACTACTTTCTAGTACTAGCCCTGCTCTGTTCCTCCAAACGCCCCTATGTCTGCCCTCCCCCAGAGGCTGGGAGGGAAATTGGGGAGGCCTCTGAAGGCAGAAGAGTGGCTTGCTAAGGGGACACACCCCATAGATCCCCCTCAGAGATGGCACAGGGACTCTGAGCTTCATGCTCCTGGGACAGGCACTGCCTGGGTGGTTGGAGGCGGGGAGTGACCTATAAATGTGAGTACTACATGTTTGTCACAGCTGAAGTCATTTTCCGAAAATGTTGCAATGATCCTTGTATCCTTATTCTAAACTCAATAAGTCAAATTACTAGAAATCTCCTATTCTTAAATTAATGCAATCCCCATTTTAGTGGAAAACAGAGCAACACATTATCTGAATATATTATTGAACTGAATTTGTGCTAGAATGTCTTTGTTTATATTGTAAGCTGTAATAGGTAGGCTGGTCACAAAGAAATGTTCAAAACTATGCACACATTGACACTTAGGGAAGTCAAGGGGACTTCTTATTAATGAACTTTGTTTCTGTCTTAGTTTGCTAGGGCTCCAGTAACAAAATACCACAAAGTGGGTGGTTTTAAAGAACATGAATTTATTGTTTCACAGTTCTGGATGCTAGAAGTCCAAATCATGGTATTGGCCACGTTGACTCCTTCTGAGGGCTCTGACAGAGGGCCTGTTTGTTCCCTGCCTCTCCCTAGCTTCTGGTGGCTTCTGGCAATCCTTGGCGTTTCTTGGCTTGTAGATGCATCTTTACACAGCGTCTTTCCCATCTCTGTCTCTCTATGTCTGTTCTCCTCTTTTATAAGGACAGGAGTCATATAGGATTAGGACTCACCCTACTTCAGTAGACCTCATGTTAACCTTCAAAAATCCTGTTTCCAAAAAAGATCACATTCACAGGTACAGGGGTTAGGAGGTCAATGTATCTTTTTGGTAGACACAATGCAATCCATAAGAGTTCCTAAAAATCAAGCAGCAGAAGGAAAGAAAGAAGACTGTGAAGTCAAGCCATGGCTGACCTTCTTATTCAGCAAACATTCACTGAGCTTCAACAGGTGCAGGCCCAACACAAGGCACATGAAGGTCAGCCCCTCATTCAGCTCAGGGAGCTTATATTCCACTGGAGTTATACCATTTATGAGAAATGGTAAATAAATAAGATTTCTCCCAGTTTTATATACAATAATGGCCCTAGGTCTTTTAATAGATAAACACAATCTATCTCCCTTGGAAAAGCTTAAGAAAAATATTTAAAACCATTAAACCATCACGATTCTGGCTCTAACTTCAAATAAACAGAGTAAATAAACCCTCCCTTCTCTGCATTTCTCATTTAGCAAAGCCTTTATACACTGTCTAAGAGCAAGTGGATTTCATATTTGCATCTTATTCAAATGTGCTGGCATTTTGCTGGGTTTTTAACTGCAGTTTGGCAGCCCTGAACAGTCTATTTGGAGAAATAGAGCAATATCTATCCAGGGTTTCTCACTCCAGGCCAATCTACACGTAGATGTGTAAGCACATATTTAGAATAACCCCCCCCCCCACCATGATAAATATACTGTTGTTGGGATTAGGCAGGGAGAAAAACCAGAGATACGCCAGGTCAACATCCAGTAATACTACTTGATCTCCTTTATTCGGTGCTGTGTGCTACTGTGAGTAGCTGCTGTTGAGTCAACCTCCAAGTCATGGTGGCCCGATGCACAACAGAACAAAAGGCTGCCCAGTCCTTTGATTGGTTGTGGATAGAGCCCTTGTGATCCACAGGGTTTCCATTGGCTGGTTTTGGAAGTAGATCTCCAACTCTTTCCTCCTAATCCACCTTCAGTCATGAAGCTCCACTGAAAGCTGTTTAATATCACAGCATTATGCAAAGAAAGCTCCACTGACAGAAGGATGGTGGCTGTGTGTAAAGTGCATTGACCAGGCATTGAACACAGGTCTTCCACACAGAAGATGAGAATTCTACCACTGAACCACCACTGCCCTTGACTATGTGCTAGGCACTAGCATTTATACCATACTGAATTCTCACAGCACTAACAGTTCCTAACATTTACTGAGTATGTTCCGTGTGCCAAGCTTTGTCCTAAGAACTTTTGTACGTATCAACTCGTTGAGAGCTCTCATAACCCTAAATTGTGGCAGAGTTGGGATACATACCCATGCAGTTGGACACCAAAGTCTGGGCTTATAACTACTACACTACACTGCTGTTCTAGAAGTACTTTCTAAGAAGTGCTACTCATCTAGTAGAGATGAGAAAACCGGAGCTTGGAGAGGCTAGCTAGTTGACCCAAGATCACACAGCTAGCAAGCAGCCAAGCCGGGCACTGGACCCAGGCCGTCAGGCTCCAAGTCCCAAGCCTCTATGTCCCATGGCAGAGTGGCACCCTAGATTCGTCTCCATGGTATATATGAGAAAGGCAAGCTTGGACTGTGAGAAGCAAAGGTAAAGACAAGTGGAAAATGCTCAAAGTATGAGGAGGGCATTCTGAAAACACTTATACGTTGGTATGGACTGAATTGTGTCCCCCCAAAAAACATACGCTGAAATCCCAAGCACTGTACCTGTAAATGTGACCCTGTTTAGAAATAAGGGGTTTTCTTTTCTTATGTGAATGAGGTCATACTGGAGTAGGGTGAGTCCTAAACTTAATCTCTTCTGAGTGGTGTCTTACAAAAAGGAAAACGGACACAGAGACATACACACACACAAGAGGAGGCACCATGTGATGACGAAGGCAGATGGATCTAGAAGCAGCAGTGGAAGACCAAGGATTGAGGCAGCCACCAGAAACCAGGAGAGAGGCTCCCAGAAGGAATCCACACCACCAAACCCTAATTTAGACTCCTTGCTTCCAGAACCGTGAGAAAATAAATTTCTGTTCTTTAAAGCCACCTGCTTGTAGTATTTTTTGTTATAGCAGCACTAGGTAACTAAGACACAGATCCACCAACCGTACAGGTTACTGTCCAAACAGAACACTTTAGAGAGTGAAAGGGGACTACTGTTATACCAGAACAACAGGCATAAGCCAGGAAGTATCATGGCCACATTTCCATGAAACAACTTACTTATCAATATGAGTATAAAGATGTATGGGAAAAATAACCCATAAGCCACTTTCCCTAAATTAAATGATCCTTACATACGACACAAGTATATTATCTTGATAAGCAAACTATGTTCAGTAGTTCTTCAAAATCTTATTCAAAATTGCATCACAAAATAAGAACACACCATATTTTATTCAGTGAATTAAAATGATTCATTGAAACCAAGCAAGGTTATTCATATTATTTATTTATCTAAAATACTTGAAAATACATTAGATACATAATTTGTTAATTAGCACATGTATTGATTCCTCTTAAGAATAAATGAGGGAGATTTAAAGCAACTTCTATCCTGGGCTTTGTTCCTCACCCTTCTAATACCTTCCATTATTACGTTTCTCCTTAATTTCCTTGCTTCAGCTTTATAAATACTGGAAGGGCAGGCATCTCTCTTTCTAAGAAATCTATATGTAGAAACTTAAAGAGTGGAAAAAAGCAGATCCACAATTCATTTTGAAAAATGCAAAACTTCAAACATAGAAAGTTTTCAGATTATAGAACATCCACCAGGGAAATAAAGCCTCACAGTCCAGGTCTACTTGTCATTATAAACTTGGAGATGAAACGGAGGAGGGAAGTTCAGTTCTTGGAACTTAAAGAACAAAATAAGCAATTGCTCTGGTTGACTGAGGAGAACAAAATATGGCAGACAGTCAAAGGGAGAACCCAGAGAAGGAAAAGTCCTATCAGGTCCAGAAAACGCTGTAATAGAAAAAATAACTACATGATGAACTCAGTGGCCAGAAAGTATATCCCTGTTAGCATGTTTATATGTCCATTATGACATGAGAGAGGATGGGATCTTAACCTTATTAATTGATTTTACAAAATTTCAGATTTATTGTATTGGGTGATATTTTTCCAGAACAACATGTCTTTAACATTCATTGAAAAGACATTTGTTAGCAAGAATTACAGCTATTGCAGGTGCTGGAAATACACTGGTGAAAATGACATGGTCCTTACCCTCCTGAAGCTTACAATCTAGCTGGGAAGACAGAGGTTAAACAAGCAAACACAAATACTCTAAAACTCCATAGTAAAATCTAATAGGAAAATAACATTTATTCCATCAGTCTTAACTTTACAATCAACTTTGGAGAAAAAAAACTACTCTTCAAAGCTTAAAATAACAGATGAAGCCTGAGATAAGAAGTAACAGAATTAGCGTTAACGTAATTTATGTACCAATAATTGTTTATCAGTGCTCATAATTTTGAAACCTTCTCTTACAGCATAACTAGGGAAAGAGAGAGGCGAGCATAAGAAAAATGGAAGAATGCTAATGTATTTCTTCATTTTGGCTTTTATTTCATTAATTGGCCTTTATTTTATTTTTGTTGCCTTAGGCTCTTTTCCATACTCTGTGTATTTACATGAATTATAATAGCTAATATTTTAGCCCTCATGATTATCACAGAACATGGAGGAAATGATGATAAACCATCTAGGCTATGTGGACTTATTTAAAGAAAACTGTGATGATGTTGATTAGTTTAGATGTGGAGTTCAAGTAGAAATATTTTAACTTTTCCCTTCAGTAATTTCTCTGCAAACACCCATAAAACCAAAAGCCAAATCCATTGCTGTGGAGTTGATTCCGACTCATAGAGACCTTATAGGACAGAGTAGAACCTGCCCCATAGAGTTTCCAAGGAGCACCTGGTGGATTCGAACTGCTCACCTTTTGGTTAGCAGCCATAGCTCTTAACCACTATGCCACCAGGGTTTCCCAAACACCCATAGAGCTATTTAATATGAACATTAACACACATATTTCTTCTTTTTAGTTTGTTTCACTTATGGAAGGCACAGGCATTTTTATTAAATATTTATCTAAGAGTGAAATTTCATATTATTGAATGTATATACACCATGGGTTTTTCCTCCAGTGTTTTAAAATAAGTAAAATATTCCTGATTCCATAGCTTCCAAATACACACATCCTAACAAATTGGTTTGTGATGATATGAGACTAGGCAGTTTGCCCATAATTGAAGACATTTTGCCAACAAGTCGCAGTCTGCCAAGAGAAGCAGTGACAGCACTCTGAAAATGAGTGGATGATCCTTATGTAAATATCCAGGCTTTCTGCCCTTTCTGAAGCAGTGATTCCAGCACACATGACTGGCAGATACCTTAATTAATCATGGCGCCCTGTGATGGCCATCCTTAAGGAGGACTGCTATCTCTACTCAGAGCTAATATTCACTCCCCACGCCACTCTCTGATGTGACCCCGGTCTTCTTGTCATGACCACACTGTTCAGAACCGGAACATGAAGAAAATTCGATTTAAATTACAACTCTTATCTTTTTTGTGGTCCTTTCGGCAAGATTTATGTCAACACTGAACTTCTACTTTTCCACTAGCTGTTTTTGGCATTCACTGTGTGAACATCTGTATATATTTTCTCTCTCGAAATGAGGTGGCATTAGGGCTTAAGACAATCAAAGTTGTTGAAAAATTCGTAAAATATAATTTGTGTGCAACTAATTAAAGACCCAAATAAGAGCCCTTTTTTAAAAGACAAGAAATGGCATGTTCTTAATACTTTTTATAGGATTTGTTTCTCCTGCAAAGAAGACAGTAAATTGCTACCCTTGGAATAGTCTTTCAGACCATTAAGGAGCCATTTCTTATGCTACAGGAGTAATTTGTTAAACGAATTCCTAGTGGCCTGAGAGAGTTAATGCACCTACTAAAAACAGTAGCATTTTATTGCCTTCTCATTAAGAGTTCTTGCCCATTACACAAAGTTTATAAGAGCCAGAAGTCAGCACACCATGGCTCTTAAGAGCAAAATCTTATTCTCTTTGGTGACATTAATTATTGACTGTGGGGCATGTCTTCTGACTTGACAATCACAGGAAAAGGGCTCATGCTATAACTTCACCAGCCGCACCTTTCCCACTGATAATATTTACAGCGGCATTTGGAGTTATCTCTGAGGCTTTTCATTTGAACCTGCCAACATTTAAAAATCCTCCACTGGCCTCCATCCCTCTCCACAAAAGATTCTCCATCTTGTTGTTGTGAAATTGTCTGGATTCTAATATCACTATCGGTTGTTTTCAACCTTTTGTCTGAGCCCACATACGACCCATAAATAAGAGTGGCTAACTCAAGTGGCCAGGGCACGGGGAGCAGTTCTTAAGGCATGTGTAGTAAGTATGGTGGTTGCAGTATTTAGATGCCTCCCCAAAGGTCCCTCAAATACTTCTAATATACCACACATATATTTGTGTGTTAAAAAAAAAAAAAATCCCTGAGTTGCACCAACAGTTTATGCTCAACTACCAACCTAAAGGTTGGAGGTTCAAACCCACTCAGCAGCATTGAGTAAAAAAGGCCTGGCAATCTGCTTCTGTAAAGATTACAGCCAAGAAAACCCTATGGAGCAGTTCTACTCTGTAACACATGGGTCACCAGGAGTCAGAATCGACTCAATGGCAGTAGGGTCGAGTTTGGGTTTCGATGTATTAAAAACTGTCTATTTGTTACATCTATTTTTACCAGCAGCTACTTTTGTAAAGTCAAAAATAATGTCTCTCTCATGCTCTTTCTTTCCTTTCCGTCACATTTTCTAATAAGGATTTATCCTTTCTGCCAAGGATGACACACAAGCTACGTTTTTGCTAGGCACTCACAGAGATCATCTAATTAGTAGCCTGAAGAGCGCTAAAGAAAAATACGTGAGCTCATTTATGTGTTCCAAGAAGGCATATTACATTAACAAAATATGTAGATATTTATAATGCATATATTATTCATCAGGGGTGACACCACAGAATCAGAGGGGAACAAATGCCACCTAGAGCCACATTCCCACACCTCCTGGGCCGCTAGTGAAAGGAGAAGGGGCATGGGCCTGGGACAGGGAAGGCTGGAGGCTGTGAGGCCGGGTCAGGCCTCTGGAGAAGCAGGTGTAGGCCTCAGGCTTGGGGCAGCTTCAGGCTGAGAACCACTGTCCGGGACCTTAGTACAGGGGGCTTTGGCATCATAGGACAAGAGGCATACATGGTGAAGAGCTGCAGAAGTAGTCACTCAAATTATAGAGAAAATAATTCTTTTTTAAATATTACATAATGTAAAAACAAATGACAGCTCTAGGAAAATGAGAGGTAGACTTTGGTTAAGGATATCTGAACAACGTTTGCGAACCACCCACAAAAGTGTGTGAAACACTTAGGGGCTTGCTCGTTTGTCTGGTGGAAATAAGCAGGGCAGTAATACATGCTCAGCGATACAGAAAACTTAATAAAAATGCCTGTAACCATCCCAATCAGAGACGAGAACTGTTAGCATACTGCCATTTGACCTTCCAGGGTTTTTCATACATGTATAAACTGTACATATTTTTATCAAAGCCAATCATACTCTTGGAAGTATCTTAGAGTATTTTAGCCTGTTTTTATTTTTTTTTAACTTAGCAATATAAATGAACATATTTATTTATATATACTTCAGAAATGAAAAGATGCTCAAGAAGTATAAAAAAAAGTAGTAATTTTTCAAAGTTCATTGCCAATTAGAGTTTTTTCTTTGGAAAATTCCATTTTGTACAAAATTAGCAGGCAACTCATTCTAAAACCCTCCCATAAATTTCCCCCACTCTTCCTTTTACCACTCTGTGGTGCAGAAGGGCAATAGGTTATAAACTAGTTTATGAGCAGTTTTTCATTTCACTATAGGGCTGATGGTTCCTGCATAGAAATTACCTGTAATCTTCTGGACCTATCTTTCAAGTAGTTATACATACAATTTAACATGCTGGCCAGGCATATTAGAGTCAGCTAAATATATGGATTGTGCGTGTCAGCTCTTTCTCATAAATAATAATGCCGTACTTTCCCTTTCAAAACAATTGGCTGCCACAATGACAACTGACCGTAGGAAAAACAAAAAGCGTTTCTTATGATGGATCCTTAATAGGTTTTAAATAATAAAAATTAAAATGTGGGAAGTTTTTTCAAAAGCGATTACATTTCCCTAGTTTAGAATGTAATCCAAATTCTTCCATTAATTTCATGCTGCATGTTTAAATTCTAGCTCACTGAGGCTTAGTGATTAGATCAGATCCATCTTGCAGTATTTCTTTCCATATCTACCTAACGGTGCTATTGGATTTAGGAACAATCCCGTTCAGAGTGCCGGTGTGGTATCTGGAGAAACAGCTGCTCAGTTTCCTATCAAAGAAATATTCACATAATGAAATGTTTATGTTTAAAACTAGATATGGATTTTGTACATCCTGTTTTTATTTAATGAAAGGGTATGTTACTTTATGAAATCATTAAGCATTTTAATGTTTTGTTATGTTTTCACTTTGCATAACGAGATGTTCTCAGAAGCTGAAGCCACCCAGAGCCCAACACACCCCATATGCCTGGAGCGACTGTGCCTTTAGCACCTGCAAAGTTAGCATCTCAGTTGCACACTGTGGTAGGCATGGACACACGCCCCCGATCCCCAAAACAGGTGTTGCTAACCAGGAGCACAGAGTCTCTGAATGCAGAGCTTATGCAACCGTAAGCCTCACTTCCAGCTTAGTCCTCTGCGCCTTAGAAATTCAAGAACAAATATTCACAGTTTTTTAAATTAAAACCACATTCTTTGGATAAAGTGTTAAAAAGCAAAGATGTCACCTTGAGGACTAAGGAATGCTTCACCCAAGCCGTGGCATTTTCAATTGCCTCCTATGCAACGCGAAAGCTGCACAATGAATAAGGAAGACTGAAGAAGAACTGATGCCTTTGAATTATGATGTGGGTGAAGAATGCTGTATATACCAAGCACTGTCAGGAGAACAAACAAATCTGTCTTAGAAGAAATGCAGCCAGAATGCTCCTTAGAATCAAGGATGGCGAGAGTCTATGTCTCACGTACTTTGGACATGATATCAGAAGGGAACAGTCCCTGGAGAAGGACTTCATGCTTGGTAAAGTAGAGGGTCAGGGGAAAAGAGGAAGACCTTCAGCAAGATGGACTGACACAGTGGCTGCAACAATGGGCTCAAATATAGCAATGACTGTGAGAACAGCTCAGGACCGGGCAGTGTTTCATTCTGTTGTACCTAAGGTCACTATGAATGGGAACCGACTCGACAGCACCTAACAACAACGACGAAAACTTTGGATACTAACTGCAGAGAGGAAACACCAAAACAATTGTTGGGCTTGCTTCCTGTTTGTAATTCAGGCAAAGGGGATTCCTAAATCTGCTCTTGATGTTAGATCTTCAAAACTGCTTGCTGCTGAGAAGTCCTTCTGCAGATGACACAGACAAGCTACCTTTCTAAAACCCTATTCCAACTTCAGAAGCGTAACAGATTGGGACTGGCACTAATTTATGAGGATATTTGTATTAGCTTAATCCAAACACAGAGATTATTTTAGGACTACATAGAGGCTTAGACATAAAACTGGCTTTGCAACACTGAACTCGATAGGATCTCGCATTGCCATCTACTGAACCTAAAATTTACCTTTAGCCACACCCATCCTTTCCACCTTAAACTGAATATTGTCCTCCTTCTGCCCCTGGTAGATGTCCCTCCCTCCAACTGTGCTCTGGGCCCATCTTCAGGAGCCAGCTCTCTTGATGGTCTAACTAGTTGCTGTTGAGTCAGTTCCCATTCATGGTGACCCCACGTGTGTCAGAGTAGAACTGTGCTCCATAAGGTTTTCAATGACTGATCTTTTAGAAGTAGATTGCTAGGTCTTTCTTTTAAAGTGCCTCTGCGTGGACTTGAACCTCCAAGCTTTCAGTTAGAAGTTGGACGTGTTAATCATTTTTACCAACCAGGGACTCCCTTTCCTGCATCCTCAACCACGCCCAAGCAACTCCCCTTTCCTTGCCATCAGCATTAAACACATTTAACTCAAACCTATCTTCAAAGCAAGACAAGACAAAGCCCCGAAACCTTTCCATCACCTCTCGCTACCCTCCAGCTATAGCTATTCTCACAACCGAACATTTTCTAAGATGTTGTCTCTACATGCCGCCTTCTTTTCCTCACCACCCACTCATCTCTCAAAGGCTTGCCACCTGTTCTCACTGAAACTCTTCTCCATCAAGATCTCTAATTTCCATGTCATGGAGCTCAGCCTAATGGATACCTTTCAGTCCTTCCCTACCCTTGACCTTCCCACAGCACATGACACTGTTGAATGCTCTTTTTCTTGGAATTCCTTCTGCTTTGTCTTTGGTGACTATTTTCTCTTGGTTTTTCCTCCTACCTCATTTCAAGCTCCTATACCTCCATCCATCATGTAAATATTGGTGCTATGGCTATGTTTTGTCACTCATCCTTTCTTCTTCTCACTCTACACATTATCCTTGGGCCACCTTATCCATGCCTGTGACTTTAATTAGCACATGCCAATAACCTCCAAACATTTGTCTCCAGAACAGATCTTGCTCCACTTTCTCCAGAGGTGCAGACATATATTCCACATCTCACCATAAAGACCTCAAACTCAACTTGTCCAAAATTGAGCCCACTGCCTGTCTTCTTGTGCTCCCATCCACAAATGGCCCCATTTATTTGAGGTGCCTGCAGGGTCATACAAGGCCCCTACCTCTCCTTCACCCCCACATCCATTAACATCCAGAGGCCAGTGAAGAAGAACCACATCACCTTCCATGGTATACTTTTGTCCACACAGAGCTATCTCTTCCTTCTTGTAGTTCTTATCCTGAGGCAGCCTGTTTGGGAAAGAGAAGGAGAAGAAACAAGGAAAAACTACTCTTTTCCTCAGCTAGAGAATGGCAAGAAGTAGATTAAAATAAAAAGGGGGAGGGCAGTTTTACCCTTGACATAGCATCTCTTTTCTGGCTGCTACTATGACCATAAGGAGCACTGATGGTGCAGTGTTTCAGCACTTGGCTACTAACAGAAAGGTTGGCAGTTTGAACCCAGCTAGGGGCTCCTTGGGAGAAAGACCTGGCGATTTTCTCCCATAAAGATTACAACCTAGGAATCCCTATGGGGCAGTTCTACTTTGTCACATGGGGTCACTATAAGTCAAAAAAATCCACTTGACAGCATCCAACAACTATGACCATAAGGTCATGTGTATGTAGACAAAGAACGAACAACACTGCCACAGTCCTGATCCTAGATCTAGGTGAGAATTTTTAAAGAAAGAAATCATAATTTAACTGAAAAAAAAAAAAAAAAAGAAATCCAGCTACTTCAAAACTAGAAAAATTGTAAGAATTTGCCAGATATATATGTCAAGAAAATAGAATATGAACTGGACATTTTTAATGAACATCTAGACCTGTGCTGTCCAATATGGTAGTGCTGGCCACATGTGACTATTTACATTTAAATTAATTAAAATTAAATAAAATTTAAAATTGTATCCTTAGTCACCCTAGCCACAATTTTGAGTGCTCAATAGCCACATATGGCTAGTGACTACCATACTGAGCAGTGCAGAATAAAATATTTCTATCATGGCAGAATTCTATTTGACTATCCTATTTGACAGTGCTTGTCTAGACAAATTACAGAGATGAATATGGTCAATAAAACAAAGGGATGCAGGGCAAAATGGGATGAAAAGGCTAGTGGTGGATTTGCAGTGGGAAGAGCTGCGGCTTTTGCCTTGATGGATAACAGGAGGTGCTGAAAAATAAGTAGGAGAAAGTCTCAGGGGACACTCAGAGAAGGGTTTCCCGGGAATTCAGGGGACAACAGCATTCAGTGGAACTGGAATGAGACTGGCCTTGACATTAGCAACCTCTGGTTCCTTCTCAGATTACATCACTTCCATCCTCAAAGACCAGCACAGTAGTTGTCAGTGCTACAGCCCAGACACTAACAGAAAGGTTGGCAGTTTGAGCCCAGCTAGGGGCTCCTTGGGAGAAAGGTCTGGCAATTTCCTTCCATAAAGATTACAACCTAGGAATCCCTATGGAGCAGTTCTACTTTGTTACATGGGGTCACTATGAGTCAAAGAAATCCACTTGACAGCATCCAACAACTATGACCATAAGAGTTAGCGTTTGATGTGAGTGTACCAATAATCTGCTAAGAATTTAAAGTGGTAGTTTGTGCATGATTGGCATTTTTATGTATTAGGCTATTCCTATAATAACCAGGTTTTCATGGTCTTGCATTTTGATGTGCTTTCTTGGGCAAAAGAGAAAGCTGTAGCAGGCACTCCATTATCCACACCTGGGATCTTTGTCTCTAGAAAAGCAATTGCCATGATGGCTGGGTGTATTTATGCCTAGTTTTCCCTTGCACTCAGAACAGTACCTGGCAGAGTAAGGATTCAAGAAACGTATGTTGCATGGAAATACGTTGGGCATGTGAATGCCATTGGTCGTATACGTAAAGAAGGAAAAAAGTTTGAAAAAACCCAGTCTATAAAACAAAATTTGTCTTCTTAATACAACATTTAAAATCCAAGGTTTGCTCCCAAGCTATGACAGACTTCATCTTCCCTCTCATTTTGCCTACTTACCTGGGCTCCGGAGCCATTGGTCAATCTCTTTTCTCCCACAAAATACCATGCATATTCACACCTCCATGCTTCATACGCTTAGTAAAGTACAGGGGTATCGAAAAAGAGGAAGACCTTCAATGAGATGGATTGACACAGTGGCTGCAACAATGGGCTTAAGCATAACAACGATTGTGAGGATGGCGCAGGACCAGGCAGTGTTTCATTCCGTTGTACGTAGGGTTGCTGTGAGTCAGCACCGACTCTGCAGCATCTAACAACAACAACGTGCCTCATATGGCTCCCCCATCATGGAATCCCTCCCTCCTTCACTCTACTCCCACTCCCCAATAAACAAAATCCTATTCATCTTTAAGACTGTTCATCTAAATTTTATATAGAATTTTCTCTTTACTTCCCCAGCATGTACTCAGAATAAACTTGGCCCTACTGCTATTTTGTTTGGATAGAGTGTGAGTTCTCTGCATGCTCATCTCCTCCTTCAGCTGGTAAACCCTTTCTGCATTCTCTTTGTGTTCCCACAGAGCCCAATGCAGTAGTTGTCTAGAAATTTCCTTGGGCCTTGGTGGCGTGTTTTCCAAATGTGAAAATAAACTACAGTGACAACTGGGCACCTACTATGTGCACAGCACTGTACATATAGCTCATGTAGTCCTTCCACAGGTGATGTTACTTGCCCAAGCCACATGGATTTAGAGGACAGAAAGGAATTCAAACCCATGTGTAACTCTTCTGTTCTCTCTACTGACACTATCTTTCATCATCTGTAATAAATGTAGATTGATCTATTTTTGTCACTTCTCAGATATTACTCTTGATGCTATGCATAAAATATGAATGATTATTACCAACAAATAACTTCCAACCTCTGCCACATGTTTTCCTATAATTATTAACTCCTAATTGTTTTGGAAGCATTTTAGTACCTACTGTGGGCCACAGACTATTAAGATTTATCATTCTCTGTCTAGGATAATCAACTTCACCGTCAAGGGGAAAATTAGGTTAAATTTTTTTCCATAATTAGATGATGCCTCAGAATTATTTTTTAATCATACAAAGAATAACTGTGTCCTTTGTTGTAAAGATATATTTATTCTCATGGAATTTTTTTGCTAATCGATGTAACTTAAAAGCTCCTTCACTCGTGGGCAGAGAGGAGCATTACTCTGAACAGGTTACCCTCGTAACTTCAATGTGCTCTTCTTCGGGAAGGTGGGATTTGAAATGGGTAATAACATTTTACTAGAAACCCTGGTGGCATAGTGGTTAAGTGCTATGGCTGCTAACCAAAAGGTCACCAGTTCATATCTGCCAGGTGCTCCTTGCAAACTCTATCCGGCAGTTCTACTCTGTCTTATAGGGTTGCTATAAGTCAGAATTGACTTGATGGCAACTGGTTTTTGGTAATAATATTTTAGTTGCTCAATATTATTTTCTGCTTATGAAACCAGGTAAATTATATATAAGTAGAGCCAAAACATTCTACCATTCCAACACATGATTGAAAAAAAGTATGGAGCAGAGGGAAACAACTCTTCTGACAGGTAGTAAATTGAATAAAGAGTGCTTTCTTTCCTTTCTTATTCTCTCTGCTGTATATAACTCCACAAAGTGGGCTTTGTAAATGTGTTTCAAATTCTCTCCATTGTACGGCACAGTGTGAGGCTTTGCCTTATTCCTAAATTTGCATTTAACATCTATTATTTTGATAGATTAGACTTTTATCAGCGTGTACTTAATGTAGAATTTAACTCTTATCGGTTTATTCTTTCCTAATTATTGGTTGAAGTTACATCATCGTTTGTGTTATAAATAGACTAAATCCTAGATTTGCATATATATTATGCTGTTATGTTTTTGTTTTTTACTTGACTATCAGAATCACATACAGCCTGGCTATTTTCTTTACTGAAATTGGCTACTTTGGTTTATATCAATGAGGTGTCCGGTGATTTTAAATTTAAGTATTGAATTAGCTGTTCATTCAAAAACCTCTTTTTGCCAACTCTTTCCCCACACCTCCAAAACCCAGGGAGGATGCCAAGATTTTCAGAAGATTTATTCACTTATTCTTCCAGTGTACTTGGAAGAAGATCAAAGCACGGGAAAAGAAAAGCAGATGAATAGGATTAGTGCGCTAAAAGAAATATATTTGATTCATTTCGTTCTCAGTTCCAAGAAAGAGAAGAAGGAGGAGGAGGAAGGCAGTGGCTAAGGATGAAGGGAGGAAAGAGGGAGAGAGGCTGGAAGGCAGACAACAGACAGATGGAAGGGAAGGAAGGAGGAAGCTAATTCAGAAACCAAGTTCAAAATTTTAATATTTCTCAAAAAAAAATATCTCTAGACTTACTGAGTTAATTTCTTTGTCTTAACATGTGTATAAAAATAACCCTGCTTTGTATTTTCTGGGGAGAATGGAATAATTTTCTATGGGGAATTTTTCTAATGCAGACATTGAGATTTCATAAAATGGAGAACTTCTGAAAGTTATAGCTAATTATGTACCCAACTGGATGGTTTATTGGCTCATTAAAAACACAGAAGATGCTAATTTGCCTTCTCCAAAGGTCCACTGAAGAAAGTATTTGGTCATTATAAGTCCACATTCTTTTCATTTAGAACATCACAGAAAATATTCACAGGCAGGTAGGAATCCTGGACATGATTATGAAGCTGTTTACTGGTTTTTCTATTTAAAACTAAAAGAATTTTTAAAAGATGATGAATCACTTCAGACAACACAGAGTGGCTCAAGTTGAAGAATGGAAAATGTTTTTTATTTGGGTTCAAAAATTCCAAAATGTTTATTTCCCTCTCAGAATCTGCTGGATTTCAAATGACAATCTAATACCCCATAAGAAATGAAAGAGAAGGAAAGTAGTTACAAGCCCGTGTAATAAAACTATCTGCCATTCTAGACACCTATCAGGTGCAGTGTGCTTCAAACACGCTATAACTAACGCTCACAGTAAAGTCTGCCTTTTAAAAATCTAAGGATACCAAGAATAACAGAGGTGAAGTGACTTTCCTATGGTACTTAAATTTCTGCGCCTTAGTTACCCCACTTGTGAAATGGAAGCAGTAATAGCAATTACTTCATTGAGTTACTCTAAGGATTAAATGAAATCTGTATATAACATGCGCTGGGTAGTGAAAACACAAGGCATATTTTACCAAGACCACATGGTAATGAAGAGTTAGGAGCCCAACTTTCCCAGGTCCCAAGGCCCTGCCCTCTCTCCACTGCACCACGCACATTCTGAGCACAAGAATGCCAACCTAAAAGCTCCTAAAGACATTTGAAGACTTCAAGTCCTTTATTTTGACGTGGTCCTAATATTTAAAAGCCAGATAGTACATTTTGAGCTGCCACTTGGAAATCTAATTACAATATATAGTCTTTCTTATCCTGAACAGGTAATAGAACAAAGTCTTGCTTCCAAGAGCACACAGGTGTACTGGTACCGGGTGGGGTAACTCTGTAATCTGTAACGCACCAACTAAAAATTTATCATCATCCCATAGAGAAAGTGCTAAATTCTATAACACAATATTCACATCTTTGTTTAAAAGATTCTTCATGAGCCAGGAATCTCCATGAAATACAGAAAATGGCAGTGAACATAACTGATACATATTACGCCTATGCAATAAATCATGTCAAGGCCCACTGGAAAATATTAGACTCACCTACAAAAAAGAATCAAAAGACATTCTAAGTCCAAGTGTTACAGGCAAACTATTAATACATAATTGTCAACAAAGTAGACAGAAAGTAAAATGAAATGGTGTTAACAGGTTGAATTGCGTCTCCCGAAAAGATTGTGTTCAACCCTTCCCCATACTTTCGAATGGAACCTTGTTTGAAAATAGGGTCTTTGAAGATGCTTTCAGTTAACGTGAGGTCATACTGGAGTAGGGTGAGTCCTAATCCCATCTGAGTGGTGTTCTATAAAAGGGAATAAGACACAGAGAGGGAAAAATGTCACGTGAGGAAGGAGACAGAGACTGCTGCAGCCACAAGCCAAGGAATGCCTGGGTCTCCCAGAAGCCAGGAAAGACAAGAAAGGATCTTCCCCTAGAGCCTTTGGGAAGTGTGTGGTTCTGCGACACCTTGAATTTGGACTTCTAGCCCCCAGAACTGTGAGGCAATGCATTCCTCCTGTTTTAAGCCACCATTTTATGGTATTCTGTTATGGCAGCCTTAGGAAATGAATATAAATGAGTGGTCAAAAATATCCTTGTAACTTAGACTAGCATATTCCATTGATTTCAATGTACATATTTTCACATGGAAAGGTGTACGAAGTCAGGGTGGATAACAATGGATGGGGAATCAGAGTCACTACTGTTTGGCCACAAGGGAGGCAGCCCTAGTGGCACAGTGATTAAGAGTTCAGCTACTAACCAAAAGGTTAGCATTTGAATCCACCAGCTGCTCCTTGGAAACCTTATCGACAGTTCTACTCTGTCCTGTAGGGTCGCTTTGAGTCACAGTTATCTTGCCAGTAAGGGAGGCACTGACCCTTGTGTACACATGCGCAATATGGCTATTCCAGGTATACATCGGTGGAGCTGGGAGCCCTTGACTTTGCAGCCCACAAACCACTGGGTGACCATTTGAGGAAAGAATGAGTCACTGTTTGAAAACTCTCTATAAACAACTTCGGGTAAGGTCAAGAAAGTATCAGCATCTAAACTCGTAGGAGGGTTTGTCTGAAATCCAGAGACCATGGAGGCTGCATTAATGACGTTCTTGCTGGGCAGAGAATGATAGTGTGAGGACAACGTGGGCACTGAGGGACCTGAGTGAGTCACAGGAGTCTGTGTACAAAAATGTTTCAGGATTACATGTACTCAGCTTTTACTTTTATTTTTATATTTTTAGGAGCAATAAATGATTAATGTTGTTAGGTGTCCTCAAGTTGATTCAGACTCATAGCAACCCCATGTGACAGGGTGGAACTGCCCCATAGGGTTTTCCTGGTTATAATCTTTATGGAAGCAGATTGCCAGGTCTTTCTCCCATGAAGCTGCTGGGTGGGTCTGAACCACCCACCTTTCAGTTGGCAGCCGAGCACTTAACCATTTGTACCATCAGTGCTCCTTAAATGATAAATATCTGTGTATAAATAAGTCTAAAATGAGTTGGAAACAATAAAGCTCAGTAAGTTGAAAACAAGCATCTTAGCTGAAAAGCAGTATTGTGTTAACAGTTACACTGGCTGAATCCTTCTTTCTTGGTGGTACTTACTGGTGGTCTTTCCATCCACACCATTTTAGACTTAATGAAATACGGAGTATCTCCCATCAACCTCTCCTACTTCTTGATTTATGGTCTTTATGTTTGGTCCCTTATTAAATTTGGGTCCATAAAATATTCTTTAAAAGAACCCAGGTAAGTCACAGATTCAAATCTCAGCTTTGCCAACTTGGGTAAGTTACCAAAACCTGTGTTTGTCTACTCATCTTTAGAATGGGGATAATGGTATCACCTACCTCACAGGGTTGTTGTGAGAATTCAATGGGATAATACATGTAAGGAGCCCTGGTGGCACAGTGGTTAAGTGCTCAGCTGCCAACCCAAAAGTCAGTGGTTCCAATCTACCTGCCACTCAGAGGGAGAAAGATGTAGCAGTCTGCTTCCGTAAAGATTACAGCCTTGGAAACTCTACGGGGCAGTTCTATAGGGCTGTCATGAGTTGGCATCGACTCTATGGCAACGGGTTTGGTTTTTTTTTTTTCCTTCTTTTTTTTAAGTGTTAAAAACTATATCTTAACGTTGTTGTTCTGTAGTCAAGGATTTAAGCTTTCTCCTAACATGCCTTGAAAATAATTTTAGTGCATGAGTCACAGATCTCTCTTCTATGGCCCCACCTCCCCACTTTCTTCCTTCCAATGCTGCCTAACTGATATTTATAGGCTAAGGACTCATGTTCCTAACAAACACAAGGCTCTCTCTAGAGCTACCTGTTATCTTACCCATTATTTTGTTTAATTTCCACAAGAATCTCTGAGGGAGTGTTATTAACCTCACTTTCCAGATGAGGAAACAAATGGGAAAGGATTTAGTAATTTGCCTGTGGTCACAAAGGTGGGTGGAGGAGCTGGGATCACATCCAGGTTTCTGGGACTCCAAAGCTTTAATGTTTTTGTTGTCCTTCCAGGTGATCGACACAGATCAGAGAACAAAAGAAAGACAATGCTTCTGGTCCCTGCACAGTTGTGAGGTTCCTCTGAGATCAAGCCATTCTCAGCAGCTTTGTGAGATTCCAACTCACGTCTCAACAACCCCTGGCTGCTCTTAACAACCCCCGGCTGCTCTTAACAACCCCACTCTTTTTTGCCTTTCTATTAACAACAAGGGAAACCCTGGTGGCGTAGCGGTTAAGTGCTACGGCTGCTAACCAAAGGGTCGGCAGTTTGAATCCACCAGGAGCTCCTTGGAAACTCTATGGGGCAGTTCTACTCTGTCCTATAGGGTCGCTATGAGTCGGAATCGACCCAACAGCACTGGGTTTGTTTTTTTTTGGATCTAGCGGGGGTGTATCCAAAATGCAATCTAAGAGGGAAGTAAACATTTGTGTAGAACAGGTTATCACAATTCCTTTGTATTTTGTCTAGCAGCACACCATAGGCTAACATTTATAAGTACCTGAACCATAGTTTGATTAGCTTTAATTGAAGGAATTAAATGGTATTTTTTACTCTCACATTTCAGATTAAAGAAAATATGATGAAAAGCAAATCCTAATTCGAACAGTGTGTCGTTTTGGTACTTCCATGTGCCTTAACAAATTACGGAGTCCTGGTGGCTGCCAGCCAAAATATTGGCAGTTTGGATCCACCAGCTGCTCCTTGGGCCATTCTACTCTGTGTTATAGGGCTGCTATGATCTGGAATTGATGGCAATGGTTTTTTTTGGGGGGGTGGGGGTGGGGGAGGGGTTAACAAATTACAAAGTTTAATATATTTCTGCAAAAGAAAACCTAAAAGAGTAAATAAAATTTTACTTTATAAATTATTAGCACTTATGGTATTATACAAAAGAAAACAAGAAAGTCATTAGGCCTGAAGAACAACAAAACCACACCCCAAGGTGAAATTCTGATCAAGAGAAACTTGGTTTCCTGGGTCTGGGGGTGAAGGGCATGCCATCCTTCCAACACAAAGGCCTTGCTGTTCCTCCAAGTTCCCTGAAAACAGGGAATATCCTGGTAGAGCCAACTCATGTAACTTCAGTCTTCTTAGGCATTTGAGAAAGGTCACTTAGTATTCCGTTCATTCAACAATATTTCCGAGCACTTACAACATGCCAGGAAGCCCACCAGGCATTAAGGGATAAGTGGGCAATAACACCGGGAGAGGGCAGGACCGGAGTGCACAGGGCCTCATGGAGGTCAGAGTTAAAAACTAGACTTTGTCATTCAGTGACTTTCTTCCAAAGACCATGAGGTTATTCACAGATACTATCTGTCTCTCAAAACTTCCATGGGGCATGTTAGGGCAATACTGTTGACAGAACACTTTTCCAGATGGGAGAGAGAAGGTGTAAAAGGAAGTGCCTTCAGACAGCTACTCACCATGAAAACCAAGACTGGATTCAGGGCTTCTGATGTATAGCCAAGGATTTAAAATAACAATAATAATATAAATTAAAAGTATACTTTTCACCCTAAATGGCTATTTTTGTAAATGCTGTTGTATAGACTGATTTCTTCCCCAAAGGAGGCTGAAGTTAAATTGACTGAGCTAAACGGATATAAAAGAATCCACACTGAGTATACACAGTCTACGATCAGTGCTCATTATTCCACCAAGAAAACAGACAAGATTCCGCAGACATTCTGTGATTGGTACGTGGATGTATTTTAAAGTAGAGAAGGTTGGCCAAAAAAGTGTCCATAATTACATGAATGTACTCTGTCCTCAGGGTCACTCTCTAGGAGGGGAAAAAAGTAAGTTTCTCATTTACAAATTGTTCAAGATTCCTCTTTTAAATTAAAAAACTCTCAGTGGGGCAGCATATGGCCACGAATGAGACTAGAAGGCATTTATTATACCGATTCAGACGACAGACTTTAAAAGCCTGCTTTATGTAAAGTGATTTCATTAATGACATAAGCCATCCTATGCTTTACCAAGCACTTCTTATTTGGGAGCTTCACTGCATACATGCATTTTTAAAAATACACATTGGTGCTGCCCAACAACAGCACTGGCTTTTTCTAATATGCTTGTTAGAACAAGGAGGACTTGAAGCACAGATTGTGGAGCTGAAAGCTTAGATGTTCAAACTACATTGTTGGTCCCTGTGGAACCCTGGGAGTAAAGGGTTGCTTGGAGTTTGAACTTATGAACAAAAGTCTTCTGAGGCAACGCCTTGAAAACCATGGATCTCAGTTGTAACTAAGGCTATTCTAGAAAATGAATATTTTTGATGGTGCCACGGATCTCTTTAGGTACACTTTCTAGGCTCTGACACCAGACAAAATGTCGGGACTAGAGGATCTGGGAAAGCCTCAACTGTCTGCCACCAACCCTGTGTGTCGTCAAGGGTTTGCCACAAACTCTCGGCAGCTTAGTGTTTAACTACACAATTTCTGAATCAGACTAGATCATTTTTAAAGCCCCTTTCATTTGTAAAATCCGACATATTTAACATTTCTAATATTTACCCTACATCTTCCCTACTTTAAATCTACTTTCCTTTCCTCTTGTATTCAATGGGAATAAAAGTAGCCACTCGCCATCATCAAAACACATGATACCGTTTATATACAACCCAAAACACTGTTACAAAAATTCTTTGAATCAATGTTTTGGGCTGCTTATTACATGCCAGTTGCTGTGCGAAACAATTACGATAATTATTCCAGTTGCCCGCAGCCCTGCTGCCAGAAAGTGGTGACTTAGGATTTCAATCTAGGACTCTGGGCCTGATCACCTCTGAGGTACTGCTTATCTTTGGTTGAATCGCAACAATGTTAGGATGGAGATTCCAGGCCTGGGGAGGCCAATCAGAATCACCTGTGGAGAAACTCCAAACACATGACCTCCCTTATGTAGAGCCCCTGTTGCCAGCACAGACGACATCCTATCACCCCTGTTACTGTTGGGTGCCATCAAGTCGATTTGTCACACAGAGATCCCGTGTGACAGAATAGAACAGCCCCACTGAATTTTCTAGGCTGTAATCTTTATGGAAGCAGATTGCCAAGTCTTTCTCCTGTGGAGCTGCTGGGTGGGTCTGAACAGCCAATCTTTCAGTTAGCAGCCAAGTTGTCAACCATTGCGCCACCAAGACGTCTATCACTGTTAGGGGTACTATTTCAGGGAGAGGTGTGATGAGGGAAAGAGATAGAAAAATCACAACATATTCATATATAACAACCATACAAAAGCATTCAAGTACATATTGATAGATTTATTTGAATTCTGCATGCCATGTGGCGGTATGTGATTTTTCCTTTCTTTCCAGTTAAAACTCTGATTTCCCACGCTAACCATAATGCTACGGCACCATAAACATATTTATATGACTTCAATTTAAACAACACACGTTCTCTACCACATTCATCAAAATGTGAAAGATTAAAAAAGAGGGCAAGGCAGAACCGCTGTGAAAGCCACAACATTTGACTGAAGAGCTGACATATATTTGCAAATCACAGGGCTGCACAAGCATCTATGACATGGCTCATGAGGCTGCTACAATTAGGCTTTTCATGGTGCTTTCTCATATATTCCCTTTAAAAAAAATAAATAACCGAGAGGAACAAAAGGGTCAATTGTCATTAAGTTTACAAAATTTAGATGCACACATGTTGATTTTTCAGGCCCATATACACACTTCTGTACAGATAGAACTCTTCAATGAACAATGGCTTCAGAAGCCCAGACAGGATCTCAGACTATTAGCAAACTTAGGGAACAGGGCAACAACTGCAATGAACAACAGAATTTCTATTATTTGCCCCAATCAATACACCACTTTGCCCCCAAGATAGTCAGCACAGCATTCTATTTTTGGAATAAGGGAAAATTCACCTAAAAAGGGGTATGATACAGAATACATCTATAAAAGATATTTCCCATCTTAAATAATGTTTAAATGTTGACTTTCTTCCTTTTGTCCCAGTGGAAGGCATTCTCGCCAAATTGTCAAAAAAAAAATACCACCCAGCTCTTAATGTGGAATTGAACCTCTTGTTTTCCTGTGAACCTCTTGTTAAAAAGGTACCTTTTAACAGCAACAATAAAAAATAAAACTTCCTTTCCAGGAATTTTGAAAATTCAACAGGAAATTATCTATTTTAGTAATTTTTTTAATGTCCATTTGTCTGAACTACCATTCTTTTTTTTTGACTTTTATGGAAAGATGAACATGGATTAGAAAAGTTAATGGATTTGATTGGTAATAATACAAAGCCGAATAGGGTTTTTTAAATCAGAGAATCTGACAGTATAAAATATCTGATGTAGGAATATCTAACTGATGACTATTGAAAGTGCTAGTAAGAATTAAGAAAATTCTAAAAGAGAGCATAGCTGATTTGCTTTGCTCTGTACAACTATTCTCGTCCTATTTAACAAAACATTTATGAGTGTGCCTGTATGACTTTATTCTAAGCACAAGTTGTCAGCTGATCTCTTCAAAGAATTCCCTGGACACTTAGGCTCGGAATAAGCTGAGAAATGGTAGTTTAGAGTTAGGCTCTGCCTCACGGCTTCTATCTGTCCCTGGATAGAACCATCTATTCTTTATCCCTTAGCCACTTAAAAATCTAGAAGCTTTCCACCTTCCTGAGCATGATGTTTTAGTACTTAACTAAATACTACAATTAAAAACATATATAACTCAAATGTTTTGCCAAAGAATTTTATTTCTTTAATGTCTCTTCTTATTCTTCAATAACAGAAAAAAATCTAGGCATGTTTATCTCAGATTTCACGCAGGTGTTTCCCAGTCACTGGCACATCTGGTTTTTCTTCACAGAGAAAAGAGTTCACCAATCCACCGTCATCTGCTTCGTACCTCAGCTGGATCCACCCCAGAAGAAGCTATGGGGGCAGAGTTCCCATTTGCACTCCTGATGTGCAAATCACAGTCATAAAGTCAGAGGGAAATGCAATATGCCATTTGCTAATTTGCACAACAAATCGATAAATCTGAAGCTTTTATAAGAAGAGGAAAGGTAAAGAAGTACCTTCATATCTGTTTATGTGCCTATTTCCTGGACTTTTTGAAAAGCTGACCTTAGAAATTTCCTCATTGGTCTTTTTTTTTTTAGTATCACATTCTGTTCATTCAATCAATAGATAATTTACTGAACACCTACTATGAGCAGACACTGTCACCTTTGTAAATCTCTCCTAAAGAAAACAAAGGGCCATTACTCAAAGGCTTCAAGGTAGTGATAAAGGTGTGTGAGGAAGCCCCGGTGGCGTGGCGTAGTGGTTAAGTGCTACAGCTCCTAACCAAAACTTCAGCATTCTGAATCTACCAGGTGCGCCTTGGAAACTCTATGGGGCAGTTCTACCCTGTCCTATTGGGTTGCTATGAGTCAGAATCAACTCGACAGCAACAGGTTTTTTTTTTTTTTAAGGGTGTGTCAATGTAAGCTTCAGATTTCTAGTCAGTTTTAAGGTCATCTCTTCCTCCATAAAAGGAAGTAAGGAAACTGACTGAGAGGAAAGAAGGGGAGAGAGAGAGGAAGTCAGCACCTACTACGTGTACCTACCCTGGGCCAAGCACTGGGTGTGCATTATGTTGTGAAACTCATTTAAGCCTCTTAAGAACCCGTAGTCAAGTTGATTCCCACGTGTTTCAGAACAGAACTGTGCTCCATGGAGTTCTCATGGATGTGACCTTTCAGAAACTGGTCACCAGGTCTTATTCTGAGGTGCCTCTGGGTGGGTTCAAGACTCCAACCTTTCGGTTAGTAGCTCAGCTCTTAACCGTTTGTCCGCCCAGGGACGCCTTTAAGAACTCCAAGAGAAGCTATGAGAGGTATTTATTTTTCCCATTCTACAGACAAGGATAAAAAGCTTTAATGAGTTTAATACCTCTTCAAGATCATTCCCCATGCTACATTACGGCTAAAGTTCTTGGCGGGTTCACCACAGGAAAAAATATCAGCATAACTTCAGAAGGTGAACTAAGATGTGACTAACTCCAGAGTAAAAGCTCATTGCTTATTGTTGTTCACAGCGTCAAGCTGCTGTAAATTTCCCTGGAGTCAGAAGCTCCTGGAGTATAGCTATCCTGTATTACTGTAAATTCAATCTTTCCCAAGATTTTTGGTTCAACTCTCCCCTCTGATGAAGAAAGAGGGCATAAAATTATGCTTTCCTTATGCCAAGAAATATTTCATGTGAGTAAAATCATTCTTCAGCTCCCCCTCAAATTTTCTTTTAAGATGAATTGAAGAAGATGTTGCAATAATTAGAATTCCTCAACATTTTGAAGTGAATGTCTACTTAGACTCTCTTGATGTTCTAGGAAATGTAAGTCAAGATAATCCTCCGGTGTTGATAATGTATCTGTCTCTCAAATGCTATTTCCTTTACATTCAAAAATGAAGGGTGTCATTAGTGCTTAGATTAAAAAAAAAAAAAAAAAGTAGAAAAATGACTCTTCTTAAGAATAATTACATCCAGATACAATTCATGGTAAGAATGATTCCATTCTCCTATATTCCAACTCTTGCCTCATCTTAATTTAATACAAAGAAATTAATGAGCTTCCTTTAGTACTACTTTGCTTATTTTAAAGTTTCCTTCCTCTTTTTTTTTTTTTTTTTTCCTCTACCTTTAACTAAAAAGTCTTCAAAGTCCATAAGCGGTTTTACCCTTTAAGACAATGACTCTTAAGTTAGGTAGAGCATCAGTTAGTTTCAAATTCCAATCTCAGCAACAAACAGAAGGTTTAAATTTGACAAGATAATTAAATTTAGACATGACTCAAATAGAAAATAAAACTTTAAATAACCAAAGAGCCCTTCCGGGGGTTGCAGCAGATTGCATCACAATGCCCACAGTGAAAATACTATTTTTCAGAAATCGAGGCCTCTCGGGTAACAGTTCAACAAATGCACACAAATGTACATCTGTGAAATAGATCCGCCATAGATGCTGCACCTGGAAGTGAGGTCTCAAACAGGAAGCCATTTATTATCACAATAAATTATATCTCTGATCTATACACACATCCCACCCCTTAAAAAATCTAGCCTGGACATTTTAAACACTCTAGTTCACTTGGAAAAAAAAAAAAATGATGAAAGGTTGATTGGAATACAGTCTTTATGAAACAATAAGCTATGTTTAAAGAACAACCTATGCGTGTTCTTAGAACTTAATTTCTTCATATTTTTAATTAAGAATAAGACTGAGTTTCCTTATTGCCTAAATTAATCTCTAGGCGTAACTATTTAAATCCTTAGATTTCTTAAAAGTAGCATTGTGTTGAGATCACCTTTGGAGATCTAACGGATTCCTTAGCTGGTTAACCATTCCTAGGGACCAACAAGGACTAGGAAGAAATTAATATAAAATTATTTTCCTTTTAGAGACCCTACTCTTGTTGAAGAGATCTGGTAGTGCAATGGTTAAGAGTTCGGCTGCTAACCAAAAGGTTGGTAGTTTGAATCCACCAGCAGCTCCTTGGAAATTCTACGGGGCAGTTCTACTCTGTCCTATAGGGTCCCTATAAGTTGAAATTGACTCTACAGCAGCAGGTTTTTGTTTACTCTTGTTGATCACAATGCTGAGGTAAACTTGTATCTCTTACAGACTTCTAAAGCCGCCAGTCTGGGAGCTTATTGAGTATTTACACGTGTTCCACAGCCTCCTCTCAACCAGGTTTTTGGTTCCATCAACCTGGTTGCATTTTCTAAACAGAAAATAAAACTGCTAATATCCGAAGGCGAGAACAATAAGAATTAAACCAAAACTCTGAATTTGTCTTAGTGGCCACCCCCACCTTAATTTACTCTCCTGTTTGGCTGCAGTTATAAAGGGCTTGTAATGTTCACAGCCAGCTTAACTCCCCCCAACTAGTCTGAAATCAGAAACCTCGTGAGGGAGGCACTGGAACTCCCTGGAACTTACTGGATGTGAGGCCATGGCAGTCTTCAAAGAGCGAGGAAAATGAGTTATAAAGTCTTCCTCTTTCTTGCTCCTTGTATGTCAGAGCAAGATATTCCTGCCCTACCACTAAACTCAGCCAGACTCAATGAAAAAAAAAAAGCTAAGTTACAAAAAACTTCCTTCCCTTGGTTACGTTCCTTAATTTGTCAGCTATATTATTGTACCTACTATAAAATAACTATATAAAGCACCTTAAAATAAGAATTCCCTCGCCAAACTATTCTACATAGAATTACACAAAATACTTCCACTTACGAAAACATGATCCTATGGGGGGGGGGGAGTATCATAAAATACAAAATTAAAGCTACTGGTCTCAAGTTAAAAGCTAATTTAGAAACGATATACTGTAATGGCTAGTTAGTGCCCGAAACCTACTGTTGTCTTATACTATACTTAAAATCAGCTACTACCTGAACCTCGTAGCCAACCTTATCTATTTTCATCAGGAATTCATAGCTTAGAAGGTGAAACCCCAAAATATGTACAGGACGACATCTCACAATAGTGTGTCTTTTAAAAATGAACTCAGTTCTTTCTTTAAGTGTGTTAATTCACTGCCTTACTTCTAGCTATTACCAGTTAGTTACCCAGTTTACTAAGTTGATTATTCCAGAATTTTTCCAAGCAAAAAGTTAAGCTGATGAGTATTTCCAGGGTCATCATCCATTTCCCTTTTTGAAAGATGGCTCTAAATATGCCCTTTTCCAGTCTTCAGGCATCTCATCAGTTCTCCACGAGTTTTCAAAAATGATATCTAGCAGTTCTGTGATGACTTCGGCCAATTCATTAAGAACTCTAGGATGCCAGCCATTGGGACCTGTGGATTTGAACATATCTGGGTTATTTAAGTTCTCCTTTAACCATTCTTCCCCTAGACCATCATGGATTCCTGCTCCTCCTTTTCAGTCATACTTGTTCTTGTCTGGTTATCACGTGGACTTTAGAGCAAAGCTTTTAGAGTCTCTGCTTTTCATCTATTAATTTTCCCTTTCAGGCTAATAAATGAAAACTGTGTTTCATTCTTCTCTAGCCTATGTTTAAAAAGGACTGCTTTACTTTTATATTTCTTGTAAGAAAAGGAAATTGAAAGAACATATTAAATAAAGGTAAGCCTCATTTTTTTTTTTCATAACAGTTTGCACTTCTAAATCATATCTCAATAGTATATTTTAGCAAACACAGTAACAAAGCAAAAGTCAACACAGTGGAAGACATTCTAAAGGCTATCAATCTCACGCTCACAGGGTACATATCTATTCAACTTGTATCTGCAAGTACCAACTCAAAATGCATCTTCCAAAATAATAAAGACTCACAATCATCTTTGGTCATAATTCTTTGCATGCATAAATAGTTACCTTTTCACATAAACATTTAAAAAAGCATAGCTGTACATGAAATGGAAAGAGCTTAATAAGAATTTCTTAAAAAAGCAGAAACCTAGCAGAGTTTATTAGTTGCATGGTCAGCAATGGGAATGTTCTTGGGTTTATATTGCACTAATTATCTCCAAGCTCTGATGGGTGTTGACAGTTTTAACCCATTCGTTATCACAGTGACTCCTCCAGAACTGGAAGACAGCGGCAGGTCACAATTTACTGCCCATCCGTCACACCTGCCTTGTGCTGGGGCTCCCCTGACAGATCCAGAAGGAACAAAGAAGAGGAGGAAAAAAAGAGCGCAAAGGAAGAAGGAGGGTACCTGACAGTTTCTCAGGATTTCGGATATGACGGGTAAAATGTGCTATGTGGATTCAACTTTTTTTTTTTTTTTTAAATTAGGAAAGATTTGGAAAAGGTGAAATCCATTTTGTTTTGCTTTGTTTTTCAAGTCTCTCTCTCTAACCTCCACCCCCTGTTTTATCTCTCAGTGGAGCCTCCTAATATAAGTTAAAAAAAATCATAGTGCAGACATCATTAACATAATTAAAAGACTTTTTAAAATGCTGTGTGTTTCTCTGGGGTACAACAATTTGTTTTAGCACGAGCCATTTTCACCCCCTGCTCGATAGCCACCTGCTGATGACAATATGTTAACTAATGTGTCATTATTAATTAGCTTGGGTATCATCATCAGGCAATCACAACTAAATGAACAGAAAGTATTACTATCCATACTCAGGAAGTTTCTTTCTCCAGAGGATCAAGGCTGTTTTCAGGCCTGATGCTTTTTTTTTTCCCTGTAATACTAAGTAATCACATCTTACTACTATTAATATACCCAAATAGTCACCAAAATAAACCCACATCCAAGCCAATGCTGCTATCAAAATCATCTTCTGTTTTGAATTGTGAAAAAGTAATATTCCATCTATCTTGACAAACCAAGGTTGTTTCTGTAGTGGTGGGGAGAGTGAAGAAAAATTCTGTAAAGGGGAAAAGTCATTTTAATATGAAGAAGGAGAAACCATCTCATTTCTACCGTTACCCACTGTCACTGAATCGATTTCGAATCACAGAGACCCAAAGGACAGAGTAGAACTGCCCCATAGGGTTTCCGAGGAGCAGGTGTAGGATTCGCACTGCTGACCTTTTGGTTAGCAGCTGAACACTTAATCACTGTATCACTGGGGCTCCATTTGATTTCTAATGATGTAATAAGTAAATAATGAAAAGGCATTACATCAAAAATTACGTTTACTATATAGTGCAAGATTATCATTTACTGGGGTCAGGAAAAAGCAGAAAGAGACTTCAGATACAGCACTAGGGGTCAGTAAGACTGGAGTCCCTGGGTGGTGCAAACATTTAATGCACTTGGCTGTTAGCTGAAAGGTTGCAGGTTCGAATCCACCCAGAGGCACCTCAGGAGAAAGACCTGTGATCTACTTCCGAAAAACCAGCCATCAAAAAGCCTATAAAGCACAGTCCTATTCGGGGTCTCCGTGAGTCGGAATCAAACTGACAGCAACTGGTTACTGATTTAAGGCTGGAGGAAGACAGCAGACAGGAAAAGGAAAGAGTCAAAAAGGGAGGCTGCCGCTTCTCGAGGACCTTCTTATTAAAACAAAAGATCCTCAGATGTCTCTGTACCATGTTAGATACAGTTCTGCCTGAAGTCAGGAAGACTGCCTCGCCAACTTTCAAAGGTCACTGTAGAAAGATATAAAAATAAAGAAAATGTCTTTGGACAGGTTATTCCCTAGCCATCATATCCCCTCCATATTAAACCTGTCTAAAGATGTGCACCATGAGGTCATTTCACAAAGCTAGCGTCATGCTAACAGCCTCCGAAACCTCTTGTGTCTTTGGTTCAACAGAAACAAATCATATTCATTAAACAAGCCAAGCCTTGCAATTTTCTGTTTTTCATTCTTTGGGGGAGAGAGGGTGGGAGGCAGACAAACAGGATTTCCGCAGTTGGGTCATGGAGAGTTTCAAGATGGGAGAGCAGTCACAGAGAACAGTAATTAGCTGAGCACATGTTGCTTCATGATCATAGGAAACATTAGTAATTTCCCTGTTTGGAATGCTCCCTCATGCTCTGGTGGCAGACACATAAAGGGACATCCCTGATCCTGGCCTTGATAGATCCCACTCTCCAAGTGGAATAGAAATGAGCATATTTTTAAAATTCTGACAGGCTTTTGCAGGGACAACTGCTGAAAAGAACCCTTCTAGGCAAATATTCACAGCCAACTACTGTCATTTCAGCCAGCTGCTCCCCCACCACACATTTTTCATATTTCATTTCCCCCTAAATTATCTATCATACTCTACAATGAAAAACGTTCTTTCTTCACTCCACCAAAATAAAATAAAATAAAATAAAAATCTGTTCATATGTGTTTACAGTCTTCTTCCTCAGACATAGTACTAAAAAAAAAAAAATAAAACTCATGAAAATAATTGCCTCAAATAATCTGGCCCTTTCTCAAAATTCACGAAACCCAGACTCTGGAACAATACACAAAGTTATATTTTTAGTTCTTAATGCTTTTGAAGTTTGGCTGTTTTCAAAGACAGAGTTTGTATTTAAAAAAAAAAAAAAAAAGCCAGCAGTTTCGTTCGTACTATGTCAGACTACTACACCGCCATTTCTAGGACAGGAAGTTGTTAAAACGTTGCTCCCCCACTGGGTTTGATTTTCCTCCTACCTGCCTTTGAGACCATTCTCAATCAGAGTGCTTAAATCAAGGCCACACAAACCTAATTCTTGGGCTGGGATGGTGATTTTCTCCGTTTCACTTGCGGGGATCGTCTCACAGAGATTTGGCTATTCACCTAATCTATGTTACAGTTCTAATCGGGAAATTGAAGGGGGTAGGAAACGTCCTTTAATAAATAAACTATTAACCTGTGGATAAAAATGAAGATCTATGAGATTAACTTTTTTCTTCGTTGATTGTTCTGATTATTTTTAAGTTATCTTTTATTGTGCTAAACTCTACACACCATAAAATTTTCCACTTTGACCACCTTCAAGTGTACAATACAGTAACATCTATCACACAATGTTGTGCAAACACCACCACTATTTGTTTCCAAAACATTCTCATCACCCAAAACGGAGAAATTCTGTACGCACAATCACTCCCTATTCTCTCCTGCTGCCTCCACTCCCAGCCTACAGTAACCACTCTATGTATTTCTCTATTCTAGATATTTCTATAAGGGAATCATACAATATTTGTCCTTTTGTGTCTGGCTTATTTCAGTTAGGTTCAAGGTTCATCTATGTTGTGGCATGTGTTAGAACTTCATTCTTTTTCATGGCTGAATAATACTCCATTGTGCATATATACCACATTCTGTTTATCCAGTTCACCTTTTGATGGATACTTGGGTTGTTTACACTTTTTGGCTACTGTGAATAATGTTACAGTGAACACTCGTATACAAGCATCAGTTTGAGGCCCCACTTTTAACTCTGTTAGGTACATATCTAGGAGTGGAATTGCTCCTAGGGATTACGTGGTAATTTTATGGTTAGCTTTTTGAGGCACCACAAAACCGTTTTCCTCAGTGGCTGCACCACTTTACATTCTCACCAGCAAGCCATAAGGGTTCCAATTTCTCTGTATTCTTACCAACACTCATTACTGTCTGGTTTTTATTTTTGTTTTTGTTTATACATATATAATAGCCATCCTATTTAGAGTAAAGTGGTATCTCATTGTGGTTTTGATTTGCATTTCCCTAATGGCCCATGATGCTGAGCATGTTTTCATTTGCTCATTGACCTTTTGTGTATCTTCTTTGGAGAAATGTCTATTCAAGTACTCTGCCCATTTTTTGATCAGGTTATCTGTCTTTCTGTTGTTGAATTCTAAGAGTTCTTTATATATTCTGGATATTAAACCCTTATCAAATACATGATTTCCAAATATTTCCTCCTATTCTGTAAGCTGTCTTTTCATTTTCTTGACAATGTTCTTTGAGACACAAAAGTTTTATTTTGGTGAAGTCTAATTCATATATTTTTATCTGTTGTTGCTCGTGGATTGATCTGATTTTTAACTGACTTCAAGTCTTTTACTCTTGTAAGTTTCTCCCATTAACTAAAGGTGATCAAAGTTATATGCATGCTGAATCATTCAGAAGTTATTCCTCTGTTATGATATTATGCTAAGGATAACTGCAGACATAAAACCAAGAGACCTAACAAGTTTCCTTGCCTGAAAAAAAAAATAAATTATAGGGTCACTATGAGTCAGAATCGACTCTATGGCTACAGGTTTGGTTTTATATGTATATATCAATGAAAACCTTAGAGGTGTAGTGGTTAAGGGCTACGGCTGTTAACCAAAAGGTTAGCTGGAATCCACCAGGAGCTCCTTGAAAACTCTCTGGGGCAATTCAACTCCATTTTATAGGGTCGCTATGAGTCGGAATCAACTCGACAGCAACGGGTTTGGTTATATCAATACTCCCCACAATTTCCATACAATTTGGGCAAGCAACTGTCTCCTAGAAAAATAATGAAGGATGACTGTATCAATTTTCTTTCTCTCCTCCTGAACAGCACAAGCAGCACGAAGCTCAACCTTTGGGTTACTGGTGGCAAGACCTAAAACTTTTTTACCTCCTGACTTACTCATGCTAAGTTTTCCAACATTAAATATGGCACAAGGGCTATCTTTATAGGACCAAGGAATGTTGGGAATTTGCTGAGGGGGAAATGGGAGCTTAAATTCTGCCTCATTTTAACTGTAAACTTCTCCAAGAGCAGAAAACTCATTTTACACTTCCTTATATCTCCTATACGGAACCCCTGGTGGTGTAGTGGTTAAGTGCTACAGCTGCTAACCAAAAGGTCTGTAGTTTGAATCCACCAGGCACTCCTTGGAAACCCTACGGGGCAGTTCTACTCTGTCCTTTAGGGTCGCTATGAGTCAGAATCGACTCGACGACAACGGGTTATATCTCCTATAGGAACATTATGCATACATTGTCATTCACTACTATTTGTTGAATGACCGGATCCTCCGCGTTAAAATTTTTACTTAAAATTTCTTAATTACAAGAACCAAGTTCCTGTTGGGAAATTTCAGTCTAGAAAGTCAGAGGGGGTATACTTTACTGTGCCTATCCAATAGAGAAAAATACTATCAGTGTATGTTACCTGTTGTTGTTAGGTGCTGTAGACTCGATTTTGACTCACAGCAACCCCATGTGACAGAATAGAACTGTCCCATATTGGGTTTTCTAGGCTGTTATCTTAATGGAAGCAGATTGCCAAGTCTTTCTCCCACGGAGCTTCTGGGTGGGTTCACACTGCCAACCTTTCGGTTAACAGGTGAGCACTTAATCATTGTACCACCAAGGCTCCTGTATATGTTATCTAAGCCATATGTATCTTAATGGTCACCTTTCATTTCCTTGAAAGGCATGGAGGGGTCTACTCTTGGGGTTACCGCACCAGATACTTTAATGGTAGATTTCCTAGGCGTTCCATATACTAGGAAAATGGTTGACCTGTTCCAGAATAATCTATGTGCTTTTCTTTTTCTTTTTTATTTTAGAAATAAATAATCAAATGCTATCTGGGGTATTTACTTTTTAATATCCTATCTGTCCTCATCCATGTATCCTTGCTAAGTGTTGATTTACTGTTCTGGTTCTTGGCACAAATTAAATGAATTATAATAAACTACGCTGTTTCTCACCATCTTGCCTCAATCCATATGGGTTCTAACCTTTACTAAGGACTTATCTGCAGCTTCAGCAAATGGAAATATACTGGAAAGGCTAGAAATTTTCCTACCCACTTAATATTCAGAAAACTCTCAGTAACAAATCCAGAGGCCAAAAAACAAAAGCATCTCTGTTTATGCTATCCTCAGGGCATTATCCAATTTTATAATTTTCCTAACCGAACAGCTATGTAAATTTCTGTTTTCTTCAAAACACTTGGCTATACTCATCACAGGGTACCCTGAGTATGCTGAAGTCCTACACAAGTGAGAACAACTCACAGGCTTGTGGTCTGGGAATCTTACTGGGTGCTCAAAGAGACTGATGTTTTCAGAGGTCCAGGACTTCCTCATTTCCTAGAGTCTATGCCTCATCTGTAAGGAGCCCTGGCAGTGCAATGGTTAGGCCCTCAGCTGCTAACCCAAAGGTCAGCAGAGAGAAAAGACCTGGCAGTCTGCTCCTGTAAAGATTCCGCAAAACCAAAGCCACAGCTGACAAGTGGATTCTGACTCATAGAAACCCTATTAAAAAAAAAAAAAAAACCAAACCTGTTGCCATGGAGTTGATTCAGTCTCATACTGACCCTATAGGACAGAGATGAACTGCCTCATAGAGTTTCCAAGGAGTGCCTGGTGGATTGGAACTGCCAACCTTTTGGTCAGCAGCTGCAGCACTTAACCACTATGCCACCAGGGTTTCCAGAGACCCTACAGGACAGAGTAAAGCTGCCCCACAGAGTTTCGAAAGTTATAATTCTTTACAGAAGCAGACCGCCACATCTTTCTCTCACGGAGCAGCTGGTGGGTACAAACTGTCAACCTATTAGTAGCCAAGTGCTTAACCACTGCACCACCAGGGCCCCTTCCATAAAGATTACAGCCCTGAAACCCTCTGGGGCAGTTCTACTCTGCCCTATAGGGTTGCTGTGAGTTAGAATCAACTTGACAGCACACAACAACATGCCTTACCTATCAGGGAGAAACTAACAGGAATTTAACTGTTGAGAACTTTGTATTTTTCCTTCAGTAATCTTTTTTTTTTTTTTTTTAATCTTATGATAATTAACAGCTGGTCATGACATGAAGCCCATGCTAGGTCAACACCACTCTTTTAAGAAGTCTGTTAGCACAGTGAAGGAGGCAACAGAGGAGCATGAGGGAACAGTGTTTTTACAACAAAGAGGGAGCTTGGACATATTTATAGGCTGGGTGGAAGGATTCCATGGAAAGAGATTACGTAAATGCAAGAAAACAAAGGGATAATTATGAACTATAATTATTACTTGGCGAGAAGTAGAGGCCCAGGGGAGGGATTAGTCTTAGAGGAGAAGAGGATTTCCTCATCAAAAAGAGAGGGACAGAGCAGATGAGCAAAGATGCCACCACATTCTGAGTGAAGGAGAGAGGGAAGGAGGGAACTCAACAGACTTCAACTTTTCAGTAGTGAGGGAGCCGCAGCTATCTGCAGAATGGGGAATGACAAGGGAAAGGGAAGAGCTTTAAGGAGAAGGGGAAAGTGTGAAACAGGAACCACAAGACCAGCGGCAGGAACTCATTTTGACTGCTGCAGGTGGGCAGGTTCAGCTGGCTGGAACTGCATGGAATTTTAGTCTACAGACTTTCAGAGTTCATCTCTACCTTGAGCTTCAGGGTCTCCAAATACCACCCAAAATGTGGCCAAGAGATAAGGTTATAAATACACAACACAAACACAGAACAGAGATACCAGAAACATTAGAGTGTGCTAAACGTCAGCATTTTATCTTCTAACATAAAAAAAAATAAATAAATAAAATAACATAGCTCTTTAAAATGCATTTGTTGGTTTTTTTTGATGAAACAATTCTGAGTTCTATTGAGATCCATCTTTAACTAGAGCTGTGGGCAGCTTACTTAAGAGTTCTCATTTTTTTTCACTCTCTCTCAACCATCTACTCACAGTAAAATCATCCATGATTATGTATTAATGGTCTTTGAAATCTCTGTTAACAACATTGATCTGCTGATTTATATGGTCATTATCGCCAACAGAATTGCCATTTATAGTATATTTATAGAACATACTATGATTATTATTACTTGCCTGCTCCAGAAACAGTAAAAAAAACAACTACTAACATTTACTGCATGAGAAAAGACTTGGCAATCTGCCTCCATAAAGATTACAGCCTTGTAACCCTATGGGGCAGTTCTACTCTGTCCTACAGGTTCGCTATGAGTTGGAATCAACTTGACCACACGCAACAGTTACTGAATGAGCTTCACCTGAGCCAGCTATTGTGCTAAGAATTTATATATATCCATAACCTCCTTTACTTCTCACCACAAGCCACTGTGATGGGCAGTAGTGACACTAGGGGAGCACAGGGGGTACAGACCACACGAGGTGACACTGGAACAGGCCGCTCTGCCATGACATGAACAGGACCTACGCCATTTGTCTCTCTTCTGAACTTATTCTTGACTGCTCGGTTCCTTTTTCCTTGTGAAATTTTTACCGATGACTAATGTCCTTTTCAGACCATGGAAAACAAATGATACGATCTAAATGCGTCAGAAAGTCTTATGACCAAGATGGTGCCAGTCACCCCCTGAGTGGATGAGATAATACCTTAGGACCATGACCACTGAAATCACTCTGGGAGAGAATGACATTTCCACAAGTTCCTGAAACCCATGATTTTGCCCTATAAAGCCTTCAGCCAATCTCCAGTTCAGGGAGACAGGCTTTGGAGGAGATCATTCCCCTCTGTCTCCCATATATTGATATATAATAAGCTCTTGCTACTCACCTCACCTGTGTCAAGAATTGGCTGTTTGTGGCGGTGGCTCTAACTCGCAAATTTGCGATGACAACACTGTCCAAGGAGGTGACACCAAATGACTATAAAATTTCTGTACAGTGTTTTGGCAGAAGTTTATTTTTCAGAAAAAAAAATCCCTGTAGTTAATTATAACAATAAAAACATTTTTTGTAAGCCCAGCTTACACGTATCAATATACCTGCAAGGCTAAAACTCTATGCTAATTTACTTTTTGAACCTTCTAATGGGCTCCAATCAAAGCTGTCATTATTACCCAATTACACCGATGTTTTGAATCACATGGTTTTGTCTGCATGCGCAAAACTGTTGTTTTAGTTGCTGATGGTATTTTTATTAACGAAAGCAGCAGAGATTAATGAGATACATTAATGTGTCTCATGTATTGGAAAGTTTAATGTTACAGTGAACATAATTTTTATGTAGTTCTTAAACATTTTTACTTTGAATTCTATTGTTTTCTTACCGAATCTTCACTTTAACCACATGGAACTACGTAAATGTAAATACATTTAGGCAGTATCTATGATTTTATAATTCAAAGGTGTAATTTTAATTTTGCTAGTTGTTGGGTAATTGTTGATACCATAACTATTGCCATTATACTCAGTGATGACCGGAATTACGGTTTACGAGTAACATTACCACAAAAAACATTACTAAGGATTTTGTGTGGTCTGGTATGGGAGGAGGTCCATGGGGGGGAGAGGTGACACCATGAGTTATCTCACTGGGTGACATCAACCTTAGTGATGTCACTGGTGATGGGTATCATGGACCTGATTTGATAGATAAGGAATCTGAGGCTTAGAAAGTGTAGCAAAGCCCAATCTTGGAAAATTACTTCTGTACTTCTCAATCACTTTTAACTGGGAACCTTTTCACAGAAACGCATAATTTCTCAAACGCTCTTAAGAGTATTTTTAATCACTTCATTATTTCTGGTAGTTCAAGCAAATGTGATTTGAGGTAAAAGTTACTTTTTATTCAGAATATTAAATGTTGTGCATAATATTTATTTAGATATATTTAATGTCATTCATAATACATAAGAAAAATTCTGACTTATTCAAAAAGTGATGAAAACTATTTTAAATTATGTGAGAAAAAACATTATTTATAAAACAAGTTAAAAACTATATACTGTGTTTATGTGTAATACATGTATATAATGATGTAGACTGAGATTTAATTATTTGTTACGGCATCAGAAACAGAAAATAACCAGTATTTGTAACAATTCTTTTTCTTTTGCTTAAAATGCCCACTGGTTTGTTTACCTATGTGAATTTTTGTGATTTGTTTTAAATGACAAGAGGGGTTTCAGTGGCTATTTCCATTAATTTCACTGCAAGTAACAATACACAGATGTGAATACAGTTCCAATGAATTAAAATGTAATATAATTCAGTTCAGAAGAGAAGGGTTAAAACGGCTGCACAACTTAAAAGATGTAATCAACGTCACTGAATTATACACGTAGAATTGTTGAATTGGTATATGTTCTGCTGTGTATATTCTCAACAACAACAAAATAATTTTTTTAAACGCAATATAACTGCCAGTATTCTTCTGTTTTGACATAGGTTGCTGAAGAACATGAGAGTTTAATGTGTTATGTACACATACTGAGCTCCATGAGGTTTTCATTTTAAAGACAAAAATATTTAAATAAGGTGGCACAATGGTTAAGCATTTGGCTGCTAACCAAAAGGTCCATGGTTCGAATTCACCAGCTGCTCCGAGGGTGAAAAGGTCTAGTGATATGCTCCCACAAAGATTTCAGCCTAGGAAGTCCTACGGGGCAGTTCTACTCTGTCCATGGGATTGCTGTACGTCGGAAGCAACTCAACACACATCACAACAACATAAAGAGATGTAATGACACAGCCAGCATTCTCACCATGGAAAACCTTTTTGGACCCCCTGGAAGCTCAGAAAACTCCTCCTGGAAAACACTGCAATGACCGTACAAGCAGTTCTCAAGCCATTTTGTCCCACCTGCATTGTTAAAAAATACTGAGCTTTTGTTTATATGGATTATAACTATCAGTATTTACCACATTCAAAATTACAATTGAGAAATGTTAAAAATGTATTCAATTCATTTAAAAAGAATACCAGTAAATATATTACATACTAACATAAAATATATTTTAAGAAAGAATATATTTTCTGAAAAAAATTAATAATAAGAGTGGCACTGCTTTACATTTTTGCATGCCTCTCTAATGTCTGGCTTCATGGAAGAAGACTGGATTCTCACATCTGTTTCTACAATCAATCTGTTGCAATATGTTTTCTTAGTTGAAGGTTATCAAGAAAATCCAGCCTCATGCATGTCACTGGAAAAAGGAACATTTTAATAGTCTTTTCAGATGGATAATTGTGGATATTCTTTTTTTGATACCACGCCAAAACTCAACACAGGGTCATTTCTCAAAGGTCAGGTGCAATGTGAAATCTGAAACCATATTAGTGAACTTCCCATACTCTGCCTACTACATTTAAATCACTGGTCTGTCTTGTCCGTTTAATGGCTCTCTCGCCCATGTATGACTTTGAAATATCGTGCATTAGTCACTTGGGAAATACTGGGTCCCTGAGCCTATTACTCTGATTTTGAAAAATCACATTTTTTTAACATCACCACTCATCTCATCAAAAAAGTCTTCAAGTATTAGCAAACTGTCAAGCTCACTGTGACAGACAAGTTTTCCAAAATTCAAATTTTTCCCTGAACATTCAAATTTTATCATCAACAACAAATACTGTCAGATTTTTTTTTTGAAATGTCAGTTTCACTTTATTCATTATTGAGAAATTGTCTGCCAAATACCAAAGTGTAAATAACCCTGGTTTGCTCCTCCACTGTTCTTTCAAGTGAAAACGGTGTCCACGAAAATAGCAGCTGGTTCGCTAGCAACTCCAACAGCGGCACCCGGGCTTTTCAAGGAGAAACGCCTCACACCCACTTCCATCTGCAACAGAACTGCTCTGTGAGTCATGTCCATTTTATCACATAGAAGATTTTTAAAAATAAACTTACACACTGAGATTCGATATGATTAAAAATTTCTACTGCTTCATCAAGGATACTTTAAAGGAAAAATGGCTCTTTTTTTTTTGCAGGTGTGCGATGGTGAAGAATACAATCTATACTAATACAATCGAACGTCACTGCCTTGATTGTGCTACTGTACCAGCGTTTTCACCCCCTGCTGTTTTTGTGCTATCAGTGCAAACATTCACATGGTAAAAAAGGCAAATAACATCATGGTATTGTTATGAAATAGTTTTTACCACGCCGGCTCCCTGAAAGTGTCTGAGGGACCCCCAGTGTCCATGGGCCACGCTTCGAGAACCATTGCTGTATACCACTTGTCAAGCCGAGTGCTTAACCACTGCACCACCAGGGCTCATTTAGAGTCAGCACAGATGACAGGAAATCAGCACCCATAAGGCTCAGAGCAGCTCATAAAGTCTGGAATATAAAATCCTGTCCTTCCAAATGACACCCAGCTGCTGTCAAGTCGACTCCGACTCATGGTGTCCCCAGGTATACCAGAGGATTTTTAATAGCTAGTAGATCTCCAGGCCTTTCTTCCAAGGTGCCTCTGGGTGGACTCAGACCTCCAACCTTTCAGTTAGCATCCAAACTTATTAACCATTTGGACCACCCAGGGACACCTTTTCAAATGCCTCCTTCCAAATAATTGCTCCTCCTCTATCCTCCTGGCTCATACCTAAGGAACTGAAAAGTCTCTGCCTTCCTGCCATGGAGGTGGGAGGCTCTTCCTCTCCCTTCTGGGGATAGGGAATGCAAAGATGGCTGGGCTGTTGGAATAAAGCTCGTCTAAGGGGACTGTTGTGTTTGCCAGTCTTGACAATAAGAAGAGCTTTTCAAGTGACTTGCAATTCTGAGCACAGCCAACCGGCCACATCAAAATAACCTGCTGTCTCCTAGCGTCCAGTCCCAGCTTCCCAAACCCTGAAGCGTGGTCTGCACTAGGCCTCAACCTTCCCTGCCAAACTGGAATGGGCAGGGAAGCAAGACAACTGTCATAATCCCCTTCAGCGACTCCTTACAGAGCATATTTGCATGTTCAGTGGCAGCCAGGGTTAAAGACCACCCAGAGGACCTGTGCTGTTTTCTATTGCTCTACCTTGTCTCTAGTGTTGGCAGGGATAAAGGCAGCTGCTTCCAAATGTCTCACAAAAGCCAGAGGCTCTGGCGCCATCATTCTGGGTTCCAAGGACCATTGGCTAATTCCTTTATAGGAATAGCACTGATGAAGTCACCAGAATAAGCCTCAAGACCTTGGGTTCGTGCAAATGAACTTTCAGGACATGTAAATAAAAAAAAAAATATATATATATATATATATACAGGCTAGGTGAAATCATAAAGTGTGTAAATGGTATGAGTTTGACGGGCATCAGAGACCTTAACCTGTACATACCTGCTGCTTTGAACGGGCAGTTCCTAGGTGATGGTTTGGGAGCAAAACTCACATCAAAGGGTTTCTCAGTTCCAAGACATGGCAGCCTAACGTCGCTGTGTCCAGAGAAAGCCTGGAGTTACTCTGTGTGTGTGTGTGTGTGCTCATGTTTCTGTGTGTGTGTGAGAGAGAGAGAAAGAGAGATAGTTGGGGGCAGGCCCATCAGGGGTACTGCCTCAAACCAAACTAGCCTCCTGGGTGTCCCTGAGCAGTCGGCCATCACCCATAGCCTTGTCTGCCAGAGCAGGCATTGAAATCGCCTCAGGGAACAGCACAGGGCTAGGGACAGGCATGCAGACTCTGGGGGCAGACTGTGGCTTCAAACTCCTGCTCTGCCACTTCCCAGACACATGGCCTTGGGCACAGTCCCCTATCCAGAGAATGGGGACACAACAGTAGTATCTACATCTCATAAGGTTGTTTTGAGGATTAAACAAGCTAGAATTTGTACAGCTGTTTAGAACGGTATCTAGCACAATGTAAGCCTGTATAAGTTGTAGATGGTTTTTCGAGCACCTGTCCCACTCAAAGGCATGGAATTGTATTTCTTAGTTCAATCACTGAGTGATATGAACCCAACCCTAAGGAGGAATACTTAAGCACATCTTCAGAAAAAAAACATAACAGTTGTTCAGAAGCATTATTAAGTTAGCCATCCACAAATGTTATTAGAATAAATCATGAATAATGCGTATGCCTTAAGCAACGTTAAGCCATTAACTTTAAAATTTTTCATTTAGCTTTGTGAAGCATGCGCTATAGAACATAACTACTATAGTAGTAGTTCTTAGCTTGGTCAAGCAGAAAGACCTCTTTAATTGTTTTAAAAACACAGGTTCTCCACAGCTCACTCGCTCGCTCGCTCTCACGCATGCACACGTGTGTGCGTGCACACACACACGCACATGCACATGCAGACACACAAAGGGTAACCTTACTCATATTTTTCTACTTCCCTGCTGCCCACTGACTGAATTCAAGAAAAACTTTAAATAAATTTATACAAAACGTATTTATGTAGAGACAACCAAACAGGTTCTGCGATTTCTCATATTCATTTTCCAAGAGCCTTCCTCAGCTTGGGAGCCACTTTCCTGGAGGAATATATTCATCAGAAGCTAAAAATGTATCCTTGGAGAAATTAAAATACATTAAACTAAAGCTTAGTTAATTCAGTAAAAGTTGAACCCTACCTAGGCTCTTTAAGAGCCTTTACTAGAACTCTGACTTCAAATATAACACTGAATGGTCCCTAAATAAGGAGTCCTGGAGGCTCAGCGCTGAAACTGCTTGACTGCCAACCAAAAGGTCGGTGGTTCAAACCCACCAGCCCCTCCGGGAGAAAGACATGGCAGTGTACTTCGGTAAAAATTTACAGCCTTGGAAACCCTATGGGGCAGTTCTACTCTGTCCTATAGGGTTGCTATTAGTAGGAATTGACTCCATAGCAATGGGTTTGGCTTTGCTCTCAGCTGCTAACTGGAAGGTCAGCAGTTCAGACCTACTAGTCGCTCGGTGGGAGAAAGATGTGGCAGTCTGCTTCCATGAAGATTACAGTCTGGGAAACCCCACAGAGCAGTTCAACTTTGTCCTACAGTGTCGCTACGAGTCGGAATCGACCCAACAGCAACAGGTTTGGTTTCGGTTTTGGCTCTCTACATGTTTACACTGGTTAGGATACAAGCAAGAAGACTTCACAGCAGTATTTCAAGAAATTAAAGGGCGCCCTTTTTTATGTCTTAAATTAGAAGAGCATGCTGGCCTCTCCGCACAATCTTCCACAGTTGGGTTTCAGCATTTTTAATTGTTTACTCTTTCAGGAATCTGACCCATGGCAGCAAAGGCATTAAAGAGAGAAACAGAGATAATTTCATGTCATTTCTGCTGTTCTAGAGATAAGAAAAAGGACCCGAGCTTCCTGGAATTAAAACATATCCGTGGCAACATCCCCGAGCAAAAACACAGAAGCCCAGTGGTGGGGTATTTTTCAGAAGATTCAAAATCCAGGATAACAAGGGCTTCTAGAACCTCCCTTCTGCCGATAGGAATTTCCCCTGTATGACACTCAACACAATCCCAAGCACTGACTTTTGTCCCTCTGACAAAATGTCTTTGTTGTTGTTGCTGTCAGGTGCCATTCAGTCGGTTCTGAAACATCACGACCCTACAGGACAGAGCTGAACTGCCCCATAGGATTTCCAAGGAGCAGCTGGTAGATTTGAACTGCCAACCTTTTGGTTAGCAGCCACGATCTTAACCACTACGCCACCACGGGCTCCAAAACGTCTTTACCACCCACCCACTGCCGTCGAGTCGAGTTAGTGACTGCTATTTAAAACAGATACATCTGAGGAGATCATGTTTAGGAACAAGGTCTTTAATTCTTCTGTGTTTCTCATTCCCTCTGAGACTAAATGTAAATCACCTTTGACATTACTGCATTTTACTAGCACTTTAAAGGAGATTTTTTAATACAGGACAGAAAGTGCAAAATCATGCTACATTATACTCACACATCATGCAAGCTAAATAAAGATAGCTTGCTGATTTCTTAATATAGATTCATCTAAGATTAGGTATGCATCTGCCACCTTCACATGCAGATTGGGGAAAAAAAAATCTTAGGTAAAAATCACACTTGCATTGTAAGTGCTTAGAATTTCACGGTTCATTTAAGAGCCTCACAATCAAGAATTTAATTACGTCAAAAAAAGAATGGCTTCTTCTTAACAGCCAAGATTACATTCTCCCCCCACCCATACATCTTCCCCCACAAAGTGGGTATTTTTCCTTAACCTCTATGGCACTTGACTTCTGACCTATGAAATACGGAAGTTTGCTCGATGATTTTCAGATACGCTCCAGTTGTATCACGCTGTGATTTTAAGATTTCTAGGGACTACTCTGACGAGGAAGCAGAGAGGGAACAGGGCCAAGACACTGGGATCTTGGCCAATTCAATTCCTAAACAAGGGGACATTTCCCATAATGCCAGATGATTGTCACACACAGCACCATCAATGGACTGGCAACTCCTAGCTGAAGACGTTTCTACCAAAACCTCAACTGTGCTTTAACATCTAAACATTTGCCTAACAACATGCTATTCAACAAATAACCGAATCACAAAAAACATGGATTCCTCCCAACCAAGACTTCTGGGTCATGGTATCAGGATGGGCTTAAAACTGATAAAAGCGGATTAATCTATTTGAAAAAAAAAAACAAAAAAAACACTTTTTTTTTAATCTAGAAATGTCTTCCAGGCTAAGTAGCGAGTGTTTCTGCTTTACAAGTTACTATAAATGTACAGTAAAATCCATTATACTGCTTACTTACTTAAATAATTCCCTCAGGTGATGGATAATTGTGGTGTAATAGATTGCTTTTGTGTGGCTTTTGTCACCATAATCCTGTAACTCCCACCCAGGTGACTGGGCAGGACTACGTGATAGGGTAATTGTGGCCCACCATGTAGACTGGACAGTTTTGCCATCCCACTAGGCTTGAAATGAGCCATCCCAGAGGCAGGGGAGAGAAGTTCCCACCACCACCATGGAAGGAGAGACTGGCAGGAGATGATGCAGTGGGCTTGTGGCCCAAGGAGTAAGAAAGTTAAGTGTCTTTAGGCAGAGACTGAGGACCAGGGAGAAGCCTACGCCTGATGCACAAATTTGGGACTCACCATCCTCCACAACCACGTGAGCCATTTCCTTTATATGGTTCATGGGTTCTGTGATAAGCTGTGGCAAATTGGGGAAGCGAAAGAGTACTGAGGGGAGAGGGAGTACTGATGTTGGAGATGACAGAGTGATCAGCAGCTTAGAAAAGTTGGACATTTGGGACTTTAACCTCTGCCTTATCGGAACCACCTTTGTGCTGATCCTTATAAAAGAAATTATTCATTAATAATATTCTGATTAGTTAAACTGAATGCGGTCTAACTGGTGATGAGTCATGTTCCCCCAGCAAACAGAGCCTGAAACAAAAGCTTATGTGCAAGTGGTTTTCCTGGGAATGAGAGCTCAGAGAACAGAAGTACGGGACAGAGGAAGTGAAATGAAGGGGCAAAAACCAACACAAGGATGCATTACTGAGTAGGTCACTTGGGGGTATGTTGCTTGATAGCTGAGGAACTTCATGAAATGCATCTCAGAACCACGCACATAAGAAGAGAAACAGGCAAACATCCATCAGCTTCCATTACTCATTTGTCAAGGTTTGTCCCGTGAGTATCCATTTTCCTGCACTTCCTGCTGACACTTGTGTGAGAGCCTAGTCAGTTCCCACAGGAGTGCAGGACAAAATGAGAGGAGCCCCTGAACCTAAAGCAAGTGGCAGACAGCTCAGGCAGAAGCCAGTAAGCTGTCAGGTTGCACCTATGCGAGGCTGGTCGAAGCCTGTACAGAACTGGTTGCTCAGCAGCAGCTGGAATAAAAGTTAAGGCCAAGAGGATTTAAGTGCACACAAGTGGTAGACCACGTGTATCTGTCGGGATGGGCCAATTATGCTGCAGTAACAAATGGTCCCAAAACTGCAGAGGCTTACAACAACAAAGGTTTATTTCTGGCTCATGTTACAAATCCAACGCACATCAGCTATGGTTCTGTGCCATATTTTCTTCACTCCAGGTCCAAAGATGACAGAGGAACCTATTTCTACTATTGCCACTCATTGTACCTGAGGAAAAGGATTAACTTTGTAAACCATGTACAGTTTTTAATTCTTCCTGGAAGAGATCCACATCACTTCTACTTGCCTTCCTTTGACCAATGCATGTCATATGCCTACTCTTAATTCAAAGGGTTTGGATATACCCTACACGCATGTAAGGATGGGCAGTGCAGGAAGGGTTATTTAGACTTTTCTATCCATCACCTGTTTGTCAATTTGTCATACTGTGGTAGCTTGCGTGTTGCCATGATGCTGGGAGCTATGCCACTGGTATTTCAGATACCAACAGGGTCACCCATGGTAGACAGGTTTCAGCAGAGCTTCCAGACTAAGGCAGACTAGGAGGAAAGAACTAGTGATCTACTTCCAAAAATGAGCCAATGAAAACCCTATGGATCACAACAGAATATTGTTCCGTATAGTGCTGGAAGATGAGCCCCCTAGGTTGGAGGGCACTACACAATAGCCACAACAATTTACTCAAATATGCCGACGATCATGAAGATGGCACAGGCACAGTTTTGCTCTGTTATACACAGAGTTGCTATGAGTCAGGACCAACTAAAACAACAACAACGAATACAATCTATCACACTATGCCTTCATTTTCATGGAAGGGGGTGGGGAAGCCACGAGTAGGAGGAACAATTGACTTTAAGAAACCCTATGCAAATTCTTTCATCATGCCATCTTTTCTTTGAACAAACAGCAGTCCAATATTTATAAATATAAAGTCCCAAACACAGAGGGCAAATGTTTTCCAGCACATTCTATCCAATAAGAAAATGATTTGTAAAAGACGGTTTGTCTGAGGCGGCAACATTTAAGAAAATTATGGAACCATTTATGTCTAGGGGTGTAAAATCACAACATGGGTTTTAATAATATTTAGCAGCATTATCCTATAAGGGATATTGCTATTCTATTAAGATCTTTGAATGGGTTTTCCCTTCTGTGCTTTCTCTCCACTTCCCACTCTCCACTAATCTCTTTTAATTAGCTGTTATTTTTTTTTTTATAGAACTGCCATAACTACATATTTTATTGTATTTATTAAATGAAATTTTATGATTACTGTTCTTAACTATAAGATCAAGCAAGTAAACAATTTTATATGCCCATTATCTAAATTAAGTTGTTTTTAAAGTGTTTTCTGTATATCAGGAAGCCTTTGAAAGAAAATTCATGCTCTCTCCTCACCAACTCCAGCCACCCCCACCTCCCATATCTAATTCTTATTGTTCAAAGACTTCTTATCTTTCAAATCTGTATGTGGGCAAAGATACAGGTTGCACTAAACAAAAGCTTCCTTTTTAGCACACCATGAACAGAAACACATAAACCAAACCAAAAAAACCCATTGCCATCGAATCGATTCCAACTCATAGCCACACTATAGGACAGAAGTAGAACTGCCCCATACGGGTTTCCAAGGAAAGCCTGGTGGATTCGAACTGGTGATCTTTTGGTTAGCAGCGAAGCTCTTAACCACTACGCCACCAGAGTTTCCAGAAATATACAGGGAAGGCAGAATTCTAAGAATGATCTCATTGTTTCTCACCTCATATAATCCCTTCCCCTTTGAGTTAGGTAGAACCTGTGAATATGATATCTCTTCCATGACTAGTTTACATTATATGACAAAAGGTAGATTATTCAGGTTGGTCTAAGTGAGTCCCACGAGCCCTTTAAAAGCATAGTGTTTCTCTGGCTAGGAGAAAGGAAGTAAGACATATTCAAAGCTGGAGAAGAACTCTATGCACCATTGCTGGTTTGAAGATGGAGCAGGGGAAACATGAGAAGAAATGCAGGAGGTCTTTGGATACAGGAAGTGACCCATGGCTAACAGTAAGCAAAGAAATAGGGACTTCAGACCTACAGATGGGAAGAACTGGAATCTTCCAACAACCTGAATGAGCTTGGAAGTGGAGCCTCCAGATAAGATCACAGGTGATCGATACCTGGATTTCAGCCTCATGAAACCCTTAGCAGAGAACCCAATTGGATCTTCTAGAATTTTGGCCTAAGGAACTATGAGATAATAAATGGGTGCTATTTTTAGCCACCAAATTTGTGGTAATTCATTATTCAGCAATAGAAGACCAATACAACATAGAATTGGATTTACCAACTAAGGTGTCCTACCGTTAAACAGGTAAATAATGACTCTTTCCCACCTTCAGAATGTGTACCATTAATTCTCAAGAAAGGAAGGGGATTCACGAGGGGACGGAGACGGGTCACTGATAGAAAGCCAGGACACAATATGGGACAGACAAACGGGAAATATATTTCTGTATCATCTACTATGCTCAGGTTAGGCCACCAACTACTCTAAAAGGGAGGAAAGAGGCAGAGCAACTAAGCTAAACTAAAATGTGCAGAGCCACAGGAGACTGGAATTTGGATACAAGCCACCAATTTTGTTTCCAATTCTTAGTACATGGAGGATAGGAATAGGTGGGAACCAGGAGATCATGAAATTGATTTAAAGATGTCACACTTTTATGCATTTCTCCAATCGTAAATTTACATGCAATTTAGAGTTCAGAAGCATTTACCTGCTGCGGCAGAGGAAACACTGTATGTTCACCTAATACTGCTTTATTTTCCTTTCCCTTGGCATAAAGGAAGACTATAGGTTCCGAGGTTCCCCTACAAACAGGTTGGGCCATTTGATTGAGTTGTGACCAGTGGGATGTAAGCAGAAATAACAGAAGGTGTTTCCAGGCCTCACTCTTAAAAAACATGGCAAGCTAATCTTCAGTTCTCTTCTCCCTGAAGACGCCTTGTGCTGAGATGGTAGATCACCAGGTGGAGGGAGCCTGGATCCCTGAGTCACTGAATGGAAGAGAGTTTCCACCTACCCATACTGGACCTTGCAGGGGCCAGAAATAAATGTCTGTTATGTAAAGCTACTGAGATTTGGGAGCATATTCTTATTACAGCATAGCCCAGCTTATCCTGAATAAAATGTATAAGTATTTTCTCATTTGATGTGATTTAACACGTTTAGACACAGTCTCTTTCTCTTAGGCTTTTTCTTGATTTAGCACAGCACTCAAGCGTTATATATGAATATTAACAAAGAAATTTGAATATCAAATTTGATTAATGTTACCAGAAATTCCTATTCTGACACATCCTGATCTTTACACTAGATGATTTTTACATACACAAATACATACACATACATACACAGAAATTATATACACACATTATCATTTACAGATATATATATATAAAATCCCCAAACTTGAATTATTAATAATAGGGATAATGGCAATCTCCATCTTGCAACGCCAAATTAAAGTGTACTTATACCTCCACCCACCCTGACGCCTTCAAATTGGGCGAAGGGCCTGCCTCTTTGATCTTTTTAACCTCATGTAAGCAATGCCAACCCGGAACAAAAGACAAGTTTAGAAAGCAAACTAGCATTTGTTTAGCAGGGGGAAGGACTCCTGATGAGAAAAATGATTTGCACAAACATTCAGAAAAGGTGTTAACTCTTTACAAACCAGAAGGCACAAGTGGATATCCTGGGCTGTCTAATTCAATCCCCCATTTTTCCCTTTACTTCAAATGAATTTCAAAAGACCTCAGAAGAGACAAAGGGCTAATACATATTCTTCAACGTACAAGATTATAATTAAACTAACGTCTGTTCCAAATTTACTATTATCTATTAAAGAATAAATAATTTTACAGCCCTGTAATGTAGCTCTTAAGCTTTAAATCACTGACCATAACTAATAAGCGGCTTAATAGCAAGAATACCCTAAATAGAGCCACACACACAATTTCACTGAGCGTAAATCATCATCATTTTTAATGTAAAGGCAACAGCAAATCTCTGTAATTACTGGGTGCATTTTGAATCATTTTTATTATTACTGCACTGGCCCCATTAAAAATCCAAAACACTGAACTGCATGGGATATAAAATTGGAATTATGATACACTACAAACCCTAATTGAAATCCATAAATTTTCTACTGGTATTCAGAATTATTTTGCTGCCAAAGAATTTCAGCTATGCAGAATTAATTTTGAAAGCATTTGCTTTGTCTATAGCAATAAGTAAGAGCATTTCACACTGCCAAATTTGGGAAGTAGATTCTGGAGCAAAAGTCTGTTGATTTGCACTTATTCACTCAGGATTTAATATTTCGAAAAGCAAACTAGAAGATGTAAAAACGAAAAAAAAATTAGAATGAAAAATGTCAAGTTGAATGGCATCTGCACTAGGATATAAAGAATGTACCCCTCCCACACCCTGTCACCCATGATAGCGGACTCTAAAGGACACTGTGACAACATTCTTATTCATGTTTACAGGGAAAACAAACACGGGATAATTCACCAAGCTGTTTTAAAGGATGGTGATATTCTAAACATAACTTACGTATAAGTTTAATGGCTAATAACATAATAACTGTCTCTTAAAAATTTCTACCACTCCACTGGCCAATATTTTAGATAACCATGGGTCAAACAGTTTTGCTACACATACAAACTTATGTAAACTACTGTGAGCAGAACTGCTGGTTATGTGGGAAAATCTGTGATAGTATATCTTTTAAGATGTCAGCTATATATTCCATAAATACTGGAGTTCACAAGTATACGTAAATATACTATTTATATCATATGGTTGAGTATACAATTCAGTTATTCTGTTAAGACCAAATTTTCTATATATTAACTCGTTAACTGCCCTAATGTCTACAACAGAGGTCACAAACCTGCAAAGCCTGCAATTTTCACATAATAAGGTTGTTCCACCATGTATGTTGTTATTGTTAGTTGCTGTCAAGTGGATTTCAACTCATGGCAACTCCATGTGTGACAGAGTAGAACTGCTCCACAGGGTTTTCTTGGCTCTAATCCTTACAGAAGCAGATGGCCAGGCCTTTTCTTCCACAGTACCATTGGGTGGGTTCAAACCACCAACCTTTAGGTTAGCAGTCAAGCGCAAACCACTTGCACCACCAAGGAACCTCTGTTCTTCCATGTTGTTGTTGGGTGCCATTGAATCGATTTCAACTTATAGCAACTCCATGTGACAGAGTAGAACCGTCCCATAGGGTTTGCTTGTCTCTAATCTTTACAGAAGTAGACTGCCAGGTCTTTCTCATACGGTTGGGTTCCAACTGCCAACCTTTTGGTTAGTAGCTGAGTGTTTAACCTTTCCTGCTACCAGGGCTCCCTGTGCCACCATAGGGAGGCTTTATATACATTATTATTTTTTATTCATAGTAAACTGGATTCTTAAGGGCTTTAATCTCCTTTCAGTTTCTTAATTTTAAATATATCTTTTCTATTATAGACTTCTGGTTCTCCTTTGCACATTCCTTTACTTATATTTCACACTTCCCTGGCATGCCTCCACTCCTCCCAGTCCATATCTACTTGACTCAACTCCATTCTTCATGCTATAAATTCCTAGATCACCCCACCCTCAAGAATACATTCTCTCTATTCTGAATCATTAGTTCTTTTAATAACCACCCTGATTTCTTTGCTGCCTTAAGCTGTCATTTAACTTACATTTAATATTTCACAAAGATATGTCCTTCATCACTGAGATCATATCAGTGCCAAAACTTTAAAGAAAATTATCCATAATTCTAAATACCTAACATTCACATAATTTCACAGCTAGGCGTCCTTTCTCAAATTATGTCTACCTAAATACTGTATATTCTGGTAGCAACACCCAGTTTGGCTTTAAGCCAATCAAAAAACCCCATATGCATATACACACATGCTAATACAAAAGGTTCAGATAGTTATTTTAATTAATTTTTTTCTCACTTCTATGTAAATTCAACTATGGTCTATAATTCCAATCTTGCTCTTATTAGAACTTTCTGCAGCAGTGGAGTCTTGTCTGACATGATATTCTCATTTTAAATTGTAAAAATACTTCTAGATATTTAAAGCTATGCTTTTAAGAAAATCAAGGCAAGCGAGGGCAAAATTACACATTTTTCAATAGAGAAAAAGAATTTTGCAGCGAGAAGGAATGTGACTTCGATCTTGATTTTGTTATTCTATGATCCTGGGGCATGAGCTCGATGGTTTAAAAAAATGGGAAAGGAAAGTGGGGTTAGAAGGCTCCAATCAGGGGTTTTCAAACCCTGCTCCTCAGAGGTGCCCTGGCCTGCCTCGGGAGAGCTCATTTCTGCTCTTTCCCCCAAACATTCACCCAGATAAGCTACCTTTAACTGTTTCAGAGTTTGGAATTCCTTATTAGCTTTTGCTTCAAAAAGAGTTCCACTCGGGGGAGGGGGGGAAAAAAGGAAGTATCTAGTACCTTCACCTCTGACATGGCATATCTCTGCAAATGCTCTCATTTTATATAGAAAAATAAAAAGAGGCTGAAAGATCAAAGGGCTTGTCTCCCTCATGGCCCAAAATGACACTAACTAATGGCAGAACAGGCAGCTGAGCTCCATAGTCAGCTCCCAGTCCTTCCCCTCCCTCCTCAGTGTGCAGGTCGGTCCCCGCACTGGTGGTGAGGGGTGACCTACCTCCCAGGCCCACACTGTGGTTCAGGCTGAGAACTTACACTGGGGGTTTCTACATCCTGCCAGGCTCGTCAGGCCTCTCCTCTCACTGCCTTCTGCTGGCACTGAGGTTCCTGCAAACCCTGCGGTCAGCGGTAGAATTCTCACCGTCCATGCAGGAGACCTGGGTTTGATTCCCAGCAAACACACCTCCTGCTTAGCCCCCACTTGTCTCAGCGGAGGCTCGCACGTTGCTATGAGGCTGAGTGGGTTTCAGCGCAGCATCCACACTAGGAAGGGAGGTCTGGTGATCTACTTCCAAAAATAAGCCAGCGAAAACCCTATGGTTCACAACGGTCCAATCCGCAATTGATCATGCGGATAGCACAGGACTGGGCAGGAGGAACAGACAGTGTTTCGGTCCGTTGTGCGTGGGGTTGCCATGAGTCGGGAGCAGTCTCAACGACAGCTAACAACAACGATTTTCTTGATTTCAGGCTGAGAGCTCACCTGAGCTCTGAAATGCTTGATCAAAAGTGGGTTTTCCATGAAGCTAAAGCCTCAGAGCCTCTTTCTTGCCTGGGCTCTTCCCAAGCTTTTTACCTAACTTTGTATTATTTTCCTTAAAAAGGCCCCTTAAATTTTATAAGCTTCTGTCCCTGTAAAACCTGCATCTACCCATGGGCTCAGTGGATTGACTGTACCTGAGCCTAAGCTCGGAACGTGCTTACCTTCCCTCTGGTAGCGGAGCCAGCCTCCTTCCCAGCCAAAGGTCTGGCCGGATTCCTGAGGCCATGGCAGCACTGGGTTTCCTAAACCATACAGGAAATTCAGCATGGAAAGGAAATTATGACTGCTCCTTCCAATCTCACTCAGATAATTTACAAAAATTAACCTTTCCTACCAAGAGTTCTAAAAACATTTATAATAATAAGGTATCCTCAGTGGTGGGCTGCTAAATGTTTAACAACTGGCTCTCCTGGGGAAAAAAATGTATGCATATATACACATTCATAAACTTATTTTAATTCTACTGATACAGTGGATGTGTAGCATACAATTTATAATAAGGAATAATGAACTCAATTGTAAATTCCATACACCTACTTAATTCCTATAAAATACTTCTGCTGATTTTTGTTGAACTCTTGTACGGAAAACCAGCCTGTGGTTGCAATAGTGAGCATAGGCGTGACATGACTGTTGGTTGATATGTTTGCTTACCCTCAAGTGCAGGATGACAGTGGAGGAAAGTGTCCTCCAGGAAACATTTCAACCAGTGCAACACTCACGGGTCCTGAGGGCTGAAGAGTCAAATAAGACATGGGCCTGCCTTCATATCTTACAGAAGTAACAAGACTTAGAACAGTCATTAACCTACTAGATACTGTAATTTCGAAGCAGGATATTTTAAATGCTTAGCCAAACTCAGTTCTACAATTTGCATAGTCATAAATGATTATTCCAGTTGTAGTATTTGTTTTTGTTGGACTCATAGCAACCCTACGTATAACAAAATGAAACACTGCACACGGTCCTGTGCCATCCTCACAATCATTGTTATGCTTGAGCCCAGGGTTGTAGCCACTGTGTCAATCCATCTCATTGAGGGTCTTCCTCTTTTTCACTGAAACCTCTACTTTACCAAGCATGATGTCCTTCTCCAGGGACTGGTCCCTCCTGATAACCTGTCCAAAGTACGTGAGATGCAATCTCACCACTCTTGCTTCTAAGGAGCATTCTGGCTGTACTTCTTCCAGGACAGATTTGTTTGTTCTTTTGGCAGTCCATGGTATATTCAATATTCTTCGCCAACACCATAATAATAACAGATTCATATAAGGAGCCCTGGTGTGTAATGGTTAAGTGCTTGGCTCTTAATCAACAGGTCAGCAGTTCAGACCCACCAGTGGCTCCAAAGGAGAAAAACCTAGAGATCTGCTCCCATAAAGGTCACAGGTCAGGAAATCCTATGGGGCAATTCTATTCTGTCATATACGGTCTCCACGAATTGAATCGACTTCAAGGCACACAACAACAACATAGATTTCATATGTGGACTGGCCTTTAGTCACATAAACAGGATAAAAGTGCTTTTTTCTGAAACACTAGAACAAAAATTGAGGGTTTTAGAGCATAAACAATGTCTTTTATCTCTAAAACAGGGTGAAAAATCCCTGACAGTTGAAATGTCCTGGGATAACTGACATATATACACTGGTTCTGTTATACAAACTTCTTAAGCCAGAAGGGATCTATAGTAGAAAAAAAGCATATGTTTTATAAACAGGACAGTACACTACAGGTAAGACAGGAGTTTACAATTTTAAATGAGGCTTAATTCTAAGTGAAAGTAAGCCAGGTTCAGAAGCTACCTTGGATTAACTGGGATCTGTGTATCAAGGTTTTGTAATTCTCAGAAAAATGGATTAAGACATCAAATAGTAGAAACTGCAAGAAAGGCTCATTATGCCAACACCCTGGGCTCCAGGGTCAGAACACTCCTCCTCACCCTGTGTCTGGGAACCACTGGCCAGGCATCGCCTCTGCTCCTCACCTCCACCCCAAGCCACTTGGCAGCCCTCATGATTCAGCAGTTATGGGAAGTGCTCTGTCTTCAAGGTTTGTGTCTCACTGATTGCCCTGTTTATTAATTTTAATCACACAAACCTCAACAATGACCACAAAGACAGAAAACAAAACCACAAGAGTAAGCCAATTGTGGCTGAGGAGTCAGGGGCTGGAGCTAGATGGCATGTCTCCAAGATGCCAGGGGAAGGAGCTGCGGTGCCCCAGAGGGCATTGTGGGCTGCTTCACTTTGTACTTCTCAGCAGAGAGGAAATTGGAACTGACATGTTGTATCACTTAGAAAAAAGCTGTCTGCACCTGCCTCCTGCATACTACACACACACCCTGCTCCGCGAAGGTGCATCCCAACAAGTGAAGTGTGTATGTGTGTGTGTGTGTGTGCACATGTGCATGTGCTAGTCAACTAGCACTACTATAACAGAAATACCACAACTGGTTGGCTTTAACAAAGAGAAATTTATTCTCTCACAGTCTAGAGGTCTGAATTCAGGGCATCAGCTCCAGGGAGAGGCTTTCTCTCTCTGTCAGCTCTGGAGGAAGGTTCTTGTCATCAATCTTCCCCTGGTCCAGGAGCCTCCCAGCACAGGGACCCTGGGTCCAAAGGACACACTATTCTCCTGGCTCTTGTTTCTTAGTGGTATGAGGTCTCCCGGTCTCTCAGCTCACTTCTCTCTTTTATATCTCAAAAGAGATTGGCTTAAGATACAATCTACTCTTATAGATTGAGTCCTGCCTCATTGACATAACTGCCGCTAATCCCACTTCATTAATATCATAGAGACGGGATTTATAACACACAGGAGAATCATATCAGATGACAAAATGGTGGATAATCACACAATACTGGGAATCATTGCCTAGCCAAGTTGACACATCTTTTGGGGGGACACAATTGAATCCATGACATTTCATCCCTTGGCCCCCCCAAAATTTATGTCATTGCCACATGTAAAACATATTCACCCCATCATATCATAACAAAAGTCTGAAATCAACTCCAAGTCCAAAATTCAAAACTTCACCTGTTAAATCTAGAATACAAGTTATCTGCTTCCAAAGTACAATGGTAAAACAGGCACAAGCTAGACATTTTCATTACAAATGGAGAAATTGGCAGGAAAGGAGGGATAACAGGCACCAAGCAAGTCAGCAGAACACATTAGCCCTCAGGGATTGAAGATAATCCTCTGTTCTCTGAGACAATTTACACAATGGCCCTGCCCTCCAGGCTCTACATATTAGCCACACTCTCTGGGTTCTGGGTGGAGGCCCCTCTGCCCCTCTGCCCTGAGCTTCAGCACCACCTTCCAAGTTCACTGGAACTGCAAATGCATGAATATACACTCCCTCGCGCGCGCACACACACACAGAGCTTGGTGGTAGGCTACTGTCTTGCCTAAAACCATTGCTCACCTAATGTGAATGTGATCCCTGATCATGTCACCCCTGTTTATAGTTAAAAATCTAAGGTTAATTATGACCAAATAGAAATTTTAAACACCAACAGCAAATATACCCCTTCCTGCGACAAAACCTCTTAATAGTTTGATAGTTTTGCTTGTTTTCCTTTTTTTTTAATTTTAGCAGCACCTAAATATCAGAAAAATATTTCCCTGAATATGGTAAAGAATAATCCACTTTAAAGAAAAAAGAAAGACCACCATAAGAAAAAATACTTAGGAATCTCAACTGTATGTATTTTCAAATGTTCTCGCAAACCATCTCTAAAACCAATAAACCCTTTGCAGCAACTTTATTCCTTTAAACACACAATACAAATCATAGGTATCTCAGTTACTATTTGCATTGTATAAATGCAAATTCTGAAAGAATTAATGATAATATTCAAAAACAGTCTTGTAAAGTATTTATAAGTGCCCAACCCATTTTACTAGGTTATTTCAAAACTACTAAGAAAATAAACGGATTGAAAGCATTAACAATAAACTGTTAGAGTCTAAGGTGGACATGAGTGACACAGAAGGTACCAAGGTCCAAGAAAATCATTACTGATGAGTTTATTCAATGTTTTCTAGCAGCGCTCTACTTCCTTTGTGCAAACCTCCTGGAAGGCTCCTGATAAGTTTATCTACAATGAAGTGATAAAAGTGTCAAATCATTCTCTATCTTAACAACAGGAAAAAACAAAAAAAAAACTCTTATCTGTATGTTTGCCTCATAAGTAAGGCAATGAAAGTTTACACTATTAACTGAAGAAAATGTTCACTCATAAAAGATAAATACACCTAAGTTACATTTAAACTGGTATGGGTCAATTTGTCGGCCTAAGGCCAAGAGAAGTTATTCTTGAATAATGCTGACGTATTCCTGTTGCTGCAGTCAATTCCGACTCACAACAACCCTAAAGGACAGAGAAGAACTGCCCCATAGGGTTGCCCAGGAACAGCTGATGGATTCAAACTGCGGAACTTTTTGGGTAGCAGCTGAGCTCTTAACCACTGAGGCACCAGGACTCCAATGCTGGGGTATAGAAAAGAATAAAAAGTTGACTTTATTTGACAGGTTTACAGAACAATATTTATGATATTTTGAAAACATCTGGATATTTGGAAAACATTTGGATATTTTAAGAACATTTGAAATATATCATTGCCAACCTGAGGAAAACTATTTCCTTGATTTATATAAATATAAGGGCACACAAATATAATTTGCTAATAGTTCTATTGTTAACATGCCTGTGAACAGACGTGCTATTTTCATCTTTAATTATAGCTAACGTTGAATACATAATGGATTAGTTAACTTACTGAGTGCTTACTATGTACCAGATACTACGGTAAGCGTTTCATAGGCTTTTCTGATTCAACCCTCAGAACAGTCTTGTGTGGTAGGAAACATTACTATTTTCGATTTATAGATTAGGAAACAGAGGCAGAGAAAGGTCAAGTAATCTGCCTGAGGTCACACAGATCAAAAGTCATGGAGTCAGGGCCATCTGACTTGTGAGCTTGGGGGCTTGTCAGTGGTATAGTCTGACATTTGTTTAGTTGGTTATTCTCTAGTAAATGTCACACAAATGTGCTACGGAGTCATGAGCACCCTTCCAGGCTTACTTAAACCTACTGGGATGTAGCCAGGTCCTGGATCTGGCAGAGGCTGAACTCTTCGGAAGGGATCACCTTCACAAGGCAAAAATCTAGTTTCATCAGTTTTTGAACAATAAGCCACATTAAATCTGAGATTCGAGTACAAATTCCAACCGTATTTGATGCCAATTGACTTAGCCCAACAACACGGCTTCCTAAGTCAGCCAGTATAGCAGGGATAACTCCTTAGGTCAGCGGTTTTAAGTACACGTTCCACCCTTGCAGGAATACCCTGTTCCTGAGCGCGCCTGCCTGGCAATGCCAGGCGACCAGGAACCTGTGAGGTACCCATGGGGCTCCTTGAGTATTTCCAAAAGCTTCAGCAAAATCAGACATTCATTCTCCACATTCACTGTTGGTGCTGGGCTGGAATTACATCACCTCAGTCTGGTAACGGGAGTCCCTAGAAGGTACCAGTGATTAACGCACTAGGCCGCTAAGTAAAAGGCTGGAGGTTCAAGTCCATCCAGAGGCACCTCAGAAGAAAGGCCTGGTGATCTACTTCTAAAAATCAGCCAACAAAAACCCTACGGCGTTCTACTCTGACACATGTGGGGTCATCATGAGTCAAAATCGACTTGACCGCAACTTTTACTAGTTAATCTGGCAACTCTTACTTTCTTTTTCTCAGGAGCTGTGTCTTCTTAACAAGCTATATGCCTTTGATTAATAAAAACAGGAAAACAAATTATCACCAGAGTGATATAACAAAGTATTTCATACCCACGTCCCCAAAATGGAGGCAGTACGGTGGGATACAACAAAAGGACTGCCCGTGGATGAAGCGATTAGGAACTCCTGAGGAGAGAATGGGAAAGAAATCAAAGAACAGTGAAACTATGAAGGAGCTTTGTAAAATAAACTGGATTACTGTATTTTTATGCTAAGAACGTGCGCCGTCCATGTTTGTCAACTGAGTGCTCCCACCTTGAGGTATTCTCATATGTATTTTTTTTTAGAGCAACATGTAAAAAAAAATTGGCATGGGGCACTTATGAAAATACCTTGCACGCCAAAGGGGCAGTTGGCAAACAAACACAGAAGGTGTGTGTTATTTTCGTAAAAATATGGTAGGTAATTCGCCAGGTCAAATATATTTGATAGGTTCTCGAGTCAATGGAATAAACTATAAACGTATCAGCACTGCAGGCAGGATCTACAACAACCCAGCCCAGCCCTTTGCTTCTTACACCTTATAACCACTGACCCCCTCTACCAGTACCCACCACGGACCACCCCCATATCTTGTACCTCTTTTCTCTGAGATTTTTGCTTATGCTGTCAAATATTTGTAGCAATGTGCTGAATATACAAAAGCTTATAAAATGGACAAGATCCTTATGGAACTTAGAGTCTAATTCTCTCAGCACTCAGCATCTAGTACCCAGTTCAAGTTCCATACCAAACCAAAAACTAAACCCACTGCCATGTCGATTCTGACTCATGGCGACCTTACAGAACAGACTAAATCTGCCCCATAGGGTTTCCAAGGAGCACCTTGCAAATTCGAGTTGGCAGACTTTTTTGGTTAGCAGTCGAGCTCTCAGCCACTCATTTGTATTTCATTTTGGCAATCACATTATGCTGAAATGTTATATTTATTTAAATGCATAGGTATATACATATGCATACACATGTACGTAAGTGTAAATATATATACGTATATATATACTTATGTGTATGTGTGTATAGACAGATGGGGCCCTGGTGGTACAGTAGTTAAGCATTTGGCTGCCAACCACAAGATTTTAGCAGTTTGAATCCACCAGCCACTCCTTGGAAATCCTATGTGGCAATTTTACTGTGTTCTATAGGGTCACTATGAGTCAGAATTGACTCAATGGCAATGGGTGTTGGTTTTTGGGTAGGGTGGGAAGGTGGATGGGTGGATGGATAGACAGACAGACAGACAGGCAGAAACATTTCTCCAGATAATAAATTCCATTAGGGCACAGTTTATACTTTTATCTGTGCATCCCTCACATAACAGTGCTTTGCTCATACTTGGTGTTCAATAAATATTTGGTGAATGTAGTAATAATTTTAATTAATAATAATTAGTAATATGCTAAGGTGCAGTATTAAAAAAAGTATGAAGCTCACCAAATCTAAGCCTACAAAATGCTAACTTTACAGCCTTTCCCCTGCAAACTGTTGCCCATTCCCCCTGCATATGTTCATGCCTTTAGCTGAACCGCAACAAGCCGGGTTCATCATGTCTGATCTCTGCCCCAGCAGTTCATTTCTAGCAGGCCATTTTAGGAGTGTGGTGTGTAGGTGACATTGATGAAATGTCAAAAAGCCACAAAGTGTGATCTCTGTGGTACGTCCAAGGATAATGGCCAGAAGGTTAGGCCTGTACCTGGTCATTGGAATTTAAGACTGGTTTAGAGACTGATGTCTTAACCACCACTATAAAACCATCTGGTTGTCCACAAGTTATGCTGGCTTTCTGGGCTGTGTTTCCTACCTGCGTGTAAGTGTATCAAGTGACTGATCCTGCTAAGGACACAGAATTTGTCAAGCACCTTCAGGGATGCTGGCAGTAACCAGTGCCTCCCTAAAATACACTAGCAAATATTGCTCCCCCCATCAGACTATGACACCGGAGTTGGCTGATTTTGCCCTGCAGTAACCAATGATTATGGTTCATAGCTAGCAACCAGCTGTCCGTCAAATCAACTCCAACTCATGGCTACCCAACGTATGTCCAAGTAGAACTGTGCTCCAGTGGGTTTCCAATGGCTGGTTTGTTAGAAGCAGATCACCAGGCCTTTCTTCAAAGGAGCCTCTGGGTGAACTCAAATCGTCAACCTTTCTGATAGCAGATGAGCACATTAACCGTTTGCAGCACGCAGGGACTCCTCATGGCTCATACCCTAGTTATTATCTGGATTACTCTCTTTAAAAGGTTGATGGCTGTGGCTTATTTTAAGTTTCACCCGTCCACTGAGACTCATAACTATGCCAAGTCACAAATGGGTCATATCTCTCGAACTTCTAGCTACCTACACTTTGGATAGCAGTTTATAGGTTCACTAAAAGACCAAATACCATTCATGCAGATTCAGTTCTCTTCCAGGATTTTTTTTTCTCTTGTATTAGTGTTTCATGGACTTTAAAAAATATATTCCCAGTCCCAGACAGGCCAAACTGATGACACCATTGCCTACCAGGCATCTAGAGGCCAATCCTTTATAAGATACGTGCTTTGTGAATACTCTCTCCCGGTCTCTGGCTTGTCATTTTATTTCCTTAGCCATGTATTTCAAATGTATGTTAGGATTGTATTTTTTAAAACAAACTTTACTTTTAAAAGCCACTTTAATTTGCAGATAAGCTGTGTATATAATACAGGGAATTCCCATATCCCCAATTTCCCATATTATTAACATCTTACATTAGTATGGCATATTTGTTACAATTAATGAACCAATACCAATACATCATTGTTAACTAAAGTCCATACTTTATTCTGATTTCCTTAGTTTTTACCTAATGCCCTTTTCCTGTTCCAGGATCCCACGTCACATTTAGTCATCACATCTCCTTAGGCACCTCTTGGCTGTGAAGGTCTCTCAGTCTTTCCTTGTTTTTGATGACCTCAGTGGCTTTGAGGAATACTGATCAGGTATCGTACAATGTCCTTCAATAGGGATTTTTCTTATGTTTTTCTCATGACTATACTGGGGTTCGGCATAAGTTGTGCTGAGTTATAGTGTTTCTGGCATGACTTCAATGCTAGGGAACCAACAATATATACTAAATAATATATTCAAATACTATTTAAGGTGTCTTTAAATAGAAACACACATAAAACAAGGTTATATATTGATCAGTTGATGAAAATGTTGTGACCAGAGGCTCACACATACCCAATCCTGTATCTCCCCTAGGAGCAATGAGCAATGGTCCTGTATTCACTAATTCAGCATTCATGGCAGCTTTGTACAACATAACTACCAGAAATAACTAGAGTTTATGGTATATTCATTTTCTTTCAGTTAAAAAATATTTTCTAACTTCCATTGTGATTTCTTATTTGATCCATGTGCTATTTAAAAGTGTTATTTAGTTTCTAAGTATTTGGGGATTTTCCGGGTATCTTTCTGTTACTTGTTTTTAGTTTAATTTCCTGGGGTAAAAAAAAAAAACAAAACATAGTTTGTATTATTTTAATCCTTTTAGATTAATTGAGACTAATCTTATGACTACTATATGGTGTTTGGAAACCCTGGTGGCGTAGTGGTTAAGTGTTACAGCTGCTAACCAAGAAGTCAGCAGTTCGAATCCGCCAGACGCTTCTTGGAAACTCTGTCGGGCAGTTCTACTCTGTCCTATAGTGTCACTATGAGTCAGAATTGACTCGACAGCAGTGGGTTTGGTTTTTGGTTTTTATATGGTGTTATCATGAGGAATGTTCCATACCCATCCCACTGCCGTCGAGTCAATCTGGACTCATTGCAACCATACAGGACAGAGCAGAGCTGCCCCAGGAGGCTTCCAAGGCTGTAAGTCTTTACAGAAGCAGACTGCCACATCTTTCTCCCATGGAGCAGCCTGTAGGTTCAAACCGCCAATCTTTTGGTTAACAGATGAACGATTTAAGCACTGTGCCACCAAGGCTCCTGAATGTTCCATACACCCATGTTGAGTGGCATGTTCTGTAAATGAATATTAGGACAATTTGGTTGACAGTCTTATTCAAGTCTTTTATTCCCTTACAGATTTTAATCTACTTACAGTATCAATTACTTAAGAGAGGAATATCGATATCTCCAACTATAATTATCTTTTGTTTATGTTTCCATTTAATTCAATCAGCTTTTGTTTTACGTATTTACAAAATATTAGGTGATTATTAGGTGACCACAGCCTTCAGTACGGATTGCACCTCAACATAAAGAAAACAAAAATCCTCACAACTGGACCAATAAGCAACATCAATCACAATAAACGGAGAAAGATTGAAGTTGTCAAGGATTTCATTTTACTTGGATCCACAATCAACAGCCATGGAAGCAGCAGTCAAGAAATCAAAAGACGCATTGCAATGGGTAAATCTGCTGCAAAGGACCTCTTTAAAGTATTGAAAAGCAAAGATGGCACCCTGAAGACTAAGGTGCACCTGACCCAAGCCATGGTATTTTCAATTGCATAATACGCATGTGAAAGTTGGACAATGAATAAGGAAGACCGAAGAAGAATTGATGGCTTTGAATTGTGGTGTTGGCGAAGAACATTGAATATACCATGGACTGCCAAAAGAACGAACAAATCTGTCTTGGAAGAAGTACAACCAGAATGCTCCTTAGAAGCAAAGATGGCGAGACTGCATCTTACAGACTTCAGACATGTCAGGAGGGATCAGTCCCTAGAGAAGGACATCATGCTTGGCAGAGTACAGGGTCAGTGGAAAACAGGAAGGCCCTCAATGAGGTGGACTGACACAGTGGCTGCAACAACAGGCTGAAGCGTAACTGTAAGGATGGTGCAGGACTGGGAGGATGACGCAGGACTGGGCAGTGTTTCATTCTGTTGTGCACAGGGTCGCTATGAGTTGGAACTGACTCGAGGGCACCTAACAACAACAACATCAGGTGATTACACGGTAAGGACTGTTAGGTCTTCTTGATGAATTGACCCCTTTGTTATTATTCTATGTCCCTCTTTATCCATGGTATTACTACTTTTTCTGATACAGCCATACTAGCATTCTTTTTATTAGTGTTTGCAGCGATACCTGTATTTCCCGCTTTTGCTTTTAACCTACCTATGTTTTTATATGTAAAATGGATTTCTTGTACATATACTTGGGCCTTGCATTTTTTATCCAAAGTAACAATGTCTGTCTCTTACTTGGTATATTCAATGTAGTTATTTACATTTAATGTGATTGTTGACATGGTTGGATTTTCAATCTACTATCTTGCTATTTGTTTTTTATATGTGCCAAGTGTTCTTTGTTCCTTTTTTCTTTCTCCACTCTATTAGAATTAGTGCTTTTGATGATACATTTTATCTTCATTAATTGACTTGCCGTATCTTTAATATGTAGTGATTGTTCTGGGGTTTAGAATATTCACCTTTAATATCACAATCCACCTTCAAATAACATTTTATGACTTAACGTATTGGGTAAGAATCTTAGAAGAGCATCTTTCTATTTTTACCTTTCCAATCCTTGTGCTACTTCTGACATTCATTTGACTTCATCATGAGTTAAAAAAAGAAACTCACAAAACATTGTTACAATTTTTGCTTTAGACATCCAATTGTTTATTCAAGAGCTTAAAATAATAATGTACTTTTTTTTATCTCTACCCACATTTTACCGTTCATGGCACTCTTCTTTGGGGAGATCCACATTTCCACCTACTACCACACTCTTCTGCCTGAAAGATCTTCATCTAACATTTCTTTTCATGCAAGTCTTCCCACAATCAACTCAATGAGTTTTCATCTGACTGGGTGCATATTTTTCACCTTCATTTTCCCTGGTTATAGAATTCTTGGTTGGCAGGTGTTTTATGGTTTTGTTTTGTTTTGCCCTTTCAGTACTTAAGATTTCGATCCATTACCTTCCTGCTTGCACAGCTTCTGAAGGAATATATATTGTAATACTTACAGTTGCTCCTCTGCACGTAGTATTTCTTTTCTCTGTGGATACCTTCAAGATTGTCTCTTCATCTTTCAGTAGTCTGACTATGATGTGTCCAGGTGTTTTCTTCCTTATATTTACTATGCTGGGATATTTATGAGCTTCTTGAGTTTGAAGTTAGTTTTACCACTTTAATTTTGGAAAAACTCAATCATTATCTCCTTCAAACACTGCTTCTTCCTCGTTCTCTTACTCTTCTACTTCTAGAACTCCAATGACACATATGTTAGACTACAGTTCTTGGTTGCTCTCCTCTTTAATCGTCTTTTTTATCTTTTATATCTTTGTGTTTCAGTTTGGATAATTATATTGACCTATATTCAAGTTCACTGATTCTTTCCTCAGCTGGATTCAGTCTGCTGATAAGCACACAGAATGAATACTCTCTCTATTTTGGATACTATGTTTTTTATTTCTAACATTTCCATTTGATTCTTTTTCATAGATTCTATCTCTCTGCTGAAATCAGCCACCCTTTCATGCATATTTTTCTTTTCCTCTAGCCAATTTAAAGTTCCTATCTGACAGTTCCAACATTTGGGTTATTCCTGGGTCTGGTTCTGTTCACTGTCTTTTTTCTCAATAGGTCATTATTTTTTCTCTTTATCTTTTGTGCTGTGTGATTTTTAATTAAATGCTGGACATAGTATTTAAAAGAACAGCAGTGACTAAGGTGAGTTGAATTTATTTCTGGAATAGGCATATCTCTTCCGCCGTCAGGCCATTACTATGGCTGGTTGAGTCAATCTGAAGAATTGTTTAGCTTGGTTTGGAGTTTTGTTGTCACTATAGCAACTTTCAGTGCAACAAAGACTTCAAATTCTTCCAGTGTGGACTGCAGTGACCCTGTGTTTAGTATGAGGACTGGGGGTAACATTCCTTGGCTCCTGCCCTACAATTAGCTTCCAGAAGGCTCTGTACACCTGTGCAACAGAGGGTGGCTCTTTCTATGCTCTTGCTCCTCCTCCAGCTTCAGACTTGTTATTCTGTGTAAGGTTCATGATGGGACCAAAAGGGGTTTTCTTGATTCTCCTGCTCTGACCTGTCTTTGACAGACCCCATGTACCTGAGCCTCAGGAGTAGGGCTTTCTCAGCATTCCTATCCCTTCTACTCATGCATGACAGTCAATCTCAACCTTGTATTGTTTATCGGTCTTAGGTTCAAGGCTGTCCCTCCCCAGATATAGCCGATCACTACAAATCATATCCAAGGCACAACTCAGCTTCCCATCCCTCCTTCGGTACAGTTAATTTTTATCTAGTGTCAGTATCGGCCTGGAAGAGCATGTTTTCTATCCCTATCCCAATAACTGCCAATCTCTGCCTGCATCCAGGTGTCTGGGCAGGTTTCCTGTCTACCCTCCACCTATGACAGCTTTGTATCCTCTAAGAAAAGAGTCTGGAATACAGGTAGATTTTTGTGTCTATCCCCTAAGGGTAGTCAATAACCACCTGCACTCCTGTGCCACTGAGGGGCTCTCTCTGGCTTCTTGCCCTGCCCCACTCTTTCTCAAAAGTACCTAGTAGAGGCCACATATGGTACAGTTGACAAGTGGATGCAGGCTATCTTCGTATCTGAGGTTCCCAGGAATTTTAAAGTGTCACACTAGCCCATGTTTGACCTTCAAAAATTCACAAAGTTTTCATTGTTCTTTTTTTTCATATCAGCCTTGATTACTGCCAACCCTCCTCTTGTGCTCTGCCAATGGCAAAATGATACACTCTTCCTTCTCTCCTTGGAATTTAGACCACTAGACTGCCTTTAGACCTCAGCTCTCTGCTTAAAAATATATCATTTTGTATATTACCTTTTATTCATTGTTAAAGTGGGAACAAAGTTTTCTTGTGGCATTCAACACCCTAAGTGAAAGCAGAACTCTAGAGTTCAGTATTACTTAAAGCAAGTTACTAACCCTATAGGTCATTACAGCATAATCAAATGCTTTCTCATTATTTTGAAATTCCCTTTTCCTTTTTTCAGATTCCAGGAGGCTGCTGTTCAATATGGAAGTCCTCTGTTCACACTCAAATGATCTGAAGGTATCCTTGGCCTATTCCCATTAAAACATACATGATAATAGAGCATCTTACTGGAACTGTACAATATGAAATTCTTCACAACAGGCAATTCCTTCTTTTACAATTAAGGCCAAGAAGGGATCCTGCTTCCCAAGTTTATAATGGGTGTTCGCTGAATTTCAATTATTTATTCTTAATTTTCACAGCAAAATAAGACCATTAAAATACATGAGTTTAAGCAAAGGGAACACTTATTACAAATGAAAGCTGATTTTTTAAATAAATAAAACAAGACATTAAAAAAAAAAAAAAAAACCTTGTTGCCATCAAGTGGGTTCTGACTCTTAGCGACCCTGTACGACAAAGAAGAACTGCCCCGTAGGGTTTCCAAGGAGCAAATGGTGGATTGGAACTGCCAACCTTTTGGTAAGCAGCTGAGTTCTTAACTACTGCACCACCAGGGCTCCAAAACAACACATAGATGCAAAAAAAAAAAAAAAAAAAGTGTCTTTGAAAGTAATTTTTGTTGGGAGACTATGCTTCATACAAAAATGGAGCCACATACATGATCGAGATATTAATGCATCAACTCCCCCGGAAATACTCATACCTAAGAAAAACAGCCTCATCCCTTTGTGGTCACATTTTTTTTTATTTGATTGCTTGGGATTTGGGACTAAATATAGGACTGCCTGCTAGCTAACTTATCTATGAAAAGGGCTTTCAACTGTTTCTAAATCCTCCTTCAAATGCCTCATATGTCATTATGGATACTCAAAAACTGTGCTGGAGGCTATGAAAGCAGATGAAAATAACTTCTAGAAGTACCATGAGCAAGAAAAGAATCATTTTATTAAATGCCTGGTTCCCATATTACTCTCCATCTTATATAAAAGAAGGAAAGCCTTAGATCTTAAGACCTTATCATAGACTAAAATAACGAGGTATGAATTCAGCAAAGACTTTAATATGGTAAAAACTCCTGAAGAGTTGAACCAAAAAGAACCAACATTTGTTCTGCATGGTATGCAGCATCGTGGCAATCCCTCATAGTTAATGACGGCTAGTGATTTCATCATCTTATAATTAAACATGGTACCATACACAGGATGCTCAAGTTTTAATAGGAGCTGCTATCACCAAATTAGTGTGATTTAATTTATAGCGGATTTTCTATTTGGTCTCCTTTTGTAGATTAGTAGTTATATATTTATAATACATGCTGAAAGAATGAAGGAATTTTCCTTGTCTTAAATCAAATGTAAAATATAGATTCATTCTACTACAACGTCTTTGAAATTTAAACTGATTAGTATGCTACTGAATAAAAAATAAAAATCTCTGGAACATTTCTACTCTCTATCCCACACCTAGAACCCTGGTGGTGTAGTGGTTAGAGCTACAGCTGCTAATCAAAAGGTCAACAGTTCAAATCCACCAGCCGCTCCTTGGAAACTCCATGGGGGCAGGTCTGCTCTGTTCTAGAGGGTCACCATGAGTTGAAATTGACTCTATGGCAGTGGATTTGGTTTGGTTTGGTATCCCACACTTATTTTCCACCATCAGAAGGACAGGCAGCTGACAATCTAACAAAACAGTGCTTTTAGGCTGAATCGCACAATGGTGAAGACCATGGGCCTGGGTCAGCATGTCTAGTTTTCCAAAGAGACCTGCTAATTGTGTGACCTTGGGCAAAGTACTTAAGCTCTTGAAGCCTCATGTTCCTCACCCATAAAACAGGAAGGGCAAAAATAGCATCTGTCTCACTGGGTTGTTAGGAGAACTGAATAACATTATGGGATGGCATTCTTAACATAATAAATATAAACCATTAGCACTGTGATGATGGTGATGACGACTAGGCATATTTCAAAGCTATTTCCTTACACTGTATCTGAAGAGGCCACCAACAGCAGGAGGCTTCTCCCAACTTGTACAAGTCTGATGAAAAAGGTAAAAATCTAAGGGCAGGATGGAAAATAATATTTCAGCTTCCTAAACTCCTGGGGAGAGTGAGGAAAGGGTCAAGCAAGAAGAGAAGTTCCCTCCAGATGTGAAGAGGAAAATCAAACATAACCATAACTAAGTAACATATGGCTGAATTAACAACAAGCCTAATTTTCACAATTCATGAAATCCAAGCAGAAAGAAAAGATTTTCAGAACACAGAGTGAGGTCACTGGGCTAGGAGTTCTTGTGTTTTCAGTTTGTCTACTTTCAAAAGGATGCTATCACGCATCCCCTTGCCTTGAAAATCGCTTTTAAAATATTTTAGCATGTCCATCCAAAAACAGGAAGTTTGGGGGTAACCCAGAATATCACTCTTTCTGTATAGGGTTGCTATGAGTCAGCATATACTCGATGGCAATGGGTTTTTTTTTTGGTTTTGTCAGAAAGCAGGTCTAACACAACTCAGCAGTTCCAGTATGTTCCTGCCACACTGTTTTAATAAATGATCAGAAGATTCAATTCACCATCATGTTCAAGGTTGTTGCTGTTGTTGTTAGGCACCGTCTGGTAAGTTCCAACTCATAGCAACCCTATGTACAACAGAATGAAACACTGCACAGTCCTGTGCGATCTTCATAATCATTGTTATGTTTGAGCCCGTTGTTGTAGCCACTGTGTCAATCCATCTCATTAAGGGTCTTCCTCTTTTTCACTGACCCTCGATTTTACCACGCATGACGTCCTTCTCCAGGGACTGGTCCTTCCTGATAACATGTCCAAAATACGTAAGACACAGTCTCACCAGCCTTGCTTCTAAGGAGTATTCTGGCTGTACTTCTTCTAAGACAGACTTATTCTCTCTTCTGGAAGTCCAGAGTATACTCAATATTCTTCATCAACACCATAATAAAATTGCACCAATTCTTCTTTGGTCTTCCTTATTCATTGTCCAGCTTTTGCATGCATATGAGGCAACTGAAAAAACACCATGGCTTGAGTCAGGCGTGGGACCCTGGTGGCATAGTGGATAAGAACTCAGCTACTAACCAAAAGGTCGGCAGTTCGAAACCACCAAGTAACTCCTTGGAAACCCTGTGGGGAAATTCTACTCTGTCCTATAGTGTCACTAGGAGTCAGAGTTAACTTGATAGCAATGGGTCTGGGTCGTTTGGTTTTTGGGTTCAGCACATCTTAGTCCTTGCAGAGGTCTTTTGGAGCAGATCTGCCCAATGCAATATGTCATTTGATTTCCTGACTGCTGCTTCCATAGGTATTGATTGTGGGCACTGCTTCCATGAGTGCTGGAAGTGCTCACTTGTCCGTGCCAAGAAATTTGGTGGATGGCTACCTGGCCAACCAACTGCCTATTCCAAAGAAAAACGATCTAATAAAATTTGGAAATTATCAAACAATATCATTAATATCACATGCAAGTAAAATATTGCTGAAGATAATTCAAAAATGGTTACTGCAGTACCTCAACAGGGAACTACCAGAAATTCAAGAGGGATTCAGAAGAGGAGGTGGAATGAAGAATATTACTGATGTCAGATGGATCTTGGCTGAAAGCTGAGAATACCAGAAAGATGTTTACCTGGGTTTTATTAACTATGCATAGGCATTCTACCTTGTGGATCATAACAAATTATGGATAACATTGCAAAGAATGGCAATTCTAGAACATTTAATTGTGCTCATGCAGAACTTGACATAGACCAAGAGGAGGTCATTCAAACAGAACAAGTAATATCATGTGATTTAAAATCAGGAAAGGTGTGCCTCAGGACTGTACCCTTTCACCATACTTATTCAATCTGTATGCTGAGCAAATAATCTGAGAAGCTAGACTACAGGACGAAGAACAGTATCAGGACTGGAGGAAGGCTCGTTAATAACCTGTGATATGCAGATGACACAACCTCGCTTGCTGAAAGTGAAGAGGACTTGAAGCACTTACTGATGAAGATCAAAGACTACAGCCTTCAGGATGGATTACACCTCAACATAAAGAAAATAAAATCCTCACAACTGGGCCAATAAGTAATACCATGATAAATGGAGAAAATGTTGATGTTGTCAAGGATTTCATTTTACTTGAATTTCCAAGGTAAGTATATCAGTATAAGGGATCATATTAACAAAGACAAATATACTGACCCAAACTGCCATGCCAAGAAGTAGCAGTAAAATTTCTGATTTAAAATGACACTGCAATAAAATTCAAAGTTAATGTCCCCAGACTAATTCCAACACTCCACCACCTCTCTGCAGTGAAAAGCAGGTCTCAAAAGAGCAAATTACTTTGCATACCCTCTGGCTCAACTCTAATCTATAATGAATGCAGCATGCATATCCTGAATTTATTTCCTTTTGGACAAGCCAGGGACTCAGTGGGTTTGTGTGACTCCAGATAGAAAGTGACACCGTCTTTTCCTGGGACGCCTCTAAATGGCAGTGAACAGAGCACTGACCTTGAATGTACTTAACATCATTTCGAATTATCAGTTTCCTCTTTCACAGTTAGGCGGAGCTACTTTTCTCCTTAACTGGATCCTGTAGGAAGCAAGCCATAATAAGAATTGCTGGGTAGCTTTTTATGCAAAATATTTTCCCTTCATAATGATCATATATTGCTTTATTACTTGCTGGCCATGAAAATATCGCTGCCACTTAATGCAGTACTACCTTTGTCAACGAAGAAGTTCCCGGGGGAGCGTCTGATAACACAGCAGTGTTCCACTCTGTTCTGATGCACGGTGACTTGAAAGTGACTATATCTTTACTGAATGATTGATGGTTAGCTTGGGAAGTACTGGGTGTCCATTTGTGCAAACTCAGCTGAATTTGGCCCCTGATTTAGGCATCTTCTCCAGAAACAAACTATTCCTACACCCCATTTTTAATCCCTGCTTCAATGACCTTTGGAAAAATCATTCTTTTTGGCCTCTAAAGGAATATATAAATGCAAATTAGGTATTTGTTAAACTCCTTTCTTAAAGAGTTTTCCAGTTTTATCTTTGTTACACATCTGGCTGTTGTTTTTATACAAAACCAAAGATTCAAATTAAAATGACTGCCACTTGAATTTCTTTTACAACGGCTTTCTATGTAAAATGGCATCGGGCAAACCAAAAACCCGTCTAGTCCATTCCGACTCATAGTTGATTCCGACTCATAGCGACCCTACAGGGCAGAGTAGAACTGCCCCATGGAGTTTCCAAGGAGCACCTGGTGGATCTGAACCACCAACCTGTTGGTTAGCAACTGTAGTACTTAACCACTAGGCCACCAGGGTTTCCATCTGGCAAACAGTCCCTGGAAACCCTGGCAACACACTAAGTGCTATGGATGCTAACCAAAAGGTCAGCAGTTCAAATCCACCAGGCACTACTTGGACACTGTATGGGGCAGTTCTATTCTATCCTACAGGGTTGCTATGAGTCAGAATCAACTCCACTGTAACAGGTCAAAGGGTTTAAACAGTCACCATAGGTGAGTATCCTCTAAGTGGCCTGGGGTGTGTAGAGAACAGAAAGGGAGCAGACTATCTGAAGGGGAGTGAGTGGAAGAAGGGGAGGATGAGGAAGAAGAACAATTCCAGAATCTGGGAAGAATTTCCTGAACTGCACAGAAAAAAGTCCATTTTTGCTGTGAAAACAGTCAAATCAATAGGGATTCAAGTTAACCCATTGACCCCCTCAGAGTCTCTGCCCCCTTGTTCAAAAGCAAAATGTCTGTCTGCATAGACCAGAAAACGAAACCATGACCCTCAACTATGTGGCTCTTGCCTTTGAGCAGCAGGGTTGAAATTCCCCACACTTCACTGCTGTCACTGCCTCTTGCTCCTGTCTAGACAGGGACTGCATCTTCCAAAAGCTATTGGCAAGAAGTCGGCCATAACACTATCACAATAGTAACTGAGAAGTGGTTACAAAACTGAAGGTAAATGTCAGTTATTATTCATGAAAGAAAATACGCAGCATGTAAAGGAATGTAATAACAATCTGCGAGTAAGATTATTATGAATTCCTCATCTCACACTGAGGTGGTTTCAAAAGATATCATTTCATTTTTTACTTCATCTCAGCTACGTAAGGATGATTTAATATTAGGAAATCTATCAGTGTGACATATCACAACATTAGACCCAGTAGGAAAAAATTCTCATTTACTTCTAAGTTGCTAAAAAGATATTTAATAGAATTTGATATCTACTCCCAATAAAAATTCCTACAAAATGAGAAAAAAAAGATTGTTTTCTTAACACTATGAAGAGTACCTTAAACCGACAGCCAATGCCAAGATAACAGCAAAATACCTGAAGCATTTGCATTATACATATACAGTCACGTGCCACATAACATACTTTCGGACAACTTCTGACTGCATATACGTCCACAGTCCCCAAGTTACAAACGTCCAACTTACATACAACCCACACTTAAGAATCAACCCTTGTAAAGCGTATTATATTTGAAAAATCTGAGGTACATACAATGGTTCCCAATAACAAATGGGCACTACTTTACAATGGCGCATCAAAACATTACTGTTATTATTATTACCATATTATTACTCTGAAGATGTTTTAGCACATTTGGAAGTGTTTGTTTAATGCTTGCTATGCAGAGCAAGGTGCACTATATACTACATATTAAGACAAACATTTGACTAACATTTCTGACTTAAAGACAGATTTAGGAATGAAATTCATAATCCAGGGACTGCCTTAGATAATCTGGTATTCACACAATGTCCAAATCACATAACGTCCTATTTTACATAGTCTATCATAAACACTAAGTGATGCACGAGTGTAATTGAGAATGAGACAAGAGTACTTAATTACCATTATTATTTAACACTGCTATAATATAAATCCTAGGAGGCAAATGGTTAGCGCACTAGGCTGCTAACCAAAAGGTTAGTAGTGTCAGTCCACCAAGAGTTGTAATATTGAAGGATTCTACCAGGAGAATATTAAACGACACAAGAAGCATCAAAAGAAGATGGAAGGAATACACAGAGTCACTATACCAAAAAGAATTGGTCAACATTAAACCATTTCAGGAGGTAGTATAAGATCAGGAACACATGGTACCGAAGGAAGAACTCCACGCTGCACTGAAGGCACTGGCAAAAAACAAGGCTCCAGGAACTGAGAGAATACCAGTTGAGATCTTATCTATGCCAAGAAATCTGGAAGACAGCTACCTGGCCAACTCACTGGAAGAGATCCATATTTATGCCTATTCCCAAGAAAGATGATCCAACTAAATGTGGAAATTATCAAACAATAATTAATACCACACTCAAGTAAAATTTTGCTGAAGATCATTCAAAGGCAACTGCATCAACAGAGCAACAGGGAATTGCGAGAAATTCAAACTGGATTCAGAAGTGGATGTGGAACCAGGGATATCGTTGCTGATGTCAAATGGATCCTGGCTGAAAGCAGAGAATACCAGAAAGATGTTTACCTGTGTTTTATTGACTATGCAAAGGGATTCGACTGTGTGGATTATTACCAGCTGTGGGTAACATTACGAAAAATGGGAATTCCAGAACACCTAATTGTGCTCATGAGGAACCTGTACACAGACCAAGAGACAGTGGTTTGAACAGAACAAAGGGATACTACATGATTTAAAGTCAGGAAAGGTGTGTATCAAGGTTGTATCCTTTTACCACACTTATTGAATCTGTATGCTGAGCAAATATCTGTACGCTGAGCAAATAATCTGAGAAGCTGGACTATATGAAGAAGACATGGCATCAGGATTGGAAGAAGACTCATTAACAATCTGCGTTGTGCACGTGACAAACTTTGCTTGCTGAAAGTGAAGAGAACTTGAGCACTTACTGATGAAGATCAAAGACCACAGCCTTCAGTATGGATTACATCTCAACATAAGAAAACAAAAATTCTCTCAACTCGGCCAATAAGCAACATCACGAAAAATAGAGAAAATGATGATGTTGTCAAGGATTTCATTTTACTTGGATCCACAGTCAACACCCATGGAAGCAGCAGACAAGAAATCAAACTAGGCATTGCATTGGGCAAATTTGCTGCAAAAGTCCTCTTTAAAGGGTTCAAAAGCAAAGGTGCCACCTTGAAGACTAACGTGCCTGACCCAAGCCATGGTGTTTTCAATCGCTTCATATGCATCTGAAAGCTGGATGATGAATAAAGAAGAATTGATGCCTTTGAATTGTGATGTTGGCAAAGAATATTGAATATACCATGGACTGCCAAAAGAACAAATAAATTTGTCTTGGAAGAAGTACAACCAGCATGCTTCTTGGAAGTGAGGATGGAGAGACTTCATCTCACATACTTTGGACATGTTATCAGGAGGGATCAGTCCCTAGAGAAGAACATCATGCTTGGTAATGTGGAAAAAAAAAAAAATTTTTTTTTTTTCAATGAGATGGATTGACCCAGTGGCTGCAACAATAGGCTCAAACATAACAATGATTATGAAAATGGCACAGGACCAAGCAGCGTTTTGTTCTGTTGTACACAGTCACTATGAGTTGGAATCGACTCGATGGCACCTAGTGATCTACTTCCAAAAAATCGACAATTGAAATTCCTATAGATGACAATTCTACTCTGACTCACATGGGGTTGCCATGAACTGGAAATGACTGAATTGCAACTGGTTTTGTATATAAATTCTAGCTAATGCGATAAGACCAGAACAAAGAAATATGAGCTATAATTACTGAAGCAGAGGATAAAATTGTCCTGTGTATATAATAGAGCATCTATAAAATACATACGTAAAATAAAATACATACTGAAAAAAATTTCTGAATAGTTCAATGAAATGTTCTATAAGAAGGTAAATACACAAAAATTAAAATCTATTGTATATACCATCAGAAACCCTGGTGTTGCAGTGGTTAAGTGCTACAACTACTAACCATAAAGCTCAGCAGTTCAAATCAACCAGGCACTCCTTGGAAACTCTATGGGGTATTTCTACCCTGTCCTATAGGGTCGCTATGAGTCAGAATCGACTCGAAGGCAATGGGTTTTTTTTTTTTTTTTTTAAATCTTTGGCTGAAGGGCGAACTTCAGGAGTGACTTCAGCACTGAGTTAAAAGGGTGTTCAGGGGCTATACTCTTGGGGTTTCTCCAGTCTCTGCCAGACCAGTAAGTCTGATCTTATTCTGTGAGTTTGAATTTTGTTCTACATTTTTCTCCCACTCTGTCCAGGACCCTCTATCGTGATCCCCGTCAGAGCAGTCAGTGCTGGTAGCCAAGCACCATCTAGTTGTCCTGGTCTCAGTCTGGTGGAGGCTGTGGTAGTTGTGGTCCATTAGTCTTTTGGACTAACCTTTCCCTTGTGTCTTTGGTTTTCTTCATTCTTTTTTTGCTCCAGACAGGGTGGGACCAGTAGATGTATCTTTGATGGCTGCCCATAAGCTCTTAAGACCCCAAAATAGGATATGGAACATTTATAAGAATAATCTTAATAGTAAGTACATGAAGAAAACAATTCAACTTTATTTAAAAATATGAAAGATTTGCTTAAATAGAGAACCATAAAATAACCAGAATAGAGACTGTACAATATAAATATAATGATTCACTCAAAATTAATGTAGTCTTATTCCTAATGAGGAAACCCTGGTGGTGTAGTGGTTAAGAGCTATGACTGCTAACCAAAAGGCTGGCTGGCAGTTTGAATCCATCAGGTGCTCCTTGGAAACCCTACGGGGCAGAGTTCTACTCTGTTCGATAGGGTCACTGAGTTGGAATTGACACAATGGCAATGGGTTTGTTTTGTTTTTTTAGTTTTATTCCTAACAAAATTCCAATCGGAATTTTTCTTACAGGCATTTAAAAATACCCTTAAGGAAGGACAATACTCAATACAGAGAAGGTCAGCTCAACTGGACTGGACCAAAAGCAAAAAAGTTTCCAGGATAAACTGAATGCTTCAAAGGTCAGCGGAGCAAGGGCAGAGGTTTGGGGACCATGGCTTAAGGGGACTTCTAAGTCAATTGGCAAAATAAATTCTATTATGAAAACATTCTGCATCCCACTTTGAAGAGTGGCGTCTGGGGTCTTAAATGCTAAGAAGTGGCCATCTAAGATGCATCAATTGGTCTCAACCCACCTGGATCAAAGGAGAACAAAGAACACCAAGGTCACACGATAACTATGAGCCCAAGACACAGAAAGGGCCACATGAACTAGAGACTTACATCATCCTGAGACCAGAAGAAATAGATGGTGCCCGACCACAACCGATGACTGCCCTGACAGGGAGCAGAGCAGAGAACCCCTGAGGGAGCAGGAGAACAGTGGGATGCAGACCCCAAATTCTCATAAAAAGACCAGACTTAATGGTCTGACTGAGACTAGAAGAATCCCGGCGGTCATGGTCCCCAAACCTTCTGTTGGCCCAGGACAGGAACCATTCCCGAAGACAACTCATCAGACATGGAAGGGACTGGAGAATGGGTTGGAGAGAGATGCTGATGAACAGTGAGCTACTTGTATCAGGTGGACACTTGAGACTGTGTTGGCATCTCCTGCCAGTCAGAAACTGGCAAAATGGCACAAAAGGAGAGACTGGAAGGAGGGAGCAGGCTGACTCATTAGGCGGAGAGTAAATGGGAGTATGTAGTAAGGTGTATATAAGTTTATATGTGACAGACTGACTTGATTTGTAAACTTTCACTTAAAGCACAATAAAAATTATTTAAAAAAAAAAAACATACAATCAAATTGGGTTTATTCAAGGAATATAAGAAAAGTTAAGCATCAGAAAATCTACCAATGTGATTCAATATACTAAAAGAATAAAGGAGAAAATTGCATAATCATTTTAGTAGTTACAAACAAGGCATTTAATAAAGTATAATATCTATTAATCATGTAAAAAATATTATGAAAAAGCCAGAATAAAAGGAAATTTTCTAATCTTGACAAAGAAAGAAAAAAAATACCCTTAAGCTCATCCGGAATACTAAAAGGTTAACAATAGCTTTAAAAAAAAAAAAAAAAAAAAAAACTTTTAAAAGAAAAAATCAGAGCCACTTGGCCTATTTGGAATGGAAATATATTAAGAATTATAAATCTACAGTATTAAGAATCAACATACCAATCACTATATCAACACAAAAAAAGTTAAAATATGATGTAGGAAGTATGTAAGGAGCCCTGGTGGTACAGTGGTTAAAGCACTCGGCTGCTAACCACGAATACACCAGTCGTTCTTCAGGAGAAAGATGTGGTGATCTGGTTTCTTAAAGATTACAGCCCTCGAAAGCCTATGAGGAAGTTCTACTCTGTCCTGTAGGGCTGCTAAGAGTCACAATCGATTGTGATGTTTTGTTTTGTTTTTAGGAATTATGTGAACCAACTGGTGCTTCCATGGCTGTTGACTGTGGATCTAACAGCCATGGAAGCAGCAGTCAAAAAATCAAAAGACATATTGCATTTGGGTAAATCTGCTGCAAAGGACCTCTACAAAGTGTTGAAGAACAAAGATGTCACCTTGAAAACTAAGGTGCGCTTGACCCAAGCCATGGTATTTTCAACCACATCATATGCATATGAAAGCTAGACAATGAATAAGGAAGACCGAAGAAGAACTGATGGCTTTGACTTGTGGTGTTGGTGAAGAATATTGAATATACCATGGCCTGCCAAAAGAACGAATAAATCTGTCTTGGAAGAAGTACAGCCAGAACGTTCCTTAGAAGCAAGACTGGCGAGACTGCGTCTTACATACTTTGGACATGTTGTCAGGAGGGATCAGTCCCTGGAGAAGGACATCATGCTTGGCAAAGTACAGGGTCAGCGGAAAAGAGGAAGACCCTCAACGAGGTAGATTGACACAGTGGCTGCAACAATGGGCTCAAACATAACAATGATTGTAAGGATGGCTCAGGGCCGGGCAGTGTTTCATTCTGTTGTGCACAGGGTCACTATGAGTCGGAACCGACTTGACAGTACCTAAGAACAAAAACAACGATGTGAACCAATGTGAAAGGAAAAAGATTTTAAGATTTTTTTGTAAAATTAGCTACTCCGAGAACAAAAGCATTAAAGCTTTACCTTATATCTGGCACCAAAATGAATTTGAGAAGGATTAAATGCGAGATAAATGTAAAAATGAAACCATAAAAATTAATAGGAAATGTTAAGTAAATAATTGCTGATTTTGAACTAGAAAATGCGCTTCTAAGGGTAAAAGCAATCTCAGAGATAGAGACTGATTAACTATACTATTCTATTTAAAAATTTTTAACAAAGAGAAAAACCTAAAAAGCAAATGAAAAACTGACCGAAATATTTTCAGTAGATAACACAAGAGAAAATGTTGCCATCATTATCGTCATTATTTAAAGAGTTCGTTCAAATTACAAAAAAAAAAAAAAAAAAATGCTCACAACTTAGCAGATGGCAAGGACATGAAATAATTTCAGAAAAATGTGCTGTGACAGATCACTTTTGTGTGTGATCTTTCTAGCTAAGTGTGAGTTACCAACAGGGTAACTGTGGCCCACCAAGGTCAGCTTTACCATTCCAGTGGGCTTGAAATGAGCCACTCCAGAGGCGGGAAAGAGAGAGGAATCCACCACCACCCAAGGAAAGAGAGACTGGCAGAAGAGACCTACATGAGACAGCGCAGTGGGCTTCCGAGCCACAGAGCAAGAAAGCTGAGTACCTTTCAGTGGAGGATGAGGATCATGGAGAGGCATGCCTGTGAGCACACCTGGAAAGAGGCTGTCCTCATGGAAGAACTGTATGCTTGAGTGTTTGTGAACCTGAATTGTAACCTGTTACTTCCCTAATAAACTCTATAATCGTGAGGTCTGTGAGTTCTATGTGGTCATTGCAACGAATTATCAAACCCAGCGGAGAAGTAGAGTGCCACAGGAGGGACGGTTGGTGTCAGAACTGATAAAGATGGTGAAGACAGTAGGCATACCTGACCACATCTTCATAGGAATCAGCCTTAGGCTGCTGATCTCCTTCCCCCTTGTGAAGTTAGAGGAGGTCAGATGCCGCCCCCGAGCCATTTTTACAATAAGGTTTTCCATATTAAGAATAACTGCAAAATGTCACTGAACTGTACATGCAGAAATTGTTGCACTGGTATATGTCCTGCTGTGTATATTCTCAACCACAACAAAAAATAAAACGAATTTTAAAAAAAGAATGACTTCACAATGATAAAGCTATATATAATGCTATAAATATTATCAAGATGCCTTGGGTGATGGCTATATGTCAAATATTGACTCGACAACAATGGGTTTGGTTTTTGGTTTATTACCTACTTGAATCCTAACGACAACCTTGTTGTTAGGTGCCATCAAGTCGGTTCCGACTCAGAGAGACCCAATGCACAACAGAATGAAACACTGCCCGGTCCTGAGCCATCCTTACAATCCTTGTTATGCTTGAGCTCCTTCTTGCAGCCACTGTGTCAATCCACCTCGTTGAGGGTCTTCCTCTTTTCTGATGATCTTGTACTCTGCCAAGCATGATGCCTTTCTCCAGGGACTGATCCCTCCTGACAACGTGTCCAAAGTATGTAAGACACAGTCTCACCATCCTTGCTTCTAAGCAGCATCCTGGTTGTACTTCTTCTAAGACAGATTTGTTCTTTGTTTTGGTAGTCCATGGTATATTCAATATTCTTCACCAACACCACAATTCAAAGCCATCAATTCTTCTTCGGTCTTCCTTATTCATTGTCCAGCTTTCACATGCATATGATGTGATTGAAAATACCATGGCTTGGGTCAGGCGCACCTTAGTCTTCAAGGTGACATCTTTGCTCTTCAACACTTTAAAGAGGTCCTTTGCAGCAGATTTGCCCAATGCAACGCGTCTTTTGATTTCTTGACTGCTGCTTCCATGGCTGTTGATTGTGGATCCAAGTAAAATGAAATCCTTGACAACTTCAATCTTTTCTCCGTTTATCATGATGTCGCTCATTGGTCCAGTTGTGAGGATTTTTGTTTTCTTTATGTTGAGGCGTAATCCATACTGAAGGCTGTAGTCTTTGATCTTCATTAGTAAGCGCTTCAAGTCCTCTTCACTTTCAGCAAGCAAGGTTGTGTCATCTGCATAACACAGGTTGTTAATGAGTTTTCCTCCAATCCTGATGCCCTGTTCCTCTTCATATCGTCCAGCTTCTTGTATTATTTGCTCAGCATACAGATTGAATGGGTATGGTGAAAGAATACAACCCTGACGCACACCTTTCCTGAGTTTAAATCGATCAGTATCCCCTTGTTCTGTCCAAACAACTGCCTCTTGATCTATGTAAAGCTTCCTCATGAGCACAATAAAGTGTTCTGGAATTCCCATTCTTCGCAATGTCATCCACAATTTGTTATGATCCACACAGTCAAATGCCTTTGCATAGTCAATAAAACACACGTAAACATCCTTCTGGTTTTCTCTGCTTTCAGCCAGGATCCATCTGACATCAGCAATGAGAAGTAGATAATACTAATCACCATTTTATATACAAGGCAACTCAGGTTTAGAAAGAGCAAATAACTTGCCCACACAAATGGTAAAGAATTGAAATTCAGTTCTGAGGCATGCAGCAGGCTAAATAATGGCCCCCAAAGACATCCACGTGCTAATTCCCAGAATCTGTAAATATGCTACTTTAATAGTAAAAGTAACTTTGCAGATACAATTAAATTAGTACCTTGAGATAGGCAGAGCATCCTGGATAATTTAAAAGGGCTCTACGTAACCATCCAAAAGAAAACCAAACCTGTTGCCGTCGAGTCAATTCTGACTCATAGCAACCCTAGAAGTCAGAGTAGAACTGCCCCATAGGGTTTCCAAGGAGCACCTGGTGGATTTGAACTGCTGACCTTTTGGTTAGCAGGTGTAGCACTTAGCTACTACGCCACCAGGGTTTCCTGTGTAACCACAAGGGCCCTTATAAGAGGGAGGTTCACTGTCAGAGTAAGAGAAGTGACAATGGAAGTAAGAAGCTGGAGTGATATACACGGAAGGAAGGAGCCACCAGCCAAGGAATGCAGGAGGCCTTTAGAGCTGAAAAGGACAAGAAAATGGATTCTCCCCCTCAGAACCCAGAAGGAACCAGCCCTGCCAACACCTTGACTTTAGTTCTCTGTGGAACTGAGTTTGGACTTCTGACCTCTAGAAGTGTAAGAAAGTAACTTCATATTGTTTTAAGCCACTAAATTTGCGATAATTTGTTATAGCAGTGATAAAAAAACTAATACAGTCTGTAATTCCTATAGTCCTTCATTTTCAAAGAAATCACTATAAAAAAAAAAAGACTAGTAGAGTGGAATACGCAACAGTTTTTAAACTTCGGATATCAAAAAAAAAAAAAAACCCATAAAATTCTAAGATAAACCACATTCTGGGAAAAATGTTTGCAACCTATATGATCAATAATACATAATGCATAAAAGTATAGTATATAAAATAACACTATACAATATGTAAAGGATTCCTGCAAAGCATCTGGAAATAGTCTACCACCAGTAGAAAAAAAAATTGGCAAACACCATGAACAGGCAATACATAATTATAAAGAGTCACAACTGTGAAATTTTGCCCTGGTATTAAAGGCATTTTTCAAGTCATATCTGCTGACATGGGAATGGCGTTACCCCTATTCACACACAGTGTGATACATTTATATATGTATATTGTGTGTATATGAACAACACATATTTTTACACATAAATAATTTTTAAAGAAATATAGGATAATATTAAAAAGTCAAATACAGGCCATTTTAAATTTTTTCTTTGCATACTCCCGTTACTTAAATTTTCTCACATGAATGTGTTTACTTTGCAACCAGAAATTTTATTTTGCTTTAAATTTTATTACAAGCATGATTTATTCACTATCCATAAGAACACCTTACATCTGTAAAGTTCTTTTAGAATTTACAAAACGATTTAACGTGTATTGTGACACTGAATTCTGTGAGGTAGATACTGGCATCATTTTACAGAAGAAAAAACTTCCCTTGAACTAAAATAACCACATTTTACGTTTGCGAAGGTGGAGGGAAGGATTCACCCCAGATGCAAGCAATAAGCGGCTGTTTAAAAACTGCAAAGAATGGACTACAAATCAGTCAACTTTTTATTTTCAACATTCCCTACTGCCAATTCTAAACAATGTCAGTGATAAAAACACACCTCCCTGAAAAAAATCTTTGCGCTGGCCTAAATTCTAATTGCTGCAGTTACGGTTGAGTTTTTATAGTATGTCTATTAGCTTCAAATTAGCATATCTTGTTCCTCTTCCTTTAATAAGCATTGTATTCTACATTGACGTTAATTCAGAAAACTCCCAGTTACACAGTTGGTCCCCATTTGGAAACTTGTTAAGAGTCTGAGGTAGTCGTGTCTCTTTGCGGATCTACATAGGCCAGTGACAAACAGCAGATCTGAGATAAACAGTGAGGATAGCAGGGTGATTTGTAAAAAAGAAGAAATAAAACTGAAGTTACTCCAATTCTTTTATTCTTATGTGACCACCTGAAATTTGTATTTGTGTTGAACATTTAAAACAGTGAAACAGTACAAACTGCAAGGTGTATTATTATAGTTTGATAATAATATGATCATAGATGAAATAATTTTACTGAATATTTTAAAACTGCAATTTAATCTTTATTTTAATTATTACCTGCTTTAGACCTAAAAGAAGAAATCAAGAAAATAATGATTACTGTGGACTATTATGGAAACCCTGGTGGCATAGTGGCTAAATGCTATGGCTGCTAACCAAATAGTGAGCAGTTCAAATCCACCATCTGCTCCCTGAAAACCCTATGGGGCAATTCTACTCTGTCCTATAGGGTCGCTAGGAGTTGGAATCAACTCAGGGTCAACAGGTTTGGTTTTCTGGTCTGGTGTACTATTACACAACTATTGCTTTAAATAATCTTGTCAAATAGAGGTGGGGGTATTAAAAACGGTAACAGGCTGCGTGACAAATACAATAGACAGGTCTCCAGTTTTATAATAAAGTTATAGTATATCTAGAGGAAACATCTTAAAATTCAGAAAATCTGTTCATTAAAATCTGGCAATAGAGAACAGATGCCAGGGATTTTTCTTATTTTTTAGCTGTATTTCAAATGATGTAGGTCTGATTTTGTTCATATTTATAACTTTATGGAAACACAACAGTGAGCATTTTAGAGTGCACCGGACCATTTATTTCAATTAGAAGCTGTAATGAAATCTCTTTAAACTATTAGATGTCACTTAGTCTGTATGTAAGACAGATAGTATGCTTAAGGCCTTCTGGCATGATCCAGTTACTTGTCCTTAATAGTTTTTACATTGACCAAAAAACAAGGATTCCCTTCCTATTCCTCCCAGGCCTCCCCAATTTCCAATCAGTGGTCTATCTAAAACAGAAATTTACTCACAGACCTTAGAAAATAACTGGTAAAAACCTTTCAACTCAAGTAGGAGTAGCAATAACCCTTTGCTGTATCCAAGAACTCAATGCTGTTTCCAGCTGTGAACTTGAGGGTCCTGGTGTGCTTTCCCTCGCCCCAGGCACTGTTCTTCCCAACACCTCAGGCTCTCTTGCTGATTTCAAGGGCCAGCCTTGGTCATTTCCATGTCATCTAACTCATCTTGCTTCAGGAATATTTATTTCCAAACACATTTCTGGTGAATCAGAATCTAAGCGTTTACGTAATCTGAAAAGAACTGCACTTTTATCAAAATACATTTCTATTTTTCGTGGTACACCTTAGACAACCCACCTAGGAGCAGACAAGGTTCATGAGTGGAGCTTAACTCCCTCACGCTGCCCATTCGTCACTCAAAAGAGTAAGGAGGGAGAATGAGTACAACTAATACTCCTTTGAGATGCTGCATGGCAGTGTACAGAAGAGAGCTTTCTAAGAAGAGCAGGGCAAGCCAATGAACAGCCAGCCTTCACACTACACAAATGCAATTAACCCACCTCCTGCAGCGCCATTTACCTAGTATCTGTGTACAGTGTACCTAATGCCGCCCCTGTAGGCACCTTCACGCTAATTACCTCTGGGAAGGTGCACAACTGGCTCCTTGCTCTTTGTACATTGTCCTTAGTGCTGCTGTAACAGAAATAAAGTGAATAGCTTTAACAAAGAGGAATTTATTTCTTCACAGTAAAGTAGCTAAAAGTCCAAATTCAGCTCCAGGGGAAGGCTTTCTCTCTCTGTGGGCCTTCTCATCAATCTTCCTTCAGACTAGGAGCTTCTCCACGCAGGGACCCTGGGTTCAAAGAATGCTCTCTGCTCCGGGCACTGCTTTCTTGGTGGTCTCTGGTTATTTCCCTTTCATCTCTTGTAAGATAAAAGGTGGTACAGGCCACATTCCAGGGAAACTCCCTTTACATAGGATCAGGGATATGACCTTAGTAAGTGTGTTACAATCCCACCCTAATCCTCTTTAACATAAAATTACAATCACAAAATAAAGGACAACAACACAATACTGGGGACCATGGTCCAGCTAAACTGATATACATTTTGGGGGGACATAATTCAATTCATGACATAGATAAACACGGAATTGACTTCTGTGTTTTGGAAAGCCTTTCTGGGTAATTTTCATATTTGCAAACATGGATACACACAAAGAATGTATTTTTAAGGGTTCAAAACTAGGAAATGGATTATATATAACATAAAATACAAAAACCAGTTTACAAACCATACATACCCCCCTTAAAAATTCATCATTCTGTTGTCAGATTCCAGTTTCCATTTCACATTTTACTGAATGTCACTAGTCTTAACTCCATGATTTCATTTCAAATTACTTTAAATGTTTATTTCCAAACCAGATCCACCTTAGAAAAATGAAGGTTTGTCACTACCGGAGATACTCCAAAGAATGTTCTCCACTGGCACCAGAGGAAATTCAGTAAGGGGAGCTTCAGAAATGTGTTGAGTAACATGAGAACTACTGCATGAGTACTGATGGAGTATCACTTCCAAGTGACTGTTTTGAAGACTACAACCTGGTTGTGAATATCTAAATTCTGAAATGTGTATAGTTTTAAAAATCATTTGCATTACTGTATCTTCAGGCACATAGAAATGACAGGGCACCATTCGTACTAAAAGTCTACCACTGATGTATTACCAAACACTGGCAATACATCAGCAATGAGACTGGGCCAGAGGGCTCTTCTGTACACAGCCGACACACAACTACGGAAGCCGAGTGTCCAAGCAAAGCCAGGTATGGGGATAATAGGAGGTGACATAGGTGAGTGCTTACCAGGAGTCAGGCATTAGTCTGATATATTTGTTAACATTTGAAATAAATACAAGTGCAAAATTCTCACACCCCTGGTATTTGTGGAAATGATATTCAACTTTTATATGGCATACCTACTACATGGCTGACACTGGGCTAGACCCTCCACGTACACATTCATTAAATTGTAAACCGGGACCATGTCTATCTAGTTCACTGCCGTAATCCTTGGGCCTACCATATGCACTGCACATGCTTAAAGTTTGTTAAGTGGATGGGAGGATGAATGGATGGAGGGCTGAGCACCCACCTAAGCGGAAACTCCATCAACAACACACTGTAAGGAGTATGAGGAAAACGTCTGCCCCACCTTCAACCAAGCCCTTGTCTCTCCTTCTTTCCACAGTGTTCCAATCCGGGACGAAGACAGAAAGCCTAGAAGGACCTTCGCTTGCCTAGGCTGAGGCTATGTGAGGATACAGGCTTCAGTTTGGGAAAACTGGCCTTCGCCAGCTTTCACTCTGTCTCTGGTAACTTCGTGAAGGCAGGAAGGATTCTCAGAAGGGAGGAATGTTTATTGTCATTTCATCTTCTGCCAAGATCCAAGGCAAAATTCCAAAGGACACAAAGTATATCTTTTCCAAGCTCTCTGTTTCCTTTCTAAATACTTCTTCTACCTCTCCACCCTGGCCCCAGACACACAAGCCTTTTTTGCTTTCTCGCTCTCCAAATTCCTTCATCCTACGCCATCTTTCCAAAATCTCCACAAATAGCCTTATTCCAGGAGAGTCTTGTAACTTAAAATTACATACCAAGGTGTGGGTGAAGTTTAACACTCCCATGGCATTATTAAATAAGGTTATTACTAACTAGAACCATTTTAATTGGTAGGATGTGGCAAGGAGATACTTCTCAGAAGCCTTCACTCTATCTGCTATCTACCCCAGGTCCTACTTTGTGCTTTTCTAAGATGGCTAGAAAATAAAATACCTTTACTTCCCCACACCATTCACACCCACCACGGCCCAAGTCACAGCACTGCCAAACTCCCTGGGACTCCATAAAACATCACGAATACCCTGTAATACTATTACAAATTCAAGAGTGCTGAGGGTGCATTCTATGGCAGTATGGTTAGCCCTGGTGGTGCAGTGGTTAAATGCTCAGCTGCTAACCAAAATGTCAGCAGTTGGAACCTACCAGCCACTCCACGGGAGAAAGATGTGGTTGTCTGTTTCCATAAAAGTTACAGCCCCTTGAAAACCCTTTGGGGAAGTTCTACTCTGTCCTATAGGGTCACTATGAGCCAGAATCACCTCGACCGCAAGAAGTTTTTGTTTTGTTTTTAACGTTTATACTTAGTGATAGCTATAAACGGAGCCCTAGCGGCACAGTGGTTAAGATCTCAGCTGCGAATCAAAAGGTCAGCAGTTCGAATTCACTGCCGCCCCCTGGAAACCCAGTGAGGCAGTTCTACTGGCTCACTATGAGTCGGAATTGATTTGACGACAATGGGTTTGGTTTTTTGGTTTCTAGCTATACACACCATATAATGTCTAACATTCGTATATGAACACAACATTCTCCTAAGCCTCTAATCCTTCTCTCTCTCTCCCTCACTGGTATCAGATGGTCAGACAGAGAAATGAGGGCTATTCAGTGTAACACCCACAAAGTTCCCAATAAAGCCGCTTTAAGGAGAAGAATTCCAAATGGCACCCATGACTACTGCACATTCTGATCATGATAGGGTCAAGGTCTTTGGAGACAGCATAATGTGAATCACATCTTAAAAAGAAAAAACCCTTACGATGTTCACAAAGAAATAAGCTGCATCAGAAAACCAACTCTTAAAAAATTTTAAATCCAAAATTAAGAGACAACTTCCATATAAGCAACAAATTTAGAATGATCAACATGACCAGGCACTAGACACTCTGGTGCTCAATTTCATGTGCATTTATTATATTTTAATTCCTATTTCCAAATGTATTTTTCTTATGACAAGTATATGAACATAGAGTAATATGATTACTCTTTCTTATAATAAAGTTTGTGAGCTCCAATTTTCTAGTCCCCAGTTGGAGAATTAATGAAGGAGGTAATGAGAAGGCTTCCATCCCCATTTAAACCATTCATTTAGTCGGAGAGGTCGAATTAGATATGTAGAAAAACTGAATGAGATCTATCCTCATTAGCAAACATTCTTGTTACAGGGTTTATACAGAAAAAAAGTTGGCTTAAATAATACTTTACATGAAAAAAAAAAAACTAAACCCGTTGCCACCGAGTCAATTTTGACTCATAGTGACCCTACAAAAAACAAAACCCTATAGGACAGAGTAAAACTGCCCCATACGGTTTCCAAGGAGCAGATGGTGGATTCGAACTACTGACCTTTTGGTTAGCAGCCACAGCTGGCCATAGCTCTTAACCACTGTGCTGCCAAAGCTCCCTACATGGAAAGGAAATGGTACGACAAGGCAAGTTAAAATTTTCTTATATAAACTGTACTCCATGTGCACTCCAGTATCGCTCACTGCCGTGCTCAGACATCCCACGTCCTTAAAATCTGCTTCCAGGCCTGGTCCATAGGCCTGTGTTTCTTTTTTAAGAATCAGAACCCAAGTTTGTTACTTCAGGCACACCACTCTCACCTCTAGTCCACACCCTCCTCTGCCCTCTCAGCCCAGCCATACGGCACCTTTCCTGAAGAATGAACCTAGTGACACACCTTGCTCTTGGCCTGTCCTTCTGTACTCCCGTTCTTTCAGTCCTAAGCCCCTTGCTGGGATGCTAACAGCAAATGTCAAACTGGCCTCCAGCTCCTTTGAACTGTTGACTCCAGGAACTAACCTTTATAGTGACTATAGGAGTCCCTCTGTCCAAATTAGGCGTCTCCTGCCTCTACCTGCAAAGATTACTACATTCTCTCTGTTTTCCTGCTTTGGCCAAAAGTCAGTAGTAACACGGTCAGAGTGGGCAACATGAGTTTCACTTGGGGCAAGCAGCCCTCCTAACCTGCCCTCTTTACAGTCTTCATAAACCAATTTATAAGTTCAAGCAAGTTATCTGAATCACCTTTCCTATCTGCAAGAGAAGAGGTGGCTAACAAACACTTAAGCTCCTCATGCCCTCCTCCACTCGTACTGTTAGCTAGTTTTTACAAAGCTTCCCCTTGAAATTCCGTAGATTCAGGCACTGTTACCTTTACTAGGAAGCCAGTGAGCGCCCCACGATGACCACACAACACTTAGCCTGTCTCCATTTCCCTTTTGGAGCACTGTGTTTACTTTCCCTGACAGCTGCACCCAGTATCTTTGCCATCGTTTCCTCCTTATGTCACAATTTTCACGCTGAGGCTCTCGTGTTCCAGTGTAACTGCCAGGCAGGCTTGGGGGGTTACCTATGCTGTCTGCTCTCTTTAAAGTCAGGACCCTCTACCTGAAGGGCTGCAGAAACCCAACTGAACAGACTGAGCTGGAGACAGACCTCTTGTCTGAAATCGGATTTTCTGTTACTTAATTACTGTATTCAGTACCCAAGTCCACATTTCAGCCTTCCGCACAGAGCAGCCGTGATAACTTCCAGTCCCTTCCCTGAGGCTATCCTGGAGGAGAAAATCACATTTCCTTATGCTCTGTCCTCTCCTCCCAAATATGGGTCCACTAGGCCCTTCCAGAAGCCACCAAAACCAAAACCAAACCCACTGCCCTTGACTGGATTCTGATTCATAGCGAGCGACCCTATAGAAAAGAGTAGAACTACCCCATAGGGTTTCCAGGGCTGTAAATCTTTATGAAAGCTGACTGCTACAGACTGCTACATCTTTCTCCAGCAGAGCGGCTGGTTCCAAACAGGGGTGGAGTATCCAATAAGCAAGGTAAACACCGGCTTATTTGTGCTTACTTCCTAATTTGTAGTGAACAATCTCACATGTTTTTCACCACATTAGCACAAGTAAGACTGTGCTTACCTTGTTGCTGGGTAATCCATCCCTGTCAGGGACTGTAAATTTGAAAAGAGGCTTTGATTCTGCAGGAAGAGAGATAGATGCCACTCTTACCTAGAAGCAGAATCTTTGATGTGGTGAAAAAAAGTGAAATTGTGTGACTGGTAAGCAAGGTCAATACTGTGCTTACCTTGCCTATTGGATAATCCTCCCTGGTTGGAACCGCTGACCACCTGGTTAGAAGTGGAGCACTTTAACCACTGCACCACCAGGGCTCCCTCTAGAAGCCACAGCTGTACCTGCTTTAAGTCATCCTGGACTAATAATAAACCAGACCCCTGACCCAGCACAGACCTCTGAAATACTCCATGAGTGGCCCTATTGTCCTTGGCACTTCATTACATCCTTGTATACTCAAGTGTAAGGAAGCTTTTTCAAGTGGGCTAACTAGCATGTGTTTCCTTAACTCTCCTCTCCCCGAATGTTCATGTTAATGGTACACTTTCCAAAGTTGCAGCAAAGCTGAGAACTGACTTTATAGAACAGAGAGCAACAGGGCCTGTTTCCTCACTCTTAAAAGCGGCTTCACTTGCTTCCCCTGGGAGTTTCTCAAACAGGGAAAAGAAAGAGAAAAGGAGAGTTGAAACTCACGTGGGTATTAACCCTTCTTCTCCAAACCCTTCAGACCAAAACAGTGCTACAGAAATCATTGGGAATCCCCCTTTGCTGCCAGGAGCACTGAGAGGCCAATTCCCGACAGGTGAGCACCGGAGGCGATGCCGAGACTTGACCTAGAGTTATGACCTGGATTTGGGATCTTGTCCCTCCAACAGCTGGAGACACCGGGAAGGAAGGAATACAGCGCTAGAAAGAAAATAGAAAAGAAACCCGAACACCCAAAGCATCCTTGCCTCTCAGTCGTCACCTGTACCGGGCCGCCGAGCCTCAGTTAAAGGGGCAGCGCCGCGTCCCCTCCCGCCGCGTGCCCCCGCCGCCCAGGCACCCCCTTACCTTGCGGGAGTACGGGGGCTTGCTCAGGTGGATGCCGTCGCGGACAAGCTTATCCCTGATCATGATCTTCAGCTTCAGCTTGGGGTAGCTCACCAGCTCCCTGCTGCGGGGATCCCCGCGGGGTCCCTGGGTGCGGCCGGCCGCGCCGCCGAACGGCTCCCCCCGGCGGCCAGTGGGGACCGCGTCGGCGGGCGACGGCTGCGGCTCGAGTGTGAAGTAAAGGCCGGCGGCGGCGGCGTCCTGCTCCCGCAGCCGGCTCACGGCCTCCAGGATGCGGCGGCGGTGCGCGGGCGCCAGCACCCCGATGGCGTCCAGGTCCGGGTCCCCGATCTGCTTGCATACCTCCAGGTCATCGTAGCCGTTATCCACGAAGGACTCGGCGTACTGCGGGAGCTGCAGCGCCTTCAGCCACTCGTAAACTATGTTGGTGCACATGGTGGGACTGGAGCCCCGCCGACACGGCGGCACCAGTTCCTGGAACTTTTAGTCCTTTCCTTGAAGGAGGAAAATAGGAGCAAAGTTTTCCTATTAAAGCACAGTAGAGGGTCAGAGTCCGCAAACCATCAGAAGACGCGTGGAAGCGAGCCTGTACCGGAGGCAAAGTGAATGCCCACGCCGCCGGGAGCTCGCAGCACTGGCGCTGGGCGAGCCGCTCCCCGCGCCCTGGATGCGCCGCCGCCGCCGCGGGGAGGGGCGCAGAGGAGGGCGGAGGCGGGCGGGGCACCGCACCCCTCGGACCCGCGCCGGTCAGCGCCGCGCCGTGCCGCCCGGGAGTGTCCCCGAACAGGGCCAGCCGGAGGCCGCGCGGTGCATCGCGACTCCTGGCTCTGCTGTCTGCGACGGAACGCGCGCCCCACGCCGGGGAGGTGGCTCTTCCGCGGGCGCCCAGGAGCGCCTCGTCTTCGCGAACGCGAGTCCCTGTCGTCCTCTCACTGGGGAGGGTGGCCTCTAAGCTGCGGGCATCCACGGCTGCCTTTTATTGCTTTTTGCCGTCCTTTTGGAGCCGACTTCCCCAGCCCGTGGAATGCGCTGCGCTCACTTCTGCCGTGAGGCTCCCGGACTCCCGCGTGCGCGCCCGCGGGCCGCTCAAGGGCACGTCCGCGCCGCCGGCGGGGGTGGGCAAGGCAAGGCGGTCAAGTTTTCCTTCTCCCTTCCCATCCGCTTGGCATCCCCGGTCCTCAAGCCCCGCGCTTCGGCCTCTTCCGGGGACGCCCGCGCAGTGCCCGGAGCGGCGGCGCCTCGGCCGGGCGGTGAGACCAAGGCGGGGGCGGCTGGGCGCTGCGCGCGGCCCTCCTCGCGGTGTCTGCTCGGCGTGGCTCCCCTTTTCCCAGGCCCCCGGGTCTGTGAAAGTTTGCGATGGGTTGTACTATCTGCTCGGCCGACGCGTTCCGCCCGGTCGCCTCACCCTCGTCCCCACTGTCTTCTCTCCCCGGTCCCCCCCCCCCCTCCTTCTGCCCGGGCGCCCTGGGGGACTTTGGCTGTGCCCTCAGGGATAGTACGAGGCGTTCAGTCCTGGAGTCCGGGGAGCCAGCACCGACTTTCTCTCCTCCGGCTCCGCGACCCAGCTGGGTTAAAGGGGTCGCTTGGCCATCTCCGCCTAGGGCACTTTTTAAAGAATGACAAAATCACCCGAGCTTCCCCATCGTGCCCAAAGCCTGAGCCGCCACCTGCGGGTTGGGCCCCGAGCGGCAGGTGGAACAGACCGAGCTACTGGACCACATTTCCCCCAGTGTCTGACCCCCTCTTCAGGCCAAGTGAAGTTGTCTTCTCTGAGAAGGGAGACTCGGCCTTGCAGCTGATCTGGACACCCTTTTCCTGAAGGGGCCCGCGTGGGGCGTCCACACTCTGGCCCCGGTCTTAGGAGGTGGACAAAGGGTGATTTCAGAGTCGTTTCACCAACTGCTGCGTGTTTGGTGTTTTCAGGGGTCCCTCTTTCCCTAAATCAAAGTATTTAACCCTTTGGGTCACGTTCCCCTTAAAAAATCAGATGACAGCTTTGGGGGACTTTTGCAAAAAAAAAACTGCCCATTGTAGGTGCACCCCAAAATGTTCTCTATCGTTACCGGGGCTTCTGGGTTCCCAAAGCCCCGGGACCACGGGTCCCAAGTTAAGAATACCTGCCAGGAAGGGCGGTAGATTTGGGATTGAAGGGAGACGAGTGCACAGAGCTGAGGGGGCTCCATGAGGCCCAAGTCCTGGGTCACCCGGGAGCCCCTTCCTGAGCCCGAGTTAGAGATGTGGACCCCTACTAGGTTCAGATGCGCCAGGCGCTGGCATGCCGGACGCGCCCCGCCCTCCCCGCCCGGCGCTACTCCACGCCTCTCCTCGCCAAAGCAGGCTCACAGTGCCCCCTTGTGGCTATGTGGGCGAATTTCATGAAGTTGTCAAAAAAAATACCGAGGAGTCTCTTCCCACTCAGAGCGACTTTACAGGAAAGAGAACTGCTCCACAGGGTTTCCTGGGTTGTCGCTATAAGTTGCAGTCGACCCGATGGCAGTGACCTTTTTTTTTTTTTTTTTTTACACCTCACCCACAGAGCAGCAGCCCACTGACCTTTCGGTTAGCAGTGAAGCGCTTTAACCACTGTGCCACGAGGACTCAAGTCCTCCCGAACCCATTTTATTCAGCCGAAGGGATTAAGTGAATTCATGCCTTTATACTAGATCCTTGCTGCAGTTTTGAAATACAAGTATTTACATCACGTTTACCTTTGTATCACCACACCATGTCACAAGGACCTTTGATTTTTAGGAGGAAAATTTTCCAACAGTTTGAATTGTGCCACTGAAACCCAAAGCTTATCAGCAAATATTTACGGGGAGCTTAACATATGTGGTGCAAAGGGTTAATGAGCTAGGCTGCTAACTGAAAAGTTGGCTTGAAGTCCACCCAGAGGGACCTCGGAAGAAAGGCCTGCCAATCTACTTTCAAAAAATCAGCCATTAAAAACTCTATGGAGCACAGTTCTACTGACACAGATGGGATCACCTTGAGTTGGGGTCTCCATGGCAACTGGTTGTTTGGTTACTATATAACAGATATGTATCCATATATCTGTACATATAAAGTAGTATTACCCAGTATCTTAAAGAAGAAGAAATTGAGGCACCAAAACACTAATTTGCCCGAGACGTCACTGTTCAAGGTGGAGTGGGAATTAACACTCTGGGGGATTAGGTCCAGAACCTGCCTTCCAGCCACTAACCTTCAACTTTTTCCAGCAAGTGCTAAGTAACTCACAGGAAAAATTGAGCTGTCGTAAGCGGTAAATCCTTTCTCTTTAAACTGAGAAACTTAAACCTAAGGAGTTGTGTTATCATGTTTTTTGTTTCTTTTTCTTTCCAAAGTAGTGTGAAAAGCCCAATGGTACAACTTAGTAGTTCTTTGCTTTCTTATATAGAGCCTTTTCCCCTCTGGGAGTTTAAAGACATTCTCTTTGTCTCGTTAATCCTCATGGAGACAGCAAGTATTTTTATTTCCATTTTATAATTAGGGAAACTGGTTTTGGAGAAGATGAATGACTTGCCCAGGGCAGAGAGGAGAACCCAGCTGCCATGTCCGAGTGTCTCCCCAGCAGGCAGCCGTGGTTCTCCTTTATTTACGTGCAAAGTCACTATCCAATTAGGAAATAAAGTATCCTGGCTCTTTCTCTTAGGAAGGGAAACCTTTTATAAATTAATCATTTCTTCATCAGCCATAAATAACACCTACTCACTGTGACCTCTAGTGGGAACCTGCTATCTGGAGACTGCCCCAGTCTGCGCTATGGCCACACTTTCTCCAGATCCCACCTCTGGCTCTCTTGTCTCCCATGACTGCTTGGGTCTTTTATGTGTGGGCCTCCAAGGCTGCTATCTTTCCACTGCTTGCCTCAGCATATTGAACCTCTTAATAGACTCAGATCTTGAGGCCAATATGTATATCTCAAATGGAGAAGTTTTACAGCCTTAAAGGGCTGTAGAGACACATGCTAAAGTCTAAAGTAAAACTGCCAGGACAAATGATTGGCTAATTTTAAGATTTGGAGCTGTGGCATTTTAGGGTTATGAAGGCCATTAGAGATCATCTCCAGCATCCTTAAATGACATGGAAAAGAAATCGAAGCCCAGAGAGGTCAAGCTGCCTGCCTGAGGTCACACAGCCAGTTCATGACAGAACTGGGATAAGAGCCCAGATCTGCAATGCCTTCCATTGCCTCATTTTTGCTGTTAGTGACTGGCTCCTGTCAAAATTATTCATTCACTCTTCAAGTGTTTATCAAGCAGACACTTCAGCGCTGGGCACTGAAGCAAAAAGGAAAAGTTTTTTCTTCACTAATTGGAACTGGAGAGATTTTGACATTTTAAATATGTGGAGAATAAAGCCTTTTGTGTTATTTAATGAATTATGGAGATTACAGAGGTGGCATTTTCTTTTATCTTTAAGATTAGCCAAGTTCTGTAAAATTAGCCAAAATTTGAAATTAAACTCTGCATTATATCTTGACAGAAATGTACTTTAAAAACACAAGGAGAGCATAGCTCTTACATTCTGCTAGGCACAGCCCTGGAACGCCAAATTCATTTACTCAACATATACGGTTGAACCCAGTGCCGTCGAGACGGTTGAGTACCTATAATTTTATAAGTTATTTTGAGCAGTATTGCTTTATTAGAGTTGTTCTCTGTATATAAAAATTTTCAGAACATATATCTTCCTGATTATTTAATACGTTAGGGGGTCACTTCGCCTAATGAAAATCAATAGGGAAATAGGTTGTGGAGAAAGTTCCTTTTTAGGCACTGTTGTAGAACTACTTTGCAGTGGTAATAACTATGACAGAATACCTATTGATACCCTCAGTGTAATTAATTAACGATCATTACATTCAGGTTTTAAATGTTAAATATCAAAAAACAGCTTTCCTGCTTTGCTCAGAATCTGTAATTGATTTAGGGATATAGAATGAAAAATAATTTGTTTAGAAATTTCCTTAGCGCTACGTAAGATTTCGGACTATTTTATTTACAAGATAATTGTTCACGCGTAGGGTGTATAAAAATTAAATTCCATTAACGTCTATTTAACATCAGTCCCCAGGGTTTCTAGCCTTGTAAAAGTCAAGGACATATAGTATTAATCTTAAAATGCAAAATATGTCTTGCCTCTAGAGCTAAAAAGCATCTAGAAGGAACTCATGCCATAGGGAGAGTTGAGAATAATGGGCTTGAGTGATGTAACAGGCAATCTGTTCTCCAGCGGCTGGGAGTGGGGTGTTGGGTTGGCAACTTAATTGGGGCAGGGTGGGTGGGGGTGCCTGTTAATATGTCTGCGCTGTATCCATACTTGGTTGTGACAACATGTATATGAAAGAAGGAAAGACAAGGAGCAGTAGGGAGTACCAGTAGGATGCCATTAGATAATGTACTGCGATTAAAACAGGCCTTTCTTTCTTGAAAGAAGGAAGAAAGGGTGAGGGGTGGGGGGAATAATAAAAAAAAGGGGCACGTTCAAGAAGTCAGAAACCTAAAGGTCACTAACAGGAAAAAGAACTAAGCAAGAGCCTCTATTACTGATGGATACTAAAATGTGAGCTGTTAAAAGAACTCTTATCTTCTCAGGTCTGGTAATCCCCAAAAGTTTCTATAGCTAAAAAATGCACTGAAGAGGAAGAAAGGATTAATCCTGTTTTCCTAAGATAAAAATAGTAAGTGCAGTATTTTGTTAGATGAAGACAAACCCATTGCCATCAAGTCAAGTCCTACTTACAGAGACCCTACAGGACACAGTAAAGCGGCTGCATAGGGTTTCCAAGGAGCGGCTGTTGGATTTGAACTGCTGACCTTTTGGTTAACAGACAAACCCTTAACCACTGCATCACCAGGGCTCCATTAAATAACAATAGGCAGCTTTTAGGAATATCTTTTTGTTGTTGTTGTTCTTTTTTTAAATCTAAGTCAGCAAAGTTAACTTAGCATCAAGCTAGGTCAAAAGCTGTAGCCTCAAGGAGATGACACAGTAGCCTCAACACTGGACTGAAACATACCAATGATCTGACGGTAGCACAGGACGGGCAACTTTTTGTTCTTTTGTAACTGATGTGGATGTGAGTACAGCCGACTCTACAGCAGCTAACAAGAACTACCTAGTCTCATACAAGTGAAATGATATTGATAAATCTATTTCAGACAAGAGAAAGTTATTTTCATAATCACGAAAGGAAATCACTCAATTTACAACCAGTTGTCCAAATGGAATAAGTAGTTGTTCCCATCGAACCGTTTGTTTCCAATCAGCAGGAAGGACAAAGGGTTTGATGGGGTCTACTTCCTGAGTATTTCCTTGGCCCCCGATGATGGAGAGGTTGTAGTGTGTCTCTTTTGAAGCATTCTGGGTCAAAGTAATTTTACGTGTTTGTTTTAAAATTGTGCATACCTTTGTTCCTTCTTATTTGGTTTAAATTTGTTCTTGGAATGTATGCTCTATAACTCTGGAAGCCTTAACTTACAAGAAAAACAAAACAGGATGTCCTCAAGTCAATTCCGATCATGGTGACCCCACGTGTTGCAGAGTAGAACTGCCCCTCAGGGTTCTCAAGGTTGTGACCTTTTGGAAGCATATTTTCAGGCCTTTCTTTTGAGTTGCCTCTGGTGGTTTTGAAAACCCAAACTTCTAGTTACAATAGTTAAGCACTTAACTATTTGCGCCACGTAATTACATGCCACATAATTACATATCTCATGGAAGCCGAAGGTCTCGTCCCTTTTCCAGCTTAGGAGAGAGGCAGAGGAGGAGGTAGGTGGAGTGCATTGCAATTTTTAAAGCATTTCAGATTTTGAGGTCACGATCTGGTGGCGCAGTGGTTAAGTGCTATGGCTGCTAACCAAGAGGTCAGCAGTTCGAATCCACCAGGTGCTCCTCAGAAACTCTATAAGGCAGTTCTACTCTGTCCTGTAGGGTCGCTATGAGTCGGAATCAACTCCACAGCAACAGGTTTGTTTCTTTTTAATCTGTATACGTGGAGCCCTGGTGGCCCAGTAGTTAAGCATTCAGCTGCTGACCAAAAAAGCAGCAGTTCAAATCCACCAGCCACTCCTTAGAAACCCTACGGGACAGTTCTACTTGGCCTATGTGAATCAGAATTAGCTCCACAGCAATGTTTTTCTTTTTTGGTTTTATCTATATTCGTATGAAATCTTGGCTTCTATTTATGTATGCAGAAACCCTAGTGGCCTAGTGGTTAAGAGCTATGGCTGCTAACCAAAAGCTCCGCAGTTCAAATCCACCAGGCGCTCCTTGGAAACCCTGTGGGGCAGTTCTACTCGGTGCTATATGGTCGCTATGAGTCCGAATCAGCTCAACGGTGACGGGTTTGTTTATTTGGTTATTTATGCATGCATCAACACGACCTGAGTGGAGCACTGGGTTATTAGATCAGCAATGCCTAGTTCCTGGAAGTGAGTTTGACCAAACCCAAAAACAGTAGATGCTTTGAATACATCTTAATAATCTTTCAGCTTATCATTTGCACCGAAGCCCATTTTCAGTCTCTTGGTATAATTTAGCTGTCTCAGTGAGCCCAGGTCTTACAGCTAGGACCCAGGGTGGCGGTCTTGGAGGTCTGCTTTCAACCAGGAGGCTATGACCTCAGAGGACTCTCTGGTGTCATCGCCTTGGCAGTATCAGGGACCTGCCCAGAAAAGAGGTCAATGGTGCTTTCTATAGGTTGTGCACCAGGGTAAATTCCAAATAGGTCAGAGAGTTAAAGAAAAATAGTATACTTATTAAAAGAAAGCATGGGTATACTCCTTTATAGTCTGGAAGTGGGAAACATTTTCCTAATTATTATTTAAATTTCTGTAGCTCTGGAGGCGAGGGGGAAGACTGATACTTTTGATCACAAAAATAAAAACTTTTGTAAAGCAAAAAAAAAAAAAAAAGCCCTATTAGCGAAGTAAAAAGACAAATGACACTCTGTGGGAAAATATTTAAAATGTGTAGGACAACCAGGGATTGGCTCACTAATGCAGTAAAAGCCTCTAAAAATAGAGAAGGAAAAAGTCAATAGCCCTATGGAAAAAATGGGCCAGGGATGTCCCAGAAAAATAATAATAATAATACAGATGGCTTTTCATATGAAATGATTCTCTATCTCTCTCAGCATAAGAGAAATGCCCATTCAGACTATACCAACAGACCATTTCTTATCCCTCTGATTAGCAAAAATTCAAAAGTTTAGCAACAAACTGCTGGCCAGGCTGAAGGAAAACAATCATTCTCTCTGTCTGAGACCGAGTGCCATCGAGTCGACTCCAATTCATGGCAACCCCACGTGTGTCCGAGTAGAACTGTGCTCCACAGGGTTTTCAGGGGCTGAATTTTAGAAGTAGATCACCAGGACTCTCTTCCAAGGCACCTCCAACCTTTCCATTAGCAGCTGAGCTTATTAACCATTTGCACCACACAGGGAAGCTCATAGAGTGAGGGTAAAAATACAAAACTGTTCAGCCCCTGTATTGATCAGGTCCAGTCAGGAAACACATCTTGACTTTTAATTTAATTTAATAGAAAGAATTGTTAACCAAGTATTGAAGAATTTAAAAGACAAAGAGTCAACCTTGAAGTATCCCAGATGTGGTAACTTCAGGAAGTAGCTATTATCCTTAAAAATTGGGGAATAAAGGAAAGAAGTTGGGATTATTAGAATAGAGAAGCTTGGAGGAGGCGCCCTGCAGAGCTGGGACGCAGAATCCTGGGAGGGAAGTGCCGGCAGACGGGTTGGCAGAAAGGACCCCAAGGATCTGGGATCAGACCTGTGAGGAGGGGGCACCACCCAGCTTGCTCGAGTACCTCAGAAGTTTGAAGGAGGCCCCCCACAGAGCTGATACTCAGCCTTCTGAGGAGGGGTTGCAGACTGGCTGGCGGGGGTGCCTCAGAGAGTCTTCTATGAGTGGAAAATCAGAAACTGGTAACCTACCCCATCAGGTAAAAAGTGTTGCTGGGGTGACACTGACCGAAACAACCTAACTCATTGCCATCAAGTAGATTCTGACTCATAGAGACCCTACAGGATAGTAGAACTGCCCCATAAGGTTTCCAAGGCTGTAATCTTCATGGAAGCAGACCCACATCTTTCTCAGGCAGAGCAGCTAGTGGGTTCAAACTGCCGACCTTCAGTTAGCAGCTGAGCACTTTAATCATTGCTCCACCAGGGCTCCCTTTTGACACTGATAGGAACAGGAAACAAAGTAGAAAGCTGCAAGTCCCTTATTCTTCCTTCTGCTTTTAGCATACTTCTCACAGAACCTGATAGGGAGCAGGGATGGATTACCCAGCAAGCGAAGTAAGCACAGGCTTACTTGTGCTTTCTTACTAATCTGTAGTGCACAATTTCACCTGGTTTTCCCATCCTTGGTAAAAACAGGTGAAACTGTACACTACAGATTAGTAAGTAAACATAATTAAGCCTATGCATACCTTGCTTGCTAGTCAATCCATCCCTGACAGGGAGGCAGGGGTGAAGCAGAAACACGGGTGAGAAGTCCCAGTCCTAGCATCACAAAGCGGAGGGTCAAACGATAGGTCTGGAGATGAGAAAAAATGACTGAATAACCAGCACAACCCCTATGGAGAGAAATTTGGCAGTATCCAGCAAACTCTCATGCCCACTTAACCTTTGATCTAGCAGTCCCACTTCTAGGAATCTATCCCAGAGATGAACTAATAAAGTAGTAAAAAAAAAGATGCAAAAGGCTACTCATCACAGCAGTCTTTGTAACAGCTAAGTACTGGAAGCAGCCTAAATATCCATCAACAAGGCATTGAGGGAACGAGCTGTGATACATCAACACAACAGAGCACTCTGCAGTTGGTAAAAGGGATGATGGAGTGATTCCAAAGACATATTACTGTTCAAAAAAAAAAGAAAAGCAAGATGGAAAAAAATGTGTAAAGTGTCTCACACTTTATTTAAGAAGAAGGTATGAATGTCTATGTGTCTGTTAATATTAAAAAAAAAAAAAAAAAAAAAAAGAAAGGCTAAGCCCTACAATTCAAGAACTGGTTACCTAAAAAGGGATGGATGGAACAGGGTAGAGGGTACACTTTCCTAATTACTATTTGAATTTATGAAGCAATGGGGGAAAGATTGGCACCTTTGATTACATAAAAACAAAAAATTTTGCATAGCAAGAAAAAAAAAGCACTATTAAAGTAAAAAGACAAATGGCACTCTTTGGGAAAATATTTAAAACTTATATGACATCAGGACCTAGACTTTTCTAAATATATTTTGTAGATTTGACTGCAGAACCATGAATACATTTTATATAATCATAAGAGAAAATTTAATTTAAAAAAAGCATCCTCCAAAAATTAGAAGTAAAATGAAAGAAGTGAACCTGTTTGACTTGTAATCGCACACCATACAGAGAGGAGCTAGCTATTCCAAGAGACTTTCAAGACTAGAAATGTGATGTATATGCCTGATGGACTTACCCAAAGGGAAAAAGAACAGCAGCCACAAATCGTAAACTGTTTGCAGTAATGAGACTGTTGGCGGTAATGTTGGAGTTATTATGCTGAGATTGTTATGTGGGTAATGTGAGATAAATCAAATGAATAACTGTTGGTGTTGTTAGAGCCAAGATTTTTGGCAGGATTGAAAGGAGACACAACTGTAAGATCATCAAAGTTAAATAAAAACTTTGTAATCCTAAATTTTAATTCAAAATATCTATCTGAACTCATGATGTATTTTATCTCTTAAAAAAAAAAAAGAGAGAGAGACTTGTTTTCTAGCACTGTCTACTAAAAAGGTTTAGAAACAATGACTGACCCAGTAGTAATGAGATCTCTGGCATCAGACTGTGTTCTCTAATCTATTTCCCACTAAAAGAAATTAAATTAGGCAGGGAACTTGAAGAAATGTCTGATTCCAGGTTTGGGGCAAGAAATGAACAAGATAAGCCTAGAAAATCTTACTATATTAGAAAGCAAGAAATTCAAAAAGGCTGCTAGGGCCATGCCCAAAGGACTCTGGAGTCAACCTGACAAAGATGCAACCATTGGAGTGCTATCAATAAGGAGCATAACTGCAATATACTGGAACCCACCAAATGTGTTTAAACCCATAAGTTCATATGATATTTTAAAAAAACAAGACTTGAATTGGTAACCTTTAGAGACTACTAGAGAACCATTTCATTATTTTGAAATTGTGTGCATAGAGGGAATACATGAAACAGTTTTTCTGTTTTTCCTATATGACCTGTACTTCAAACTAAAATAGTTGAGGAGAAGTAGTTTCTTTATAGAAGTATTCTAGCTAAGAAAATTAGAATATCCCTAAAGTAACCTCTAACAAATTATGTAATGGATTTAGGCCAGCAGGTCTCAAGGTATGGACCTCTGAAGGTCCTTACGACTCCTTTATGGGTGTAAACCAAACACCAAGCTTGTTGCCTGAGTCAATTCTGACTCACAGAAGCTCTATAAGACAGAGTAGAACTGCCCCATAGGATTTCCAAGGAGTGACTGGTGGACTCGAACTGCTGACCTTTTGGTTAGCAGCCAAACTCGTAACCACTGCACCACCGGGGTTTATGGGTATAACAGTTCAATATTATTTTCATGACAACACTAAGACATTACTGGTCCTTCTCACTGTGTTAATATTTGCACTGATGGTCCAAAAGCAATGGTAGGCAAAGTTTCTAGTGCCTGAGCACAAAGCAAGGTCGTGGCACCAAATTGTACTGGTAGGAGTATTCTTTACCATCACACTGCAGGAAAAAAAAAAGTCAGTTCACTTTACAAGCTTCTTAATGAAGCAGTAAAAATTATTAATTGTATTAAATCGTGACCGGAGGAATATTAAAAATATTCCATCTAACAAAATGGGAAATACACATAAAGCACTGTCTCCTGGAAGACCATTGGTGGGATTGAGCTGTGACCTGAACTAGCCACTCTTCTCAAGGAACACCATTTTCACTTTAAGGAATGACTCACAAATTATTGTTTTTCAGAGTTGGGTATTTGGGAGATGCTTTTTGAAAATGGTGTAGTGACCCTGACACTTCAAGGAGACAACTGACAGTATTCTTTGCCAGTGGTAAGATTTGTGCTATCAAAAATGAAAATTAGAGTTTTGGAAAACTTGTATCTGGCACTGTAAGCCTGATGCCTTCCCAATACTTCTGGCTTTTCTGATAACATTGATGGGAATTAATGAGAGTGATTTTTTAATATCGAATAGTAAAATACATCCACACTTATAAGATCTATATATACCAGTGACTTGATATTCTCTAAATAATGTCACAAAATCTTGCACGGGTAAGAGAAAAGAGCAAAATAAACCAATGAAATGTAATGTAACAGAGTGGAAAACATTCACTGATATGGTTTCAGATTTCACATTGCAACTAACCTTTAACAAACTACCACTTGTCTGGTTTGGTGTAGCATCAAAGAAGCCTGCAATTATCCAGAAAACGTTATAAAATAATCCTTCCTCTTCCAACTACACGTCTTTGTGAGGCAGAATTTCTTCATAAACTTCAACCAAAGCAACATCCTGCAACAGATTGAAAATAGAAGCAGAATGGAGAATCCAACTGTCTTCTATTAAATTAGACTTTACAGGGATTTGTAAAAAATGTCACAATGTCACCCTTCCTACTAATTTTTTTTTTGGAAAACAGTTGTTTTTCATTAAAAATATTGTATTTGTTTTAACATGTTAGAGTTTGTTACTGTTATTTTAAATAAATTTTTTAAAGTTTTCTCAGTTTTGACTTGTAATATAATAAATCTCAATAGATATAATAAATATAAGCATAAATACCAATAGATAAAATTAATATAATAAATATCAATATATAATAATATAATAAATACCAATAGATAAAATCCACATAAACAAAAGCTCTGCAGAATTCTTAACAATTTTTAAGAATGTAATGCAGTCACCTTAATGCAGTACTGAGACAAAAATTTAATAACTGCTTGCCTTGGTTATCTAGTGCTGTTATAGCAGAATACCACAAGTGGATGTCTTTAACAAGGAAAAATTTATTCTCTCAGTCTAGAATGCTACAAGTCCAAATTTAGGATGTCAGCTCTGAGGGAAGGCTTTCTGTGTCTATTGGTGCTGGAGGAAGGTCCTTGTCATCAATCTTCCCCTGGACTAGGAGCTTCTCCAAGCAGGAACCTCAGGTCCAAACGACATGCTCTGCTCCCAGCACTGCTTTCTTGGTGGTATGAGGTCTCCAGTGTCACTTGGCTCATGCTTCTCTTTTATATCTCAAAAGAGATTGACTTAAAATCCAATCTTGTAGATTGAGTCCTGCCTCATTAACATAACTGCCATTCATCCCATCTCATTAACATCATAGAGATAGGATTTACAACACAGAGGAAAATCACATCAGATGACTAAATGGTGGACAATCACACAATACTGGGAATCGTGGCCTAGCCAAATTGACACACGTATTTTTGGGGGACATGATTCAATCCATGACGCTGCTGATATAAGTATGTCATCAATGGCTGATAACACTGTAAAAAGAGAGACATTCAGACATTATTATTACTTCCTGGAAAAATTAGGCAATGCCTCCTATAAAAGTCTCGCCAAAAAATTGTACAGAACCTGAATCTGGTAAAAACTCTACATCTGTCTACCAATCTACAGAAAATATAACAGAGGAACATGTCAGTGATACAATCAGCAAAATTCAGAAGGAGGACAGCTCGGAAAAAAATGACATGGTTTAGTCAGCAAAATGCTAAGGGAGAGAAAGAGAGTGAGAGAGAGAGAGACTGTGTATGTGTACGTATATGAGAGAGAGACAGAGACAAAAAAAGGAAGAGAGGGATTTTGAGGTTATCAGAGACATGAAAGGCAGCTAAACCAATTTTAAAATATGGACCTTTTTGGAACCTGATTCAAACAAGCACTATTAAAGACTGCTGTAAGAAAAAGAGAAATGTGAACAATGACCAGAAATACATTTATATTTAGATATATTTTATAAATATTTGTTAACATTTAGATATAAGATATTATTGTTAATTTTTAGGTACAAAAATGGTATTGTAGTTATGGATGTTTTTCTTTCCTTTTTTAAGGCTGAGAGTCCTTTTATACTTTAGAGATACATACTGAAATTTTTATGGATCAATTTAAGTAGTTTAGGATTTGCTTCAAACTAATCTGGGGAGGTGGGAGATGTTTATAAATTAAAGATCAGTATGATCATTAAGGTTTTGTCATTCCCTTAATAAAATCTCTCTCTCTCTCTCCATATATATATATACATATATATATATATATACACACTCTACTGCTTTTGCTTCTCTATAAAGAACACAGCCTAAGGTAATTAAAAAACCCAAAACCAAACCCATTGCAGTCGAGTAGATTCTGACTCATAGTGACCCTAAAGGACAGAGTAGAACTGCCCCATAGAGTTTCCAAGGAGCACCTGGTGGATTCAAACTGCCAACCTTTTGGTTAGCAGCCATAGTACTTAACCACTACGCCACCAGGGTTTCCAAGACAATTAGCAATCAGTAAAAATGGGTGATATTACATTGGCTTCATTATACTCGTCTCTTAACTATTTTATATGCTTGCAAATTTCCATAATAAAAAGTTAAATATATTGTTGTTGTTAGGTGCTATCAAGTCAGTTCTGACTTATAGTGACTGCATGTACAACAGAACAAAACATTGTCTGGTCCTGCGCCATCCTTACAATCATTGCAATACTTGAGCCCATTGTTGCAGGCACTGTGTCAATCCATCTTGTTGAGTATGAGTGTCTTCTTCTCTTTCACTGTCCCTCTACTTTACCAACCATGGAGCAAACTCTACACTGTTGTATGGGATGCCTTGCAACCCTGTAGATAGGCACAACCCAGCCTATTATAATTAAAGCAGAATACCTACCATCTTTCAGGGGTTTAGGTTGCAATGACAGAGATCAAAGATACTATGTAAAGGTTAGAGTTGCAGAGGGCTAGTCTAGAACTGTGGAGTGGAGCTCTATACAAAGAATATAGTCCATGTCCAGTGCCCCAGTGAGGTGGAACCATAACTGAAACATTGGGAAACACACTTTTTCATGAGTTCATTCACATATCATTTAATATTTAGTGAGTGCCTGGCATGTTTCAGGCACTGCTAAAAGCATGGAGATACAGCAGTGTCCAAGAGAGACAAAGTTCCTGTCTTCACGGAGCTTAAATAACTATATCTTTTTGGGTGAAGGTTAAAAAAAAAAAAAAAGTTTATTAAAAAAACAAAGTGGAGAAAGGAATAGAAAATGTCATAAAATACCTGAGTGGAGGTGTGTTCTGGGTAAAGGGAAGAGCAAATGCAAAGGTCCGGAGGCGAGACCAAGTGTGGTACATGTGGGGAGCAGCAAGAAGACCCCTGTGTGCCAGAACAAAGGGAAAGCAAGGGGCAAGTGGTAGCAACAGGAATTAGAGAGGAAGGCAGGGCCCAAATCACTACATAGGAATTGGAGCTTGTTCCAAATGCAGTGGGAAGCCACTGGAGGGTCCTAAGCAGAAGAGTGACTTGAGCTGATTTAGAATTAATTTAACAGACCCACTCCGCCTACTCCGTAGGGTAGAGACCCAAGGGACCAAAAACAGACACTTTGAGACCACTTAGGAAGCTGGGTCAGTTGCCCAAACAAGGGGTTAAAGTCACTTGGACTGGAGTACTATGGTGGTAAAGGAGGTGAGAAGTATTTAGAATTTGTGATATACTTACAGCACCTGCTGTGTGAAAACTGAGAAAAAGAAGGTAACCGTGGTTTTGAGTCTTAAACTTTGGCATGAGCTATTGAGGGAATGAGGTGCCACACTGTACGATGGAGAAGACAGAAAACAAGGGAGTTTGGGAAGGGGGGTGGGAAGAAACAAGAGTTTTGGTTTGGGCAGATCAAGTTTGAGATGACTAACTGACATCCTAGGTGCCTCTATAGCTAGGGAAGAAGAGTGGAGTAAAATCTATAAACTTGGGCAATTTCACCACATAATTGGTCTTATGGATTGAACTGTACCTCTTCCAAAAATATATGTTGAAATCCTAAGCCTTGTACCTATAAGAAGGAGCCCTGGTGGTGGAGTGGTTAAGTGCTTGGCTGCTAACAGAAAGGTTGGTGGTTCGAACACACCAGGTACTCTGCAGGAGAAAGATGTGTCAGTCTGCTTCTGTGAGATTACCGCCTTGGAAACCCTATGGGGCACTTCTACTGTGTCCTGTGGGGTCCCTATGGGTCAGAATCAACTCAATGGCAGCAACGAGTTTGTTTTTTTCAGTGTGGTACCTGTAAATACAACCCTGTTTGAAAATATGGGAGCTTCTTTTGTTATGTTAATAAAGTCATATCACTTCTGAGCTATAAAAAGAGCAGAACAGATACAGAGACGCACACGTAGGGGGAAAACAGACACCAAGGAATGCCAAGCCATACCCTGATTTTGGACCTCTAGCCTCTTGAACTGTGAGAAAATAAATTCCTATTCTTTAAAGCCACCGCTTGTGGTATTTCTGTTACAGCAGCATTAGGTGACTAAGACAGTTGGTATTTAAAGTCAGCACAAAATGAAACTAGACAGAAAAAGGCCTGGGACTGAAACTTAGGACATTTCAATGTGTAGAATCTAGAAAGGGATTCTGAGAAGCCATGAGAGAGAAGGGGAAGGAGCAGCCAGTGAGGTAGTATCTGGAAACTGAATCAAACTGCTTCATGGAGGGAATGAGTAATGGGTCCAATGCTCTGAGGGGTCCAGAGAGATGAAGACTGAAATTGGCCTCAGACCAGACTGAGAGAGGAAGTGGATACAGCAATATCACTTTAAAAACCCACTACCCACTGCACTTAGGAAATAAAACTACAAGGGATAAGAGAAATGGGGCAAGAGCTGGAGAGGGATGTGTGGTAAAGGAAGGGCCTTTTTTATTGATGGTGGAAATGACAGCATGTGGGTCTGCAGAAGGGAATAATCCAGGAGAGAGGGGAAAATGGAGGATGCAAGAACAAAGTCCTTGGTGGCTGAGTGGGGAAGGAAAGCAGGGCATGAGCAAAGGGACTGGCCTTGGGTAGGAGGCCAGGATGTTCATCCCATGTGAAGCAGGAGGGAAGGTGGAATCCATGGGTACAGATGCAGGTGGGCTAGCAGACTGGGTGATGGAAGGCCATATAAGTTCTATTTTGATTGATGACCTGAGGCAAGGCCATCTGAGAGAGAGGAGCAGGGTGAGGGAGATATGAGATGGTATAGAAAGAGTCATCCCAAGGAATGGGAAAGTGGATTGACTAGAGAAATTATCAAGGTATCTAGTAAGTCCTGGGGTCATGCTTGAGGCCAATGGTTACGAACATAATTGAGCTCAGTCAGCACGATTGTGTGTTCTCCTTCAAGGGCATTGAGATGCCCAGGTGCAGGTGCTGAGTGTTTGGTTTAAGCAAACCTAGATTCTTAAAAAGAAACACGGGGTCAGGCACAAAAGAGGATGTCCATATAGGAGATGGAAAACTGAAACAAACAAGCTTAGAAGTATAACAGCCTTTCTGTTATACGGCATAAAGCAAAGAAAGAACTGATCTAGTTCCTCAAATAACATGATTAGTAGAATGCCTCCTTACATAGTATTTAGGGTTATAACTTTTTAAAGACTGATATTAAGGCCATACTGGCAAGCTTCTTGATGATTCAGAAGATAATACAGTGCTTTGGGGCTAGAATTAAGAGTATCAATTACTGTACTAGCAAAAGAAGTACCAGCTTTGGTATTAGATGTTGTTGTTGTTGTTAGTTGCTGTCCAGTCAGCTTCCACTCAGGGTGACCTTATGTATAACAGAATGAAACGTTCCCATCTTGCACCATCTTCATGATCATTGCTATGTTTGAGTCCATATTGGATATTAAAACAAACAAACAAAAAAATTTATTATCAGACTGATTCCAACTCATGGTGACCCTTTGTGTTTCAGAGCAGAGCTGTGCTCCAACAGGGTTTTCATGGCTTTGACCTTTCAGCAGCAGATCGCCAGAAATTTCTTCCAAAATGCCTCTGAGTGGGTTCAAACTGCCAGCCTTTCAATTAGTAGGTCAGTGCTTAACTGCTTGTGCCATCCAGGGACTCTGATATTAGCCCCACTGATATTAGAGAAACATGGAAAAGATGACTATACTTGATAAATTTCAGATAACCCAACTATTATTTTAATTGAAATCACCTTTATAGAGCCTACAATTCAGAAAATGCTACAGGAAAAAAAATCATAAGACTCAAAAAATCTTTTTCCAAGGCCTGAGACCAGTAGCAAGATGGGAAAGACGATTTACAAGTCATTGACTGTGAGCACAGAGAGGCATAAATTTCAGATACAAAGGAAATAAAAGAAATGAGCACAAGAGCTATATGAAACAAGAATTTCTTCTTTAAATTTTATTGCAATAATTCTATACCTGGAAATAATGGAAAATGACTTAAAGTATTTTTTTTTCTTTCCAGAAAATTCTGAAAGATTATGTTTTTGATTGGTAGAAGGCAGGTGAGAATAACTTATAAAAATCGCCATAAAGGTTTATAAAATATAAAAATTATAAAGTAGACTTTTCCTGAAGAGGTCGAAACTTAAGATCTTTGAAAAAACTATATTCTCCTAAAGTTCTATGAGATTAATGGAGAAAGTGTTTAAATTTTTCTGACAACAAACTTAGGGTGTCCACTTAAATGGAAATTCAATGAGAAAGATACCAGATGATAAATAAGAATACAACCATAAATTATGTAGCTTTGCAGCAACTTATGACCACATAGTTTTAGTTCCTTAAGGAATTGCTAGACAAGGGCAGGTTTCTTTGAAGCAAATGACACCCATATTATGTCAGTGGAAAGATAGGGAATTGTGCCTTCCTTTAAGATTTTTCCACACTTCAAAAGGAACCCTTATCTGATATGATGATGCTGTTGTTAGGTGTGGTTGAGTCGGTTCCAACTCATAGCGACCCTATAGGATGGAGTAGAACTGCCCCATAGGGTTTCCAAGGAGCAGCTGGTGGATTTGAACTGTCAACACCTTGGTTAGCAGCCGAGCTCTTAACCACTGTGTCACCAGGGCTCTGTGATATGATGAGCCAAGGAAATTAGATAATAGCTTAAAAAAAAAAAATTAAATGCCTTGCACAGTACAGAGTAACCTACAACCAAAATATCTTGTTAATATCACTTCTTTGGTAAAATTCCATTTTTCCTGTAATAATATTACACTCTGGAATTTTCCTTCATGTAAATATTTCAAGAGTCCTTAATCAAGCTAAGACACAAAAGGAAAATTCAAAACCTTCTCTGCAGATAAACGGAAAAACAAATACTGTGTATTTCTTAACATCAAGTCAAATTAATAGGATCTATTAAAAAAAAATTTTTTTTTTTTTTAATCAAAGGACTCCCTGGGCATCAAAAATGGCTAAGCACTCCACTAGTCACTGAAAGGTTGGCAGTTCGAACCTGCAGAGGCATCTTGAAAGAAAGGCTGGCCTCTGCTTCTGAAGAGTCACAGTTTTGAAAACTCCGTGGAGCAGTTCTATGCTGCATACATGGGGTTGCCATGAGTCAGAATCAACTGAATGGCAACAAGTTTGGTTTTCAGTGTTACCAAAGATGCCAGTAAAATATAAATTTTCAGACCTAGTCACCATGAGTTGGGATCAACTCAACAGCGACAGGTTTTTGAGTAGTCTCTGATCCCTCTCATTCTGACCGTCTTGTTTTAAAGCGTAGGGAGGGCACTGATACCCTCCTGTCATCCTCACCTCCCTCAGTGATGGCACTCTCCTGATTTCTCTCCTGCCTCTCAGCCTTTCCTTCTTTGCCTCATCTTTCAGCCCCTCTTTGTCAGAGGACCTTCCTTCATGCATTTCTAAATAAACCATAGTTTTTCCATAGTTCTGTCAACACACTTCTTCTCCCTGCTATTCACTGATTCACTAGTAATGGCTCAGAAGCTACAGCTTCAGCTTGGTCCGCAAACTCTCTCTTTTGTTTAAATCCAAAGTTGTAGGTTTCTTGAAGAACAAATGTACACAAACGTCTCACTATCAATTTAATTCTATGTGGCCAAAATGTAATCATCTTTCCTCCCAAATCAGTTCTTCATCCTCCCTTCCCTTTTCATGTCAACAAATGTGTATTGAGTGTCCCTACGCCAGGCCATCTGAAAGGTTCTCTGGATATGAAGAGGAGTAACAGTCACTAGGTTCCTTTGAGGACTTGATGTACAACGGGAAGCACAAAGACCTAAACTTTGATGGTAACACAATAAATAAGTCCTTGGCTGGTTACAAGAAGAAAGCTGTGGGTTCTAGCTAGTTCCATACTAAAGACCTTGGCTTGCATCGTAAAAGAAGTGTTGAGCTATCTGATTTGTGGTTTTAGGCCAGATACATTGTTTAAAGAATAAGTTGGAAAATGCCAAGTATTACCAGAGATACCAGGATACAGAAGACTTCGTGCATTGCTGGGGGCATGTGGGGGAGGGTACAGATTGGTACAAAGATTCAGTAATTTCTCTCTAGCATGTACGTCTGAAATAAAGTTTTGCCAAGGTCTACAAAGATGTTCATTGCAATGTTATTTGCGATGATAGAAGCTTGGAGGCAATCTATTTATTGCTGGGAGGGTGAAAAAAAAAAAAACAGACAGGTAAAAATGTGGGTGCACAGCCTGGAGTAACACTGAGAATTAGAATGTATGACTGAGAGAGTGGGGGCGGGGGGCAAGGAGCTAAGCTCGCAGCCCTCTCTCTCAGAATGGAAGGCAGATGAGGTTTAGGGAGGGGAGGGGAAAACTTCAGCTTGGTGCCTCTAACGAGGGGACTTAGGACAGACAGGGTGGAGAGATGCAGGCTGCTACCCTCCTAATTTACCCCCCAACTTGAAGAGGATTTGTTCAGAGACTAGGTGGAGATAAGCCTGTGGGCTATAGGTCTTTACTGTCTGCAGCTGAGAATAACGTGGAAGAGTTGAAATTTACTCTTTCCCCAGCACTCCCAAATCCAGTTTATCATTCCAGACTCAGCTCTCTGGGAAAACTCTCTAGTAACTCTACCCTCCCCACAGTGCTTTATTAGGGATTCCTCCATCAGAGGACCCACCACATAGGACTGGAATTTGGGGGAGGTGGGTCAGAATGGTTAAGTATCTGAACTCTTGGTCACACTGCCTGATTTAGGGTCCTGACTCTGAGTTTTTATAGTTGCATGGCCTTGGGCAAGTTATTGAAGCTCTCTGAGCCACAGGATATCCTCTGTAAAACGAAATGAGTGTAGAGTACCTATGGGCTGAAGAATTACTTTGCCCAAAGAATTTGGACATTGACCCCAGTTCCTGGGAGGTAATCTCTAAACCCTGGGAATTTTCCAAGTGATTGGAGTATCTTTGTTTTTCATAGAGGGCTAATGAGGTGACTCATGGTGGGGGCCAGCCACGTGATAACAGTCCAACTCTTGCAAGACTGAGATTAAGCACATAATTAATGATTTAATCAATTGTGCCTACATAATGAAATCTCAATAAAAAAAAAACTCTAGCACTAAAGCTTGGGTGAACTTCCTGATTGGTGAAAGACACCTTTGCCCAGGACAGTAAGTGTCCCTGGGGGCATGAAGACTCCATGTTGGGGACCCTTCCAGATCTCACTGTATGCTTCTCCCTCTCCCTCCCTCTCTCTCTCTCTCATCACAAAACTGTAATAGTAAGAATAGCACTTTCCTGAGTTGTGTGAGTTGCTCTAGAGAATTAGCAGACCTGAGGGAGTAGTGGGAACCCCTAAATTTATAGCCAGTTAGTCGATTGGTTGGTAGCCTGGGAGCCCCTGAGCTTATGATTTGTACCCTGAGTGGGTAGTAAAAAAAACCATAGCGGGAACCCCTAAATTTGCAGCTAGTGTCTCGAGTGGGTAGAGGGAACCTCCACTTGTGGCTGGTGAATGAAATCTTGGGCAGACTGGGCAGGCTGGACGACTGTGCCCTAAGCATGTAAAGTTGGAGGCCCAGATAATTAAGGCCAGAAGAAGAGCTGATGCTGCCATTAGTGTCAGAATGGAATCAAACTGACATTAGAGTACCTTTTCCTAGGGCTTCTGAGGAAATTAAGTTAGAGGATACATGTAAAGTATTTAGGATGTAGTTTGATACACAGCAAGAGCTCCATAAATGTTGGTCAATATTATTATTATTAAGCTTCATGAGAGACAAGCTAGACTTTTATAGTTTCATATATACAGTATCAAGCCATGTTCTGTGGATGAAGATGAAAATTATATGTCCTACCCCAATATTGTGTAAGTTTTCTTTTTTTTTTTATTGTGTTTTTGGTGAGAGTTTACACAGCAAATTAGGTTTTCATTTAACAAGTTCTAAAAAAAAAAAATTTTTTTTTATACATACTGTTCAGTTACATTGGTTACATTTTTCATGATATATCAGCATTCTCATTATTTCTAATCTGGTTATTCTATTTCTCTTAACATAGTTTCCCTGCCCCCCTTACCTTCTCATCTTTGGTCTAGCGTAAATGCTTACCTTTTGGTTTCATTTAGATGATTATTTAGAGGGGCATGGTACTCATGGGTGATGTTATTTATTTCATGGGCCAATCTGTCATTTGGCTGAAAGGTAACCAACCTCTGGGAATGGTTTGAGTTCCAAGTTTAAAGGGCATCCCAGGGTGATAACCTCAGGAGTTCATCTGGTCTCTACCAGTCCAGTAAGTCTGCCCATTTTTTAGGAATTCGAGTTTTGTTCTACATTTTTCTCCCATTCTATCTGGGACCATCTATTGAGTCCCTGGTTGTAACTGTCCATAGAGATAGCTGGGAACTACCTAATTCTTCTGGTCTCAGTGTAAGTGAGGCCATTGTTTGCGTAGACTATTTGTTTCATAGACTAGTTTCTTCTTTGAATCTTTGGGTTCCTTCTTTCTCTTTTGTTCTGGAAGAGTAGAGACCAGTAGTTGTATCTTAGGTGGCCACTTGCAAGCTTTTAAGACCCCAGATGCTACTCAGCAAACAATGACGTAGAACATTGTCTTTATGAACTATGTTATTCCAATCAACTGAGTTGCCCCATGAGATTATGGTCCTAAACCCTCAAACTCAATAAACCAATCCCGTGAGATGTTTGGCTATGTCAAGAAGTATCCAAACTGTGCCCCCTATGAGCTTTATTTCATATTTGAATATATATATGACACACATAAACATGTATATACACACACCTACAGGTAGACCTATACATGCACATCCACATATTCACATGTGCTTTCCTGTACATATGTTGTTGTTGTTAGGTGCCATCGAGTTGGTTCTGACTCATAGCGATCCTATGTACAACAGAACAAAACACTGACCGGTCCGGCACCATCCTTAAAATCGTTATTGTGCTTGAACCCATTGTTGCAGCCACTATGCCAATCCATCCTGTTGAGGGTCTTCCTCTTTTCCGATGACCCCGTACTTTACCAAGCATGATGTCCTTCTTCAGGGACTGGTCCCTCCTGATAACATGTCCAAAGTATGTGAGACGTAGTCTTACCATCCTTTTTTCTAAGGAGTGTTCTGGTAAGGGATAAAATTAGACCTTCAGTATTTTATGAGTCAGTAACTACCAATAATTTACTTTTGAATTAATACGTGTTGTTCATAATGCTTTTTTTTTTGTTGTTGTTCATAATGCTATGTCAACTAGCAATTCCTAACAAACTCTGCCAAAAATAATTCTCTCTGTGTGAACTTTGGACAACTGGAGCAGAAGTCAGCAAACTTTTTCTGTAAAGGGCCAGATAGTAAATATTTCAGGCTTTCTATTCTAAATAATTATCTGAAAATCCTCCATTCTATGATTGTACAAAACAAAGGGTCCAATGTGCATCACCCCCTTTAAGAAATAATATCTATCTACATACATCATCTTATCATTTTTTTTACTAATTTGCATAATTGTGCCTACCTGCAATAAAAGTCCAGGCTGGGCTCCTTTACTTGCTCTCTCATGCCATTTTGGACCAGCTGTGAGGTCTGCCCTGCACTCCAGAGAACGCAATTATGTCAATAATAAGCCAGTTCATACCTTTGGTGTGTGGGTGTGGCACCGTCAGTCTCAACCTCGGAACCAAATTTTGAGTGGGGGAATCCTCCTGTTTGAAAAGTGGCCACTAACAGGGATTCTTTTTATTCTATATTCCCATGATAACCTGTACTAATCCCCATCACTGCACTTACTGAAATGTGTAATAATTATCTCTTTATGTGTCTCTATTCCCCTCTAGCTATGAGCTACCTGAGAAGAGGGGCTACTTATTATTCATTTTTATTCCTTATTATCCAGCAGTTCCACGAATGTAGTACCAAACCAAAACCCACTGCCATTGAGTCAGGTCTGACTCAAAGCGACCCTACATGACAGAGTAGAACTGCCCCAGGGGGCTTCCAGGGAGCAGCTGGTGATTTCAAACTGCCAACCTTTTGATTAACAGCTGAGCTCTTAACCACTGTGCCACCAGGGCTCTGATGAATGTAGTAGGTATTTGTAAATGTACAACAGTTAGGAATTGCTCCATAATTTTTGAAAGCACGAAACATCCATTCCTTCATTTTTTTGAATGAAATCAAATGTGGCCCGAGCCTGGTGAGCCAGAGATTGAAGGAAGGACAAGGCCTTTTTCAGGACTGTTCTCCCAAACCTTGTCAGAGGCTTCTGCACACTAGGAAATTGGAGAAAGACAAGAAAAGCTAAAGCCTTCAGTCGACCCTTTTCTTGCTCAGGCCTTTGGGTTCCATCATTAGTCCATTTAACAGCTGATAGACATTTGAGTTCTATTCAGTTCTTGGCTCTTCTGAATATTACTACTACGAACATTTGAGGACAAGTCTCTGTGTGAATTTATGCCCTCATTTCCCTTGGGTAAATACCTATAAGTAGAATCGTGGGTAATATGATAAGTGAATTATGGTGTTGGCAAAGAAGATTGAACATACTATGGACTGCCAGGAGAACGACAAAATTTGTCTTGGAAGAAGTATAGCCAGACTGCTTCTTAGAAGCAAGGATGGCAAGACTGTCTTACTTTGGGCATGTTATCAGGAGGGACCAGTCCCTGGAGAAGGACATCATGCTTGGTAGAGGGTCAGAAAAAAGACCCTCAATGAGATGGATTGACACGGTGACTGCAACAATGTGTTCAAACAGAGCAACGATTGTGAGGGTGGTACAGGACCGGGAAATGTTTCATTCTGTTGCGCATAAGGTTGCTGTGAGTCAGAACTGACTGGATGGCACCTAACAACAACAAGGCAAGTGTTTTTCTAACTTTACAAGAAACTGCCTGTTTTCTAAAGTGACTAGTATACAACTTTGCATTTCCCCCAGGGATATAGAAGAGTTTGATTTGTTATTCATCCTTTATAACACTTGTCATTGTCAATCCCTTTAATTTTAGCCATTCAAGTGGACGTGTAGTGGTCTCCTCATGGTTTCAATTTGCATTTTCCTTATGACGAATGATGTTGACCATCTTCTCCTGTGCTGTGTCAAATTTCCATCCATTTTATTTTAGAGTTGTTTTAATATTGAACAGCAAGAATTCCTTATAAAACTTGGATACATGTTTTTTATCAGACATATGCTTTGTAAATCATTTCTCTAAGCACATGGCTTCCTTTTTCATTTTCTTCATATGTTTTCTGAAGGACAAAATTTTGATGCAGTCCGGTATATCAGTTTGTACTTTCAGGGTTCATACTCTTTGTGTCTTATTTAGGAAATTTTTGCCACACTCATAGTCACTAAGGCTTTCTTGTCTTTTCTCTTCTAGAAGTTTTGAAATTATAGCTTTTATACTTAGATTTATGGTTTGTTTCAAATTAATTTTTGTGTATAGTATGAGGTAAGGATCAAGGTTCCTCTTTTTATTTTAATTTTTTTACACATGGATGCCCAGTTGTCCCAATACCATTTTTTGAAAAAGATTATCCTTTTCCCATCAAAGTACCTTGGCACCTATGTTCAAAATCAATTGACCATATATATTTAGATATATTTTGAAACTATCTATTCTGTTCCATTGATCTATATGTTTATACCTAGGCTAATACCAAACTGTTTTGATTACTGTTGCATTGCGACAATCCTAAAAATGAAAGTGCGAATTCTCCGTTTTTTCAAAGTTCTTGAGGTTTTTTTAGACCCTTTGGAATTCCATATACATTTTAGAATGAGCTCGTCACTTTCTTCAAAAGAAATAAAGTCTGTTGGATTGCAATAAGTCAATAGATCACACTAGGGAAAACTGACATCTTAACAGTGTTGAGGGTTTCAGTCCATGAGCAGGATATATCTCTCCATCTGTTTAGATTTTCTTTAATATTCATCATCAATCTTGGCAGGTTTAATGTACTGGTCTTGCAAACTGTTGTAAAATTTATCCCTAAGTATTTCATATTTGTATTGCTTTGCAAATGATGTTCTTTAAATTTCAGTTTTTAATTGTTCATTGATAATGTAAAGAAATACAATTGGTTTTTTGCATTGACCTGTATGCTGTGACCTTGCTATACTCACTTATTAGTTCTAATAGTTATTTTTTTTTAATCTTAATTTTTTTTTTTTTTAGGTTTCCTGGGGTTTTATACATAGATGATTATATTATCTGAAAATAAAGAAAGCTTTACTTCTTCTCATTCAAATTGTGTATCTTTTGTTTTGTTTTCTGACCTTGTTGCAATGGGTAGGATATCCACTATAATTGTTATGGATTGAATTGTGTCGAAACCCTAACCCGTGTACCTGTAATGTAGATCTCCTGGTGGCACAAACGGCTTGCACTCATTTACTAACCTGCAGTTTGGCAGCTTAAACCCACCCCGTGGCACCACAGAACAAAAACCTGGTGATCTGCACCCACGAAGACTACAGCCCAGAAAACCCCATGGAGCAGGAGACCGATCGGTCCTATCCCGCAACACATGGAGTTGCCACGTATTGGAGTAAACTAAACGGCAACAGGTTTATGTTCTGGTTTTTTTTTTTTTTTTTTTTTTGGTTTTGTATCTGTAAATATGACCCTATTTGGAAATATTGGTTTTCTTTAGTTATATTAATAAGCTCTTACCAGAGTAGGGTAGATCCTAAACCTAGTCACTCCTGAGTTATAAAAAGAGCAGAATAGATACAGAGACGCACAAAGGGGAAAGACATATGTCAGGAAACACCAAGGAATGTCAAGCAACTCCTGAATTCACCAACAAGAAAGGAACCCCCCTAGAGCCACACCTGAATTCAGGCTTCTAGCCTCCTGAGCTGTGAAAAGAATAATGTTTGTTCTTTAAAGCCACCAATTTGTGATATATCATGTTATGGCAATTCTTAGTAACTTTTTTAGGTGAAGGTGGTCCCACCTTCTTTCAGCTCTGGCCAGGATGACTGCAGTAACCACTTAACCGATCTTCTTGCTTCTACCCTTGCTCCTCCACAGTCTATCTACTCCCACCCAGCCGCCAGAGTGATCCTCTTAAGTTGCAAGTCAGGTCAAATTACTCCTCTGCTAAGTGCCTTCCATTTTCACTCAGTATTTCTCCCAGGGAAAGAAGACAATGTCCACGCAATGATCCATAAAACTCTACAGGATACTGCCCCACCTGTATCTCCTACAGCTCTCCCATTTTCTTACTCCGCTCACGGACATTGGTCTGCCTGCTGAACCTGAAGCACACCAAGCACACATACACACACACACACCCCTCTAGACCTCTCCACTTGCTGCTCCTTCTACCTGGAAGGCTCATCCCTCAAGGTATGTTCAGGGCCCACTCTCTCACTTCCCCCTTCAAGGCTTTTCTCAAATGAGATCTCTCTGTCCACTCTAATTAAATTACCATAAAACAAACAAACAAAATCCCTCCCCCTGCACACACTTTACTCCCTTCTCTGCTTTTTTTTTTTCTCATTAGCACTTAGTAGTATCTAACTTAACATTTGGAAACCCTGATAGTATAGTGGTTAAGTGCTACGGTTGCTAACCAAAAGGTTGGTGGTTCGAATCTACCGGGCCGTCCTTGGAAACCCTGTGGGGCAGTTCTACTCTGTCCTATAGGGTCACTGTGAGTTAGAATCGACTTGACAGCAATGGGTTTGGGCTGGATAACTTAACATTTAATGTAGGTTCAATGACCATCTTGCTTACTTGTGCATACTCTGTGCCTACAATACTGCTTGGCACATGGTAGGCATTTAATGAGTATTTTTGGAATGAATGAAGAAGTAATAAACAATAGTAGATATTCTTAGGGATATCAGTGAAGACATGCTTAATAGAAAAATCATTGGAAATACCCGTAAGATCTCTTTTAGACCTAGGAAGCTTGTGTTAAAGAGTTTGTACAATTTCTGAAAATTAGTTGCAAAGAAAATACTTCCATTATATGCATAATGAGCAACTTTATCCCAATTGTTTGGGAACACAACACAATAGAATTCAAAGACACTTATTAGAATTTTGTAAAGCCTCTTTCAGTTGTCTGGCTCTCTTGGCCTATTCTTTTGGGTTATTCTCTCTTACAACATTCAGCGTCTATTGTGTTTACAGATTTATAGCAGAATGATTATAATTATAGCAGCTCCAAAGAATTTTGCAATAAAATGAAAATTGGCCTCATTCTTACGAGCTCGTCCTCACACTTTTCTAACTTATTTCTGTCAATTCAATGTTTAAAGTTTAGTGTGCTGCATTGCACACCCCTCTGCCTAGTACAGTACCTGTACCCTATAGATAAACTGGGAAAGAACAAGGTATTAATGTTTGGGTTCCAAAGCATGGTTGCATTAAGGTTTTAGTATAAACCTGGAATATTAACAAAGAGAAAATAGCAGATTCACTTATAGACGTGGAAAGCCTCAGAGACAGTAGGAGGAAGGTGAGACAAAGTCAGAACCATTGCGGTCTTAAAATAATAATAGTGTTTCACTGTACAAAACACCTTTGAGAACTTTATCTTTGGTAAGCCTCATTCGCTGTAATCCTTAAAATAAGTATTTCTATCCCTTTAATGTGGAACCAGGGCTCTGAGTGGTGGTGAGTCATTTATAGTCATGTACATGTTAAGTGACACACAAAGGATTATCAACCCCACATCTCACAGCTCTAAAATACAGGTTCTTCTCACTGTGTTAGGTCAACATACTAATTGACCCTTGATCAAAAATTATTAAAGCAACTGAAATAAACATATTTTAAAAAGCACTCCAAAGGCATCTGTCTAAAGTGAATGGCATAAAACCTTGCACAGAGTAGGTCCTCCATAATTATTTTAATCCAAGAGAAGAGGTCGGGATGCAGAAGGTAACCCATGAGCAATGTCAAAATCAGAAGAAATGTCAAAATGAAGTAAAAACTAGAGACATCACAGAAAGAGACACAGGTAGTAATAATGGAGCACAATGACTGTAGTGTCAGCACTTCTGTGGAGCCACTGCGATCAGGGAATTCTATTGGGCTGAAGTATTTTCTGAGCACTCAAAAACAAAAAAAATCTTGTCATTATTATTAAAGGCATAAGAAGGAGCTTAAAAATTAAATGAGACCCTCATTGTGCCTGATTGTTAAAGAGTCTTAATAAAGTCCCAATCCGTTGTGCTATTTCTCTATAGCAGTCATATGCAATATTTCAGAACTCTTTTTTTTTTTTTACGTTATAAAGATGTTTGCCTGTATTTTTGCTATCACACTCAATGTTTTGAAAAATAACAAACACGTTATAAATTTGAACATAACCAGAATTCAAAAATAAAACGTGCTTTGATGCTGTGGAAAACATTTCATTAAATAATTGAATGTCTTTTGAGTTTTGAAAATTCAAGAAAATATCTTATGAAGAATAAACTAGGAGAGTCTGTGGTTGCAGTAAGTTATATACCCAGTATAACATCTTTCTTCTTTAATATTTCAAGGAAAAACAGTTATTCTAGAAGATAATAATGAAAATTAAATTAATTATAAAATCTTTGAGTTGTTTGCAAACCCATTTATAATATGAGTTTTTGAGATATATATGAAGAGGGACTGGGCTTATTTCAAATTTTTCAAAGCAGAGTATATTATAAATTAATTATATACAAGGATAAATTACATATTCATATTCTAGGCATCTATTATGTTACCTACTGACTAGATTATAAAGATGAGTTTTAAGCTGGACAACCTGAAACATGGTAGAATTACTACACTCACAATAGGGTTTACTTGGCTGTAATCTTTACAGGAGCAGATCACCAGGCTTTTCTCCAGTGGAGCCACTGGGTGAGTTTGAACCACGAGCCTTTCAATTAGCAGCTGAGCACTTAACCATTGTGCCACCAGGGCTCCTTTTTTAGGTCAATACCACAGTAAATTTTTGTAATTTTTTAACATGTTTAGAATGTGACCCTTTTTTATAGCCTCCTTTTACAAATAACATTTTACCCTAGCCATATATCCTTCCAGAAACCCTGGTTAAGTGCTCAGCTGCTAATTGAAAGGCTCGTGGTTCAAACTCACCCAGTGGCTCCACTGGAGAAAAGCCTGGTGATCTGCTCCTGTAAAGATTACAGCCAAGTAAACCCTATTGTGAGTGTAGTAATTCTACCACGTTTCAGGTTGTCCAGCTTAAAACTCATCCAGAAACTAGTGGTTAAGTACTACAGATGCTAACCAAGTGGTATGCAGTTTGAATCCGCCAGGTGCTCCTTGGAAACTCTACTGGGCAGCTCTACTCTGTCCTATAGGGTCGCTATGAGTCGGAATTGACTCCATGGTAATGGGTTTGGTTTTTAGTTTATATATCATTCCAAATGCATTTTAGAATCATTTAGGTATATTTTTTAAAGAAGTAAGGCTTTTGAATAAGATTGCTTGAAATCAGTCTTCTGATTCAGGAACAGAGTCTATCTCTCCCATGTTTTCTTTTAGTCACTTTCAGTAAAAATTTTTATTGTCTATTTTCATATAGATTCACCCTAATTTCTGAAATGGGTTTACCTTACCCTCTTGCAATCTTCCTCTGTTGTCAGCAAAATTGACCACAAAAATATTAAACACAAAAGATTGTTTATTTTCATTTTAAATTCATTCCTCCATCTCCCCACATCATTGCTGAACGTAAGAGTTCATTCTAATTTTTCTTGTTGTTTCATGTCCTTGAGTTGATTCTTACTCACAGCGACCCAATGTGACAGAGTTGTGCTAGCAAACCTCTAAATCTGAGGCACTTGGCGTAATAGAATGACCGACATGAGTTCTGAATCAAAACTCCATTTTGTTACAAACTCCTGCTTCTTTATTCCTGAGGATGTAACCTTGACTTTTTTGCATGCATATGACTTTGGCCCTCTAGCTGGGTGGGATCAGAAGACCCTGGCCCCCTACCAATCAGCTTGTTTAACTGGTCTGGCTCTTGCCCAAGCCACACTTAGTAAATAAGGGCAGGGGTCAGGAATGTGATTGTAGGAGAACGAGTTTACTCAAGATGTTCCAGGAAGAAGGAAGTTGAAAATAAGAGTTGTTGATGACATTCTCACCTTTTGACCATGTGACCATCACACACTTCCCTTCCCCATCTTTACTGTAAAAACACACCTCTCCCTCCATGTTTCAAAAGAACTTGGTAGATTCCTCTCTGCCCTGTACTTCTCCACTTCACGAATTGTATTCCGCTCAATAAATCTCTTTGCTTTTACTTTAACAGAGTGAGCATTCTTACTCTCAGAGTAGAACTGGCCCATAGAATTTTCAAGACTGTAATCCACCAGCTGCTCCTTGGAAACTGTATGGGGCAGATCTACTCTGTCCTACAGGGCCATTATGAGTTGGAATCAACTCTATGGAAAAAGTTTTTTTTTTTTTTAATCCTTATGGAAACAGATTGCCAAGTTTTTTCTCCAGCAGAGCTACTGGGTATGTTTGGTCCACCAACCTTTGGTTAGCAGCCAAGCACTTAACCTTTGTGCCATTAGGGCTTTTTTCTTTATAATTACAGTATTATTTAACGTTTTTAATCCTTCCAGTTCATACACTGTCTCTATATCCCTCTTAAGTAGAAGCTCCTGTTCTCTTACAAGCCTAAAGTACTAAGACTTAGAAATAGAATAGGTGTCATCTTTGCTCCCCTTACTTCCTTGTGAAAATAGAACCTCTTCATCTAACAACATTTACCAACCAACTTGCATCTTCACTTATATTCTCTGCCTGCCTTTTTATATCAGTGGAAAAAGCATTCATATTTCAAACTCCACCAACATCTTCACCTGGCCAATGGAGTTCCTCTCTTCCACCTCCTCTGTCTTAGTTATCTAGGGCCGCTATAACAGAAATACCACAAGTGGATTAAACAAATAGAAATCTATTTTCTCAAATTTAGAAGGCTGGAAGTCCAAATTCAGTGTGCCAGCTCTTCAGGAAGGCTTTCTCTCTAAGCTCTGAAGGAAGGTTCTTGTCTCTTCTGAGCTTCTGTTCCTGGGCAGACTTCATGTGGATTGGCATGAGTCTTCCCGCTTTTCTGTTACTTGCTTAATTGTTTAATCTTTTATATCGCAAAAGAGGTTGACTTAAGACACACCCTACACTGATGCTGTCTAATTAACATAACAAAGACTACTCATTTCCAAATGGGAGTATAACCACAGGCATAGAGGTTAGGATTTACAACACATATTTTGGGGGAAACAGTTCCTAACATTCCTCCCTTTGGCCCCCTAAAATTCATGTCCTTGCCATGTCCAAAGCACATTCACCTCATCACATCATCCCAAAAGTCTTAAATCAACTATAAGTCCAAAATCTCACCTTCTGAATCATCTAAATCAAATATGGATGAGATCTTAGCCCTATTCCAACCTGGGGTAAAATTGCTCTTTATCTTTGAACCTATAAAATCTAGAATACAAGTTATCTGCTTCCAAAGTACAATGGTGGACCAGGCTCAAGGTAGACATTTTTATTACAAATGGGATAAATTGTAAAGAAAGAAGGGATAAAGAGCACCAAGCAAGTCCCAAATTCAGCAGAACAAATTATGTTAGCTTTCAAGTCTTGAAAATAATCCTCTGTTGTCTGAGGCCATCTGAGCAATGGCCCCGCACTCCAGACTCTGGGTATTGACCACACCCTCTGGATTCTGGGTAAAGGTCCCTTGGCCCCGGGCTCTAGCTCTGCTTTCAGGCCCACTGGGATGGCAACTCTGCTCCCTTGGCTTTGGGAGGCTCCACTTTTCTAGTCTATTTGAGCGGTGAACCCACCCCCTTGGCCCCAGCAGGTCCCATTCTTCTGTCCCTTGGACATGGAAGCCCTGCCTCTTCAGCTTTGGGTCTGGTCTCATCCCCATGGCACACCTTAACAGCAGCCCCACACTCTGGGACCAGTTTGGCAAACATCCAACTCTTTGAAACCTGGGAGGCTGTAGCCCCACCCATTGAGATCCAGGAGACTGTGGCCCCCTCTTTGAAACTGAGAAGGCCCTAGTTCCCACGATCCTGCCAACAGTTCTGCTGATTGCCAAGCTGCTACAGGATGGTCCTTTTCTTTTCTTGGAGGACAACTGTTATAGCTCCTTGGGCCTGTTTCCTGCCTGTCGAATTCCAAGAGGCAAATGGCATTCTTTCCTTTTGTTCTTTCTCTGTCCCCTTCATTCTAAGCTGATGGGTTTTCTGCTGTGGTAATTGGTTAGATCTATCAGTCACAGGCTTAATCTCTTTAACGAAAGATTGTGTAGCCATGCCCTTGGTGAACATTCTAGGACATGTGTCCTTAGTTTGTGCAACAGAATTTTCCAATTTTTTAAGTTCTGTTTTCATTTTGCACAGTTCGTTTTTAAGTCCATCTCTTTCCTCTTGCATTTTACTGTAAGCAGCAAGGAGAAATCGCATGGCCCCTTTAAGATCTTGCTTAGATATTTCCTCAGCTAAAAATCCATGTTCATCACTTAGAAGTTCTACCTTCTACCAAACATTTGAACCTAATTCAGACAAGTTCTTTTTCACTGCATAAAAAGGTAAAGGAGAAGATAAACATGTCCAACCGCATGTTCGTTGTTTTCTTTTAAAGCCTTGCCAGAAGCACATTTAATGTCCACATTTCTAGCAGCTTTCTATTGCTGGTGCCAAATGTATTCTCTGAGACAGTAGAGACTTTTTCTATAGCTCTTCTCATTTCCTTCTGAGACCTTACCAGAATTGCCTTTGGCATCCATAATTCCACCAGCAATTAGGCTTTTATTATTAGGCACCTTAAAACTCTCCCAGCCTCCACCCACTACCCAATACCAAAACCACTTCCACATTATAGGTATCTGTTAGAGCAGCACCCCCACTTCTCGGTACCAAATTCTGTCTTAGTTATCTAGTGCTGCTATAACAGAAATACCACAAGTGGATGATTTTAACAAACAGAAACTTATTTCTCACAGTTTAGGAGACTAAAAGTCCAAATTCAGGGTGCCAGCTCTAGAGGAAGACTTTGTCTCTCTCTCTCGGCTCTGGAGGAAGGTCCTTGTCTCTTCTGACCTTTTTCTCTTGGGTGATCTTCATGTGGCTTGGCATGTGTCTTCTCCTATCTTTGCTATTTGCTTGCTTGTCCTTTCCTGGGTGCTGGTAAATATATAACCCAGTTACATTTCCTGCCCCTGGACATTTATTAGCAGACATTTAAGCCCCTTTGTACATTCTGGTATCATGGCAGATACTGGTGCAACTGCCCAAAAAACAAGGAAGTTAGTCTGTGCCACATTTTAACGTTGAGAACCATTCGTATAAGGGAATGCTTCCCAGGTGTTTCCTGGAGAAGTGATTGTATGAAACTTTTGTGTCTTTTTGGCTTCTTTACGGTGAGATAAGTCTTACAAGTATGTTTACTATTCCCTTTGTACTATTGGAAAGGTATGGTTACTGGCGTTTGGAAATATCCAAGTAAATGAGTTATTTTGAGGGTAAAAACAGTTTTTGATGCACTTCCTGGGCCATGGGACCAATATGTACCACGAGTGTGATGTGTTTCATGGCACATGGTACCAATCAAACTGATAACAATTACGTGCAACAAGTGCAAGGTTTATTTAGTATTTCATGTGTACTTTTGGAAAGCTGAGTAAAATATTTTATGGCTCAAATGTAACCAAGAAGTGTGACGTGCCATGGGACCGGTATGTCCCACATGTGTGATGTGCTTTATGGAATATGGGACCAACAAGTCCTGCTTACAGTTGACATCCCATTTTTTCAAATAGTAAACAGCTACCAACAATGATTCAGCATCCATTTCCTTAGTGAAAAAACAAGGCATCACCAAAAAATTCTAAAATAATGATAATAATAATTCACCGGTGAAAGCGTTAGTTTTTTATATCTCACAAGACATTGACTCAAAACACACCCTACACTCATCCTGTCTCATTAACATAACAAAGAGAATCCATTCCCAAATAAGATTATAACCACAGGCATAGAGGTTAGTATTTACAACACATTTTTTGGGGGACACAATTCAATCCATAACACCCTTTATGACTTTGCTTCTGTATTTCCCCTTCTCTCTCCTACATCAGTGTGTCTCCCTCTTTACTGGGTTATTCTCATCTGCATACAAACTTCTCTACTATTTCCTTTCTTAAAAACACTTCTTGACTCTTATGTTTCCCTTCTACTTTCATCACAATTTCTTCTTATTATTTACAGTAAAATTGTCAAAGTTCTCTTTAATCATAGTCTCTGCTACCTCATCTCTCTTAACTCCTCCTAGTCATGAATATTTCCCTTTTACTCTCTTGACAGGTCACCAGGGACTTCCATGCTGTCAAATCCAAAGGGCTCAGCATCATTCAGTGCAGTTAACCACTCGCTTTTCTGAAAATATTTTCTTTCTTGGTTTCTGTATCATTACAACCATCCTGGTAAACACACAGCTGGACATATATCATGCATCATGAATCTGGGTGTCAAAGGATGGAATTTAAGTACTGCCTATGGGGTTTCCTGGAGTAGAAATAAAGCACATCAACATTCCAAAAGTCAGAAACAACCAGTTGCCATCAAATTGATTTTGTCTTTGAGTTGATTCCCACTCATGGTAGTCCTATATGTGTCACAGTAGAACTGCTCTCCACAGGATTTTCAATGGTCAATTTTTTTTGGAAGTATTGTCAAGCCTTTCTTCTAAGGTACCTCTGGGTGGACTCAAACCTCCAACCTTTCGGTTAACTGCTCAACACATGAACCGTTTGCACCACCCAGGAACTCCATACAAGTCACAAGGCTTTGGTATCTTATTCTTATATTTTGGGGGATGTGCCAACTCTTGAATAACTCGGTGAACCAGGAGACAGCACTGCCAGCAGCAACAAGGGGTGCTTAAGGCTTGGAGTGTGGTTGTGTTGGGGGCAAGGTGGGAAAACTAGGTGAAACTTTCCTGCCAGAGTGCCTCATTATTTGTTGAGAACAAACAGACTCTGCTAAAGCCACCTTGGAAAAAAGTACTCTCAAACTTTTACTGTATCAAGGGACTTGTTACCACACCAAATATATCATAATGGAGTTTTCAAGGCTTCCCATTAGAGGGACAAACAATCTTACAGACCTTGGGTTGAACCATAGGCTTTGTCCAGGGTGTCTTAGGCAGTGACATAATTCTGGTCTAAAACCCTTTTTTGAACCCTCAGTATCTTAGACCATCATTTTATGCTGTTTATGTTAGATTCTGTTGGCGCACTAATATATCCTAGAAGCAAACTAATTAAGTGCTTTTTGATTTGAGAGAAGTGAGAATGATTAAAGAGACTAGATTCTGCTTGCTTTTAAAGTTAATGGAGCCAAAGAAGGGTAGGAAGCAAAGGTGTTGACCAAGAGGCTTAGCAGGGACCAAGCAGAAAGATCTCTACCCTCCCCCTGAATGAGACGACTTTCTTTGTCAGAGGGGAACACTTGTTAATTATGAAATACTCATAAATTTGCTTCAACTCAAATGTCCAAGAGCCAAGGATAATGGAATGGTAAACAATTTAAATTGCATTATGTAGCAAGCAACTGAATAATGCATTTTTGTACTGTCTACATGAATTTCATTCCTTCAAGGCCGCAAATTTGCTCCTGTAGCTTCATATAGCAGAGGGAAGGCACACTTGGCTTATATTGTTCTTTATGATTCATGGGTTCTCAGAGCATTTGCTTCAAGAGGATTTTTCCTTTTCAATGACTGTTACCAATTCATGGTAATTTTTTGAAGGGCTTTGAAAGTATCAACTCTACTAAAAATAGACTTATCTCAGAATGTTACTAAATTTTAGGAGATTTTCCGTGACTAACAACTCTTTTAAGGAAATCCAAATCATATGTTAAAAAGAGAATACTTGGTAGTAGTTATGAATTATCTTACTTTAAAATACATAATATTGTCATTTTACCTGGTTACTATTAAAATCCAAGTGAAGAGGAAAAAAAAAAAACTTTTACTTTAGCGTACCTTGGTGTGTTTTACAAATACTGTAAAGTGAATGACAGTAGTCATTAATCAAGTGTTCTGGTTCCCATGTAAGAAGGACTCTCACTCTCTCAGAGAAAATGAATGAGACATTCAGGTCAGAGAAAAACTAAATTTTGAGTAGAACTAACTCACCGTTGCCAATATAAAATAACTCCCTAAAGGTGATTAGTACCTGTTGATTTTCCCACACAATTAGCAATTATTGCATCTAAGGATTATGGATCCTTACAGCTGGAGGGACCACAGAGACCATTTAATTTAACCTTCTCATTTTTTACAGATGTGTTACTAAGTGTGATCACTAAGGTTGTGTGTCAACTTGGCTGGGCCATGAGTCTCAGTGGTTTGGCAGTAGTGTGATGTTGTGATCTCTTCCATGATGAGATTTGATAGGATGTAATCACTCATGATGGGATCTGTTGTGAATAGCCAATCAGTTGAAGTGGAGTTTCTTCGGGTGTGTGGCCTGTATTGAATATGGGTGGATTTTCTGGCAAGGCTGGTGGGCTTTTGCTTGCTCTGGATCCTGTAGCTAGCTCCTGTTCATCTGATCTCTGGTTCTTGGGACTTGAGCTAGCAGCTTACCTATAGTTTTGCCTGCCAATCTTGGGATTCATTGGTCTTTACAGCCTGTGAGCAAGAGCCCTGCAGTCTGACCTGCCAATCTTGGATTCCCCAGCTCCTGTGGCTACGTGAATCAGGAGAATCCTCCAGTCTAATCTATGAATTTGAGACGTTCCAGCTTCTAAAACCACATAAGCCATTTCCTTGGTATAAATCCTTTATATAGATATTTATACACTTTACTGATTTTGCTTCTCTAGGGAACCCAGTCTAAGACACTAAGGCACAGAGATAATGAAAGAGGTACCAAAACCTATGCTGCTAGGACTAGGATCAAATCCCATACCTTCTAACTTCAACTGGAATGAAATTAAACAGACATTATTGAGGTCCCATTGCTGGCAACATTGCAGACTAAATGTTGCAAAGAAAGGAGATTTATACATGAGTTTTGCCTTTCTTATTATTTGTACTTTTCTACCAGAAGAAGGAACATATCAGTATTTGAGGAAATGCAACCAGAATATTCCTTAGAGATGAGGATAGTGAGACTACAGCTCACTTACTTTGGAGATATCATCAGGAAAGACCAATCGCTAGAAAGGGACATCACGTTTGGTAGAAGGTCGGCAAAAATGAGGGAAACCCTCCATGAGATGAACTGACATAACAGCCAGAGCAATGGACTCAAACATACCAATGATCATGAAGATGGCACAGATCAGGCAACACTGTGTTCTGTTATAAAGGTCATCAAGAGGCAGAGTCAATGTGACAGCAACTAACAACAACAAATACGGCATAATATCAGCCCATGTTATGGGTTTAGGTATGACAAAAAGAGCAAAGAAACTTGAAATCAGAAGACCTGGGACCTATGGAAGTTTGGCTCCACATAACTCTTAGTTTTTAGGTAGCAAACAACAGAGTAGGGAAGATAAGAACTATCAAGAAATGAGAAAAAGAATTGAAAATTCCGCTTAGAATCAATATCAAAAGCAGTCCAAAAAGAAATAACATTTATTATATAACTAAATAAGTGCTAAAAGTTTTTGAAAAGTAAGTAAACAAAGCCATGCATTCACAGTCCACCAGGCCAAAGAGGTTTGGGTATAATTTAATGAGTTTAATAGATGATCCAACATCCCAGTCACCTTTCTCAGAAGGTCTGAATCTCAGAGCAGAGATTTCCAAGAGCTTATTTTTGAAAACAAGATTTCTATATGACCTCAGACTGTCTTTATTTTTATGAAGCTTTTTATAGCTGCAATTGAATACACTGTCTGGCCAGGCTTTTTAGTATTGAGAGAAAAGCTTTTAGGTTATCATTCATTCAGAAGAATTCTGATAATTCGCCGTGGTATTAATTACAAAAAGGTTTAAACAATCTAGTGGTGCGGAGACCAATGTCAACATGGGCATCAGAGGAAGTAATGTTGCTTAGAGCAAATGAAAACATTAAAGGAGTCATGATCGTGAGATGTGGGAGTGTATGAGGATGTCTGTGGTATGCTTGGGGCAGAGGATAGGGATGGACAGCATGTCCACAAGCTATACCTCTGTCCTCGCATAATTAGTAATTGAACTCTTTTCACTCTCAGACGAGCCCTCAAATGTGCAATAAATTACAAGTCACTTTAGATAGGTCAAAGGAGCCCTGGTGGTACAGTGGTTAAAGCGATTGCTAACCAAAAGCTCAGCGGTTCAAAACCACCAGCCGCTCTGTGGGAGAAGGAGGTGGCAGTCTGCTTCTGTAGAGATTTACAGCCTTGGAAACGCTATGGGGTTGCTGTGAGTTGGAATCAACTTGATGGGAGTGGGATTTGGTTAGATAGGTCAAAATGGAACTGTGGGTTTACTCTGCCCAGAGTGATCAGTGCAGCTTGAGAGTTTTCCCCTATCCCGACTGTGGTCCTTGCACTTCTGCTCCCCGGCCCGTTGAGCCTTTCCCAAAGGACCGTCTTTGTTGCTGTTGATAGTTGTTGTCAAACCAATTTCGACTCATGGCAATGCCATGTGTGCTGAGTAGAAGTGTGCTTCATAGGGGTTTTAAGGCCGTGACCTTTCAGAAGCAGATTGCCAGACCTGTCTTTCAAGGCACCCCTGGGTGGGTTCAAACCATCAACCTTTTGGTTAGTAGTCCAGCACTTAACCATTCACACCACCCAAGGACTCCTCTCTCAAGGGGGTCTCTAAAACAAACAAAAAAAAAACCCATTGCCATAGAGTCAATTCTGACTCATAGAAAGAAGAACTGCCCCATAGGAATTCTAAGGAGTGGCTGGTGCATTTGAACTGCTGGCCATTTGGTTAGCATCCAAGACTAAGGCTCCAAGGGGGTCTCTAAATCCTGTGAAATCAGCCACCAACGTTCTCCCCAGGCAACCAAAAACAGTTAAGACTTTCATAAGAACCCACACCCAACTTTTGGTAGCAACCAAATTCCAAGCACAAAGCAGGAAATCAACGGGCCAGTGCAGCAAGACTATACCAGAGTACTCTCTCATATACTCAAGGCACAGATCCAAGCTTTGGTTAAAACAGTCCGTTAATCTGGATGCATAAACCCTAATGCTATGTTGTTTGTTTTTAATGTTGGAGTTTAGAGCCACTTTGCCATCCCTGTGCAGGGTCAGAGGAGCTAGAAGGGGGCTAGACTCCTCCATTTCTGGTTTTACCAAGAAACCTCGTTCGTATTTGTTTACGTGCTGGGCATTTTATATAAGCTTTTGTATTGGAAACAAAGTGTTCCTCTGATTTAAAAAACTTCCTCTCTCCAATTTAAGAGCTCTTCTGTTAGATGCCGCTGGAGAAAGATGTGACAGTCTGCTTCCGTAAATATTTACAGCCTTGGAAGCCATATGGGTCAGTTTTACTCTGCTCTATGGGGCCGTTAAGGGTCAGAATTGACTCAAGGACAGTAGATTTGGCTTTTTTGGTCTGTTAGATGGAGTGGTGACGCCTGGTATCTTTCAAACACCTCCTACCTCTCTCACTATCGCAGTTGGTAAGAATGCAGCTGGATCCAAATGGAGACAGTCCCTGGGAAGGCATTACTCAACAGCACTAAGGTCGTTTTCCTAATACTTCCCTGCTTGGGAGACTGTTATAATAGAGTTCCTGGTAACTGTATCATTTTTGTAATGATGACTTTCTAGCTGGGCTCATGGATTACCCTTTTTAATCAAATGACTCATAAAATGGCTGAATGGGAAAGTGGCGCTGCTTAAATTCAGGTATTTCTTTAAGAGACCTTAGCTGAATAATAACTTTTCTGATGAGCCCTAGTTGACATAAGGATTTTCAAGTGTTAAGTGTTTTTTATTTTTTTTTTTAATGGAGTATGACTATATTTGAATTTTATACCCTAGAACCAACTTATTACTACTATGTACTATTATAGGAAACCCTAGTCGTGTAGTGGTTAATTGCTATGGCTGCTAACCAAAGGGCTGGCAGTTTGAATCCGCCAGGCGCTCCTTGGAAACTCTATGGGGCAGTTCTACTCTGTCCTACAGGGTTGCTTTGAGTTGGAATCGACTCGACGGCACTTGGTTTGTTTTTCTGGGTTTTGTACTATTATAAGGAGCCCTGGTGGTGCAGTGGTTAAGGGCTCAGCTGCTAACCAAAAGGTCAGTGGTTCAAAACCACCAGCAGAACCACGGGAGAAAGATGGGACAGTCTGCTTTTGTAAAGATTTACAGCCTTGGAAACCCTTTGGGGTCGTTATGAGTTGGAATCTACTTGAAGCCATTTTTTTTTTTTAATGTACTGTTATACTGTGTATTATTCCAAGTACTTTACATACATTAACCAGTTCAGTCCTCCAACTATCCTATGAGGTAGGCAGTATTGTTATTTTTCCTCTTTGTGATAATGAAGAACTGAGCAGTACAAAGTTTAAGTAGCTTGCTAGAGGTCTCATCACTAGTTAGCTAAAAAAAAAAAAAAAAACCCACTGCCTTTGAGTCGATTCTGACTCATAGCTACCCTATAGGACAGAGTAGAACTGCCACATAGGGTTTCCAACGAGCGGATGGTAGGTTCAAACTACCAATCTTTTGGTTAGCAGCCAAGCTCTTAACCAGTACACCACCAGGGTTTCCAGTAGTCAGTAGAGGAATTGGGATTTAAATCCAGCCAGTATTACTCCAAAGATGGAGCTCTTAGCCACTACCCTTATCTTGGATTCAGCTGTGTCCCCCAAGGATGTCTGTCCACTTGGCTAGGTCATGAGTCCCTTGCATGACTGTATGACTACCATTTTGTCTTCTGATGTGATTTCCTTATGCGTTGTAAATCCTATCACTATGATATAATAAGATAGATTAATGGCAGTTATATTGATGAGGTTTACAAGATTAGGTAGTGTCTTAAGCCAATTTCTTTTGAGATATAAAAGAGAAGAAAGCAGAGAGACGTGGGACCCTCATACCACCCTGAAGGCAGTGCCAGGAGCAGAGTGCATCCTTTGGACCTGAGGTTCCTATGTTGAGATGCTCCCAGACCAAGAAAAAACTGATGACAAGGACCTTCCTTCAGAGCCAAAGAGAGAGGGCCTTCCCCTGGAGCTGGCGTCCTGAATTTGGACTTCTAGCCTACTGGACCGTGAGATAATAAACTTCTCTTTGTTAAAGCCATCCCCTTGTGGTATTTCAGTTATAGCAGCACTAGATGACTAAGACAACCCTCCACTACCTCTATGAAGAAGACATCTAGTGCAGTGTAAGAGGATATTTGCCCACTCTGTAACAGTCCTTTTTCCTCCTTCCTAACAGCCCTCAGTTTCCTTGGACTTTTCACTATATCTTATATACCTAGTTTCCTCAGGGAAGACTGACTCCATCCTCTGGGAGGGACTTAATTGGTCTAAGAATAATCTATCTGCCATTCTAGGATTTAGTTCAGGAATGGCTAGGACCCAAGGAGATGTGATGAGATATTTGCTGAGAGACTCTAGGAGAGCTCTTCTTTACTATTCCAGAGAGAACTTCCTGAATGCTGCAGTTATCAGCATTCCAGCCCAAGAGTGAAATCAGTACATGGATTGGAGTAAGTCAAAGAAATTATGGGGAAATGGAGCTGAAGCCACTAGGTTAAATTTCTTCTTTATCATGACAGCAAGTCAATGTTTGGCCATTTTAGAATATGACTTATGCACAACGGGTTTGTCATTCTCTAGGTTTGTAATCCACCACCCATCTGTCAGCTTGTTGCACTGTGGTGACTCACATGTTGCTATGAAGTTAGAAGCTATGCCACTGGTATTTCAAATACTAGCAGGGTCATCCCTGGTGAACAGGTATTAGCAGAGCTTCCAGACTAAGAAAGACTAGGAAGTAAGGCCTGGCCATTTACTTCCAAAAATCAGCCAATGAAAACCCTATGAATCACAAAAGAATATTGTCTGATAATAGCGCTCAAAGATGAGCCCCCTAGGTTGGAAGGTGCTACATAATAACCACAACAATGAACTCAAGCATACCAACAGTCATGAAGACTGGGAAGACTGGGCAATGGGTTATTTTTGTTATACGTGGGGTAGCCATGAGTTGGAGCCAACTCAATGGCACCTAATGACCACAACAGGAACAACAGGTTTGTAACATGTGCTCTTGTGCTGGTTAGTCCCTTGGATAGGACAGCATGAGCCACAATAACACATCAATGTAGGATCAGCCATCTGTATGTCGCACAGAACAGGAGCTCACCGTGTAATTCCACATTATGTACTGCCCATCGGTGCAGCGGATTTCTCCTTTATGAGCATATCTTTTTGATAGTGTCCATGGTGGAAATCAACAATGGTTCGTTGTAATCTGTACTGATTTGGGGAAAACTTAACAAAATTTCAAGGGATGGTAGAAAGTGATTAGTAACTTTTTAGTACAAAAGTTAAATTTATAGTCCTGAAGAGCTATTTACAAGTTCATTTTGTGAGTGAATTTACTTCTAAGGCACTGCGTGCATAGGTGAAAACTCTCAAACCCCTTGAAAAGCTGTTTGTTTTGGAGAATATACATACGCATATACAGTAAGCCATTTTCTAGTGGAACGCTTCCACTGTAGCAAAGAAGAATTTGTTCCAAAATGGTTTAAGAAAAAGATATTCATAATAAGATGTGCACTCCTATTGGAATGGCATAGAATAACTTGATGAATAAAAATTTTCACCAAATAACATGTTACGCCATATTTATTAACACGTTCAATATTCTGTTTTAATTTATTTGTCAAATGCTGATAGAAAGGGACTTCCCAGAGGCATAATGAATCTCTGAACCATTGAATTATGACAGTTCAGAAAGTTAATTCAGCAAGAGGTCAACCTAGTGTTCCTAAAATCTATCCAACTCTTGACTGGCAGCAAAAGAGTATTAGAAAAAAAAATTTTTTTATATCAACACACCACAATCTAATTTAAACCTGTGCTCTGAGGGAAGTGAAATAGTTTGTGAGCAAAAAAACTATCCTTAGGAAGTGAGGCATTTTTTTTTTTTCTTTCTACTTTTTTAATGTTTATTGGGGGGTTGACAAATTGTATCCAATGGTTGATTTTTATTAAAACTATGGGGCAAAATAGAGATCACACCAGGGGGAAATAAGATACAACTTTAATTAATAATTTTCATTTCTACTAATTATAGGTCTATCAGTGTCATTCTAATTTAAAGCAGCAGTCCCTCCTTGCTAGTAATTTGTTAATGGTCCTGAAACCATGAGGCTGTGTCAGTGCTTTACAGCAGCCTGGGCTCTTCAGGGCCTCATCTAGTGTGTACACGACGTGTCTGAGGGGTGTTCTGGGGGTTCACATGGAGGGCACCGACAGCCCAGGAACCTCCAAAGGGCAGTAGTCTGACGGCGTAAATAAGTAGACTGTGCTCAGGGTTTTGAAATTGCGTATGCATCTTATTAATTTAATTGCCTTTAGAGTCAGTACTTATAATCATTTGATTACTCACCTTTGTTAACAAAGTTTTTGCATTCTCAACCATATGTGAATGTTTATTTTTATGTATAAATTTATAAATTGTATAAACACTCACAGAAACAGAAAATTTAAAAACAGATACAGTGCATCTTTTCTTCCTGCCCCTTGCTGTTTGGTCAGGCACATTTCCTGGAGAGCTTATTGTCGTTAGTTGCCGTTGCGGTGGTTCTGACTCATGGCAACTCCATGTACAACACATCAAAACGTTGCCTGGTCCTGAGTTATCTTCACAATCGTTGGTGTGCTCAAGTCCTTTGTTGTGGCCACTATATATTTTGAGTGCCTTCCAGCCTAGAGGTCACTGTATTAAACATTGTGTTGTGATCCATAAGGTTTTTACTGGCTAATTTTCAGAAGAAGTTTGCCAAGCCCTGGTTATTAGTGTGTCTTAGTCCGGAAGCTCTGCTGAAACCTGTCCACCATGGGTGACCCTGATGGTATTTGAAATAACGGTGGCATAGTTTCCAGCATCATAGCAACACCCAAGCAGGAATAGATTACCAAATAACAAGGTATTCACAGGCTTACTTGTGCTTACTTACTAATCTGTCGTGAACAAAGTGAAATTGTGCACTACAGATTAGTAGTGAGCACAAGTATGCCCGTGTGTACCTTGCTTCCTGGTTAAGCCACCCCTACATGTAAGCCATCACAGCAAAACAAACCGACAGATGGGTGGTAGTCCTGGGGAGCAGGTGTCCCATTCTGGAGACGTCTGACTTAGATGTCTTTGACATTGGTAAGTTGCAACTGAGGATACACACCTGGAAGGGATATAAAAGTCATTTGTTGGGAGGAAGATGTATATGTGAGGGTTTGCTCATGATCCATCAGGCTTTCCCCGATACTGATTCCACAGGCTGATGTGACAACTCTTCCCTAGTCACTGATGGTGGTTCCAGGTTTTCACACCTGTAGGGTAATGCTGTTCAGCTAAGTGCATCCCCTCCCTAATGGAGTCAGCTTTGCTCTTCCCCGAAGTATGCTGGGGATGAATTCAGGATGGACTCGGGCTAAGGTACAAAGGCTGGGAGTGGCATGATTGGGCCAGTGGCCAAGGCTGAAGAATGCCTTAGCGACAAGAAGGAAAACATCTGGGCCTGGATGTGAAGTCCCTGGGAACACTGACTGCCCAAGGATGTGGGAGAAAAACAATGAGCCTTGGTCCCAACTGGAATGGTATATAAGCTGGATCCCTTGCCAGGTGGTTGCGGAAAGTACTCTGGCCGGCCGCCACTGGCGAGCAGCTGCTTGCCGGTGTCAGCAAGTTTCCCTGAACGAATGAATCTGGAAGGGGCTATGTGTCAGTTCTTTGGGTTATCTACCATGATGTACAGTGAGGGTCTTTCCTTGCTGGGGCTGTCCCCCGGCAACACCTCAGAACCCACGTCCTTAAGGTGAAGTGAATTGCTTATTTAATGCCAATGCTGTTAGAAGGCACCTCCTAGAACTGTGTGACTTTATTTCCTGGATTCTGCCACATTCATCTATGCTCAAATCCATATTGCGGCCACTGTGCATTTTGAGTGCCTTTCAACCTAGGTAACTCATTTCTAGCACTATATCAGTCAATATCCTGTTGTAATCCACAAGGTTTTCACTGGCTAATTTTTGGAAGTAGATTGCCAGGCCTTTCTTCCTAGTGTGTCTTAGTCGAGAAGCTCTCTTGAAGACTCAACACTATGCAGTCATATGGTATGGACTTGTAAGGAAGATGTGAAGTCTAGAAATTGCCAGAACTAAGGCTTGGGGATTTAATTCAGTAGTTCTAGAATTGACTTCCATGGTTGCAGGAGTAGATAGGTAGTCAGGAATTACATGTACAGTAGTTTGAAGGGTCTCACTGGCACTTCACACAGGTGAAAACTCAGTATAGAGTACAGATGCTAAGGGCAGACATCCACAGCATAGGCGCTTCTCCCAATCCTCTCCACCCCACCCTCACCCACTGAACCAAGACCACTCTCCAGCGGGAACTCTTTTATCAGTTGTTTAACAACTCAGTGGCACCTGAACCCAAGGTCGGCCACATCTCCAAGAGATCAAAGAAAGACTCCAGAACCAGCAATCATGACATACGGTTTATTGGGGAGCTTACTCATGGGGCGTTTAGTCCAGGATGGCAGCTGGACCAGTTTAGCACTCCATAACCACCTAGCAGGGAACACAAGCTTATATACCATTCCAGATGGGCCTAAGGCTTATTGTTTTTCTCCCAAGTCCTTGGGCAGCCAGTGTTCCCAGGGACTTCACATCCAGGCCCAGACGTTTTTCTTCTTCTTGCTAAAGCATTTCTCAGCCTTGGCCACCAGCTCCATCGTGCCACTCCTGGCCTTGTACCTTAGCCTGAGTCCATCCCAAATTCATCCTCAGCATGCTTTGCGGAAGAGCAAAACTGGGTCCATTAGGAGGGGATGCATATAGCTGAATAGCACTGCCCTACATCAGCCCATCCAGTTTCCCTACTCTCTATTCTCCTGCTCTCCAGTGCACTCCCTTCAATTACACTTTCAAATGTTGGGCACAGTCTAAAGCCTACCCAGGCCATGGAGGGTTCTAGCCACATTCTTTTTGCAGATTCAGTAAGAAAGCAGTTCTCCATGAGTAAATATTCTATTTCATTCCATCGCATAGAACCCAGATGCTGTCAGGATAACTCAAATCACCTGGTATTAGGTAACGTCAATTACTCATACAACAGAGGACTCAGGGCCAGCTGCCTCTGGATGCTGCAGTATTTATAAAAACACTCACCAACAGCCGAGAGTGCAAGATGCAAATAGACTCTGGATGTGGTAGACCCATAATTGATCAAAATATATGCTGCAATTGTTTTCAAAAGGCCTGCTGACAAGCTCGTTAAGACCAACGTGATTATAACAATCCATCTGATGTTGCTAGAAGCTGGTTGTGAATATGTAATTCAGCTCTTTCTCTGAGTTGCTTCCCCTTGGCATCATCCTGCCGTTGTGCAGAAGCTTCTTGGGAAAGGATTGGCTTGTACTGCTGGGAATATATATATTCTAAAGCCCAAACTCGTCTCAAGACTTCTTTGAGGGTCCACTGTCATTTCAGAGGGGTTCAGTAACTGCACCCATTTAACCACAGGGCAGAAATAGAAGTTTACTTTAATGGGAAAAATTATTGAACATCGAATCAAAGAAGGAGTCCTCAACAGAGTCACCAACTCTGGGTGTTCAATGCTGGTTATAGCAGAAAGTACATGGATTCACATTTTCTTCAGCTTTTTTTACCATGTTGGCTCACCACCCAGCTGTAAGTCTGTCATATTTTGCTGGCTTGTATGTTGCTCTCATGCTGGAAACTATGCCAGAATCATATTTCAAACACCAGCGGGGTCACCCGGTTACCTATGGTGGACAGATTTCAGCAAAGCCTCTCGACTAAGACACACTAGGAAGAAAGGCCTGACAATCTACTTCCAAAAAGCAGCCAGTGAAAACTCTACAGATCACACCATAGTACTGCCCAATATAGTGCTGGAAGATGAGTTCCCTAGGTTGGAAGGCACTCAGAGCACACAGTGGCCATGGCGATGGACTTCAGCATACCAACGACTGTGAAGATGCTCAGGACTGGGCGGTGTTTCTTTCTGTTTCACATGGAGTTGGCATGAATCAGAGCCAACTCAATGAAAGCTAACTACCTCTTTTGTTCGCAATGCCATGGGCAACATATTTTCTCTCTCTGAACCTTAGTCCCATGATTCTGTCTGAGGAGGCACAGAAAAACACCAGGAATGCCTTTTGGGCCTAGGATTCCTGGCTCAAGGAGTCCCATAATAATACCTCCTTCAGATGTCACCAAACTACTGATTAAGTTAGTAAAAGTCTATAGATCTAAAGTTGTGAATTTATTTTAAAATGAAAACCTAAACTTTGGTTTGAATTTTAGGTAAGTGTGTTTGGTTATGGAAAGAGAAGCACCTGGGCACACCCGAGTGGTGAACAATAAGCCTTATAAAGGTTTGCACTGGGCTTACTCCCTGAGTAGCTGTAGAGATGGCCATAGAAGGCAGGCAGTCTCCAGCTGTGCTTCCATCCCTACTGCAGACACCTATGAGCAGCTCCCTCCCCACCTGGAGAAGGGCAACCCACAACCTAGGGGATTTAACTCTTTCAGGAAAGCTTCTACTGTCCTCCTTTCCACTAGCCATGAACGAGTACCACCAGGCAACAGACTGTGGAGCTTGCCCTGCCCATTACAGACCTCCCTTCTGCTCCTCCTAGGCCGGGAAAGTGAACCTGTGCATGAATGTATCCCCTGCTGTTTACTTCAAACTGAGCACAACTGTAATCATGCTGTAACTTGAGTTACCAACCTTGGCCATTTCTAAGTCCAGAGTAATAACATCCTGACTTATATGATTATTGCCAGGAATAAATGAAGTAAATACTGAAAATGTCCAGCACAGTGTATGGCCTACCAGGTAACAGGCAGCTGCTTTTGTTATTATTGATGTTAGTAATAAGAATCAAATGCTCAAAATTGAAATCCAAGAGGAAAATCTAAGTTTATAAAAAACAAACATTGCCCTCTTAAAGAGCCTGCTTTCTCTAGCCCTCCCTTCTCACCTGGGGTCATGGAGGCCAGGCACCTGCAAACCCGCCTGGTGTAGTTCCTGACTTCCTCGTGAAGGATGAAATGCAGTTCAAAGCTCGAGGGTCAGGCCAATTGCCAGCATCTGGTACTAGACATGCACCTGTTGTTCCCAGCATTCACTGGGCAAGTTCTATTTGCCCGGGGAATAGTGTATCTGGATTGGAGGAAGGAGGGTTACCTAAATTGAAAAAGCTCTCCCAGGTGATTCTTACGTGGACTTGACTTGGGAAACCTTGTTCTAGCCTCAGCCTGCCTCCGAGCAGAAAATCTATAGGTGAAAACTGAAATCTTTGAAGTGTTCTCTATAGGGTTGAACTCACCCAAATCAAGCAAAGACCAAAGCAGTTCATCCACTCATTGAATGGAAATTTATTGAAACCACTAAGAATTATAACGGGAGTAGCACCAGAGACCATGATCATGCTAAAATCTTCAAAGGAGAAGGCTGTTGGGAGGCCTATAGATATTTACAATAAACAGGGAGAGGGTTGGGTGGTATAGTTTATAACACATAGAGTTTAAAGCTAGAATGGACTGGAAATAGCAAAGAGAAGCAGGAACACCCAAGGGTCAGTGGAATAAGGGTTATGGGGGAGAAAACAGCCCCCACTTGAGAGTTCTGCAAAAGTACAATGTCTTCGAGGGAAAACCAGGTTTCGTGGTGATGAAATTCAAGCAAGTCATTCAGAGAAGCAGTTGTTATAGGATATTTCTTTCTTTCCTTTTTTTTTTTTTAAACTGATGATGAACTGTGAGCTCCAAAGGGTATAGTGAAAGAATTTTGGGAATCAGTGTCATGAGAGTTGAGGTCATATTCAGACAGTGTTTTTTAGACTGTATATTGCCACCCACTACTTGTTTTGTGAAATCAGTTTAGTGCCTTATTATTAGTGTTTTCTAAAATTGAATAGGCAATATTAGAGTGCATCATAGGTAAAAAAAAAAAAAAAAATTTTTTTTTTTATCATAGGTAGAAAAATTAAGTACAGTTTTTAGAAACTTTTGTTTCAAGTTTGCATATATGCCCTGGTAGCATAATGGTTAAGAGGTTGGTTGCTAACCAAAAGGTCAGCAGTTCAAACCCACGAGTTGTCCCTTGGAAACCCTGTGGGGCAGCATTACTCTGTCTTATAGGTTTGCCATGAGTTGGAATCGACTCGATGGCAATGGGTTTTGGGTTTTTTTGGATGTTATATGTGGTGTGCATGTAGGTGTAGTGCGTGTTTGGTGTGTGTGCATATGTGTAAGAGTGTATGTGATATACTGGTTGTGATACGATTCATATCCTTAGTGTGGGCTACAGTTTGGGTAAGGGAACACAGAGAGCCATGTGGTAATACAGGGTGACTGCCATAGTTTCCTAGTGCTACCGTAACACAGAAACCACAGTGGGTAGCTTTAAAGAACAGAAATTTATTTTCTCACAGCTCTGGAAACTAAAGCCCAGATCAAGGTCTCGGCCATGTTGATTCCCTCTCTTGGTTCCTTGGCTTGTAGACAATCCTCACCTGTCTTCCCTTCACGTGTGAGTATCTCTATATCTAATTTACTCTTTATAACTCAGCAGTGATTAGATTTAGAACCCACTCTACTCAGGTATGCTTTAATTAACATAAAAAAACCGTCCTAATTCTAAACAGAATTACATCCACGGATATAGGGTAAGGATTCTTACACTTATTTTGGGGAGACAGTTTAATCCATAACAGTGACCTAAAAGTTTTGGGCTTCTTGTAGATTTACCAAAACTGGGATAAAGGTCAAGATGGGGTTATTGTTTTTGTCTTCAAGGAGGACTGTGCTGGTAAGGCTATCAGAGATGAAGAGGGCCCAGCTTCCACTCCTGCCAGTTGTCACAACTGAGGGAGGTGTGGCCAGAAGATAATTGGAAAATCTATTGAGTTTATCAAGTTTAAAGGGTAGAAATCCATGGAGAAAAAATAACACAGGTAGGCAGGGATTTCAGAGAGGAGCCTCAGTTACCAAGGGTTTATCAGTGAACATCTCTTGATGTTTTGGGCCTGCCTCTGGAGCTTGGTGCTATCTCTTAGTCTTGGCAGCTGGCTTGTGATTGCATTCTGAGTTTCTGGGTGGTTTCTTCCACTCTAGAACCATCCCTGCAGTAGCTTTAGCCTCACAGACACCAAGAAACTTAGAGGAATCAGAGGCCAATTGGCTTCCAGATATTTAGGAGATTTTATTGACCTGTAGGGGCCCTGGTGGTACAGTGGTTAAGAGCCTTTCTGCTATCCAAAAAGGTTGGTAGTTCGAATCCACCAGCCACTCCGTGGAAACCCTATGAGGCAGTTCTACTCTGTCCTATAGGGTCGCTACGAGTTGGAATTGACTCGGCAGCAATGGGTTTGGTTTTTGATTTTATTGACCCGTGGTTGGAGAGCCTCAATGTCCAGAAGAGGAAAACATTCGAATCCAAGTTTCCTCCAAATCCTCTGACTCCTTCACTCATGATGTTGCCCAGCAAGGCTTCAAGGGAAAACTCCAGATTTCTCCCCCATCCTCCTCTTCTTCTCCTGCCTCTGGACCTCCCACAAACCAAGTGCCCAGCAGGTTTCACTTTCTGCATTTTGACTCTAAACATCCCATTTTACAGATCAAAAAGACTGGGCTCTCTCAAGATTACATAAAATTACATACAAAAAAAAACCCAAACCCAGTAAGTGCCTTCTAGTCATTCTGACTCACAGTGACTCTATAGGACAGAGTAGAACCACTCTGTAGAGTTTCCAAGGAACGCCTGCAGCCGTAGCACTTAACCACTATCCCATCAACCACTATACCACCCCAAAAAAACCCAGTGCCGCACCAGGGTTTCCTAAAAATTACATAGGGCAGCATAAACCAAAACCAAACCAAACCCAGTGCCATCGAGTCGATTCTGACTCATAGCGATCCTATAGGAGAGAGTAGAACAGCCTCACAGAGTTTAGGGCAGCATAAAAGAAGTATTCTACAGTCATTAGTTAGGAACAACAGGAAAAAAAAAAAGTGTTATACCAATACATGGCCTTCCAAGGCAATTAGGCCTTGAAGAGTGTCGTCAGGTCCCAGTTTAGCCGGGAAGAAGAGAGATTTCAGGTTTTCCTGCCTTTCTGTCTAGTCCATTCATTTACATGTGGAAAATGTGGACTCCTTACGATTGCTGTTAGTAAGCTTCTATAGCATCAGACTTTGCACCTTTATTTTTAGTCTGATTAAAGATTTATTTCCCAGCTCCAAAAGAGGAACTAAGCACAGACTCCTTCCTCCCCCTCTTTTTTTTAATCTTAAAGAATGGGCCCTTACAATGAGAACGTTGACTCACAAGGCAGGAGCAGAGGCCAAAGTGAGCTTGAAGGCTGCCTCCCGCCCCCAAGGCCTGGGGTGATGGATGGAAGGTGGAATAAGTGAGGGCTTCATTTCTCATCACTCAGGCCAGTTTGGCACACACCAAAAGGAGCCTGCGGGGCCCAGGAAGTTGAGTTTCCCTCCAGCTGGTGTAGAAAAGCAGCCCTGGGTCCCAGAAGCAGCCACAACTTAGACCAGCGCATGGCCTTTTCCCTGGGGCTCCTTAAATCGTGGTGGGGGTGTGAGGGGAACGAATGGCCAGAGGATCCTCCCTTTTATATGACCACCTTTGTGTTGCTCAGGAGTCCTGGGTTGTGCAGACAGTTAAGTGCTAGGCTACTGACCCAAAAGTTGCTGGTTCAAACACACCCAGAGGCCTCTCAGAACAAAGGCTTGGCAATCTGCTTCTGAAAGATCACAGCCGTGGGAACCCTATGAGGGTTTCTGTACCACGTGGGGTGACCATGAGTTAGAGCCAGAGGTGCTAGTATGTAAGTGTAGCTCTGTTCTCACTGAGGGCATCCCTGCACTCAGGAACAGTGCTATATACCAGTAACTGGGATGCCCATTAAACCCCATTACCATAGAGGCAATTTCGACTCACAGAGACAGTAGGACAGAGTAGAACTGCCCCAAAGGGGTCCCAAGGCTGTTTTATGGAAGCAGACTGCCACATCTTTCTCCTGCAGAGTGGCTGGTGGGTTCGAACCTCCAACCTTTCAGTTGTCATTTGAGCGCTTAACCACTGTAACACCAGGGCTCCTCAACTGGGATATTGTTTGATATCACCTCTTATTATTTTTAAAGCTATTTTATCTTCTTTACCCTTTGTACCCATTTTTTTATAAAAAGTATTGCTAAAATGACATTTGTTCTCAAAGTGCTGTTCATAGTCAGGTGGCACCAACCACCTTTTCACTGAAAGGAGACTTTAACGAACAGCACGCTGAAAGACCCAAAGGGAGACAACCTTGCTGCTTCATTACAAAGCTGCAGGTGTAAGGTGGGTGGGGAGGTCAGGTGTAAAGGGGCCATTCCTGAGCAGCCTTTTTTTGGCACTGCTGTTTCCTTGTTGAGTGCTTTTAGGATGAGAATTGTGGGCAAAGATTTATCTCTAATACGTAGCTACGATTTTTAAGATTTTTGCAATAAAGCCTCCATGGTTAAGGTCATTTCTTGATTTACATATGGACATATTAAATTTGGTTGGGCCAGGAGGGGTGTCGTTAGAGCGTGCTGTTGTGGGCTTCACGTACAGGTTGATACTCCAATATATCTGTCAACTAGAGAGTTGCTGGAAACCCTGGTGGCATAGTGCTTAAGGGTCTGGCTGCTAACCAAAAGGTCAGCAGTTCAAATCCACCAGGCTCTCCTTGGGAACCCTATGGGGCAGTTTTACTCTGTCCTATAGGGTTGCTATGAGTCGGAACCGACTTGACAGCAATGGGTTTGATTTTTTTTTTTTAAAAAAAGAGTCGCCCAGTTACATTGTTGAAACGGTGGGTACAGGTGTGGGGATGGAAGCAGAAGTGTCCTTACCAGGTTTTTCTGTTGGTGAGATTGTCACCTGATGACAGTGTGGTAGTATCGGTAAGAAATAGTTTCGTTAAGCGCTGCAGTGTTGCTGCTAACTGCCATTGAGTAGACTCCCGACCCATGGTGACCCCCTGCACAATGGAATGAAATGCTGCCCTGTCTTGCACTATCGCCATGCTCAGTTTGGATTGGATGCTTGCCATCCACAGGATTTTCACCGACTTATTTTCGGAAGTAGATCACCAGGCCATTCTTCCTAGTCTGTCTTAGTCTGCAAGCTGCACTAAAACCTGTTCAGCATCATAGCAGCATGCAAGTCTCCACTGATGGATGGGGGTGGCTGTGCATGAGGTATATTTTCTGGGAATGGAACCTGGCTCTCTCACATGGAAAGCGAGAATGAGAATTCTACCACTGAACCACTAGCGACTCCTGTTGTGAAGACTGCTTACCTGCATGGTTGATTTCAGCCTCCAGGTTGACTGCTACTATGTGACTGACCTAAAGCCCTTGCCCCAAATCATGTGGTTGATCTTTCTCGTGTGGCCAGCCCCCACCCTAAACAGAGACATTTCTATCAGTATGATACCCACCAGAAGCCTAATGCAAAGGCCAGACCTCCATGGCAACAAACAATAACAACTTGCAAAAGTATTATTTTGAGGTAACACAAAAGAAGATGCAAAAGGGCAGTGGGTAAGGGGCACACTTTTTTGGTGAAAAGAACTCTTGCTCTTTGGGGTGATTTTTTTTTTTTTTCTGGCAGAAAGGTGGAGAATTATCTAAGAGAGGTCTCATTTTGTCCTCATATCCAAAGAAAGGAACAATTCCACACCAAAGATCCTTCTTTTTAGAAAGTCTTCTTTTTGGTAGTGTAATAATTCTGCTAAATTTCACTTTATCCAAAATTTGTGAGGTCTTAAAAAAAAAAAATTTTTTTTTTAAAATACATAACAGAACCCCCCCCCCAAAAAAAACCCCAAATCCATTGCCGTTGAGTCCATTCCAACTGACAGTAACCCTATAGGACAGAGTAACACTGCCCCATAGGGTTTCCAAGGCTGTAATCGTTAAGGAAGCAGACTGCCACATCTCCCATGGTGCGGCTGGTGGGTTCGAACCACCAACCTCTGGGTTAGCAGCCGAGAGTTTCATCACAGTACCATCAGAGTTCCTCATACAACAGAAACTCAAAGAAAATACTGACTCCACCCTATCTCTTCCACTTAGAGTTTTTAAATAAGGATAATGATTAATTGGTTTAAGTAAATTCCTTGTGTCTTGGTTCCATGAGAATGTATGTGAGCGTACTGACAGCCTGAATCTCCCTGTGAAAGGCAAGGTTTGAAATTTGGCAGATCTGTGAAAATTCAAACATGGTCATCTTTCATTAATTATTGATAAATTAGGTAGGATGACAAAAGTTGAGGTAATTTCACCTGAAAATAGTTAAGTGTCTGTCTTAGCTAGCACTGCTGTAACGCAAAATACCACAAGTGGTGACTTTAACAAATATTTTCTTTCTGGTCTCCACTATTGTAAATTCCTTCCTTGCCGGCATTTCCAGGCAATCATTGGTTCCATGGCAATCCTCACATGGCGTCTGTCTTTCCCAATACATATGCATATGTCTCTGTGTCTTTGCTGCTCTTTATGTAAAACTCAGAAGTCATTAGGTTTAGGAGCCATCCTGCATTGATAGGACCTCAACTGAGTGGCTACATCATATTAGATTGCATTGTGGAAAGTGATTACTTTGCAGTCGATTAGATTATATTTACAGGTATAGGGGTCAAGAGTCTAACACATGTTTTGGGAGGACACAATTCAATTCATAACTGTCCACTGAAGAAAACAGCTTTCAAGCCTATCCTGGAATTCCAGTGGTCCTCAAACCTGACTAGGCATAGCTTGTTGTTCTTGTTGTTAGGTGCCGTCGAGTCGGTTCCAACTCAGAGTGACCCTGTGCACAACAGAACGAAACACTGCCCGGTCCTGAGCCATCCTTACAATCGTTGTAATGCTTGAGCTCATTGTTGCAGCCACTGTGTCAATCCACCTCTTTAAGGGTCTTCCTCTTTTCCGCTGACCCTATACTTTGCCAAGCATAATGTCCTTCTCCAGGGACTGATCCCTCCTGACAACGTGTCCAAAGTATGTAAGACACAGTCTCGCCATCCTTGCTTCTAAGGAGCATTCTGGTTGTACTTCTCCTAAGACAGATTTGTTCGTTCTTTTGGCAGTCCACGGGATATTCAATATTCTTTGCCAACACCACAGTTCAAAGGCGTCAACTCTTTTTCGGCTTTCCTTATTCATTGTCCAGCTTTCACGTGCATATGATGTGATTGAAAATACCATGGCTTGGGTCAGGCGCATCTTAGTCTTCAAGGTGACATCTTTGCTCTTCGACACTTTAAAGAGGTCCTTTGCAGCAGATTTACCCAATGCAATGTGTCTTTTGATTTCCTGACTGCTGCTTCCATGGCTGTTGATTGTGGATCCAAGTAAAATGAAATCCTTGACAACTTCAATCTTTTCTCCGTTTATCAGTATGTTGCTCCTTGGTCCAGTTGTGAGGATTTTTGTTTTCTTTATGTTGAGGTGTAATCTATACTGAGGGCTGTGGTCTTTGATCTTCATTGGTAAGTGCTTTAAGTCCTTTTCACTTGCAGCAAGCAAAGTTGTGTCATCTGCATAACGCAGGTTGTTAATGAGTCTTCCTCCAATCCTGATGCCCTGTTCTTCTTCATATAGTCCAGCTTCTTGGATTATTTGCTCAGCATACAGATTGAATAGGTATGGTGAAAGAATACAACCCTGACGCACATCTTTCCTGACTTTAAACCAATCAGTATCCCCTTGTCCTGTCTGAACAGCCGCCTCTTGATCTACGTAAAGGTTCCTCATGAGCACAATTCAGTGTTCTGGAATTCCCATTCTTCGCAATGCAAAGAAGAATGCATAGCAGACCTACTTAAACATCAGATGTTTGGATGTTTTTCTCATTCAGCAGATTTGGAATGGAACTCAAGTATCTGAAATTTTTTTTTAAGTCCAAAAGGTAATTCTATTCATCTGTTGGAAGGAGCTTTGGTGGTGCGATGGTTAAGTACTCAGCTACTAATAGAAAGGTGGGGAGTTTGAACCCACCCAGTGCCTTCTCAGAAGAAAGCCCTGAAGATCTACTTCTGTGAAGATTACAGCCAAGAAAATCCTATGGGGCAATCCTACTCTGTCACATGGGGTCGCTCTGAGTCAGATTTGACTAGACAGCACCTAACACAACAACCTAGGGACTGGGAACAACTGTTCTAACAAATGAATTTGCTAATTATTCTATTCTATTAAAGAGATAAACCCATATTCAGTTTTCAGCATCTATCATAGGTCACATACGACATTTATCATCAGTCCTATGTGATTTGACAAGTATGTCATGGACCAGAGAGAAAGCTTAAATAATTTCCCTGGGGTAATAAATATTCGAATGTCAAAGCCAAAGCCAGAATCCACAGTCCCTGACTTTCCAGCCTGTTTCATGAGTGATCTCTGCTGTCATCCTTCATGAGATCTCTGAGACAGTCAAGTGGAATGAGGGTAGAAGAAAAACAAAGAAGCTCTTGATTCTTGTATGTTTTAAGTCTTCTTTGGTAAGTTTTAGGATGCAAGTTCAGAGCCCTGTGCACAATGAGAGTGGCTTTTAAATTTTAATTAGGCATGCAATAATGAAACTATGGATTGAAAAGAATCATAAAAAAGAAAGGCCTAAAGTCTTAAGCTGAGTGTTAAGGATTAAGTTGTGCCCGCCCAAAATATGTGTTATATCCTAACCCCAGTACTTGTGGAGGGAACACTGGTGGCATAGTGGTTAAGTGCTACAGCTGCTAACCAAAAGGTCAACAGTTTGAATCCACCAGGTGCTCCTTGGAAACTCCATGGGGTAGTTGTACTCTGTCCTATAGGGTCCCTATGAGTCAGAATGGACTTTAAAAAAAAACTTTAGGGCAACAGATTTTACACTTGCGGATGTAATTACATTTGGGAATAGTGTTGTCTTTGTCAATGAGGCCATACCATTGCAGGGTGTGTCTTAAGCCAATCACTTTTGAGATATAAAAGGAGCAGTTTAGGCACAGAAGCAAGCAAGGATAAACGGGGGAAGATTGATGCCTCGTGACCATCTCCAAGGAACCGAGTTACAGAAGCTGAAAAGAGACAGAGACCTTCCCCTAGAGCCAACGGAGTGAGAAAGCCTTCCCTTAGTGCCAGTGCCCTGAATTTGGACTTCCAGCCGCATGGAGCCCTGGTGGTAAAGTGGTTAACAGCTCAGGGTGCTAACCAAAAGGTCAGCAATTTGAATCTACCAGCCACTCCTTTGAAACCTTTTAGAAACCTTATGGGGCAGTTCTACTCTGCACTATAGGGGTACTCACTATGAGTCAGAATTGACTTGATGGCACACAACAACAACAGCCTACTCAATTGGGAGAAAATAAATTTCTGTTTGTTAAAGCCACCCACTTGTGGTATTTCTGTTGTAGCTGCACTAGATGACTAAGACACTGGGTAATAAAGAAGGAAAGACCACAAAGTATACAACTCAAGTCTAATGACTAGATACAATTACTAGGCCAGCAAGAAAATGGACAGCCTCCACAGTAAACATCAGCAAAGGGAACTGGAGTGGATAAATGGGAGGAGAGAAAGGTCAGTGCCCTGGCTGGGAGCATTGTGCACATGGACATCATACGCGACTCCTAAACATATTTGTCAGGCTTTTAAAAAAGGGAACTTGGGAGTCCTGCAGTCCCAGCAGAGGGCAAAAACAGACAGAGTACATTTTTCCTGCCTGTGTTTCTCCAAGCTGCCAGGACCTGCAGAGTCAGGTGACATGTAGTGCCTCTGTAGGGACAGATGGGGAAGAAGGATCAGAACTGATGAGGAAGGGTTCTGAAGAAGGTGGCTTTGAAGAGTACATACATTTTTGGGTTAGAGGAAGGTAGAAAGGAGAATGTTGAAAGCCAGGACAATAGCCTAACCCAGTGGTTCTCAATGTTTGGTCCCCGGACCAGCCACAGCAGCAGCATCACCTGGGAACTCGTTAGAACTTGACATCACCCCAAACCTACTGAGTTAGAAACTTTGGGGGTGGGGTCTAGCAAACTGTGTTTTAACAGGCCCTTTTTTTTCAGGTGAACCTGATGCAGACTAAAGTTTGGGAACCCCTGGGCTACACTGAGGCCCTTATTCCCTTATTCACCTATTACAATTACCTGGAAAGTTCAAAACAACAACAAAAAGACAGCTGCTTTCTAAGGCACATCATAGGGTGCCTGAAAACTCTGGAGGTCAGAGCTGAGCATGTTAGATTAAAAAGAAAAATTCTCCAGGTGATTCCGTTACACACTGAAGTTTAGAAATGATCCCCTTTCTAAGCCATTGACGCTAAAATCAATTGGAAATGTTTGGCCTGATTATAGAAGGGCTCATTTGTCAAGGTGTGGAGACAGCATGGACCTAAACTAAGAACAGAATTCAAGAGTCAGACACCTGGGCTAAATTCCCAGGAGTGCTGCGAACCTCAGTGTCATTGTTTATGAAATGGAGTAAAAACCAGCTCACCTCGGGGCACTGTCATGAAGACTCATTGAGGGAATGCATATAAAGCCGTTAGCGCAGTGCCCGGTGCGCCGTGACGCTGTCATGTTGTTGTTCGGTGCTGTTGCGGCAATTCCAACTCATGGCAAAATGTTCCAGGGTTAGAACTGCCCCATAGGCTTTCCCAGATTGTAATCATTATGGAAGCAGATTATCACCAGATCTTTCTCCCTCAGAGCTGCTGGGTGGGTTCAAACCATCAAGCTTTTGGCTAGTAGCCAAGCGCTTAAGAGCTGCACCACCGTGGCTCCTTGCCATTATTCTTCCACTGCGTTGCCCGAGTCGATTCCAACTCATAGCGACCCTAGAGAACAGAGTAGAACTGCCTCATAGGGTTTTCAAGGAACGGCTGGGGGATTCGAACTGCCAGTCTTTTGCTTAGCAGCCAAGCTCTTAAATGCTGCGCCACCAGGTCTCTGCTGTTATTATAGGAATATATGGTTCTTTTGAAATGAGACTGGATTCAGGAAGAGCTTTGAAGTTAGAGGCATCCGGTCTGAGCCATCGTATGTTTTTTGCAGATTAGTGACATATAGAAACCTGTGTCAAAAAAGATGCTGGAGTACAGTGCTTAAAAAAAAAAAAAAAAAAAACAGCTCAACCTGAATACAATTATGCTTAATTTAGATTCATTTACAAACACACTGTTAATTATGAAATAAATCATGTGTCTCAGAGGGCAGAGGCAGACGAGAAATACAGTATTTGACTAGAATTCTAGGGGACCATAGTCATTATGGTGGCAGAGTACGATTTGTGCCTTTTGCTCTCTTGGCAGCTCTATTAGAAAGAAGCCCATCCATCAACAGCAGGAATGCTAGAAGTCAGCACAACCACGTCTCAGCTGAGAGATTCAGGGCTCGATGGCTTATAATAGATGTAAGAATTGTGAAGAGGCACAGTCAGATGCTAAAATACCTTTAATAAAGGCAATATTTTAAAAGGAACAGATGTCACCCTCGAAGATAAATGAAGATTGTGTACTTTTAAAGAAAGAGAATGATAGAAACATCAGTCTTCATTCATTACCTGGAACTTGTGAAATAGTTACTTTTCATTATCATTTAGTACTAAAGATGGCATTTTGGTGCCTTTACGTGCATGAAATACAGTCAACTAAAATAATATTTGGCTTTAGGGGGATAGTTCAAGTATTTATGAATTCTCATAAAGAAATACAAATATGAAAATTTATAAGTTTGAGACTTGGGATATTTTCCTATAGATATTAGAAATAAAAGGAGCCCTTGTGGTGCAAATGTTTAAGTACTTGGCTGGTAACTGAAAGGTTGACAGTTCGAACCTACCAGTGGTACCACAGGAGAAAGGTCTGGCGATCTGCTCCCATGAATGTTAACCATTGTTGTTGAGTTGACTCTGACCCTACAGGACATAGCAGAATTGCCCCATAGGGTGTAAGCTTTATGGAAGCAGACTGCCACGTCTTTCTCCCATGGAGTGGCTGGTGGGTTCGAACCGCCAACCTTTGGGTCAGTAGCTGAGCACTTAACCACTGTGCCATTAGGACCCCTTCCATAGAGATTACAGCCTAGAAAACCCTGTGAGGCAGTTCTATTCTGTCACACAGGGTCACTGTGAGTCGGCATCCAACAACATTAGAAATAAAGTGCTAGGAAAGATCATCAGCCCAGGCTCCTTATTTTATAGATGAAAGCATTTTCAAGGCCATGAGGGGTGACCTGGAGTGGCTATGTTTGCCTGACTAGATGGTGGTTGAAAAAAAAAGCCCCTGTTCTCCAATTCTTACTCCTTTTTTCTTTTCACTGCATCCCAAATAACCCACTAAGAATGTAGGAAGCACACTCATGTGCCAGGCACCATCCTAGATGTTTCCACACACATTTTCCCACTTAATGTTCAAAACAATCCTTGAAATAGATGCAAGTTAGGATTGTCATCCTTCTTTTATAGATGGGCGATTTGAGGCTCAGAGAAATGATTTGTTTATGGGCACACACAGCTCGAGAGTGGTGAACTGGAAATCAGAATCATTTCTCTTAACTCTAGTTCTAGTGGTCTTGTCCTCGCACCCTGTTATGGGTTGAATTGTGTCCCTCCACCCAAAAAAAATATGTGTTGTAAATCCTAACACCGATACCTGTGGTTATAATCCCATTTGGGAATGGGTTTTCTTTGTTGTTAATGAGACGGTATTAGTGTAGGGTGTGTTTTAAATCAATCTCTTGAGACATAAAAGAACAGATGAAGCAGAAAGCAAGCAAGCACAAATAGGGAAGATAGATGCCACGCCACATGAGATCTCCAATGAACCAAGAAACAGAGGTGAAAAGAGACAAGGACCTTCCCCAGAGCCAACAGAGAGAGAAAGCCTTCCACTAGAGCTGGAGCCCTGAATTCAGACTTCTATCCTCCTAAACTGTGAGAAAATAAATTTGTTTGTTAAAGGCACCCACACGCGATATCTTTGTTGTAGCATCCCTAGACAACTAAAACACTCCCCAAAATTTAAAATAAATAAATAAATAAGTTGCATTTGGGGACATTCAGCTCTACACTGTCTCGTCTAATTGGAAACCTGACATTAATTATTGCAATGTTAATCAAGACAGGAATAAAGCCTTGAATTTTTGCATGATTACTGTTAGTATTTTCAACTTTTGAACTAAGTAATTATAGTGACAAGAATGTTGACAATAGGGTAAGATATATAAGCCATGTGGACTGCCTGGCTAACTGCTGTAATTGACCTTTGAGAAATCAGCAGACTACCTGCTCCTTTATTATGGATCTGAGATGAAAATGATGGTTATTGGCGAAGGTACTTGAAAATACTGCAGTTACTTTTAGCTATATGGCAACATGTACCTTTTTCCATCAATTTTTTTCTATTCAAAATTTAATTTTTGTTTTGTTTTAATCGCAAAGTAATAGTGTTTGTCACAAGTGGGACAACAGAAATAATAACCATGCCCAATCTGGAGCATAACCTTCCATATCCTTCTCCATGCTCATATGGTTGGAACCAAAGTTCTTGAGAAGGTGGAGGAGATGGAATCCAGTGCACAAGTGTGAGTGTGCACTGACACAAGTGTGAGGGTTTTTTACTGATTAGTTAGTAGATAAGAACTGCTTTAGGTGAAGGGAAGGACAATACTCAATACATGGAAGGTCAGCTCAACTGGACTGGACCAAAAGCAAAGAAGTTTCCAGGATAAACTGAATGCTTCAAAGGTCAGCGGAGCAAGGGCGGGGGGTTGGGGACCATGGTTTAAGGGGACTTCTAAGTCAATTGGCAAAATAATTCTATTATGAAAACAGTCTGCATCCCACTTTGAAATGTGACGTCTGGGTCTTAAATGCTAACAAGCGGCCATCTAAGACGCATCAATTGGTCTCAACCCACCTGGATCAAAGGAGAATGAAGAACACCAAGGTCACACGATAAATAAGAGCCCAAGAGACAGAAAGGGCCACATGAACCACAGACCTACATCATCCTGAGACCAGAAGAACCAGTTGGTGCCCGGCCACAACCGATGACTGCCCTGACAGGGAGCACAACAGAGAATCCCTGAGGGAGCAGGAGGTCAGTGGGATGCAGACGACAAATTCTCATAAAAAGACCATACTTAATGGTCTGACTGAGACTAGAGGAATCCAGGCGGTAATGGTCCCCAAACCTTCTGTTGGCCCAGGACAGGAACCATTCCCGAAGACAACTGATCAGACATGGCAGGGACTGGACAGTGGGTAGGAGAGAGATGCTGATGAAGAGTGAGCTATTTGTATCAGGTGGACACTTGAGACTGTGTTGGCATCTCCAGTCTGGAGGGGGGATGGGAGGATAGAGAGAGTTGGAAGCTGGCAAAATTGTCACGAAAGGAGAGACTGGAAGGGCTGACTCATTAGGGGGAGAGCAAGTGGCAGTACGGAGTAAGGTGTATATAAACTTATATGTGACACTTTGACTTGATTCGTAAACGTTCACTTGAAGCTCAATAAAAGTTAATAAAAAAAATTTTTTTTGTTTTGTTTTGTTTTAATCGCAAGGTAATAGTGTTTGTCACAAGTGGAGCGATAGAAATAATAACCATGCCCAATCTGGAGCATAACCTTCCATATCCTTCTCCATGCTCATGTGCTTGGAACCAAAGTTCTTGAGAAGGTGGAGGAGATGGAATCCAGTACACAAGTGTGAGTGTGGCCCAGTTAGAGCCTGGATAATCTTATTGAAATGGAAGGTCAGGCCAAGAATGAGTGCAGGTGCAGACAGGCTGGCAGATTTAGTGGTGGGAAGTTCTCTACTAATTGCTTTTGCTTTTTCATGGGAATAAGGAGAACAAGCAGAATACCTGCTCCATTTCTAGGCCCTTAGGTACCTGTGATATGAGACAAAAAGTTGCTTCTACTTAGAGAGTTCCAACCTTCTTCATGATGATGTTGCCACGAGTCAGAATCAACCTGATGGCGATTAACAAGAACAACACAACCAACTGTGCAACGCTGGACAAGTTACAAAACATCCCTCCATGTACTTCACATCTCACTGTCTATTCACTAATTTGTTTCTTGTAAAATAGTTAAGAGTATTGAATGAGAACACTGAAAAACATGTGGCAAAGAAGTCTGAAGACTCATCTGATAAAAAAGGAAGAAAAGAAAGAACAAGTTATTTAGAAGGAATAACTTTAAAAATATGTGTCATTGAGATAGACTGAAATGAGCTTGAAGAGGGGGAGGGTGGAGCCACCAGGGCAGCTGCCAGCACTGAGGTAGGAGGATGAATAATAGGCTCAGGAAATCATGAAGGAAGAGGCATTGGAGAGGTAATTATGCAGAAGAAGCTAAACATACACATATATTTCATTTCAAACCCTGGCAATTCGTTTGGGAAGGTGAAATTGAAGCAAGGACTGTATATTAAGGCTGGGGAGTCACCCATGGGAAAACGGGAGGTCTGATCAAGATACACACTCAAGTTCAAAGTCAGAGTGACCCCTTCAAGGAGAATTCTCCTCAGAAGAAGGCCAAGAGCAAAGCTACCAGACATGTTTGAACAAAAATGGCTGAGCAGCCAGATAAAGGAAAGGAAAGGGGGCTTCCAGTGGGTCCCAAAAGGATTGCTATAATGAACTGAATTTATGATGCTGTACAAACCTAAGTAAACTTTTTAGTGATTGATTGGAATATTAGGATTGGAGCAAGATTTCTAGTTTAAAATGTTCAAATGGGTGGTAGAGCCTGATTACTGTTGCTCTTGGATTTTAACAAGTCAGAATGTAAGCCTCAGTGAGCCATTATTCTCACCCTACAGTTGTGGAGTTCCTGGTGCTGCAAAGAGTTAAAGGATTGGACTGGAGCACTGGGTTGGAGGTTCAAGTCCACCCAGAGGCACCTCAGAAGAAAGGCCTGGAGATCTGCTTCCAAAAAAACAGCTATTGAAAACCCTATGGAGCGAAAGTTCTACTCTGACACACATGAGGTCACCATAAGTTGGAATTGACTCGATGGCAATTGGTATGTACGGTATGACGCAGTTGGGAAGCATGAGGTAGAACAGACCTATGATGCATCATGATCACAGGTTCTGCACCCCGTACCACATGCAAGAATGTGCAGGGCAGGAGCCACCAGAGGGAAGACATTTTCCATCAGCTGTGGGGAAGTAACTACTGGAACTAGGAGTGTGACCTACCAAGGTACCAGGCCTCAGAACACCCTGGAGAAACCCAGAGGTGTCCATGGGTGAAACCCACTAGGGAATTCTTGATGGAATAGCAAGTGCTGTAATCACGTGCTGATAGTAGGGCAACTTAGAGAAAAGATCACTCACCTATCCAAAGTGGGAACTGGCAGCATTTGGTCCCCATGCTGGCATGTAGCACAAATGGAGGCAGTAAGAGAAGCAGGCTTCCATCTTTACCCTGACTGCAGCATCAGGAACCCTCAGAGACCCCCTCATAGCTCCAGCCCCAGGAGGAGGCCTGCCTCTGTCTCAACAAAATCTTTAACAAATGGAAAGTAAGAGTCTCTACCTACCCAGCTACCCACCTACCCACCTACCTACCTACGCATTACCTTCGAGTCAATTCCGACTCACAGCAACCCTATAGGACAGATAGATCTGCCCCATAGGGTTTCCAAGGAACAACTGGTGGATTCAAACTGTTGACTTTTTGGTTAGCAGCCAAGCTCTTAACCACTTCACCATGACTCTCTACTTATTTCAGTTAAATGTGCATCAGTTTGAGGTGTTTAGCTTGAAAATAAAGATGCTTCTTCGAAACTTTATCTTTGTAAATAAGAACACTAGATATTTAATTCATATTTAGACTTGAACATTGAAGCCAGAGTGGATTTTATTTCCTTCTATATTGAATCCACTGAATGATAGAAGCCATTCCAGGTGCACCAGGGTGGTCTTCCTAATCCACCTGATTTCTATTTTCCTACTTAAAATTTCCGAGTGTTTTTCTATTTCCCTCAGGTTAAGTTCAAATTCATAGTTTGGGCACTACAGCCTCAACTTTGGGCATTTCCCTCCTTCCCTGTACTCTCATCATTCTGAATGACTTGTAGTTCCCAAACTGGCCCTCACTGTTGACAATGCTTTTCTGACACTGCAGATTTTGCTTAGCTCATCCTCTGGACTTTCTTTATACTTACTTCCTTTGGGGAAGCATTCCCTTTCTTTCTGAGGCCATGTTGGTGTTTGAGCTTCCCACTATCAACACACTGAGCAAGTTGATCATATTTTTTTCCCATCTCTATCTCTGCCAATGAACTATGATCTCCATGAGATCAGGAGCTCTGTCTAATTGACCATTATTATGTGTTTATTGTTGAATGTATTACTTGGTGTCATGGGTTAAATTGTGTCCCACAAAAATATCCGTGAACTTGGTTATGCCATGATTCCCAGTATTGTGTGATTGTCTACCATTTTCTCACCTAATGTGATTTTCCTATGTGTTGTAAATCCCATCTCTATGATGTTAATGAAATGGGATTAATGGCAGTTGTGTTAATGAGGCAGGACTCAATCTACAAGATTGCATTGTGTCTTACGTCAATCTCTTTTGAGATATAAAAGAGATGCAAGCAGAGAGACATGGGGGACTTCATACCAACAAGAAATCAGTGCTGGGAGCAGAGCACATCCTTTGGACCCAGGGTTCCTGTGAGGAGAAGCTCCTAGACCAGGGGAAGATTGATGAGAAGGGCCCTCCCCCAGAGCCGACAGAGAGAGAACGCCTTCCCCTGGAGCTGGCACCCTGAATTTGAACTTCTGGCCTACTGGACTGTGAGAGATAAATTTCTCTTTGTTAGAGCCATCCACTTGTGGTATTTATGTTATAGCAGCACTAGATAACTAAGACACTTGGTATATCTTACACTTGGTATATCTTACACGCTCAGGTATTTGTTGAATGAATAAATAATTGAATGAATATAAGTCACCACAATATATGCCAAACATTGTGTGTGAGGACTTAATGTTAACAGCCTTTTGGGAATGTACTGAGCTTTGCTATAGCACATGATTTGAGAATAATGTAGACATTTTCTATACTTTATTGTCTGGTGTACATAGCCCGTTTCCTTCAGATACCTTCAGATGTTGGCCTAGAAATTTATGATCCATTAAATAAGAAAAAAAAAAAGAAGCTGAAAATGGAACAAAACCCAGCCACAACCCAGAGTACACTAAATGGCAAGAGAAAAGAAATTTAAGGCAATAGTGGGATAAAGAAGAATAAAATCAGAAAAGAAAAGCAGGCTAGGTAGGAATGGTGGGAGAGAGTTCAGGATATTATTGCATATAAATCCTTAATATCTTGACCAAAGCAGTATCTCAATATCTTCCAGCCCATTGGCTCCAGCTCACAGGCTAATTTCTCCACATCCACAGTGTGACGGCTAATGTTATGTGTCGACTTAGCTAGGCTGTGATTCTTGATGGTTTGGCAGACACTTTGTGATCATCTCCCATTTTGTGATCTGATGTGAGCAGCCAATCAGTTGGAAGAGGCGTTTCCTTGGGGGTGTGGTCTGCAACTATGATATAAACGGATATTCTGGTAAAGCTCTCTCTCTCTTTTGATCCTGCATTTGATTCATCATTGTCATCGCCTGGCCTCCGGTTCCTGGACCTGAGAAGACTTCAGCCTGCAACCTGACCTGCAGATTTTGGGTTTTTTCAGCCCCTGCAAGCATGTGATTAAGGAGAAGCGTCCAGCCTGCCACCTGACCCATGGATTTGGGACTTGTCAGCCTCCACAGCTGCAGGAGCCATTTCCTTGAACCAAATCCCTCCACATACATTTATACACACATGCTCCGCTGGTTTTCTCCTCTAGGGAACCCAGTCTAAGACACGCAGCATGGACCTTTTATTTTAAATATACAGGTCTGTTCCCTGCCTCTTTTGTCCCCTTTCTTGTGGTGTTTCCCCACACCACCTCATCTGCGTTCACTATGCTTTTCTTCTTCCCAGCATGCTCACAGGTCCATATTATCCTTCTAAATGATACTTAGAGCTGCCTCTCATTTGGATTTCTAAACTTTAAAAAGCGTTTGTTATTGTGAATGCATTGTGGTAGGCATTTTAAATTCCATTTTGCACACAGCAAAGAATAAACAAACACATACCATAAACAAAGCACATTTTATGATCATTTCTAATTAACCTGTCCTCATTTATTCCCTCTTTTGTTTTTTAAGATCTATATGTATTACATTCTGTTGTAATTTATTATTACTTTCGTAATTACTTTACTGGGTAAAAGACCATACAGCCCAGAATTCAAGAAATTAAAAAAAAGGACTATTTTGGGATTGTTGGTGGCATGGAGCAAGCATATACCCTGTTGATAGGTTTTACCCTAAAGGAAAAAATGTTCCTATTTCAATCATTCTGGAAATTAGTTAGTCTATGGGGCAGAAAATTAAAGGATGGGGATGGTGGAATGGGGAAGAGAGAGACAGAAAGAGAGTCTGAGTGAATTGTCTTTGGACTTCAACTTTAAGAATGAGTAGCCACCGGTGATATTCCAGGCAGTGAGTTGAGCTTCCCCTGACCATGTGGAAATAGGCTAGGAGTAAGTGGTACCCCTAAACTTCATTTTTTTTTTCCTTAAGCAATGAAAAAGAAGTGAGGTAATAATCTTTGGATACAAGCAAAGCATTAACCCTCTCTGCAATTGAAGACAACAGGTCCCAGCAATGTGACTTTGATGCTGGAATCTCCCTGGACTCATTCACCTGCAAGCTGTCATCAGGTCTCAGGGGAAATGGCAAGTGTGTGTGACCTGCAGGGTCCACTAGGGTCCATGGCACTTGGAGCTACGGGAGTTTAAGGAAGTGTAGGTGATCCTGTAGTGGGGAGGTAGGGAATTTGTGCCCCTTGTCCCTCCTGGGATAGCTAGGGAGGCTTGAGCCAGGTGGCAGGGATTTGCTCAGGGACCAAGAGGGCAGCAGTCACAGCATTTTTCCTTTGTGCATTGACAGCCAAATCCTGCTCCATTGGAAGTGGCCATAAGGGCTGGACTGGCTGGGCTGCAGTTGGAAAGCTCTGCCTAGAGGGACACATTGGATATCCGAGGTCCTGAGAGAAGGTGGTTTGGCTAGCAGCAAAGAGAGGGCTGATTCCTGGATAAATAAGCAACTTTAGGGGACCCTTGAGTATATATCTGGAAGTAAACTCCGGAAAAGTCTGATTCCTGCCAATATGGGCAAATAAACAACTTGGGGCCATGACATTTGAACACTGAAGGAAACGTGTCTCTATTTGGTGCCCAATATTGATGAAGTAGGGCATGGGTGCACACTGGGACAGCTGTTCATGATGGTCACAGCTGGTTCTGGTCTGATTGGGCTGGGGCCTGTGCTAATAGGAGAAAAACTCTACCCTACGAGTTATAAAATATTTTGAATATGGTTTAAGGTACCCTCAAGTCTCTTTCCTACATATCGAATGTCTTATCAGCTCCATTGATGCCTGTACTATTTCTTATTCAATGTAGACGTTGACCTGAAATACCAGCCAGCTGAGAAAATAAGTAAAAGAGACATTGCTTCTTAGTATGCAACCAAAGTCCTGGTTCTACTTAAGTGATACATAAATTAATGGGAGAGTTTTTCAGATTTTTCCATGAAATCAGAAAACTAAATTTTTAGAACTGGAAGATAATTACATGTATGAATTAATTCAATTCTTTAATTTTATAGATAAACAGAGATACAGGGAACTATTTGCTCATAGTCATTTATTTGTGCAGAAATATTCTTCTTTCTGTCTTGCATAGTCATTAACACACAGGTAAACATCTTTCTGGTGTTCTCTGATTTCAGCCAAGATCCATCTGACATCCTCAATTCGTCTGTCAGTTTGCTGTATTGTGGTGGCTTGCATGATACTAAGATGCTGGAAGCTTTGCCCCCAGTATTTCAAATTCCATCAGGCCACCCATGGTGGACAGGTTTCAGTGGAGATTCCAAACTAAGACAGACTGGGAAGCAGCACCTGGTGATCTACCTTTGAAAAAATTGGCCAGTGGAAACCTTATAAATAGCAGCAGAACATTGTCTGATATAGTGCAGGAAGATGAGCCCCTCGGGCTGTAAACACTCAAAATACAAGTAGGAAAGAGTTGTCTCCTCAAAGTAGAGTCAACTTAATGACATGGATGGAGTCAAGCTTTTGGGGCCTTCATTTGCTGATGTGGCACAACTCAAAATGAGAAGAAAAAGCTGCAAATATACATTAATCAAAATGTGGAAAGTAGAAAGTATGAATCTAGGAAAATTGGAAATTGTGAAAATTGAAATGGAATGCATGAAGATCGATATCCTAGGCCTTAGAGAGCTGAAATGGACTGGTATTGGCTATTTTGAGTCAGACAATCATATAATCTACCATGCCAAGAATGGTATATTAAACAGGAATTGTGTTGCATTCTTATTCAGAAAGAATATGTCAAGATATATGCTGAAGAAAAATTCTCTCAGTGATAGTATAACATCCATACACCTACAAGCAAGATCAGTTAATGTGTCTATTATTCAAATTTATGCACCAACCACTAAAGCCAAAGATGAAGAAATTGAAGATTTTTACCAACTTCTGCAGTCTGAAATTGATCAAACATGCAATCAAGACGCCTTGATAATTACGGGCGATTGGAATGTAAAAGTTGGAAACAAAGAAGGGTCAGTAGTTGGAAAATATGACCTCAGTGATAGAAACAACACTGGAGATCGCATGAAAGAATTTTGAAAGACCAACAACCTACTCATTAGAAATACATTTTTTTTTTCAATAACATAAACAGCAACTATACACATGGACCACACTGGATGAAATAAACAGGAATCTGATCAACTACATTTGTGGAAAGAGACAATGGAAAAGCTAAATATAAACAGTCAGAACAAGGCCAGGGGAAGACCATGGACTGGACCATCTATTGTACATGTGCAAATTCAAATTGAAGCTGAAAAAATTCGAACAAGTCCATGAGAGCCAAAATATGACCTTCAGTATATTCAGTATATCCCGCCTGAATTTAGGGACCATCTCAAGAACAGATAGGACAAATTGAACACTAATGATTGAAAACACAAATGACATCAAGGACATTGCTCATAAAGAAAGCAAAAGGTCATTAAAAAGACAGGAAAGAAAGAAAAGAGCAAAATGGATGTCAGAAGAGACTCTGAACTTCCTCTTCAACTTAGAGAAGCTAAAGCAAATGGAAGAAATGATGAAGTAAAAGAGCTGAACAAAAGACTTTAAAGGGCAACTTGAGAAAACAAAATAAAGTACTGTAATGAAATACGCTAAAACCTGGAGTTAGAAAAGCGAAAGGGAAGAACACGCTCGACATTTCTAAAGCTGAAAGAACTGAAGAAAAAATTCAAGCCTCAAGTTGCAATATTGAAGGATTTTATGGGTAAAATATTGGATGATGCAGGAAGCATCAAAAGAAGATGAAAGAAATACATGGAATCACTGTACCAAAAAGAATTTATCAACATTCAACCACTTCAGGAGTTAGCATATGATCAAGGTATTGAAGGAAGAAGTCCAAGCTGCATTGGAGGCATGGATGAAAAAGACGGCTCCAGTAATTGATGGAGTACGAAATGAGATGTTTCAACAGACAGATGACACACTTGAAGCACTCACTCATGTAAGCCAAGAAATTTGAAAGACAGTTACCTGGTCAACCCACTGGAAATATGGAAGAGATCCATATATGTGCCTGTTCCAAAGAAAGGTAATCAACCGAATGCAGAAATTATCGAAAAATATTATTAATGTCACATGCAAGTAAATTTTGCTTAAGATCACTCAAAAGTGGTTACAGTGGTACACTGACAAGGAGCTGCCAGCAATTCAAGCCAGATTCAGAAGAGGACGCAGAACCAGGGTTATCATTGCTGAGCTCATACAGATCCTGTGTTTACCTGTGTTTTATTGACTATGCAAAGGCATTCAACTGTTTGGATCATAACCAATTATGGATAACATTGCAAAGAATGGGAACTCCAGGGCACTTAATTTTGCTCATGAGGAACCTGTACACAGATCAAAACGCACTTCTTTGAACAGAACAAGGAGATCTTACATGGCTTAATGTCAGGAAAGGCATGTGTATGAGTTTTATCTTTCACCATACTTATTCAGTCTGTATGCTGAGCAAATAATCTGAGAAGCTGGACTATATGAAGAAGAACGGAGCATCAGGATTGGAGGAAGACTCATTAACAACCTGTGATATGCAGATGAGGGACTGGAAGCACTTATTGATGAAGGTCAAAGACTACAGCTTTCAGTATGGATTACACCTCAGTATAAAGAAAACAAAAATCCTCACAACTGGACCAATAAGCAACATCATGATAAATAGAGAAAAGTTAGAAGTTGTCAAGGATTTCATTTTACTTGGATCCACAATCAACACTCATGGAAGCAACAGTCAAGAAATCAAACGGGGGAGATGAAGTCAACATGGTGGAGTAGTCAGATGCTCTGGTGATCCCTCCTACAACAAAGACCTGAAAAAACAAGTGAAACGATTATATTTATGACAAGCTAGGAGCCCTGTACATCAAAGGCAAAGTTAGAAAATGGATTGAGCAGTAGGAGGAGGGAGAGACAGTTCAGAAGCAGAGTGTAGTTCCCCGAACTGAATCGCTGGGAACCCTCAGGCACCATTCCCTGGAGTGACCTTGGTGGGGCTGGCAGTAGCATTCTGGATGTGGTTTCCTCAGGGAGAGACAGCGAGCCGCACAGCCTACTCACACCTCCAGAACCAGAGAATAATGGTACTCTCAGCAAAAGCTAAGTACTCGCATTAGTTTTACAGCAGCCTCAGCCCCAAAGCTGGCTTCAGTGGCTGTCGATTTCCCTGGGCCTGAGATAGGTCCTGCTGTTCACTCTGAGCCATTCTCCCAGCCTTGGAGAAGGATAAATTCACAATTTTGGGAAAAGATAATCTGCCAGCTCCACTAAGTTAGGGAGCTCAGGACAGAAGTGGCCCCTGTCCAGGCACAAATGGTCTGTGGACTTTGAATACTTTTCACCCCTGCATGGACCAGTGTGGGCCCATTTCAGGAGAATAGACCCTTGTTGGCAGACTGCAACTGTTTCAGCTGTGTGGTGGACTGGTGGGTGTTTGATGTTTGACACTGCTTTGCCTATTAAACAGGGTCCTAACCTACCCACATCAGGGTCCTAAGGACTGGTGGCTCCACCCAAGTCACCTAGCCACCCATGACAGGGGTCCAAGGATAAGGGGTACCTTCCAGTCCTTACAACCAAAAATATTGGGTGCCAATTGTCTGGCTGCAGAACCCACCCTTCTGTGTGCTGTAGGGAACAGGGATGAGCTTTCCTCAAATATACTCAGGGGACAGTTGTCAGCCCCCTGCCTTGTTGAGATCATGACCCCTGCTGCAATCAGATACCTGTACCTACACCAATCACCCCTGCCCCTCTAAGACTGTAGGACAGAGCCTGTACCACACACTTGATGACTAACTACCTGGACACCTGAGGTGAATCCATACAAGAAAAGTGAATGGACTTCTAGGCTCATATACCTGGTAACAGCTCTAGCAATCTGGTGACAGGACGTTAGAGCTTCAAAGGTGAAAATAATCAAGCTAGCTCACTCAGCAGCCTATTTGGGCATATGAAAACAAAACAAAGCAAGAACCAAGGATACAATAAGCAAACATAAAATAAACTAATATGATAACTTATAGATGGCTTGGAGACAACAGTTGATATCAAATCACATAAAGAAGCAGACTATGATTGCTACAACAAACTCTCAAAACAAAGAATCAAGGAATCTTCTGGATGAAGGTGTACTCCTGTAATTACCAGATGCAGAATACAAAAGATTAACTTACAGAACTCATTAAGACATCAAGGAAGAGATCAGGCAAATGCAGAAAAGCCAAGGAACACATAAATATAGCAACTGAAGAAATTAAAAAGGTTATTGAAGAACATAATGAAAAATTTAATAGGTTGCAAGAATCCATAAAGAGACAGCAACCAGAAATTCAGAAGATTAACAATAAAATTACAGAATTAGACAACTTAATAGAGAGTTAGAGGAGCGGAATTGAGGAAGTGGAAGGCAGAATTAGTGAGATTGAAGATAAAACACTTGGCACCAATATATCTGAAGAAAAATCAGATAAAAGAATTTTAAAAAAATGAAGAAACCCTAAGAATCATGTGAGACTCTATCAAGATAGTTAACCTACGACTGAGTGGAGTACCAGAACAGGGAGGGGTAATAGAAAACACAGAGAGAGTTGCTGAAGATTTGTTGGCAGAAAACTTCTCTGATATCGTGAAAGATGAGAAGATACCTATCCAAGATGCTCATTGAACTCCATATAAGGTAGATTTTAAAAGAAAGTCACCAAGACATAATGAAACTTGCCAAAACCAAAGATAAAGAGAGAATTTTAAGAGAGACTTGGGATAAACAAAAAGTCACATAAAAGGAGAGTCAATAAGACTAAGCTTGGACTACTCGGCAGAAACTGTGCAGGCAAGAAGGCAATGGGATGACTTATAAAAGCATTGAAGGAAAAAAATTGCCAGCCAAAAACCATATAACCAGCAAAATTGTCTCTCAAATATGAAGGCCAAATTAGGACATTTCCAGATAATGGGAATTAGTAAAAACCAAACCAAAACTACAAGAAATACTAAAGGGAGTTCTCTGGTTAGAAAATCAATAATATCAGATATCAGCCCAAGACTAGAACACGGGACAGAGCAACCAGGTGTCAACCCAGATAGGGAAATCACAAAAATAAAATGAAAAAAGTGCTTAAGACAGGGAAACAGCAATGTCATTATGTAAAAGAAGACAACAATAAAACAATAAAGAGGGACAAAGAAATTTAGTCATAGGTCTTTCATACGGAAAGGAAGTCAAGGGGTATAAAGAAATAAAAGTTAGGTTTAAACTTAGAAAAATAGGGGTAAATATTAAGGTAACCACGAAAGAGACTAACAATCCTCTTCATCAAAATAAAATACAAGAAAAAAATAATCAGCAAAAACAAAATCAACAACAATTAAGAGGAAAAGAAAATACATAAAGATAAGCTATGAGCAGAAAAAATTAAGTGGGAAAAATGAAACCGTCAACAACACACAGAAAAAGACATCAAAATGACAGCACTAAACTCATACCTATCCATAATTATGCTGAGTGTAAATGGACTAAGTGCACCAATAAAGAGACAGAGAGTGGCAGAATGGATTAAAAAAACAAGATCCATCTATATGCTGCCTACAAGAGACGCACCTGAGACTTAGAGACACAAAGAAACTAAAACTCAAAGGATGGAAAAAAATATATCAAGCAAAAAACAATCAAAAAAGAGCAGGAATGGCAATATTAATTTCTGACAAAATAGACTTTAAAGTTAAAAACACCATAAAGGATAAGTAAGGGTACTATATAATGATTAATACCAGGAGGATATAAACATATTAAATATTTATGCATCCAATGACACAGCTTCAAGATACATAAAACAAACTCTAACAGCATTGAAAAGTGAGATAGACAGCTCCAAAATAATAGTAGGAGACTTCAACACACCACTTTCAGTGAAAGACAGAACATCCAGAAAGAAGCTCAGTAAAGACACGGAAGACTTAATTGCCATAATCAACCAACTTGACCTCATAGACATATACAGAGCATTCCACACAACAGCAGCCAAGTATACTTTCTTTTCCAGCACAGATGGAACATTCTCTAGAATAGACCACATATTAGGTCACGAAGCAAGCCTTAACAGAATCGAAAACACCGAAATATTACAAAGCATCTTCTCTGACCATAAGGCCATAAAAGTAGAAATCAAAAACAGAAAAAGCATGGAAAAGAAATCAAACACTTGGAAACTGAAAAACACCCTGCTCAAAAATGACTGTGTTATAGAAGACAGTAAAAAAGAAATTAATAGAATTCAGTGAGAATGAAAACACTTCCTATCAGAACCTTTGGGACACAGCAAAAGCAGTGCTCAGAGGTCAATTTATATCAATTACTGCACACATACAAAGAGAAGAAAGGGCCAAAATCAAAGAATTATCCCTACAACTTGAACAAATGGAAAGAGAGCAACAAAAGAAAGCCTCAGTCACCAGAAGAAAGCAAATAATAAAAATTACAGCAGAATTAAAGGAAATAAAGAACAGAAAGACAGTTGAAAGAGCTAACAAGACCAAAAGCTGGTTCACTGAAAAAATTAACAAAATTGATAAACCATTGGCCAAACTGACAAAAGAAAAACAGGAGAGGAAGCAAATAACCCAAATAAGAAATGAGACAGGCAATATCACAACAGACGCAACTGAAGTTAAACAAATCGTATTAGAGTACTATGAAAAATTGTACTCTAACAAATTTGAAAACCTAGAAGAAATGGATGAATTTATCTAAAACGATAAAGATCATGGAAGAAAAACTAGGGACAATGCTAGGAGCCCTAATACATGGCTTAAACAGTATATAAAACATTACTAACAATGCAGAAGAGAAACCAGATAACTGGGAGCTCCTTAAAATCAAACACCTAAGCTCATCCAAAGACTTTGCCAAAAGAGTAAAAAGATTACCTACTGGTTGAGAAAAAGTTTTTAGCTACTACATTTCTGGTCAGTATCCGAATTCTAAAATCTACACGATTCTGCAAAAACTCATCCACAGAAAGACAAATAACCCAATTAAAAAATGGGCAAAGGTTATGAACAGGCACTTCACTAAAGATGACATTCAGGTAGCTAACAGATAAATGAGGAAATGCTCGTGATTGTTAGCCGTTAGAGAAAGGCAAATCAAAACTACAATGAGATTCCATCTCACTCCAACAAGGCTGGCATTTACCCAAAAAACACAAAATAATAAATATTGGTGAGGTTGTGGAGAAATTGGAACGCTTATACACTGCTGGTGGGAGTGTAAAATGGTACAACCACTTTGGAAATTGATTTGACACTTCCTTAAAAAGCTTTTTTTTTTTTTTTTAAAAAAAGCTAGAAATAGAACTACTATATGATCCAGCAATCCCACTCCTTGGAATATATCCTAGAGAAATAACAGCCTTTACACGAACAGATGAAAGCACACCCATGTTCACTGCAGCACTGTTTACAATCGCAAAAAAATGGAAGCAACCAAGGTGCGTATCTAAGGATGAATGGATAAATAAATTATGGTATATTCACACACTGGAACACTATGCATTGATAAAGAACAGTGATGAATCTGTGAAACATTTCATAACATGGAGGAATCTGGAAGGCATTATTCTGAGTGAAATTAGTCAGTTGCAAAAGGACAAATATTGTATGAAACCACTATTACAAGAACTCAAGAAATAGTTTAAACAGAGAAGAAAATACTCTTTGATGGTTACGAGAGTGGTGAGGGAGAGAGTGAGGGAGAAAGGTATTCACTGATTAGATAGTAGACAAGAACTATTTTAAGAGAAGGGAAAGACAACACGCAATACAGGAGAGGTCAGCTCAACTGGACTAAACCAAAAGCAAAGAAGTTTCCTGAATAAACCGAATGCTTTGAAGGCCAGCATAGCAGGGGCAGGGGTTTGGGTACCATGGTTTCAGCGGTCATCCAGGTCAATTGGCATAATAAAATCTATTAAGAAAACATTCCTCATCCCACTTTGGAGAGTGGCATCTGGGGTCTTAAACGTTAGTAAGCAGCCATCTAAGATGCATCAAACCGGTCTCAACCCACCTGGTGCAAAGGAGAATGAGAATGACGAACACCAAAGACAAAAGGTAATTATGAGCCCAAGAGACAGAAAGGCCCACATAAATCAGAGTACATTGGCCTGAGACCAGAAGAACTAGATGGTGCCAGGCTACAACCGATGTCTGTCCTGACAGAGAACACAACAGAGAATCCCTCTTGGAGCAGGAGAGCAGTGGGATGCAAACCTCAAATTCTCCTAAAAAGACCAGACTTAATGGTCTGACTGAGACTAGAAGGACCCTGGAAATCATGGCCCCCAGACCTTCTGTTAGCCCAAGACAGGAACCATTCTCAAAGCCAACTCTTTAGACAGGGATTGGGCTGGACTGTAAGATAAAAAATGACACTGGTGAGGAGTAAGCTTCTTGGATCAAGTAGACACATGAGACTATGTGGGCAGCTCCTGTCTGGAGGGGAGATGAGAATGCAGAGGGGGATAGAAGCTGGCTGAATGGACATGGGAATACAGGGTGGAAAGAAGGAGTATGCTGTCTCATTAGGGGGAGAGCAACTAGGAGTATACAGCAACGTGTATCTAAGTTTTTGTATGAGACACTGATAATTTGTAAACTTTCACTTAAAGCACAATAAAAATTTTTAAAAAAGAGATCAAACAGCACATTTCATTGGGCAAATCTGCTGCAAAAGACTTCTTTTAAGTGTTAAAAAGGAAAGATGTCACCTTGAAAACTAAGGTGCGCCTGACCCAAGCCATGGTGTTTTCAATCACCTCCTATGCATGTGAAAGCTGGAAAATGAATAAGGAAGACCGAAGAAGAATTGATACCTTTGAATTACGATGTTGGTGAAGAATATTGAATATACCATGGACTGCCAGAAGAATGAACAAATCTGTCTTGGAAGAAGTATAGCCAGAATGCTCCTTAGAAGCAAGGATGGCAAGACTTCTTCTCACAACTTTGGATACGTTATTAGGAGAGATCAGTCCCTGGAGAAGGATATCATGTTTGGTAAAGTGGACAATCAATGAAAATGAGGAAGGCTGTCAAGAAGATGGATTGACACAGTGCTTGCAACAATGGGCTCAAGCTTAACAACGATCATGAGGGTGGCACAGGACTGGGCTGTGTTTTGTTCTGTTGTACTTAGGGTCACTGTGAGTCGGAACTGACAAAACAGCACCTAAGAACTACAACATGCTGTTGAAAAAAGGTATTTAAAATGCACAAGTCATGTTGTTCTTGTTGTTAGGTGCCGTTGAGTCAGTTCCGACTCAGAGCGACACTGTGCACAACAGAACGAAACACTGCCCGGTCATGCGCCATCCTTACAATCGTTGTTATACTTGAGCTCATTGTTGTAGCCACTGTGTCAATCCACCTTGTTGAAGGCCTTCATCTTTTCCGCTGACCCTGTACTCTGCCAAGCATGATGTCCTTCTCCAGGGACTGATCCCTCCTGACAACACGTCTAAAGTATATAAGATGCAGTCTCGCCATCCTTGCCTTTAAGGAGCATTCTGGCCGCACTTCTTCCAAGACAGATTTGTTCGTTCTTTTGGCAGTTCATGGTATATTCAATATTCTTCGCCAACACCACAATTCAAAGGCGTCAATTCTTCTTCAGTCTTCCTTATTCATTGTCCAGCTTCCACATGAATATGATGTGATTGAAAATACCATGGCTTGGGTCAGGTGCACCTTAGTCTTCAAGCTGACTTCTTCGCTCTTCAACACTTTAAAGAGGTCCTTTGCAGCAGATTTGCTCAATGCAATGCATATTTTGATTTCTTGACTACTGCTTCCATGGCTTTGGATTGTGGATCCAAGTAAAATGAAATCCTTGACAACTTCAATCTTTTCTCTGTTTATCATGATGTTGCTCATTGGTCCAGTTGTGAGGATTTTTGTTTTCTTTATGTTGAGGTACAGTCCATACTGAAGGCTGTGGGCTTTGATCTTCATTAGTAAGCGCTTCAAGTCCTCTTCACTTTCAACAAGTAAGGTTGTGTCATCTGCATAATACAGGTTGTTAATGAGCCTTCCTCCAATCCTGATGCCCTGTTCTTCTTCATATAGTCTAGCTTCTCGTATTATTTGCTCAGCATACAGATTAAGTAGGTATGGTGAAAGAATACAACCCTGACGCACAGCTTTCCTGACTTTAAGCCAATCTGTATCCCCTTGTCCTGTCCGAACAACTGCCTCTTGGTCTATGTAAAGGTTCCTCATGAGCACAATTAAGTCTTCTGGAATTCCCATTCTTTGCAATGTTATCCAGAATTTGTTATGGTCCACACAGTCGAATACCTTTGCATAGTCAGCAAAACACAGGTGAACATCCTTCTGGTATTCTCTGCTTTCAGCCAGGATCCATCTGATATCAGCAATGATATCCCTGGTTCCACGTCCTCTTCTGAAACTGGCCTGAATTTCTGGCTGTTCCCTGTTGATATACTGCTGCAGCCACTTTTGAATGATCTTTCAGCAAAATTTTGCTTGCGTGTGATATTAATGATATTGTTCTATAATTTCCACATTCGGTTGGATCACCTTTCTTGGGAAGAGGCATAAATATGGATCTCTTCCAGTTGGTTGGCCAGGAAACTGTCTTCTATATTTCTTGGCATAGACAAGTGAGCACCTCCAGCGCTGCATCTGTTTGTGAAACATCTCAATTGATATTCCATCAATTCCTGGAGTTTTGTTTTTCGCCAATGTCTTCAGAGCAGCTTGGACTTCTTCCTTCAGTACCATTGGTTCCTGATCATATGCTACTTCTTGAAATGGTTGAACATCGACTAATTCTTTTTGGTATAATGACCCTGTGTATTCCTTCCATCTTCTTTTGATGCTTCCTGAGTCGTTTTATTTTTTCCCCATAGAATCCTTCAGTAGTGCAACTCGAGGCTTGAATTTTTTCTTCAGTTCTTTCAGCTTGAGATATGCTGAGTGTGTTCGTCTCTTTTGGTTTTCTATCTCCAGCTCTTTGCACATGTCATCATAATACTTTACTTTGTCTTCTCGAGCCGCCCTTTGAAATCTTCTGTTCAGTTCTTTTACTTCTTCAATTCTTCCTTTTGCTTTAGCCGCTCGACGTTCGAGAGCAAGTTTCAGAGTCTCCTCTGACAACCATCTTGGTCTTTTGTTTCTTTCCTGTCTTTTCAATGACCTCTTGCTTTCTTCATGTATGATGTCCTTGATGTCATTCCACAACTCTTTTGATCTTCAGTCACTACAGTTCAATGCATCAAATCTATCCTTCAGATGGTCTCTAAATTCAGGTGGGATGTACTCAAGGTCCTATTTTGGCTCTCGTGGACTTGCTCTGATTTTCTTCAGTTTCAGCTCGAACTTGCATATGAGCAATTGATGGTCTGTTCCATAGTCGGCCCCTGGCCCTGTTCTGACTTACGCTATCAAGGTTTTCCATTGTCTCTTTCTACAGATGTAGTCAATTTGATTTCTGTGTGTTCCATCTGGTGAGGTCCATGTGTGTAGTCGCCATTTATGTTGGTGAAAGAAGGTTTTTGCAATGAGGAAGTTGTTGGTCTTGCAAAATTTTATCATTTGATCTCCAGCATTGTTTCTATCACCAAGGGCATATTTTCCAACTACTGATTCTTCTTTGTTTCCAACTTTTGCATTCCAATCACCAGTAATTATCAATGCATCTTGATTGCATGTTCAATCAATTTCAGAGTATAGCAGCTGATAAAAATCTTCTATTTCTTCATCTTTGGCCCTAGTGGTTGGTGCATAAATTTGAATAATAGTCATATTAACTGGTCTTCCTTGTAGGTGTTGTACTTCAGGATAGGTCTTGAAACATTCTTTTTGATGATGAATGCAATGTCATTCCTCTTCAAATTGTCATTCCCAGCATAGTAGGCTGCATGTTTGTCTGATTCAAAATGGCCAATACGAGTCCATTTCAGCTCACTGATGCCTAGGATATCGATGTTTATGTGTTCCATTTCATTTTTGATGATTTCCAATTTTCCTAGATTCATACTTCGTACATTCCAGGTTCCGATTATTAATGGATGTTTGCAGCTGTTTCTTCTCATTTTGAGTTGTGCCACATTAGCGAATGAAGGTCCCGAAAACTTTACTCCATCCACATCATTAAGGTCGACTCTACTTTGAGGAGGCAGCTCTTCCCCAGTCATCTTTTGAGTGCCTTCCCACCTGGCGGGCTCATCTTCCAGCACTGTATCAGACAATGTTCCACTGCTATTCATACGGTTTTCACTGGCTAATGCTTTTCAGGAGTAGGCTGCCAGGTCCTTCTTCCTAGTCTGTCTTAGTCTGGAAGCTCAGCTGAAACTTGTCCTCCATGGGTGACCCTGCTGGTATCTGAATACCAGTGGCACAGCTTCCAGCATCACAGCAACATGCAAGCCCCCACAGTACAACAAACTGACAGACATGTGGGGGCTTGGTATAGTAGACCACATGATCATCTTATTCTAAATGGGCAATACCAGTCCATTTCAGTTCACCAATGCCTATGATATTGATCTTCAAGCATTCCATTTCATTTTTCACAGCTTCCAATTTTCCTATATTCATTCTTTGTACATTCCACATTCTGATTATTAATGGTTGTTTGCAGCTGTTTCTTCTCATTTTGAGTTGTGCCACATCAGCCAATGAAGGTCCTGAAAGATTGACTCCATCCATGTCATGAAGATTGACTCTACTTTGAGGAGGCAGCTTTTCCCCAGTCATATTTTGACAGCTTTCTAATCTGAGAGGCTCATCCTCTGGCATTGTATCAGATAATGTTTTGCTGTATTCATAAGGTTTTCTGTGGCCATTTTTTTCAGAAGTAGACTGTCAGGTCCTCCTCCTCAGTCTTAGTCTGACAGCTCCACTGAAACCTTTCCACCAAAGCTGACCTTGCTGATACTTGAAAAACCAGTGTCAAAGCTTCCAGTATCACAGCAACACACAAGCCACTACAGTATGACAAACTGACAGCTGTGGGGTAGATTCATAAAATACTTGTACATATAGGGTTGCTATGAGTGGGAACTGACTGGATGGGAATTTTTTTTTTTTTTTTAACATGTACAGTGAAACCTGTGCGAGCCAGAACTTGACAGGACTGTGTTGTTTTTTCCAGGGCTGGCAAGTTTTCTGTCTTTGACAGGTTGCAGTATTACCACTTTTCTGTTGTTCTTTTTAGTGGAAAGTATTTGAGTTATTAACGATTAACATGTTTTGCTGTCAACTGAAAGGTTGGCAGTTCAAGTCCACCCAGAGGTGCCTTGGAAGAAATGTTTGACAATCTACTTCTGAAAAATCAGTTCTTGAAAACCCTATGAAGCATGGTTCTTCTCTTACACACATGGGGTCGCCATGAGTGAGAGTCAACTTGATGGCAACTGGTTGGTTTAGGTTATGAGTGTGGGAGGTGAAAACACTTTTAGAATGTCAAGTTCAGATATATAAATCAGAAAAGGCATATTTGAGGTGGTAACATTTAAACTGAGGCCTGAAGGATGAGAAAGAACTAGCCACATGAATAGACAGGAATAGAGTGCTCCTGGGAGGAGGAGCCCTGATCGGGGAAGGAGTAGCATGATTGAGGAGTAGGGTGGAGCTGGGGACAAGAAGAGGCTGGGTGAGCACAGCCTTGTCAGTCACGGTGACTTACTCTACTACTACTCTAAGCAATTCTAATCTTAGCTTAGCTCTGTGATTCTGGTCATGTTTCTCTCTTAATTCTTTGGACTTTTAAATTTTTCCAAGCTTGGGGCTTGGAAGTCTGTGGTTACATAGTTACAGAGTTGTTTTTGTTCTACTTGCATTAGTTGTATTGACATTTAACATATTGTTTTAAAAAATTAGTTTAATATAATCACATACTATAATACAATTGTAATTGATGGGCCTAATCTCTGTGGAGACAAAGCAAGGCTTTCTTAGGAAACTGTGTTACTAAATCCTCGTTTCCTCTAATGGTTTTTAGACACCCAAGGTTATAGAAAATTCTCTAGTCAGTCCAAGTTACCTTATGTTAAAGACCACTTCCACCCCACTCCAGCACATCTCAACAAACACACCTGAGTTTAGTCACTTGGGAAGATATGGCTTGTTAAAGACAAGAGAGAGCTATTTATATCCTTAACCCAGCAATAATACCCATTTCTTATTAGTTGATTCCACTACAGTTTCTACTCTTTAGACTATAGTTTCAAACTAGGCTCTCAGGTCTTTCTATATGAAACTATTTCAGAGACTAATGACAAAAACAAACAAAAAAAGTCCATAAAAGAAATAAGACTAAACCGATTTCCCTGTGGGTTGTGCTATTACAGTCTCTCATCTATAAAACTAATTTAAATGTTCCTCTCTGATAAAGTAAATAGTGATCATGAAACAGAATGAGAATCTAATTGTCTATTTCAAACCATCATGCCACTTAATTTGGAATTGCATAGGTTCCTGCCTCTGGTTCACACACTTGACTTGTTTTTTTCTTATTAAATGTGTATTGTCGTTAAATGTCATCATGTCGATTTTCAACTTATAGTGACTCCATGTGACAGTAGAACTGTACCAGGGTTTTCTAGTGTGTAATTTTTATGGGATCAGACCACAATATCTTTTTCCCATGGAGCCACTAAGTGAGTTCAAACTGCCAACCTTTCAGTTCGCAGCCAACACTTAACCATTGTGACACCACGACTCCTTACTAACCATAAAATTGTCTTTTATTTTAAATGGCCTAATGTTCCATTAGAAGACTTTTTGTAGTTCTGACAGTTTTTGAGAACTTGTCTATTTCTAATAGTTTATAATTAATTATATAATACTACATTAACTGTGTAAGCAATCTTGTTTAAACTAAAAAAAAAAAAAACTAAGCAGAGTATTAAATATAGCTATACAGTACAGAATATAACCAAAAAAAAAAAAAAAACCTCATTGCTGTCGAGTTGATTCCGACTTATAGCGACCCTACAGGACAGAGTATAACCATCCCATAGAGTTTCCAAGGAGCACCTGGTGGATCCGAACTGCCAGCATTTTGGTTAGCAGCCATAGCTCTTAACCACCATGCCACCAGGATTTCCACAGAATATAAAGTGTTATAGAATTAATAATAAACTTTTAGAAATAGGTAAGTTCTCAAAACTGTCAGAATTATGAAAACCTTCAAACAGAATATTAAACCAAAAAAAACCCATTGTCTCCGAGTTGATTCTGACTCAGTGACCCTAGAAGACAAAGCAGAACTGCCCCATAGGGTTTCCAAGGAGCAGCTGGTGGATTCCAACTGCCAACCTTTTAATTAGCAGTTGTAGGTCTTAATTACTGTGTCACCAGGGCTGCAATGGAATATCAGGCCATCTAAAATGAAAGAGAATTTTATGTTTATGGGGAGATATTAAAGGAAATATAATTGCATTAAATTTTTGATAAAATATGAATATACAAAATACATGTGCACATGGATATATAAAGGCTTATACATGTCCATGTATATAAGAATATATATAAATATAAATGTATATAAATACGTATTTGAGTTATGATGAACCGCACTTACAACCATCTATCATTTTTTTGTACATATTGTCTTTAGTAATATGTACTACATACGGTGTTGCTGTGTGTAATTTGCTGATGTTATCATTCTCAGATGTTCACTTGTAGATGTTCAAAGATAGGATTTATAAAGAAACAGATAATAAAAGGCAAAAAAAAAAAAACTATTAAAAAAAAGAGGTATTTGACTTACATCAGAACCAACTTACGATGGAGTCGTCGGAATAGAATCTCCTAAGTCGGGGAATACCTGTATACGAAAGTTCTTGAATTTTGTCAATTTAACAACAAATGTTAACGAACACCTCCTACTTTACAGGTTGTGTGCTAGATGCTGGAGTTACAAAGATATGTTCATCATCTAGGGAGGAGATGGATGAATGTACAACTAGAGACCATGTTGTGATAAGGACTCAACTAGTGGTATGAAAGAATGGTTATTGTAGCAGAGGGGAGAGAGCAACTAGTCATTCCTGGGGGCATGAAAGTCTTCCAAGAGAACAATGACATTGTAGCATAGCCACAAAGGATTACTGGGATTGTTCCAGGCTAAAAAGGAAATAGTGTTCCAGCCATGAACAAAAACAGAGAATTGACAGCATGTGTTGTAAGGGCAGGAGGTAGTTGCAGGAAGGGTATCTGGAATAGCATATGATACCAAAATAATGGAATGTAGAAGTTAGACGGTTAAGGAGACAGATTGCCAAATTAAAGCACTGAACTTCCCTCTAGGTCACCGGAGGAGCCCTGATGGCACAGTGGTTAAGAGTTCAGCTGTTAACCAAAAAGGTCAGCAGTTCAAATCCACCAGACACTTCTTGGAAACCCTAGGGGGTGGTTCTACCCTGTCCTATAGAGCTGTTATGAGTCGGAACCAACTCAACAAATGGCAATGGGTTTGGTTTGGCTTTTTTTGTCTAGGTCATTGGAGAAGTCTTTGAAAAGTTTTAAAAAAGAAATAGCTTGATTGGAACTGGGATAAGAGAATATCCTGGACAGGGAAGAGACTGTAAAGGGGAGACATGTTAGGAGTATAACCAATAATTCAGGCTGAAGATGTTGAGGCAGAAACAATCACTGAGCAGGAAAGAAAGAAGATACATATGAAAATCATTTGTGAGGCAGAATGGATGCATTGGTGACTGATTATTTGAGGGTGCTGAGGAAGGGAGAATAGGTACTTAATAAATATTTATGGTGGGATAATACCCTGATGTCATAAATGATGTATTTCCTTTCCCCATATGCACAAGTCTTTGCTCCCACTTGCTTAGGTAGCTAAGACACTTCACTGTCGTTGTTCTGAAGTTAATGTTATTACTGAAGACACAGACAGAAAGAAAATTGTCACTGTCAGGAGAATGTAAGTTCCACGGAAGGGTCTTTGTCCTGTTCATCATTTTATTTCCAACATTGCCTTGGTTATCTAGTGCTGCTATAGCAGAAATACCACAGGTGGCTGGCTTTAACGAACAGGAATTTATTCTGTCACAGTCTGGGAGGCTAAAAGTCCAAATTCAAGGCGTCAGCTCCAAGGGAAGGGTTTCTCTCTCTGTCGGCTCTAGAGGAAGGTCCTTGTTATCAATCTTCCCCTGGACTAGGAGCACCTCAGCACAGGGACCCTGGGTCCAAAGGATGTGGCGGTCCCGTTCCTCTCTGTTGCTTCTCTTTTATGTCTTAAACGGTATTAACTCAAGATATAACCTAATACTATAGATTGTGCCCTGCCTCATTAACATAACTGCCTCCACTCCTGCCTTATTAACATCATAGGGATTACCACACATAGGATAATCACACCAGATCAGAAAATGGTGGACAACCACTCAATACGGGCCTAGCCAATTTGACATACATTTTTGGAGGATGGTTCAATCCATAACAAACATTTAGAACAAAGTCAAACTAATCCTGCTGTCTAATAAATATTTGTTGAATAAAAAATAAATCCAGAATTTGAGTTTCAAAATGGAATTTTGGAGATCCTGGTTAGACAATAGTTTTGAGGCAAATAGGGGAATTTTGAGGATATGATGGTTTGGGTATAAACATCGAGTTGAGGTTTTGGCCTAAGTAACAGGCATACAGAATGCTTTTGTTCTGTCTGTCCAGACTAGATAATGATCTTACAGGCATGGGTGGAGAAAAAGGAGAGGGTTCTGAGCCTGACCCCAGTCAGGGGTAAGCTCCAAGAAAGGTAGAGGAATGATGTGACTTACTGGAAAACTTTGGGTAGGTGTGGAGGGTCTAAGAGGAGAAAGGAGTGTGGCTCTATTTCCTTTCAGAACTCTGAGAGGAGGAACCTCACAGGAGTTGGCCACACCCTGATGGTATGGCAGTAGCAGGGATGGCTGAAGGCATGCCTAGGCAGAGAGGGCCTGAGAGCTCCCCATGAGTTGTATCTAGTAACACAAAGTGACACAGCAGTGCATCTTACCTGAGCCACAGGAGGGGAGAGAGACCTTAGATCTTTCTTCTTAATAGGCATCCTGAGAGAGGGATGGGAAGAGCCACAGTCTAAGGGGAGGGAGCATATTGAGGCTTCTAGCATTTCAAAGTCTCCAAAGAGAATGGGGCAATTAGAAATTGAAAGGGAAAAGGGATAAGAGACATGTTTTGGGGGCTGTGATTTGGATGCCTTTTAACAGCTTTTGAGAGCGTTGAATAAAGAGTGAGATTTTTTTTTTTTTAAGTATTTTTTGTCTGCTATATTGTGTTTCCTGTAGCACCACCTTACCTAAGACTGAACCGTGTGAGTCCTAGCTCAGTAGGATCGTGTTAAAAAAACCTGTGTCTAGGAAAATACTGAGAGGGGGTTTTTAGAAGTTGGTTAATGCAGGACTGCATGTGATTAGGGATAAGCAGAGGGAGGGTGTCCATTTCCTAGATCTCCTAATCATGGTAAACATTTATTGAGTGCATACTACCATATTTCATCAATTCTTAGACGTCCATTTCCACATAGCTTAACATCTTGAAAATCATGATATGCCTTATACTCAAATTATCAGTGTTTTGGTTAGTGGTACTGATAATGCATTTTATTATCAGTGGCATCTTAGTTTAATGAAATGCTGTATGCACCAGGTACTATACTGAGCATGTTACATGCATTAACTTAAAAATCATTACCATTTTACAGAACAAGAAAGTAAGGCAGGGAGAAGCTGAAGAAACTGCTCAAGGCCATGCCTGTGATGGAGTCTGGCTTTGGAGCCCTTGTTCACGCTCCTACATGTGCTGTTTCTCATCTGGACAGCAGAGGGCGCCCCAAAGGCGAGGCCCCTCCACTGAGCATGTTACCTACAATGTCACATGGGGTCCTTAAAACAACCTTATAAAGTTGGTACTGTTTGTATTTCTATTTAATATTTGAGGGAAATAAATACTTAAAAAATGTTAAGTAACTTTTTTACAGTAACTTTGCTGGTAAACAGCAGAAATGAAGTTGGGTGGGCCTGACTCCAAAGTTTTTCTTTTACCCACTAAGCAGAAACAGTCTTTGAGAGGTAATCTGCTCTGTCAAAGAACAAGAAAGCAACATTCAAGGCTCAGGTGATTTTTATGTTTACTTAAAAAAAAAAAAAAATTTTTTTTTTTTTTATGGAGATAGTTTAGAAATGATTTTTGAAAAATGTATGGTAACTGTACTATGACTAAATACTAAAAAAAGTATTTACTGTCTATACCAGAGGTGGTTAAAAAAAAAAAAGCAACATTTATGAATATTAATTTATTTAAAAAATTGCTAGGCACTGGGATTCTGGTTAGAATTCTAATTTCAAAGGCAGCCACATATTAATTTTAATAATATCCAATTTCCTGATGATAGGTAGCAGAACATGCAGCCTGAATTGGCTCCCTGGGGTAACACACAACAAAGATGAAATTCAATTGAAGCCAACGGTGCTTCTTAAATTTAAACACATTTTAATTGATTGATCTTTATTAAAGACAATGTATCAATGATTTTTATCCTTGATGACGCCCAGAAATTGATGATAGCAGGTTTAATAATATTGGTGTGGTCTACTCTGCCGTATTCAAATGTATCTGTGATTCACAGAGCTTTTAAGGAACTAATATTTTGAAGATCATAAAGCCTTGTGTTGGTATGTTAATTTTGTCTTTTACAGATTTTCAGAGGTTATTTTAACATATTTCTACAGCCACTCTTGAAGTGGGTAAGTAAGGCCAATACTTAGATGCCAGTTTTACATATAACGAAGCTCAGGCAAATAGAGACAGAATGACTTGGAAAAAGTCACTGGCATTGCTAGTAATAAACTCATGGATGGAATGCTGGTCTTCATACCGAGGCCCAAGTGCTTGGCATTTTAAATAAGCTATATATATTTTTTATATATACAATGTCCACATTTAAAGACATTGGAATGAAGTACAAGGCAAAGCCACTTGTCTAACAATTAACCAGTCATTATGATTGAGTTTTGGTTATTAGATGTAGTTCATGAAAATTTCCAATAGAGTAACCATTATCTTATCAAGAGAAATTTTTGTTATTAGTACCCTAGATATTAAGGTTTGTGGGTTTTAGGCACAAATTTACAATGATAAATGATAAATGAAAGTGAACTTATGAGGAATTAGTGCAAATGCACTAAAAGACTAAACTCCTGTTTAAGTAGTCTAGGCTTCTTTTTTACATTCATATATACATCATGGAAACCCTGGTGGTGTAGTGGTTAAGTGCTATGGCTGCTAACCAAAGGGTCGGCAGTTCGAATCCGCCAGGGGCTCCTTGGAAACTCTATGGGACAGTTCTACTCTGTCCTATACGGTCACTACGAGTCGGAATCGACTCGACGGCACTGGGTTGGGTTGGGTTATATACATCATGGCATAGCTTTGCTGAACATATTTCTGACAGGCCCATTGGGTGTGAACAGATACAAAAAAGAATGAGTTCTACCATTGGTCTTATTCTACCAAAGGTTAAAATGGCAAAGGGTGTGGGGGGTTGGCACTAGAAGGGGAGGAATGGAGGGACCAGTGCTTTGAAAATTTGTGTGGGCTTTGTGTTCTTTTGCATGTAGTGTTACCATTCACATATTGAAATACATGTTTTATTGCAAATCACTTTCATTTTATATTTCTGGCTTAAACCAGTTGCCTTTGAGTCCATTCTGACTCATGGTGACCCCACACGCGTCCATGTGCGTCGGAGTAAATTGTGCTTCATAGTTTTCTTTTTTTAAAATTATTTTGTTGTTGTTGTTGAGAATATACTCAGCAAAACATATATCAATTCAACAGTTCCTATGTGTACCATTTAGTGACATTGATTATATTCTTTGAGTTGCACAACCATTCTCATCCTCCTTTTCTAAGTTGTTCCTCCCCCGTTAACAAAAATTCACTGCCCCCTAACGTTCCTATCTAATTTTTCAAGTTGCTGTTATCAATTTGATCCCATATAGATCTTAAAAGAGCATAGTATTTAAGACAGACTTTTCTTTTTTTACTAGTTATGCTAAATTATTGTTTGGTTTTAAGATTTCAGGGGATATTTTTGGCTTAAGGTTTAAAGATTATCTCAGGGCAATAGTTTCAGGGGTTTATCCAACCTTCATGGCTCCCGGAAGTCTGGAGTTCATGGAAATTTGAAATTCTGTTCTGCATTTTCCCTTTTTGATCAGGATTCTTCTATAGAACTTTAGATCAAAATGTTCAGTAATGGTAGCTGGGCACCATCCAGTTATGATCTCATGGCAAAGGAGGCAGTTATTCACGGAGGCCATTAGCCCACACATGCCATATCCTACTACTGTTCTTGACTTTTCTTCTTCCTCTGTTGCTCCAGGCAAATAGAGACCAATTGTTGTGCCTTGGATGGCCACTCCATAGGATTTTCAATGGCTGAGTTTTGGGAAGTAGATCACCAGGCCTTTCTGGGTGGACTTTAACTTCCAACCTTTTGGTTAGCAGCTGAGCACATTAATTGTTTGCACCACTCAGGGACTCCATCTCTGGTTTTTAAAAACTAAATGTATAGGCAAGTTATATTATCTATGAATTTTATTACAGGATAGCAAATAAAACACCCAATATATTTGGATACATTGGAGAAACTGGTTCTAGGGCATTGCTCTGGATCAGGGTTCTCCAAGTGTGGTCCCTGGACCAACAGTATCAGCATCCCCTAAAAGAAAAAAAACAAAAAACCCAAACTCATTGCTGTATAGGCAATAGCATAAAGTAGAACTGCCCCATAGAGTTTCCAAGGAGCGCCTGCTGGATTTGAACTGCTGAACTTTTTGGTTGCAGTCGTAGCTCCTAACCACTATGCCAACCAGCATCCTCTAGGAACTTGTTAAAAATGCACATTCTCAGGACCCAGAAATTCTGAGTGTGGCTTAGCAATTTGTGTTTTAACATAGTTTCCAGAAGATTCTGGTACTTGTTTAAGAACTACTGCTTAGATTAATGGTAGCTGTTAAAGGGACGTAGAGGTTTACACTTTCTTAAACATAGTCTTCTAAGTTTTATACTCATAAAAAAAAAGTAATACTATAATTTCTTAGAATCTTTGATTTTGAAAACTAAACGTCATCTGGTTGAACACTAGTGAAGTGGCTAGGACTAGACCCGATTGCTGCCAGCACAGGGCTTTCTATCACATCACACTCCTCCAATACTCCTCCACTTTTAAAATCTCTGCCTGATCACAGTTTCTCTTCTGTGCGCCATACTGTTTTCACTTTATCTGCTGAGATTTTGAGTATTTGGAGGTTGCAAGGAGTAGGAATGTCATAATTGTTTTTATAAAAATTATTTACAAATCCACCCACTATTTAGGGGGCAATTGTTAAACACAGAAGGAACTATAGCATTTTCGCCCTAAATGGGTATAGAAGTATACTTGGCTAAAATAAAATTTTCTGAAGAGTGAAGATATTTGGGGGGGGGGGTGTGGTGGACTGATTGGGGATGTTAGGGGCTAGGGATAGACCTAAAATGGAAGGAGCAGAGAAGCGGGGAAGAAAGACTCAGAAATAAACTCAATCAGGAGGAGATGACCAAAGGGGTCTCATGTCTGGGAGTATACGCACACACATATAAAAACACACATACACGTATACATTCATTAATTAGAAATAGCAACCCTGTTGGTTAACTGTCTCTCAGAACATCAGTACTTTAAGTCTGTGGATAATAAAAAAACTCCAACAGCCAAGGAGATTAAGAACTTAGATTTGATATTTGAATGATGTTCTTAGACTTTTTTACTTTCCTTTGCTAGTAACAAATATCCTTTATTGTCCAAAACTTTGTTTTTATTCATTAAATGAAATGTCTTTCCTTTATGTTGGTTTTGAAAGCAATTACTGAAACAGCTGTATGGTTTTGTTTTAAAAAATAACATAAAATTAGATAAGGTGACCAAAACTAAAGATTAGAATATTTTCATAAATTTTGAGGAACTATATAAGGAGTCCCTGGTTGGTACAAACAGTTAAGTGCTGTTCAGCTACTAAATAAAAAGTTGGTGGTAAGAATTCACTCAAAGGAGCCCCAGAAGAAAGGCCTAGCGATCTCCTTCCGCAAGACCACAGTCACTGAAAACCTTATAGAGTGCGGCTGTGCTCTGAAACACACGGGGCCGCCATGAATTGGAGCCCACTGGGCAGCAACTTTTTTTGTTTTATTGCACATTAATAAAATTTGATGAAAAATGATTTAGAAAGATTTTCTTCTTTAAAAGATGTTTTAGTCTAATCAATAAGTGCTTTTAAAGCTTTTGTTAGAGTACCTATGGCAAAACACTTATGTTCAAAAAGTGAAAAAAATATAACATAGCAAACATATTATCTTTAAAGTAATAGAAAAAATCAGAATCTTGCTATAAATTCCTATGAAGAGTTACAATGACAAGCATAGTTCTATCTAAACTAGTGGATGGCACTGTATGGTTTACACAGGGTATACCCTAATTATGGTTCTTTAAAACACCATGAACAGAGACATGAAGACAATCTCCAGTTTCTTAAATTTTGATTTATCACTTTATGCTTATATTTTCTAGAAAAACACTAAAATTTATTTTTATAGTAAAACAGATAACACTATCAAATGATTTATATCACATTATAATATATAGGAGCCCTAGTGGCACAATGGTTAAGTGCTCAGCTGCTAATCAAAAGGTCAGCAGTTCAAAGCTACCAGCCACTCCTTGGAAACCCTATGGGGCCTCTATGAATCAGAATTGATGGCAATGAGTTTTAAAATATGTAACTTAGGAACATATTTTTGTCTGTTTCATATATAAGGATGTTTAATAATTTTTCCAGATAAACAATGTCACGAAAATTAACCTTTGCAAAATCATCAGTTTTTGTCTTATAAAATCGTACTGTAAACATGGCTTGTTAAAGGCTCACACAATACAGTGAGACATGGCTGCCACCATGTGGAACAGGCTTTCATTACAGTTAAGAATATACACATAAAAGAAAATATACCTTCAATTTAATAAGAAAGCTACCATATTTTTTACCCTAAAATGTAATGGAAATGATAAGTACTCTTTGGTCTTCTCTGAGTTACATCATTCTAGATCCATTAATATGGTGTTCATTTTCAGCACAAGTAGATGGACAACGATGCAACATTCACTAGCAAAATGCAAATTACGGAAACTATGTACAGCTTCGATACTCAGTGTTCCAAGAGCAGCAGCTTCAGATTCAGCTGGGAGCTTGTTAGAGATGTAGAATTGGGCCCCACTTCAGACCCACAGAATTAGAATCTGCATTTTAAGAAGAACCTCAGATGATTCTGAATAAATCAAGGCTGAAGAACATTCATCTAGATCTGGAAGGCTCTGGTTAGCTTCTATCCCCTTGACCCCACCCATGTCCTGTACTTCCCACCCAAAGCAGGCGTGAATGACTTTTACCAAAAATTCCAGATAGTGAAGAAAAATATGGTTTGCTTTATTTGAATTACTTGATTAGTTTGATTTTCCTTTGCAAATGTAGAAATCTATCTTACCTATTGTTTGCTTAATGCCACATTTCAGAGAAAAAATTAAATTTTCCAGGAAAATGGGCTTCTTTAGTTTCAGGAGAGATTAGAGTATTTTATTTTGCCCAATTAGAGCCCTTCAGCATAAAGAGACATTCATATACAATATATGAACATTTTCCGGAAACATTAATTTATAATACATTCTTTTAAAATACCAGCTTAACGGTATTTATTTACAAAAATATTTCATTACCTAATTTTAAACCATTTTTTTCCGTGATGACAACGTGGAAAGTACAGGAATGCAAAATAACTACAAAGTTTAACACATTTTTAGTGTTTGCAATAGTGCTTTTGTTTTGCTTTAAGTGAAACAGTACACAGAGATGGGTTTGTTACTGTTTTTAAAATGCATATTCCAGCAATTACTTCTGAGATAGTTACTGGGACTGAGTAAGATTAAAAAAATAAAGTGCAGCAACTGAAAAACACCTGCGTGTACAGTTTAAGGTATACACAAGCTAGAGCCCTATACTAAGCATGCTTGTCCCTGAAGCGGACAATGTTAGAAAAACTTGATCTTGATCTTTTTCATATTGTCTCTTGGTAAAGCATTTACAATGCATTAATAGTATAACTACAAAGCAAAATGTTTTCTGGTTCTAACTACTATGCTGAGCAGAGGCCATACCTAAAGTATCACAGTACCATGTATTTACAAAAAAAAAAAAAAAAATTAAAAACATGATTTACCCTTTGAATTGCTTTCTATTCAGAAGTTCAATTTGTTTCAACTTCATACATTGTGCTCAGTTGAAGCAAAGCTTAGACAACACAAAACAAATAGCAAAAGTATAAAATATGAAACTTCCAAATAGGATTCTATTGCCATTAACCTATATCCATTATATGCCTGAACCAACCAACCTATAATAAATTCATAGTGATTTATTTATACCTCACACTCTATAAAACTGTAATAATTTTAACTATGAGCCTCATTGAGAAATATTTGCAAAAGTGACATTCATAATTTTTCTGATGTAAAGAGTGAAATAAAAAGAGCACTTACAAGTAGCCTTAGACTATTGTACTCAATTTATAAATAAATTGTGCCTAATAATTTTAGATTGTATTAGTAACTGAAGAAAGCAATGTTATAACCCTGATAACTGGGAAGTTATTAAATCATTTAATTCAGCTGAGAAAGGTAAGCTAAAATTTTCCCTTTTTTTTGGCAACAACTATTTTCTGTCCACAGAACCTTTAAAACTTCTGTGGCAGTAGTAAGATCATTAGTATTCAAAGAAAAAATAATCCCCATAGCACTTTACAAGAGTGATGAGAAGTATAACAAAAGCTGTAAACAGTATCTTAACATTCATTTTCAAATGGAAAAAATTTGTGAGCCTAAATTTCAATCTAAGAGAATAAATTAAAGGGAAAAGAAAAAAGGAGGAGCTTGAGATATTGAAGTTTTTTTTTTTTTCCCCCCCCAAAGTAAATACAGGTTAAAAAGTCTTGGAATACTGAATAAGTATCAAACTGAAAAGCAAAAAATTTTATAAACTACAAAATAAAAACCTTCATTGATAAAAATACATAAACTCTGTTTTCATTTTTGGACATTTATTTTTTAAAAAAGTAGAAGAAAATACCTGGAAAATTATTTGAAACATATATATATGTAAGATATATATATATATCTTAAAACAATAGTTAAGGTAGGTATGTGACAGCAAGCTGCAGCTCTTGAGGAAGATCTTGCAATTATTGTTGTGGGCATTTTCCCCCCAAAATGAAATATTTGGAAATGCTCAATAGAGGGTTTTTTCTTTTTTTAACCATAGCAATGATACCTTTCCTGTCATGTGTGAAGGCTTTAATGATGTATGATTTTTTTTAAATTGTATCTCGATATGAGATACCAGTATTTCTTATTATAAGCATAAAGCACAACTTTTTGTATGGATAATATACATACTTTTTAAGTACTTTGACTTAAACTTAAGTTCACCACTTTTTAAATGAAAGAATACATATATAAAAATTCCATTTTAAAACTAAAAGTATATTCTCTAGCAGTATGTATAAATATAACATCTTACTGAATGATCTTAAAACAAATCTGAAAGTGTTGCAATTGTTTAAGATCAAGAACATTGAAACAATACAGTAAGTAATTTTATTAATTCTTCTAAATCCTTGAAACCTATATAGAGCCCTATTAAAGGTTTTAAAACTATGATCAGTTTAATTGTTTAAAGTGCAGGTAGCAGCATACTCATGATTTTGGTATGTTTTATACATATGTTTCTCTTGTTTGGAACTGAGAAAGGTGGACTTAAATGATAATAAAAAGTTTTCATTACCTAAAAAAGTACAGAAAAAATTCAAGTTTAAAGTTCAGTGCTCTTTATTTTGAAAAAAAAAAAAAAAAAAAACCCAAAATTTCAAAAGGAAAAATGTAAAATAAATCTTTACCACAAAAAATTTACCTTTGGATACAGCTTTTCTAATGTCACATGAGATATGCCTTAAGCTAAACGCATGTGGAATACAGAACTCAGGGTAAAACCTTGAACTCCACAGTATCCTCCATATAGTCTCCCTTTACTCAGCTGTCTCCCCACTTACCCCTGCAACCTAAAAAGTATGTTAACACTTTCAGACTTGTTTAAAACACTCACATATCAACATGAAATAAACTTCAGAGGACTCTACACTAGTAAGTCCTAAAAATTTCATTTTACTTGGATCTACAATCAATACCCATGGAAGCTGCAGTCAAGAAATCATATGCTGAACTGCATTGGGCAAATCTGCTGTAAAAGACCTCCTTAAAGCAAAGATGTTGCTTTGAGGACTAAGGTGTGCCTGACCCAAGCCATGGTATTTTCACTTGCCTCATATACATGCGAAAGATGGAGAATGAATAAGGAAGACCAAAGAATTGATGCCTTTCAATTACTGCGTTGGTGAAGAATACTGAATATACCATGGACTGCCGAAGATCAAACACATCTCTCTTGGAAGAAGTACAGCAGAATGCTCCTTAGAAGCGAGGATGGCAAGACTTCATCTCACATACTCTGGACATGTTATCAGGAGGGACCAGTCCCTGGGGAAGGACATCATGCTTGGTAAAGTAGAGGGTCAGTGAAAAAGAGGAAGACCCTCAGTGAGATGGCTTGACATAGTGGCTGCAACAATGGGCTCAAACAGAGCAACGATTGTGAGGATGGTGCAGGACCAGGCAGTGTTTCGTTCTGTTTTACAAAGGGTCACTATGAGTAGGAAGCGACTCAGTGGCACCTAACAATAAGAAGAAACAAAAAACAAACAAAAAGCTTTCTTTAAACTACTGTACTTAAGTTGAATTGTATTATACATAATAACAGACAAGTAGCAGTATTTTTTACACTTTCATTTAAAAAATTAAATTAAGAAGTTAATAATTGCTCATTTGTATCTATAACCATTTTTTGGGAAACACTTTATACAATTGAAATGCAAATCAAGGATGAAGATGAAGCAAAACTTCAAACAGATATGATGTACAGAATTCGTCAGAATTAATATAAGATTTCAAACTCTTCTAGGCAAATACACATGAATTTTAGTTTGAAAAGTGAAATAAACTGGGTACGTGGTACGTACAGGGAATCACTTCCTATTGATGGACCGCTAATCAATGGATACTTCAACGATTTTAGAGCCAAGAACAAATGCAACAAAGCGTAATGTCGAGGATACGGAAGAAACGTATGAAAATCTTTTACTCCTCTAATAATTTATGCTTTGACATTTTTTTTTTTTTTGGTTTGTTTTTCCAAACGCTGCCACCTGTCCTTGGCTTGCTGGTGACTATTCTTATACTTAAAAACAAAAAAATAGAGATGTCATCGCTCAAATTACAATAAATTCCCTGGGTTGGTTATTACTACAGACTGTCTCTTATCTACAGACTGAATCAAGTACAACTCTAAGAAGCTTATTTCCTATACTCAAAAATACTTAGAGCTTTCTAATCCTAAGTGAGTTTCTAGTTTGCTGTGCATAATCTGTAGATTAATTAAAAAATGAACTAGACTAATTCAAAACATTCATGTAAGATTTTCTTAAAAAATCCATCTCAAGTGAATGCATTCACTTCTCTATTGGAAAATAATTTCAAGATAGGTTCATTTTATATACAACAGGTAAAATGGCAGTAACAATGAAATTGATATATAATTAACACAAAATAACATATCAAACTGAATAATTAGAGCTAATATAACCTTCCACTTGGATGGGGAATTAACCAGTATATTACTTAATACTTCTCAACTTCTTCAAATCCACAACTGTTGATTTTATGGACAGCATTCAGAAAACAGCAACTTTTAAAAAGGGCCTAATACTGTGACATTTCATGGAAAAATGGGTGCATTGGATAGTATATGATACAAATTAGAGAATTTATAAACTCCTGAACGTTCCTTATTCAGATGACATTAACTAAGAAGAAATGTTACTCATTGGTGCCTTCTACAAATTAAAAAACTTTAAAAATATTTTTAAAATATTTCTTTTGGTTTAATTATCTCTATCACATATATTTACTGCCTACCCAATGATAATTTTAAAGTAAACTTTAATGTAAACTTTTGTATTCAGTACTGCATGTTATAAAATGTAAACACAAAAACTTTACTAATGGAAAGACTAAAGAAAAAAAGATGCATAACAGACCACATGAAGTTAAGGTGTTCTGCATATAACTTTAATGATCATATGGAATAGAAAAACAACGATCACGTTTGCTATTAATTTGTGCTCTGATTATCTCTTAATGAAAAAGAAAATGATTATAAACAATTTTTTATAGAAGAAAATATTTAAATTTCATTAACGTCAATTTGAATGCTTCTATTTTGCTCCTCTTTTGCAGCTTTAACAATAAAATAATATCAGATTAGCCCGTATTAACTGAAATTGCTTACTTCCAGACCTACCAGGTGGATTCTTCCCTGTCTACGATGGTATCCTGGGAACCAGTCATTGTCCAGTGCGGGCCTCAATGTGCATTATACTCCAATACAGAAATAATTTTGTTACCAAAGTGTATGTATTTTCCTTTTCTTTTGGCTTTTTAAAATCTTGAAAGGACATATACAGACTTATAGTATATTTCTACAGAAAATATTTTGTAGGTCATCAGACTAGACTCTTATATAGATAATTATTGACAACAGATGCTTGTCATTTTCCATGCGACAGCATGTGCACTAAGATTTAACTGGCTCATCACCTGAGTGTACTGGAACTGTTAGCAAATAAAGGGCATTTGAAAAAGGGAGCTGAGCATTTTACTGAAATAATGAAACTTTTTTTTTTAGCAATTTTAATTAAATAATGCAAAGGTACATTTGGTTAAACATTTTATAAAAATTCAAGCATAAATGAAAAACTTAGCCAATTTCAACATTTCTACAAATTTAACCAGAAACTATTTTGGTCAAATCCACCTTTAGCTGAATTAATGAGAACAAGGACAAGGGACACTGAAGTACTCTCCTCACCACAATGGAGGTTTTTCTCACTTCCCACACTGCAGAGCCACTACATGGAAACTCCCAGAATCATGAGCAGTTCAGTCATGCTCTACACTTTTCTTTTCAATGAAAAGTGATTTATCACCTTGTTTTGCTTTTGACAAAATATGGACTAAACACAAGTATACAATAACAAGAATCCAAGAGTAGCCCATACACAAGTCAACTATGTGTATGTTTTTATTATTTAAAGCCCACCATTCAGCTTATCTGTCTAAAGATATGGTAACAGTTTGTTTCTTTTTCACTAATGATACTGACGACCAGTCAGTTCAAGGGAGGGAAAGTCCATGACAGCTGTTTAGAATCCAGTTCAATGACACAAATAGAACTATTTCAGCTTTAGGACTTCTGACTTATTGCCTCTCCCACGAAGAGGTCAAACATTGATGGCTGATACAACGGCACAGACTCTTTTGGCATATGAAAGTCTAATACAGGAATCATCCAGGAACAGTCCCTGCCATGTCCTCAACATCCCCCTTTGTCTCTTCATCTGTAACGTGTGACCTCCTTCATTCCCAAGCTGTCAACTCAAAGCTGGCACACACCACATACTCCATTTTGGTGTGTGTGAACACTCCTCAGTTAAAGCCATATGACTGAGGTAAAAACAGTGCATGATTGTGCTAGGAAAGAACAGTATCCAGCAATGAACATCCCTTTAATGTTAACTTTCCTAAATAAATCAGTAAAATAAAAAAAGGAAAACTCCTTTTCCTTTTGGCTGAAGTTGGACTTAGTCGGATTCTGGTTGTCAGAACTGGTACCACTTCTTATCTTTGTATTTCAACATCATCTAAGGGGGGAAAAAGCAAGAAAAGTGTTTAAAAAATGCCAGAACAATACTCATAAATTATAACTGGTTTCTATATTTTTAAAAAACATTGTATCATTTTGAAACATTCTACAGTATTATTGTCTTGCTTACTTAAAATCAATTTATAATGAAAACAATAAGTAAGGAACTGTTTCATTTAGAGGCTATGATCATTAAGAACTAGCTTAGAAAGTCTTCACATTTCTTGGAGATGTGACATAATTAAATTTTCGTTCAGTGCATTTCATTACTGATCTAAGTTAATATAGTACAAATGAGGTAATTTTTAGCCCGCTGAAGGTCACTGATGGTGCAGGGTTAAGTATTTGGCTGCTGATCAAAAGGCTGGGAGTTCGAATCCACCAGCCACTCCCTGGAAACCCTATGGGGGTCGCTGACAATGGGTTTTTTTTTTTTTTTAATGTAAAGGTCCCCGGTGGTGCAAATGGTTTGTGCTGGGCTAATTATCAAAATGTTGGCAGTTCAAATCCACCCAGCAGCACCGTGGAAGAAAAGCCTCAGTAATCCAGTTCTGTAAGATTACAGTCATTGAAGACCCTATGGAGTGCAGGTTCTATTCTGATAACACATGTCGTTGCCATGAGTCTAAATCAAATCGACGGCAATGGGTTTGGATGATTGGCTTTCATCTGAACTAAAAATAATGCTTAAAGAACTTGGGGGATGGAAGGTTAAAAATAATAATACTATTGCCATCTAAAACTTACTGAACACCTACTAGGAGGCAGGCACTGAATGATACACTTTCCATATGTGATTTCAACTGATCTTCATGACAACTTTATGGGGTAGGTATTATTAATCTCCTCATTTTGTATATGAAGAAACTGAGGCTTACAGGGGGTTACTCAAGATAAGACAGTGCTCAAACTGGGATTTAAGCCCAGGTCCTCTGATATAAGAACTCATGGTCTTAACCATCTCAGTGTATTGCTTTCTTTAGATTCTCAAATATGGCTTAAGAACATCTGGTGGAAAAAAAAAACCGACTAGCACTTCTATCGATTTGAGATTGAGCTCTTTGGTAGATATTTAGAGTGTGGATATATTCTGAAATTGACTGAAGTGTGATATACCTTAAAGATCACACAGTCAGGTTCGGGTTTAAAACCCGTGGTCGTCGAGTCCAGTCTGACTCACAGCGACCCTACAGGACGGAGCAGAACTGCCCCACAGAGTGGCTAAGGCTATAACGTTCACAGAAGCAGACTGCCGTATCTTTCTCCCACAGTGTGGCTGGTGAGTCTGAAAGACAAACTTTTTGGGTAGCAGCTGACTGCTTAAACCACTGCATAGCCAGAGACTGGGGCAGGGCTAAGACAATAAAAGTCTTTACCCAGACTGAAGGCCACTAGCCCATATTTGAGGTGTCTTTTTTTTTTTTTATGGGTGTAATAAAACTAGTCACAAAGGATTTCTGAATCTCTTCCAATCTCTAAAAAAGTATCTCCCAGACCAAATGACCTCTTTAATGCATTCTAGGTTTCAGCATCCTTGAGCAAGGAAAAAATGACTTTTGATTGAAAGATTTAAAGAAGAGTTATTACTGACTGGTTGCTCAAGTATAAAAATAACTTTCTTCAGGTAACAAAACGTCCTCATGAGTCAGGCTAGTCACTAAGTATGTGAAATCGCGTGTAGAACATCAGGGAGTGGCAGACCCGTGTCAAGAAAAAAAAAAAAGTATTCTATCTAAAGGCATTTAAATACAACTTTTAAAGGCACTATGCTGGATAACAAAACACATTGATAGGTAGTTTAAGGATCCCTAATTCCTACTTTGGAGCCCTGGTGGCACAGTGGTTAAGAGCTATGACGAGCTATGGCTGCTCACCAAAAGGCTGGCAGTTCGAATTCACCAGCCACTCCTTGGGAACCCTATGGGGCAGTTCTACTCTGTCCTATAGGGTTGCTATGAGTGGCAACTGACTTGATGGGGACGTGTTTGGTTTTTTAATCCCTACTTTAGAGAATCTGTTTTTAAGTTCCCTCATGACTTCCTGGGTCCAACAAAATTAATGTGTTGGAAAATGAAGCTTGCTTCTTCTATGTATGGATTAGTCAATTTAATATTGTTTATTTGAAGGAAAATGTCCGCCAATTTTAGTTATTTATATCTACCTGGGAGAGCCAAGGAGGTATATTATCTCTTTCTCTAGGAAAAGCTGATAGTAGACTCTGAGGTGTTTAAGATGCTCTGATGTACTAAAAGAACTAATAAAAATATAGGTCAGAATATGCCAGATCTTGGGAAAATTAAATATTGTTGCAGAATTCCCTAGTTGCAAAGCTGCTGGCTTTTGTCTACAAAGAGCCTGAAGGTGAGCAGGTTTCTTTAAAATTTATAATGAAACTTCAGGAAAGAGATTAAAGGCTACTGAGCCATAATTGTTTTAATAGTTCCCTCTGGTGGCAAAAATCACAACTACGCAATTGTATAAAGAATACCCGAAAATTCATACGTGTAAAAAGGGAACAGCTATAAAAATACAATAATTTCCATACTTGCTTTACCTAGAGGCTTTTGTTTAAATACCTATTTGATAGACATACCTCATGTGCATGTTTAGAAAATGAATCTGCACTTGATAACATAGCTGCAGTTCTTTCTTCCAGGTCACTAAGTTTCTGACCCCTTTCATCTAGCGCCAACCTGGCTCGAGCTAATTCACCAACAACTCCAGATGCTGCCCCTTTCACGCCTTCAATGCTGCCAGGACCAGGTATATGTTGCGCAAGACTCCTTGAAGCCTTGCCTGAGGATGATTCGCCAACTGAATGCATTTGAGAAATGAAAACAGTAACAACTCAAAAAATGAAAACTTCATTAATACGAAATCTTACAATGTGATTGCATTAAAATATTTAGATCCAGTTACAATTTAATTGAAATATTTGTATATTTCATTTTATAATATGTTTTTTGTTTTATAATCTTCAAACATGCAAAAGCACAATGTATATTAATAAATATTCTATTCCATACTAGTTCATACAGCAGGGCTCACGCAAAGAAGATACTGGTAATTATTTTTTGAAAAGAATAATGGGCATATGACATCAATTTACATAACATTAATTAAAAAAAAAAAATCCACCACTCATCTGTCAGTTTGTTGGACCATGGTGGCTTGGATGTTGCTGTGATGCTGGAAGCTAAGCCACCAGTATTTCAAATACCAGCAGGGTCACCCACAATGGACAGGTTTCAGCTGAGCTTCCAGACTAAGATAGACCAGGAAGAAGAACCTGATGATCTAATTGTAAAACAAATGGCCAATGAAAACCTTATGAATAGCAGCAGGACACTGACACAGTTCTAGAAGATGATCCCCTTAGGTTAGAAGGCACTCAAAATACGGCTGAGGAAGAGCTGCCCCCTCAAAGTAGAGTTGACCTTAATGACGTGGATGGAGCCAAGCTTTCGCGACCTTCATTTGCTGATGTGGCATGACTCAAAGAAACAGCTGCAAACATCCATTAATAATCAGAACATGGAATGTACAAAGTATGAATCTAGGAAAATTGGAAGTCATCAAAAATTAAATGGAACCCATAAAGATGGATATTCTAGGCATTAATGAGCTAAAATGGACTGGTATTGGCCATTTTCAATCGCACAATCAAATGGTCTACTATGATGGGAATGACAAATTGAAGAGGAATGGCATTACATTCATCAACTAAAAAAACACTTCTAGATCTATCCTGAAATACAACACTGTCAGTAATAGGATAACATCAATAGGCCTACTTGGAAGGCCTGTCTTGGAAGAAGTACAGCCAGAATGTTCCTTATAAGCAAGGATGGTGAGACATCATCTCACATACTTTAGACATGTTATCTGAAGGCACCAGTCCCTGGAGAGGGACATTGTGCTTGGTAAAGTGGAGGGTCAGAGAAAAAGAGGAAGACCCTCAGCAAAACGGAGTGACAAAGTGGCTGCAACAATAAGCTCATGCATAGTAACAACTGTGGGAATGGCACAGGACTGGGCAGTGCTTCATTCTGTTGTACATACGGTTGCTGTGAGTCAGAACTGACACGATGGCACCTAACAACAGTAACAACAATACAAAAAAGACTAGTTAATATGACTATTATTCAAATTTACACACCAACCATTAAGGTCAAAGATGAAGAAACTGAAGATTTTTACCAACTTCTTTAGTCTGATATTGACCAAACATGCAATCAAGTTGCGTTGATAATTACTGGTGACTGGAATGAGAAAGCTGGAAACAAAGAAGAAGGATAAGTAATTGGAAAATATGGCCTTGGTGACAGAAAGAACACCGGAGATCGCATGACAGAATTCTGGAAGACCAACGATCTATTCATAGGAAATGCTCTTTTCCACAAAATAAATGGTGACTATACACGCAGACCTTGCCAGAAGGAATACACAGGAATCTAATCAAATACAATCTGTGGAAAGAGACGGTGGAGTAGCTCAATATCATCAGTTAAAACAAGGCCTGGAGCCAACTGCAGAACAGATCATCGATTGCTCATATAAGTTTAAGTTGAGTAAAAAACTCAACTTGAAGCTGAAGAAAATTCACACACATCCACGAGAGCCGAAGTACAACTACAGGGTACACCCAAATTTAGAGACCAACTCAGGAATAGATCTGATTCATTGAACACTAATGATTGAAGACCAGAGGAGTTGTGGGATGACATCAAGAACATCATACATGAGGAAAGCAAGAGATCATTAAAAAGACAGAAAAGAAAAGACCAAAATGAATGTCAGAAGTGACTCTGAAACTTGCTCTTGAATGCTAAAGCAAAAGGAAGAAATAATGAAGTCAAAGAGCTGAACAGATTTCAAAGGGCAGCTCAAGAAAACAAAGTGAAGTATTATAATGACATGTGCAAAGACCTGGAGTTAGAAACATAAAAGGGAAGAACGCGCTTGGCATTTATCAAGCTGAAAGAACTGAAGAAAAAAGTCAAACCTCGAACTGCAATCCTGAAGGATTTTATGGGCAAAAAACTGAATGATGCAGGGAACACCAAAAGAAGATGGAAGGACTACAGAGTCGCCGTACCAAAAACAACTGGTCAATGTTCAGCCATTTCAGGAGACAGCATATGATCCAGAACCAATGGTACTGAAGGAAGAACTCCAAGCTGCACTGACGGCACTGGCGAAAAACAAGGCTCCAGGAATAGATGGAAAACCAGTTGAGATGTTTCTACAAATGGATGCAACATTGGAAATGCTCACTTGTCTGTGTCAAGAAATTTGCAAGACAGCTACCTGGCCAAAAGACTGGAAAAGATCCATATTTGTGCCCATTCCAAAGAAAGGTGATCCAAACAGAATGCAGAGATTATCGAACAATATCATCAATATCACACACAAGTAAAATGCTGAAGATAATTTAAAAGCAACTGCAGCAGTACACTAACAGGGAACTGCCAGAAATTCAGGCCAGATTCAGAAGAGAACCTGGAATGAGAGCCATCACTGCTGATGTCAGATGGATCCCGGCTGAAAGCAGAGAATACCAGAAAGAAGTTTACCTGTGTTTTATTGACTATGCTAAGGCATTTGACTGTGTAAATCATAACAAATCATGAATGACACTGGGAAGAATGGGAATTCCAGAACACTTAATTGTGCCTGTCTTAGTCATCCAGTACTGCTATAACAGAAATATCACAAGTGGATGGCTTTAACAAACAGAAATTTATTCTCTCACAGTCTAGTAGGTTACAAGTCCAAATTCAGGGTGTCGGCTCCAGGGGAAGGCTTTTTCTCTCTGTCATCTCTGGAGGAAGGTCCTTATCCTCAATCTTCCCCTGGTTGAGGGGCTTCTCAGGTGCAGGGGCCCTGTGGCCAAAGGATGCGCTCTGCTCCTAGTGCTATTTTCTTGGTAGTATGAGGTCCCCAACTCTCTGCTTCCTTCCTTTTCCTTTTATCTCTTGAGATATAAAAGGTGGTGCAGGCCACACCCCAGGGAAATTCCCTTTACACTGGCTCAGAGGGGTGACCTGTGTAAGGATGGTGTTACAATTCCACCCTAATGCTCTCAACATAAAATTACAATCACAAAATAGAGGACAACCACAGAATACTGGGAATCATGGTCTACCCAAGTTGATACACACATTTTTGGGGGGACATAATTCAATCCATGACAGTTCCCATGAGACACCTGTACACAGATCAGGTGGTAGTCATTCCAACAGAACAAGGGGATATTGTGCAGTTTAAAATCAGAAAATGTGTGCATCAGGGTTGTATCTTTCACCATATCTATTCAATCTGTATGCTGAACAAATAATCCAAGAAGCAGGACTATATGAAGAAGAATGGGGCATCAGGATAGGATGAAGGCTCATTAACTACCTGCGATATGCAGATGACACAGCCTTGGTTGCTGAAAGCGAAGAGGACTTGAAGCAGTTGCTGATGAAGATCAAAGACTATAGCCTTCAGTATGGATTACACCTCAACATAAAGAAAATAAAAATACTCACACCTGGACCAATAAGCAACATCATGATAAACGAAGAAAATACTGAAGTTGTCAAGGATTTCATTTTACTTTATAATTAATGACCATGGAAGCAGCAGTCAAGAAATCAAATGATATAACGCTTTGGGCAAATCTGTTGCAAAAGACCTCTTTATATTGTTAAAAACCAAAGACATCACTTTGAGGACTAAGGTGCACCTGACCCAAGCCATGGTATTTTCAATCACCTTGTATGCATGCGGAAAGCTGGACAATAAATAAGGAAGACAGAAGAAAAATTGATGCCTTTCAATTAGTGTTGGAAAAAATGCTGAATATACCATGGACTGCCAAAAGAATGAACAAACCTGTCTTGGAAGAAGTACAGCCAGAGTGTTCCTTGGAAGTGAGGATCTCATATACTATGGACATGTCATCAGGAGTTACCAGTCCCTGGAAAAGGACATTATGCTTGGCAAAGTAGAGGGTCAGAGAAAAAGAGGAAGACCCTCAACAAGATGAAGTGACATAGTGGCTGCAACAAGGGGCTCAAACATAGCAATGATTGTGATGATGGCGCATGACCAGGCAGTGTTTAGTTGCATTGTACAGGGGAACCGACTTGATGGATATACCACACTTGGTTTATCCATTCATCAGATGACAGGCATTTGAATTGTTTCCATATTTTTGGATATTCTAGATGATGCTGCTGTGAACATCTGTACAAATGTTTATATGGACATATAATTCAATTCTCTTGGTTACACACTTAGAAGTGGAATTGCTGGGCCACATGGTAACTCTGTTTAACTTTTTGAGGAAGTGTCAGTTTTCCAAAGCAGCTGTACCATTTTACATACCTACCAACAGTGCATGAGGATTTCAATTTTTCCATATTCATGCCAACACTTGTTATTGCTCATCCTAGTGGGTGTGAAGTGGTATCTCACTGTGGTTTTGCTCTGTGTTTTCTTATTGACTAATGATGTTTAACACCTTTTTATGTATATCTTGAACATTTGTATATCTTCTTCAGAGAAATGTCTATTTGAATCCTCTGCCCATTTTTAAATTAGGCTATTTGTCTTTTTATTGTATTGAGTTCTAAAAGTTTTTATATCTTCTGGATATTAGACCCTATTAGAAATCAGATATATCAGCAATGTTGTTTTTGTTGTGAGCTGCCATCGAGTCAGTTCCAACTCACAGCAACCCTATGCACAACAGAATGAAACACTGCCTGGTCCTGCACCATCCTCACAATTGTTGCTATGCTTGAGCCCATTGTTGCAGCCACTGTGTCACTCCATCTCATTGAGGGTCTTCCTCTTTTTCGCTGCCCCTCTTCTTATTAAGCATGATGTCCTTCTTGAGGGACTGATCCTTCCTGATAACATGTGCAAAGTATGTGAGACATAGTCTTGCCAAACTTGCTTCCAAGGAACGTTCTGGCTGTACTTCTTCCAAGACATATATTTGTTGGTTCTTTTGGCAGAATATTCAATATTCTTTGCCAACATCACAATTCGAAGGCGTCAATTCTTCTTTGGTCTTCCTTATTCACCTCCCCAGCCTTCACAGTCAGGCACACCTTAGTCCTCAAGATGACATCTTAGCTTTTCAACACTTTAAAGAGGTCTTTTGCAACCAATTTGCCCAATGCAATGTGTCATTTGATTTCTTGACTGCTGCTTTCAAGGTCATTGATTGACCATGAAATCCTTGACAACCACAATCTTTTCTCCATTTTTCATGATGTTGCTTATTGGTCCAGTTTTGAGGATTTGTGTTTTCTTTATGTTGAGGTATAATCCACACCGAAAGCTGTGGCCTTTGATCTTTATCAGTAAGCGCTTCATGTCCTCTTCACTTTCAGCAAGCAAGATTGTGTCATCTGCGTAACACAGGTTGTTAATGAGTCCTCCTATCCTGATGCCCCATTTTTCTTCATATAGTCCAGCATCTCAGATTATTTGCTCAGCATACAGATTGAATAGGTATGGTAAAAGCATACAACCCTGACACACACTTTTCCTGACTTTAAACCATGCAGTATCCCCTTGTTCTGTACAAACAGCTGCCTCTTGATCCACGTACAGATTCCTCATGAGCACAAGTGTTCTGGAATTCCCATTCTTCACAGTGTTATCCATAGTTTGTTATGATCCACACAGTCAAATGCCTTTGCATAGTCAATAAAACACGGGTAAACATCCTTCTGGTATTCTCTGCTTTCAGCCAGGATCCACCTGACATCAGCAATGATATCCCTGGTTCCACGTCCTCTTCTGAAACCGGCCTCAACTTCTGGAAGTTCCCTGTCGATATACTGCTGCAGCCGTTTTTGAATGATCTTCAGCAAAATTTTGCTTGGTGTGATATAAATGATATTGTTCTATAATTTCCACATTTGGTTGGATCACCTTTCTTGGGAATAGGCATAAATACGGATTTCTTCCAGTTGGCCAGATAGCTGTCTCCCAAATTTCCTGGCATAGAGTAGCGAGCACTTCCAGAGCTGCATCCATTTGTTGAAACATCTCAATTGGTATTCCGTCAATTCCCGGAGCCTTGTTTTTCACCAATGCCTTCAGTGCCGTTTGGGTTTCTTCCTGCATTACCATGGGTTCCTGATCATATGTTACCTCCTGAAATGACTGAACATCGACCAATTCTTTTTGGTATAGCACGTCTGTGTATTCCTTCCATCTTCTTTTGATGCTTCCTGTGTCCTTTAATACTTTCCCTGTAGAATCCTTCAGTTTTGCAACTGGAGGCTTGAACTTTTTCTTCAGTTCTTTCACCTTGAGAAATGCCATTCTTCCCCTTTGGCTTTCTATCTCCAGGTCTTTGCACATGTCATCATATACTTTGTCTTCTGGAGCCACCCTTTGAAATCTTCTGTTCAGCTCTTTTACATTATCATTTTTCCTTCTGCTTTAGCTACTTGATGTTAAAGAGCAAGTTTCAGAGTCTCCTCTGACATCCAATTAGGTCTTTTCTTTCTCTTCTGTCTTTTTAATGACCTCTTGCTTTCTTCATGCATGATGTCCTTAATGTCATTCCACAACTTGTCTGGTCTTCAGTCATTACTGTTCAACGTGTCAAATCTATTCTTGAGATGGCCTCTAAATTCAGGTAGGATATTCTCAAAGTCGTACTTTGGCTCTCCTGGGCTTGTTCTAATTTTCTTCAGCTTCAATTTGAACTTGCAGATGAGTAATTGATGGTCTGATCTGCAGTCGCTCCTGGCCTTATTCTGACTGATGATATTGAGCTTTTCCATTGTCTCTTTCCACAGATGTAGTTGATTTGATTTCTGTGTATTCCATCTGGCTAGGTCCACGTGTACAGTTGCTGTTTATGTTGTTGAAAAGAGATATTTGAAATGAAGAAGTCATTGGTCTTGCAAAATTCTATCATGTGATCTCCAGCATCACTTCTATCACCAAGGCCATATTTTCCAATTGCCGATCTTTCTTCTTTGTTTCCAACTTTCGAATTCCAATCACCAGTAATTATCAGTACATCCTGATTGCATGTTGGATCAATTTCAGACTGCAGAAGTTGGTAAAAATCTTCAGTTTCTTCATTTTTGGCCTTAGTGGTTGGTGCGTAAATTTGAATAACCATCGTATTAACTGGTCTTTCTTGCAGGTATATGGATATTATCCTATCAATGACAGGACTGTAGTATAGATCTTGAAATGTTCTTTTTCATGATGAATCCAACGCCATTCCTCTTCAATTTGTCATTCCTGGCATAGAAGACCATATGATTGTCTGATTGAAAATGCCCATTACCACTCCATTTCAGCTCACTAATGCCTGAGATATCAATCTTTATGTGTTCCATTTCATTTTTGATGATTTCCAATTTTCCTAGATTCATATTTTGTACATTCCATGCTCCTATTATTAATGAATGTTTACAGGTGTTTCTTCTCATTCTGAGTCATGCCACATCAGCAAATGAAGGTCCTAAAAGCTTGACTCCATCCACATCATTAGGTCAACTCTACTTTGAGGTGGCTCTTCCCCAGTTGTAATTTGAGTGCCTTCCAACCTGAGGGATCCATCTTCTGGCAGTATATCAGACAATGTTCCGCTGCTATATATAAGGTTTTCACTGTAATTCTTCTCAGAAGTAGACCTCCAGGTCCTTCTTCCTGTCTGTCTTAGGCTGGAAGCTCAGTTGAAACCTGTCCGTCATGGGTGACCCTGCTGGTATTTGAATACTGGTGGCATAGTTTCCAGCATCACAGCAACACACAAACCCCACAGTATGACAAACTGACAGATGCATGGTGGATATCATATATATGATTTGCAAATATGTTCTTTCATTCTGAGTTGTCTTTTCATTTTTCTTGCTTATGCCCTTTGAAGCACAAATGTTTTAATTTTGGTGAAGTCCAACTTAAATATATTTTTTCTTTTACATGTTTAATAGTTTTAGCTCTTACATTGAGGTCTCTGACCCACTTTAGAGTTAATTTTTGTATATGGTGCAAGGTAGGTGCCAAACATCATTCTTTTGCATATGGCTAACCTACTCTGTCCTGTAGGGTTGCTATGAGTCGGAATCGACTCGACGGCACTGGGTTTGGTTGGTTTTATTATTTTTTTTATCCTATTGGTCCAGTACCATTTGCTGAAAAGGTTATTCTTTCCACATTGAACTGCTTTGACATTCTTTTAAAAAATAAACTGACTGTGAATGTATGGGCTTATTTGTGGACTCTAAATTCTACTTCACTGATATCATGTCTACCCCATGCCAGTACTATACTGTCTTAATTTCTGTAGTCTTGTAGTAAGTTTTGAAACTGGAAACTGTGAGTCCTCCAACTTTCTTTTATTTATTTATTAAGGAAAAATAATGTGGCTATTCTACATCCTTTTCATTTCCATATGAATTTTAGAAGTAGCTTGTTGATTTCTGAAAAAAAAAAAAAAAAAAAAAAGCCAGTGGAGATTTTGACAGAAATTGCGTTGAATATGTAGATCAATTTGGGGACTACTGCCACCTTAACAATAGTCTTTCAGTCCGTGAACATGGTATTATGTCATTCCATTTATTTATGTATTAATTCCTTTAATGTTTTATATCATTTTTAGCACACAAGTACTGAACTTCTTAAGTTAAATTTATTCCTATTTTACCTTTTTGATGCTATGCTAAATGCAATTGTTTTTTTTAATTTCATTTTTAGATTGTTGACTACTAGTGTTTAGAAAAGCAAATATTTTATATTGATTTTGTATCCTCCAACCTTGTTAAACTCATTTATTAGTTACACTAGGATTTTTTTTCTCCCTGTGGATTCTATGCACAAGGCCATGTCATCTGCAAATAAATGGATAGTTTTACTTCTTCCATTCCAATACACATGTCTTTTCTTCCTTCCTTTTTTCTCCCTCACCTAATTGCCTGTGCTAGAACCTCCAGTATAATGCTGAATGGGAGTGGTGAAAGCAGATATTCCGGTCTTGAGTTCCTGTTCTTATGGGGAAAGCTTTTGGTCTTTCAAAGCACAAAACAAAACAAAACAAAACACCCTTTGCTGCTGAGTAGATTCCAACTCATAGTGACCTTATAGGACAGAGTAGAACTGCCCCAGAGAAATTCCAAGGAGTGACTGGTGGATTCAAACCACTGACCTTTTGGTTAGCAGCTAAACTGTTAACCACTGCTGTATTAGCTATGGCTTTTTTTTTTTTTTTTTTAATATATATGCCCTGTGCCAGGTGGAGGTAGTTCCCTATTATTCCTTGAGTGGTTGTTGAGTGCTTTTATCATGAAATGGTGTTGGAATTTGTCAAGTATTTTTTGCATATATTGGGATGATCATGTGGTTTTCATCATTAATTCTATTAAAATGATGCAATATTCTATTAGTATGTTTTTTGTATGCTGAACGATCTTGCATTCTTGGGATAAATCCCACTTAGTCATGGTGTATCATCCTTTTTATATATTGTTATAGCATATATTTCTGTAGGACATATTCCTAGGAGTGGAACTGCTGACTCATAAGGGTATGCACATCTTCAAATTTCCTAGATAATGTCAAAGTACACTGCAAAATAGCTGTACCAATTTATACACTCGGCAGTGCAGAAAAGTTCCCATTACTCCAGATCCTTGCAAACGTTATTATTAGATTTTAAAATATGAACTAATCTGGTGAATGTATCTCCGTGTGGCTTTGATTTGAACTTCCCCAAGCAACTTTTCATACATTTAGTGGCCATTTGTATTACCTCTTGTTAAATGCCCACTCAAATCTTTCGCTCGTTTTTCTACCAGATTGTCTGTGTTTTTATTAACTTGTAGAAGTTCTTCATATATTCCGGACATAAAACTTTTGATATATACTATCTATCTATCTCAAATATCTTCACCTCTTGTGGCTTGTCTTTTGTCCTTTATGTTTGCCTTTTCACTGTCTTTTGAAACACCAGTTTCTCATGTGGTCAAATCTACCAATCTTTTCCTTCATGATTAGTGTTTTTTGTAGCTTAGAAAGTCCTTCCCTACTACATGGTCATGAAGACATTCTCCTATATTAAAAAACAATTAAAAAAGATTAGCTTTATTTAAAAAACAAAAGTTTTTATTTTTAAGTCTCCAATGTTATCTAGATAATATTATTCTGCAAGAATGGGAGTTTAAAAGAATCTGAATATAAGTGATGTTGTTGCTGTTCAAGAAGGTACATGCCACAGTTACTGAGAAGTAATTTTGTCGCAGTTGCTATATGCCTTAATTTTGAAGACAAGTTCAGTATTACTGCATTCTTGTCAAAATACACAGGTTGTGTTACTATTGTGTGTGCTTCCTGGAGTAGAAAATGGAGCTCGGGGACATTTAAATATGTCCAGTGTCGAACTGTTTGATCATTTCTCAGTGTTGACCTACAGATTTGCAACCATAGCACCTTGTGGGTCATCTAATACTCAGGCTGTCACTTGTGCTTGAAATGGTAACAATACTTTGTGGAGGATCATTGCTGCTGCTCACTAATCTTTTAAGCTATCCAAACAAATGGCCTCTGTAGTAGAACTACTACTAGGATGCCATACTTTACTGATAAATTGAACCCTACCAAAGAAAAAAACCAAACCTGTTGCTGTCAAGTGAATTCCAACTCTTAGTGGCCCTCCAGGACAGAATAAAACTGCCCCATATGGTTTCTAAGGAGCAGCTGCTGGACTCAAACTGCTGACTTTGTGGTTTGCAGCTGAACACTTACCCACTGCACCACCTTAGGGAGATTAAACAGGCATATTTCTGGCTTTTTATTTCCAGTTATTATATTCTTTCTTTACATCTTATATTTGGAGGTACCACTGTTTCTCTTCCTAATTCTGTAAAATTCTTAATTCTCTAGATCTAATTTGATTTTTCTTGTCTTCTCATTCTACAGCACTCCCTTGAATTTCTGGTTGATTTACAGCACTGCTATGGTGGCTGTATTTCCACATACAGCTGACTGTGTCTGCCTTCTCTCCCACCACCGCCAACACCATTATCTCTTTGTCTTCTGTGATTCAGACCTCAGCACATGAACACTGAAACCTCCTCTGTCATTTTTCCTGTCCCCAGTGTATAATCACACGTCTCTTGGGTCACCATCCTATATCACCATGTATGTTGGCTCTTCTCAAGGCAACATCCATGTCTTCTATACCCTCCTCTGTATTTTACATCTTTTGTTTCTCTGTGCTACATTCCGGATAATTTCTTCTGACCTATCTTTCAGTTCCTTGATAAAATTTTCAGGCATGGTATTTGTCATGTTGAACACAATATGCACAATTACTTTATAGACTATTTCTGACAACTCCAATATCTGAAGTCCTTGTGATTCTGCTTCAGTTAATTCTGTTGTTTTATTGTTCATGGTGTTAATTCCTTGTCTTCCTGATAATCTGTGGCTATACATGCTTGAAAAATTATTTGTAAAAATAATTTGAGACCTTAGAATATGTTACATTCCTTCAAAGACCATTTTCATTTGCTTTTGCTAGGTGCTGAGGGTTCTAGCAGTCTGGAAAAATCTTAATCAAGGTTGAAGTTTTTCTGTGCCACTCAGATAACTTGAAGCCAAGCTGAAAGTTATGTGCCTGTGTGTGTGTGGGCTGATTTACTTCCAGCTCACGTTTACTCATAAGCTGCAGCCCTTTGGAGTCCCTGCAAATAGCGGGAGTTATTTATCAGGATCTCTATCCTTGCCAGTGCTCAACCTGCTAGTCCTCAGCAAAGTTTAGTATCTTAGCCTCCTACTCCAGATTACCAAAATACTCCAGGGAAAAAGTAGCCCAAAATTGCCAGGCTCACCACTCTGAGTTCCCAAACCTCCTTTGTGGACACTCTGCTATTAGCTCTTTGATATTTTAAAGAATTAAATGTGTATATCACATCCAGTAAAATTTTGCTGAAGATCATTCAAAAGTAGCTGCAGCAGTATATTGACAGGGAACTGCCAGAAATTCAAGTTGGATTCAGATGAGGGCATGGAATGAAGGGATGTCATTGCTGATGTCAGATGGATCCTGGCGGAAAGCAGAGAATACCTGAAAGAAGTTTACTTCTGTCTTACTGAGTATGCAAAGGCACAGTCATAACAAATGGATCATAACAAATTATGGATAACATTGCAAAGAATGCAAATTCCAGAACACTTAATTATGCTCATGAGGAACCTGTACATAGATCAAGAGGCAGTCGTTCAAACAGAACAAGGGGATACTGAGTGGTTTAAAGTCAGGAAAGGGGTGCATCAGGGTTGTATCCTTTCACCATACCTATTCACCCTGTATGCTGGGCAGCAAATAATCCAAGAAGCTGGACTATATGAAGAAGAACGTGGTGTTAGGATTGGAGGAAGACTCATTACAACCTGCGATATGCAAATGACATAGCCTTGCTTGCTGAAAGTGAAGAGGACTTGAAGCACTTACTGAAGAAGATCAAAGACCACAGCCTTCAGTATGGATTACACCACAACATAAAGAAAATACAAATCCTCCAAATGGACCAGTAAGCAACATCATGATAAACGGAAAAAAGATTGAAGTTGTCAAGAATTTCATTTTACTTGGATCCACAATCAACAGCCATGGAAGCAGCAGTCAAGAAATCAAATGACCCATTGCATTAGGCAAATGTGCTGCAAAAGACCTCTTTAAGGTATTAAAAAAGCAAAGATGTCTCCTTGAAGACTAAGGTGTGCCTGACCCAAACCACAGTGTTTTCAATCGCTTCATATGGATGCCAGGGCTGGATGATGAATACGAAAGATGCAAGAAGAACTGATGCCTTTGAATTGTGGTGTTGGCGAAGAATATTGACTATGCCATGGACTGCCAAAAGAACGAACAAATCTGTCTTGGAAGTACAGCCAGAATGCTCCTTAGAAGGAAGGTTGGTGAGACTACATCTCACATACTTTGGACATGTTATCAGAAGAAGGACATGGATACGGTCAGCAAAAAAGAGGAACACCCTTAACGAGATGGATTGACACAGTGGCTGCAACAAGGGGCTCAAGCATAACAACCATTGTGAGGATGGTGCAGTGTGTCATCCTGTTGCACATAAGGTCACTATGAGTCAGAGCCGACTCTATGGCACCTAACAACAACAGTAACAATGTGTATATTATGTATGTGTATTTAAAAAAAATCTTATATAGCTTTATTAATTGACCTTAATGAGAATGTCTAAGAACTCCTATTTGGAAAAAGGGTCAAACATTCACTAATTCATCAGTTCCTTCAAAGACCAATTATTTTATGTCAATTAATGGAAGGTAGTAAATGAGCTAGATGCTATTTTAAATAACCTTCTCGTGCAATGAGAATAGTTTTCAAGGTTTTGTAAGATAAAGGTTTAAGTAAAAACTTTTTCAAGTTAAGGTCATCAATTAAAGGTAGTCATAGAATTAAAATAATAATGAACATAGCATTTAATAAAAATAAAGAAAATAATGTCCAAATTACTCATTTAATGTTGTGAATACTTCTTTACAGCCATCTGAAATTAATGAATTTTGGTTCCCTGAGTAATACATTTTCCTGATTTGGGACAGAATGACAAAAAATAATTCCATGTATTTTGTTAAAACATGAGTATATTAATTATGTCACATTAAAAAGGAAAAAAAGTACAATAACTTACACACATATGAAAAACTTATATGGCTTGTTTGTTTCATAGATATATTGTTCAAATTAAATAAATTAACTTACATAGTTCTTCTCTATCTAGAGACTGTGCACCACCTCCAAATAGGCCTTTAAAGAATCCCCTGTTTGGTGCTTCAGGTGTTTCTACAGGAGTGAAGAGTTCACCCAACATTTCCTTCAAAATCAAAACAAATTATAATTGTTAAAGTTTTAGGGTCACTAAACTATAATTCAGAAAACCACCACTGCAAACTCTTTAACTTAAGCTTATAACACTACCTGTTAAGATTCACAACCAATGAGCATTATTTCAAATGACCAAATCTAGTACATACCAACTAAGCCAAATAAGAAGTTCCTAAGACTAAATTCACTAAGACTAATTTGCTGCTTGTTTCTTTGCAACCTTGTTAAAACACACTTATCAGTTCTATTAGCTTTTTTTTTTTTTTTTTTTAAGATTCCATGAGATTTTCAATCCAGGTAATCATGTCATCTATGAAGAAAGACAGCATTACTTTTTTATTCGGGACGCCTTTCCTTTCCTTTTCTTGGATGATTGGCTAGACCCTTAAATGCACTGTTGAATGGGAGTGGTGAGAGCAAACATTCTTTTCTTGTTCCTGATCATAAAAATCATAGGAAGAAAGAATTCAGTATTTCATCATTAAGCTGATGTTACACAACAACAGTTAAGTGCAGGTTTTTCTAAGACGTGTTAGGTATCTTTCTACTTTTAGTTTGCCGAGTTTTTTTAAGTCAGCGATGAATGTTGGATTTTGTCAAATGCTTTTCTTAGTTTGGTAAATTACACTGATTGATTTTCATATGTTAAGCCAACCCTGCATTTGTGAGATAAACTACATTTGGTCACAATGCTTTATTCTTTTAATAAACTGTTAGACTCAATTTTCTAAAGTTTTGTTTAGAATTTTTGCATCTATATTCATAAGCAATATTGGTCTACATATGGTTTTCTTTTCTTGCGATGCCTTTGTCTGTTTTGGTATCAGGGTAATGCTTGCTTCATAGAATCAGTTGTGAAGTATTCTCCCTGCTTCAATTTTTTGAGTTTGTGCAGAACTCTTTGTGGCCTGATCGATATTTCTTTGTCAAATGTTGGTAGAATTCACCAGTGAAGCCATTTGGGCTTGAAATTTTATTTGCCCAAGGTTTTTAACCTCAATTTCAAGTTCTTTAATAGGTATAGATTATCTTATTATAAATAAGATTATTTTATTTCTTCTTGAGTGAGATTTAGAAACTTGTGTCTTCCAAAGTATTTGTCCATTTTATCTAAGTTTTGTAATTTATTGGCATAAGGGTGTTCATAATATTCTCTTGTTATTGCTAGGTGCCACTGAGTCAGTTCTGACTCATAGCAACCCTATGTACAACAGAACAAAACACTGCCCACTACTGTGCAATCCTCACAGTCATTGCTATGTTTGTTTCTTGTTGCAGCCACTGTGTCAACCTATCTCCTCAAGTGTCTTCCTCTTTTTCACCAATCATCTACCTTACCAAGCATGATGTCCCTTCTCCAGGGACTGGTCCCTCCTGATAACATGTCCAAAGTACGTGAGATGAAATCTTGCCATCCTCGCTTCCAGGGAGCACTCTGGCTGTACTTCTTCCAAGGTAGACTTGTTCGTTCTTCTGGCAGTCCATGGTAAAGTCAATATTCTTCACCCACACCATAATTCATAGGCACCAACTTTCCTTTGGTCTTCCTTATTCATTGTCCAGCTTTCCCATGTGTATGAGGTAACTGAAAAATCATGGTGTCTTAGGTATCTACTGCTGCTATAACAGAAATACCACAAGTGGATGGCTTTAACAAACAGAAATTTATTCTCTCACAGTCTAGGAGGCTAGGAGTCCGAATTCAGGAAGCCAGTTCCAGGAGAGGGCTTTTGCCTTGTGTCAGCTCTGGAGGAAGGTCCTTGTCATCAATCTTCCCCTGGTCTAGGAGCTTCTCAACACAGAAATCCTGGGTCTAAAGGATGTGCTCTGCTCTTGGCTCTTTGATAATTTCAGCATTCTGTTGGATCACCTTTGGAATGGGTACAAATATGGATCTCTTCCAGTTGGTTGGCCCGGTAGCTGTCTTCCAAATTTCTAGGCACAGATGAGTGAGCAAATCCAGTGCTGCATCTGTTTGTTGAAATACTTCAATTGGTATTCGTCAGTTCTGGAATTCAATCCAATTCCTGGAGCCTTGTTTTTCACCAGTGCCTTCCGTGCAGGTTGGACTTCCTCCTCCAAAACTATGGTTCTGGATTATATGCTACCTCCCGAAATAACTGAATATCAACCAATTCTTTTTGGTACAGTGATTCTGTGTATTCCTTCTATCTTCTTTTGATGCTTCCTGAGTCATTCAATATTTTGCCCATAGAATCCTTCACAACTGCAATTCGAGGCTTGAATTTTTTCTTAAGTTCTTTCAGCTTGAGAAATGTTTAGGGTGTTCTTTTCTTTTGGTTTTCTAACTCCAGGTCTTTGTACATTTCATTATAATGCTTAGTCTTCTTGAACAGCCCTTTGAACTCTTCTGTTCAACTGTTTTACTTTATTCCCTTATTATCCTTTTAATATTTGTAGAATCTATAGTAACCAAAAGGTCGGAGGTTTGAAACCACCAGTAGTTTCATGGGAGAAAGATGTGGCAGTCTGCTTCCATAAAGATTTACAGCCTTGGAAATTCTATGGGGTTACTATGAGTTGGAACTGATTTAATGGCAGTGGGTTATAGTAATGTTATTTCTCTCATTCTTGACATTTGTATTTTTTATCTTCTCTCTTTGTAATTAATCTGGCTAGAAGTTTATAAATTTTATTGATATTCTCTAAGAACTTGCTTTTGGCTTCATTGATTTTTTTCCTACTTTTTTGTTTTTCTTTTCAATAATTTCCACTTGAATATTTATTATTTTCTTTCTTCTGCTTAATTTAAGTTTCTCTTCTTTTTTCAGCTTATTAAGGTGGAAGCTGAGGTCATTGGTTTGAGATTTTTCTTCTTTTCTAATATAGGTATTTTAGTGTAAAATATTTGCCCCTAATTTTAAACACTTAATAATCTGTTCTAACGCTATGCTTTCAATTTCACTCATCTTTTCTTCTGTAATGTCTAATTTGCTGTTAACCCCATCCAGTGTAATTTTTCATCTCAAAACACTAGTTTTTCATCTCTAGAAGTTCAACTTTGTCTCTTTTATATATTCTATGTCTCTACTTAACTTTCTGAACACCTAGAATACAATTCAGTAACTATTTTAATGTCCTTCTGTGCTAATTCTAATATCTATGCTCCTTTTTTTTTTTTCTGGGTTAGTTTCTACTGATTGATTAGTCTTCTTATTAAGGGTTGTTTTTGTGTCTTTACATGGCTGGTAATCTTTGTTTGGATGCCAGATGTTGTGAATTTTACTTTTTGGTGCAGGATATTTTTGATTTCCTTGAGATACTAGGAAACTGTTTGATCCTTTTGGGTCTTGCTTTTATATTAGGCAGGTCTGGAGCAGTGTTCAACCTTGCACTAACTAGTGATGAGGTTACACCTTCCTAAGTACTTTATTCAATTCTGTATCATAGTAGACTGACTAATGGCCATTCAAAATATCAGGTACTAATCCCTAAAAAAAAACCTGTAGATATTACCTTATAATTAAAAAGGGTCTTTGCAGATGTGAATAAGGTAAGGATCTTGACATGGGGAGATTACCCTGTTTTATCCATGTTAACTCTAAATCCAATTACAAGTGTGCTTACAAGAAACAGAAGCATAGGCAGATTTGAAACACACAGAAGAGGAGGGGGTGATGTGCCCATGGAGGGAAAGATTAGAGTGATGTGGCCACAAGTTAAGGAAAGCTGGCAGCCACCAGAAGCTGGAAGGTGCAAGGGATGGGTTTGTCCCTAGAGCCTTGGGAGGAAGCACAGCACGGCCAGCATCTTGGCTTTGGTTCAGTATAAACTGATTTTGGACTTATGGCCTCCAGAACTTTAAGAGATAAATACTTCTGCTTTTTAGGCCATCAAGTTAATGGTAATTTGTTACAGTAGCCGCAAGAAACTAATACACCTATCAATTAAGAGTTCTCCCAGTCTGACTGTTGAAAACAGGTACTGCTCCTGGCCCTCTACAAGCAGCAGGCATGGTTCCCTCTAATCGTTTCAGATGGCTCTTTTTCTAGTCAGAGAGTTTCCTCATATGCATGTGCTGAACAGTATTCTACAGAGTACTCTTGGAGGACATTCTGCAAATTTCTAGGGTTTTCTCTCTGTGTAGCTCTCTCTTCTCTAGTACTTTGTTCTAAGAACTCTAACTGACTCGGTCTGCCCAGACTCTCAGTTCCATCTTTTCAGCTCAGGAAGTCTGTCAGGCTTTGTCTCAGCTCCTTCTCCCTGTGCCATGTCCTAGAAACTCTGTCAAGGCATTAAAGTTGGGGCAATTGTAGGGCTCATATCCTTTGTTTCCTATTTCTCAGGGATTACTTTCTTCTGTTGCCTGATATCTAGAGTCTTGAAAATTCCTGTCTCATGTATTTTGTTTGCTATTTATTTATTTTTGGTTGTTTCAGGCTGGAGGGTTCAACCAGTCCCAGTTACTCTATCTTGACTAGAAGCTCCATTAATTTCACAGGTATCTATTTTTTTGGTTAAAGTTAAATGAATGCCCAGTGTAAAAGAACACTCTGGGAACTAAAGAATAATATTTATTAAGTTCATGGTATTCTTTCAACCAATTTTCATGAAGGAATTTTTTATAGGTAGTGGAAACATAGTGGTAAATAAAATGTCAATATTGTCCAAAGAAAACGTTCTATCACAAACTCCTCAAAGAGGCCATTTTTCATTTATCTTTGTATCATGAAGGCATATAACAGATACTTCTAAAATAAACTGAGTTTAGTACTAAAAGGCCATTTCATTTAAAAGGAAATAGATAAGGTTTACTGCAGCTTCTATTGATTTTTATTAAAGAAAAATAAGACTGAAAAATTGACCAATGGACAGAATAAACTGATTCCAAAAAAGTGATGAAGTTTACAATTCCGAATATGTTGAATTATGACCACATTTCAGATTAAAATGAGTTAAGAATATATATAATTATCCATATTTTTTCTGAAAATAACACTTTACTACTGAAAACAAACACTAAAGAAAAATTTTAAAGTTTATCTTTCCTGTAAAAAGCAACATTTTAACTTAGAAACTTAGGAATCTTAGAAAAAAATTTATTCAAATGTAAATTGGGAAATTTAAATCTAAAATATAAGATATGTAATTTTGTTTTAGGAGTCACTAGATGGTACAAATGATTAAGAGAGCTCATTAGGTTGGCTGTCTGAACCAACCGAGGGGTGCCTTGGAAAACAATCCTGGCAATCTGCTTTTGAAAGGTCACAGCCTTGAAAACCCTATGGAGCACAGTTCTACTCTGACATACACACACGGGGTTGCCATAGTTGGAATCAAGTCAATGCCAACTAACAACAACAATTTTGTTTTAATCTCAAGGTTTATAGCATTATTATTCAGGACTAATTTTCCAGTATAGGTATACTTCCTTGAAAAAAACAACAATAACACCTAACAACATTTGCTAAGCACATACTCTGTACCAGGTACGATGCTAAACACTTCATGTACCTTGTCTCCTTTAATCCATACATGCCCTGTGAGATGGGTATTATTTTTGACCTAATTTTAAAGATGATAAAGCTCAGACACATTAAGTAACTTGTCCAAGGTTATGTAATTGTGTCATTAGCAAGGGTTGGACTTGAACAGTCTTCTTGACTCTAAAGCTCGTGTTCTAAATAATAAACCACAATATAAATTTACAAACAAGTAAAATAGGCCTAATTAATTGTAAAAAATTTCACTATGAGGTCCCTTTAGATAGTGGCTTCTTCTAAATATCAATTCATATTTGAGCTCAATAATGCAAGAATACTTTTATTTTAGAAGGTGAAGCTAAACTGTTCATTTCTAATACAAACATGCAAGCACATCAGTACTCAAATATTACAAAAGACAGCTCTTGATTTAAAGGCTCTGTAGTCTAACATTTAGAGGAAAAATTTGCACATCTTATTTCTTCTTATACTTATGCACATCCTTGTGAATACAGAGTATCTGAAAAGGGATAACATAATTTGCACTAAAATAGATAAAATTACTTTTACATTAACATACTGCTTTAAAAAGAACTTTAAAAAAATCTTTATTTTTCACATGTATTTTTTTTATACATGTATTTGGAGCCCTGGTGGCACAGTGGTTAAGAGCTTGGCTGCTCACCAAAAAGGTCAGCAGTTTGACTCCACCAGCTGCCCCTTGGAAACTCCTTGGGGCAGTTTTACTCTGTCCTATAGCTTTGGTATGAGTTGGAATCGACTGGATGGCAACGCGTTTGGTCTTTATATGTATTTAGTCAATGTGGAGAAAATAAAAACAAAAAAACCCACTGCCTTTGAGTCGATTCCAACTTATCATGACCCTATAGGACAGGGTAGAACTGCCTCATAGGGCTTCCAAGGCTGTTTTCTTTATGGGGAACCCCGGTGGTACAGTGCTTAAGCAATTGCCTAACGGAAAAGTTGGTGGTTCAAGCCCACTAGCCATTCCGTGGGAGAATGATGTGGCAATCTGCTTCCGTAAAGATTATAGCCCTGGAAATCCTATGGGGCAATTCTACTCTGTCCTATAGGGTTGCTATGAATTGGAATTTACTAGAAGGCAATGGTGTTAAATCTTTATGGAAGGCCACTGACCTTTTTCAGTTAGCAGTTGAGTGCTTAACCCCTGTGCCACAAGGGCTACTTCAATGTGTAGAATGGGTACAAAATGAATGTAACATTTTGTATTTCTTTGACATCTCTGTAAAGACTGGATTGATAAAATGAAGTCACTCTTATTACAAGTATCTGATGAGGACACTTTTACCATAAGCATCTCAAGGCACATGTTCTAATTCTCAGTAAAAGGTCTTAGATTTTCTCATGGAGACTCTTTTGTAAGCTCCTTTAAGTGTAAGGGATGAATAGTTAAGGGCATTTTAAAGAATACTTCAGAGCCTGAGTGGCACAAGTGGTTTTCAGTCAGCTGCTAACTGAAAGGCTGGAGGCTTGAACCCACCCAGGGGCAATGCAGGGGCCCTGGTAGCACAGTGGTTAAGAGCTACACCTGCTAAACAAGGGGTCGGCAGTTTGAATCCACCAGGTGCTCCTGGAAACCCTATGGGGCAATTCTACTCTGTTCTATAGAGTCGCTGTGAATTGTAATCGATTTGACAGCAATGGGTTTAAGGACAATGCGGAAGAAAAGCCCTGGCGATCTGCTTCCATAAAGATTACAGCCAAGAAAACCCCATGGAGCAGTTTTACTCTGTAACTCTCTGAGTTAGGGGCCGACTCGATGGCAGCTAACAACAAGAGAATACTTCAGGTAAATTTTTGCTATTTACCTGAAGATTTTCACAGGTCTCTTGACTGTAAGTCAGTCTCTGGATTTCTGTTGGTGAAACAAGATACAGTGCTTGTCCATTGTTGGTGAAGCAGAACGTTCTGGCTATCCGCATATTGGTAAGTGGCAAGTAATACACATCCAATAGAGGCCTTAAACTTGGCAAACTTGAGGGGGGAAAAAAAAACTTGTTAATAATAACCAAGGTAGTCTTTAGTCTTGAATAAAGTATTACAGAAGGTAAAAATGCTGAGGACCTTAGAAGCCTTATTATTCAGTTTGCATTCTTAAACAACAGAGGTGAACAATTTAGCTGAATAAAATAAACTCTCAGTACACGAAACTGCAATAAATAAAAGCTGTTTCTTTCAAACCAAATAAAATTCTGTGAAATTCTGATGTGAGGGAGGAATGCTAACTCTATATTAAGAAAATTATCTAATTCTTACCTAAAAGTCATAATATGTCCGTTGGCACAGAAACACGCAAGGCAGATACTGTTACTCAATGCCACAATATCTCCACGAAGTACAAATGAGGTCTCTGTAATGTTTTGCTTATAAACACAGTTCTGGGTTGGCAGTGAGATTACTTTTGCTTGCTTTTCAGAACATATCACTGCATACTGGTTTTCACTAATTTCCTGAGAAGAGGAGGGGGATACTGAGACAGGCCGCCGTTTTTTCAACTTCTCCTTTTCATCCTTTTCTTCAGGAACATTGTGTTCTCTCCAGGGTTCATATGCAGGTGGTACTAGGCAGCCTGTGGTATCCAGGAATGCCATTCTCAGGATTGCACCTTTTAACCTCAATATAGTACCTACAACACAGAAGTTTAGTAGATAACTGAGATATCTGAATCCACAGATTAAATATGTTTATTCCAACTGTGACATGTAGTAGACACTCAAAAAACGTTGGATGCACATTGAACTGAAATTGCACATTGGCTCGTTGACAGAATTCAAGCTTCAAGCATGATATTTTTGAGTCTGGAAAAGATATAAATACTGCATGCCCAAAACAGATACATACCACAAACTCATATTGCACATTTTAATTAAATATGATGAAGTCTGGAAATATATATCTGATTTAGGTGAATAAACAACTGATATTCCAGGGTGCCTGGAATTACGTCTCCTCTCATACCCAGCAATAAGTATTAGAGCAGGTGAATGGCCGCTAGAGTTGCACTATCCACTATGGTAGCCACTAGGCATGTGTGGCTATGGAGCACCTGAAATGAGGCTTCTCTAAATTGTAGTGTGCTGTGAGAGTAAAATATACAACAGTTTCTTTTTTACATTTTATGTGGCTACTAGAAAATTTAAAATTACATATGTGGCTTGTACTGCAGTTTTGATGAGCAGTACTGACTGAGAAGGCCAATGAGAAAAAAAAAAAAAATCCACATATTTCTAAACATTACTTCCAAAATCATAACTTACTTTTAAACTCTTAACCAGTAAATGTCAGACAGGTTCAAGGAATTATTTTGGTCGACTTATAATCTTAATTTAGGAGTTATATTTCTTGAATTGCTGTAATAATATCACATCCTTAAAAATATATGAATGCTTTATGATCATTTCTAAGTAAGCCAAATGATAACTTTAGTATTAAGAATTTGGAAACCAATGGAAAGGAGGGTATAGAATCGATTTAGCATTCCAGTACCTACTTTAGAAGACTGTCCATATATTATTATTTTATATTTATACTATTTTACAGCCTGGAAAACATTTTCCATATGTTATTTTCTTTTATTTCTAAGAAGAATTTCTGATGTTCTCTCACAAAAAAATTTTTTTAGAGGAAAAATAGTATTTCCTTTCTTCTTTGTACCTACATGTCTTGTCTACTAAGTAGGGTTGTCACATAAAATACAGGACACCTAGTTACATTTGAATTGTAGATAAACAATGAATAACTTTTTAGAATAAACCATAAAAAAAACAAAAACAAACTCATTGCCATTGAATTGATGACAGAGACCCTATAGAATAAGTATGTCCCATTAAAATACTGCATGGGGCATATTTTTATTAAAAATTATTCATTGTTTATTTGAAATTCAAATGTAACTGGGTGTCCTGTATTCTTATTTGCTTGTAGCCCTAGTCTACAATTCATGCTTGACAGTCAGATACTTCAACTATTTTAAGCTGTTTGGTAGAAAAATGAGAAACGTGAGTTATAATCTTACAGTTTTAATTGCTATTTACCTCAAAACATATTTTAAAGCTGCTTTTCTTTTAAGAAGGAGCCCTTGTGGTATAGCAGTTAAGTGCTCACTGCTAACCAAAAAGGTGGCAGCTGGAACCACCAGCTGCTCTGCAGGAGAAAGATGTGGCAGCCTGCTTCCGTAAAGATTACAGCCTTGAACACCCCATGCGGTAGTTCTACCTTGTAGCAATCAGCTGGATGGTAGCGGGTTTGGTTTGGTTTAGGACCTCTTAATTTTTATTTTGGTTCACGCAAGGAGTTCTTCTGGCTTTAAAGTTTTGATGAAGTCAGTTAAAATATCCAGGCTAATTTGGGAACTGTTGACAGCACATGTAAGGTTCTAATATGAGAATTTTCTAAAAATGTCCAAAGATATCACTTAAGTGCAAATTTGTCCCGTAACTAGCAGGATTTTAGTATGTTTCCCAGTAGAGTAGTGGTAACTGTTAAAACCTTTCCTTGAAGAAAAGAAAAAAAAATAGGAGACAAAATATACCATTTCAGATGCTTAAGCACAGAAACCCATCGGCTTGAAAAACACCTCTTTTCTCCTCACAGTTCCAGTACAGATAACAAGACAGGAGTGTCACTGTTAGATTTTTAAACAGGCACCTTATTAAAAATAAACCTCAAAGATTTCATCATTGAGAAGGAACTCAAAGGTTCCTTCTTATATTTGAAAATTACTTTGTGATCAATTAATTTTTTTTTGCGAGTTGGAAAATATCCTAAATATCTTTAGTATAGAATATTAAGTTATCTATATTTAATCATTCTCCCTCATTTTTATTTATTGGAATTTTTTTTTTTTTAGTGTAAACTGATATGTTTGCTGTAGAAAATACAGAAACTACAAATCAGTAAAAAGAGGAAAAATTATCCCCGATTCCACCATTTATTGATAATTGCTATTAATCTCTTGATTTTCACTTTTCCAATTTTTTTATTCCTATGTTATAGGGTTGCTAGAGTTGGAAACGACTCAACGGCAGTGGGTTTTTATGAGTCGAAACTGACTTGATGGCACTGGGTTTTATGCACATATTTATTGCTTACTAATAAAAGATAAGATTAGTAAGAATATCACCATTACACAATCTGATTTAGCAATGAGGTAAGCAGTATATACTCAAATATTTATTGAGCTGAATGAATAAATCATTTCTTTAATGCAAAAACAGTTCAGAAATAAACATTAAAATCATAACCACATTTTAATTCTAAATTTCAAATATTATTAAAGTTCACTACGTAAACCAGGAGTAGCAATGAAAAACAGAATTCTCAGTTATTTCCAGATCTGGTTGAGTCACAGTGCAGCAGTTAAGAGATCGGCTGCTAACCAAAAGGTTGGTAGTTCAAATCTATCAACCGCTTCTTGGAAACTCTATGGGGCAGTTCTACTATGTCCTATGGTGTCACTGTAAGTCAGAATTGACTCGAGGGCAATGGGTTTCGGGATGGGATTGAGTTCATATACATTTGATAAAATCCAACCTCATTTTCAATATATGAAGACAGTAAATTTTTCCTTTTTAAAATTTGCTATTAAGTCACCTTTTCTTAATATTTCAAAGAAGATAATCTATTTTAAGACTATACACTTGGAGGTAAAAAACTATAATGTTTAAAATTTTTTTTTCCATTTTTTTCTCCTAAATATGTACCATCCTTCTGTTATAACCACAAAATAAAAATTAGTTTAAAGTTTAGAATTCTTAGATCAATTCAAAAATAAAAAGCAAAGGTTCTGTTGAATTAATAAATGAAACCTCTGCTAGAACTGCGAGCGCAGCCCCAGAGCATACATACCACTTGGCGACACAATAACTGGCTGAAGAAGCCGCTGCTCTCCTCCAGGGGGAAGGTTCAGTGCAATGACAAGCACCGTCCCTAATGTAGTACCAACCCATAAACATGGTGAAGGGGATAAATCTGTCTTTCGAGTAAAAGTTTCACAGAAATGAAGGGCAGAGATTGCTTCTCGGGATTCTTTATCAATGCTGGTTACACTTGAACTCCGTGATCGGCTGAAGGAATTGTCTTTTACATCTGAAATGATTTTTTAAAATGTTGTAAATGAGATTGTTCAAGTTATAATGTACCCCACTTTTGGGCGCATATAAATTTGGCTAAGTAGTTAATCTGCAAAAGGAAATTTGTAGCATATTTAATTTCTTTTTAATTGAGAAGAAAGAATTTACTTTTATGCTAATTTTTTCCTTTTGCTTAAACATAAAATACAAATGGACAAACCCACAGTTCTTCGAACTGAGCTGAGTGCATCGGATGCATTTTTGAATGTGTGACCCTTATGGTCTTATGTGCAGCTGTCAGTGTCCTGGATACTCTTCTAATCCTAGCCCTGACCACTTTCTCATGGTACTGTTTCCTCCCTTGGTAATATAATTCATGCTTAGGTTGAGCTATACAAGTGTGGGTATTTTAAATTTTCTATGTTTAAAAAACATATTTAAAGGTACTCTGATTCCCTGTAAAAGTTATTGTATGAGTGACCTTTTTAAGTTTTCCCCCAAATCTGACCATATGAAAGCCTTTAATAATCAATAAGGAGTCCCTGGGTGGTGTAAACGGTTAAGTACTCAACTACTAGCCAAAAGGTTGGCAGTTCGAACCACCTAGAGGAGCCTCAAAAGGCAAGCCTGACGATCTATTTCTGAAAGGTCACAGCCCTGGAAACGCCATGGAACAGTTCTACTCTGCCACACTGAGTCACCATGAGTCAGAATCTACTCAAGTGCACCTAAGAACAACAAATGTCAATAAAAATTTAGCTTTCATTTTTCTTGAATGCCATTTTTACTGTAATCACCATTCATCTAAGGCATTTTACATTAAAATGTGTAACTGGTATCAGGCATATCATTCCCTATCCCTGGCTCTCCCTGTAATGACAAGGGTTCTTTTAAATTATACTAACACATCTTCGCTCCTCTTTAGCTTCTTTCTCTGCAGCCAATCCCAAATCTCTCTCAAGCCTTGGCCTCTTTTCTCTTAGAATCACATTTCCAAATGCTTGTTGGACTTTTTCCTGTTATATCACAGTATGCAAAATTAAAAAAAAAAAAATTCCTTCAAAAGCACTAAATTTTTCTAAAGCACTACTTATACTAATGATACCCCTATTGTCCAGGAAACAACATTCAAGCTGAGTTTCAGTTTTGATTCCTCTTTTTTACTTTACCAATACACCTTTTGGGATGCCAGGTTTCACATGTCATTTTATTCCAACGTTCTGTTTCCTTGTGTTACCAATCTACGTCTCATCACCAAAGCTACCACACATTCCAATTGATCTCCCTATCTTCAGTCTCTCCCCATAAAAATCTGGGTCAATTAGTTTCTGTAAGGTACAGTTAGAATTCTGTTAACTCTATTTAAAAAATTCTCATGGCTCCTCTCTATCTTTTTGCATGTTCATAATCTTCTTCATAAGCTTACTTTAAGATCCTCCACAAAATCATGGATTCCTATCCTCTTTCTATTTCCCCCCACTGTGCTATTTCAGTTCTCTGTGGGAAAAAAACTGGGCCATTTGATGTTCTCCAAACATACCCTGCCTTTATCTATTTTTTGCTTTTGCTCATGATTTTCTGATTGGTGCCCCTGCCTTCCCCCTTTATCCACCTATCATGATTATGCTGTTCTCTATCTCAGGTATTTTGTCTTCATGAAGTTTATCCTGGTTCCTACACCATAGTTTCTTACTCTTTTGAATTCCTATAGCTTTTCTTTTAAATCTGTCCCATGGCATGTATAGTACATTCATTCTGCAGTTATTAGCTGACTTGTCTTATGTCCCACACTACAGTGATTATGAATTTTTTGAGTACAAGGGCAACGTGGTTCTGATGCCTTGGAGAATTTAGCATAGTGCCTGCATGTAAAAGGTATTCAATTAGTACTTGCTGAAGACAAGTATTACCATATTTTTACACAAATAACACATGCCTTCTACGTTTGCTTTGCCAACCACTCCCTTCCCCCGTGATGTATCTTATGTGTTGTAAAAAAAAAAAAAACCTTGTGGGGGAGAGGAGCAGTTGGCAAACAAACATAGGTGTGTGTTATTTGTGTAACAATACAGTAATCAAGGTGTTTCTTCTACACTATTAGGATATATTAAATTCCAAGTAGCTCACATCTGATAAATAATTCCTCAAATCAAAGCTTTCACTGTTACCTTAAAAGAAATGACTCTTCATAACGTCATGAAAAACAGAAAACAAAACATTAAAATCTTTTAAGTTGTATTTTATTAAATAAAAAAAAAAGTATAAATGAGTCTTACTTATACCCCAGAAGGAAGCTTTTCATAATCAGGATTAGTTTCACAGCTATTGAAAAATCTGTCCCCAAATAATAAAATGCAACATGATTGTGATTATAGCTAGGCTCTGTAAACAATAAAGCTTCTAGTCATGAAAATAGCATGGGTCGTTTCTAACTTTAGCTTCTAAAAATATCTTTCTTTTGCCTGAAATTATATTTTTTGTTATAGATTATACTGTGGTAGAAAAAAACTACTTACTGAATATAAAGTTACTTTCCATAATCAATAGCTCATTACTAGATGAGTTTGTAATATGATATTGACTCCAAATACTCAAAATCTTTAAAGTTTCCTGTTATTTTAGTAAAATAACAGAAATTTTAAATTTATTTTTCAATGATAAGTACATTTAGTATTATTTAAACAAAGCATACACACAGTACAAGGCAAATTGACGTATGTTTTTAGTTGTGACTACAATAGAAGCCAGTGATATAAGGATTTGATAATATAAATTTCAGTGTAAATAACCTGCAAAAAAAAAAAAAAAAAAACTCACTGATATCTATTAAAATTACATCAGATGATTCATGATAATCTATATTTTAAAAGTTAATTCATAGGCCAAATGAACAGTGTTTTAATTTAATGGACTAATTTAACTACATAAAATTCATAAACTACAATTGCATTTTTATTATATGACTTATCTACAGAAAATAATGACCAAGAAAATCCTAAGGCTTCATCAATGTGCGAAAATGGGTTGAGCCAGAATCATGTTTGAAGTGGACCCAGTTAGGATCCTTATTTTACCTCCTTAGAACCATTTGAAAAAAAGCCAGAACTTCTGGCAGTTCATGAATTACAACTACTTCTATTAAGTCAGATATTGTGGGTCCCTGTGGTTTGATTTCTAGAAACTGGACAAGCCAAACAAATGGAGTGGAACTTTTAATTTTTCATTCCAGTAGTAAGAGCAGAAACCAGAACAGCCACCGTTAAGCTGCGTGTGTGGGTGCCAGACACTATCATAATTCTTCGTATTCATCATTTTCCAGAATCCACGTAACATCCCTGAAAAGCATTATCATCACAATTTGACAGATAATCACCACAGAGGCCCGGAATGACAAGCTAGAAGATGGTAAACCCAGGGTTTACGTGACACCCACGTCCAACTCTCCATGAGGGAGTTCCAGGTGGATGCTGGGTCAGTCTTAGTATCAGTATCAAGCAACTTCAAGATTTTGGTTATTACCAAACATTAAAGTTCATTCTTTCATATCCTGGAAAACTACTTGAACATGTGACCTTTTGGGTAGATCTAAACTCAGGTAAAGTTTGTCATTAATGCTTCCTTTCAGTTTGTAGCTGTTAAAATCTCTTCATAAATTCATTGCTTTCATGTTACTCTCTGGGTGCCTGCAGTATTCTATTTCTATATATCACCCTTTCCTTCTCAGGCAGCACCTCATGCTACAAAGTCTATATCCCCAAATCGAAACATAATACCGAGAGATGAATTTTCTCAGGATTAAAAATTACTTAACAAAAACTAATTCTTACCAAGGTAGAGGACAGTTTGATATTTTATCTCCTAGCTTGAGGGCTATGGAATCTGGGAGAGTGAAGCTATAGTGAAAGTATATAAAAAAAAGTACAGTACTGCACAATTTCCTTTAAGAAAGAGTAAATTCAGTTCACGGAAGCTTCAGAGCTGAGGGTAGTCCAATGGTTTTAGCAAGATCTGGCAGTTTGAGTCCATGACATAGTCCCCCGCCGCCCAGTCACCTGCCTGACCAAATAGCAGCCCAGATTCCAAAATAAGAACCTTATACCAAAAAGTAGTTCCAGCAGCACAAGGACCTGGAGAGAAACTACTTAGGGAACAAGGAGACTATATCAAAGTATATATCAAAGTCATAACTGGTTCGGCTGTTGTTGTTAGTTGCCATTAGGGAATTAAAATACATGCGCATCAGCTAAACCATAAACCGAATAAAGATAACCTGTAAAATAATGAAGTACAAACTTTGAGTAAATTACTTATGTTATTCATAAATGTATTATTTAAAAAAATAAATGGTTATGATATTTTTGCTAGTTTTTAAAGTACTTCTACATGTGTTTTCTCAGATTTTTAAGATTCTAAAAGACACAAAATCCCTTTAGTAGTATTTAATGTTAGTAAAATCATGGGCCATTTTGAGTCTGATGAAAACCATGGAACCTACTGTAGGAAAAAAAGCACAACGTGAGCCTCAGATACATCTGTGTTAAAATTATGTCTTTCATTTTTACAATGATAGGAACTACGTCTTTTTCAAAATATATGTTATCTCATATTCTAGGTTTAATTCTTATTCCCCTACACCAGTGATACTATAGGATTACACTAAATTGTTTTTTCTACGTTCAGGAAGGGAGCTCTATACTGACGGCAGTGGAAGGCATTATGCCTACTCACTCCTAACCACGAGCTTTCCATCAGTATAATGGACCAAACTGTAAAATGGACCTATACACACCTATGTTTGTATTACAGCATAAAAAGACAGTCAAGGAATCCAGAGGACTATGTGAGATGAGTGAGTGGTCAAATTGCAAGGGGGAAAATCTAGCTGTTTATAAGACAGGGGTGGGTGAAAAAGCCTTAAGCAGCCTACTTTTTGTTCACTTAAAGGCAACAGAAATCTCTGAAATAGAAATTAAACAAAAAAAAAAAAACAACCCTGCTTTATATGTATTTATATGTATTACAAGAAATCTTATTTTTATCTTTTTTGAAGTATCACTTATTCCTATCCTAGGATATCAGGGGTTGTTTTGCACTGAATATAAATAAAATGACTGCATGAATACATTTACCCTGCTTTCATAATGGATGAGTTATAGAGAAAGTGCTATGGGAGAAGAAATATTTTCCAATCAACAGCAAAAAGTCAGTAATGATGATTCTTGATATGGCAGATTCATTCCAATATATAAAAAAAAGTAAACAGTAATTTATCATAATTCAAATAAAAATAAGTTTATGTACTGCAGAGTTCAAACTAAGTTTTCAGATAGTTAAATGGGATAAAACAGTTTTTAATAAAAATTAATCTGAAGTCATACAAATTTTAATCTCAAACAAAATATTGTTTATATAGAAATTATGAGAGGGCTAGGGAAATATATTACTTTAGTTTGCTTGAAATTATGATTGTCTTTTGTAATTTGCAGATGGCATGCTAAAGGCTATTTCAAAAATGTTTAATCCTTAATTTTAAATCTTCTGATTTCCTTACTTGTCTTCCCATTACAGGGAGTTTAATTACTATAGATTTCTATTTCTTTACTTATTTTACTTACCTAAGTCAGGCTTTAGGTCAGTAGGCAAGCTTAACTTCCTTGACATCTTTGCTGAAAAATAAAATGCATTTTTAAAATTCTGAAAAATATTTGATTCATGCTCATTAATACCAACTGATCTTCAAAACAGAAGTGAATACTACACTACTAAATGTAGATGCTAGGATAATTAAAATAAGATTAATAATATTATAGGTGGAAAGTAAAGCTTATTTTAAGATTTTAAGTTTGTACTTACTTGATGAAATATCTTTGTGTGCTTGAAGCTCTTAAAGGAAGCCTTTTAAATTCTAACTTTTAATTATTTCTCAGGCTTATAGGAAAGGATAAGACTTTTCTACGAGAAGAAAAGTCATTTCTCAGAAGGAATGTTTTGCAGATGAGGACAATGGAGGTCAAAGACTGAGTTTGGGTAGGTGGTATAAAATCTTTCCAGCTCCTCATCTTCATAGCTATTGTGCTCATCTTTTTAAAAAGTTAATTTCTAGAATATAGGACAAAACTGTATTGACAGTCAAATTAAAGTATATGACTACATCATAAAAATATTTGGCTCATCCATTACTTAAGCTAACACCTCTATTTACATTTCAGTCAGTGAAAAAAAAATGAAGTCATGCTCATTTTAAAATTAATGTATTTATATAAAATATAAACAGCAGGCATTTAAATTTCATGTAGTATTAGATTATTAAAAAAACTTGTGCATAAATTTACTGGAATTCACTTTCCATCCTCAAAATCTGCTACTTCCTTAATGTTGGAAGTGATTTAAAGTTAGGAGTTGTTTAACTGTATTTACTGTGTTAGTAGTAGTGCATGCGTAACAGAATAGAGCTTCCTATGTGAAATTCTGAAAAAGCATGTTTGTTAATACATGAATGCATATATTGGGTTAAACTTTGGACTGTTAGGAGATACTTAAAGCACAGACCCTGCTAATCCATAAGGGCGCCATGTAAACAAAGAGAAATCCAGTCATAGTATATAACTTCCACATCTAAAAAAATGACAAATTCAGTGTTAGGAAAGAGGCATTAGGCAAACTGGGAAGGGATGGGGAAAAAATATCAAGTGCTCATTTCTAAGCTTCATTAATCTAATTAGCATCTTTTAAAAAATAACAATGGGTCAAATTTATAAATCAGTCTTATCCCATTTTTACTCTGCCTTAATCAATCTCAATTAAAAGACAAACTGGTCTCATATACATGGTTGCTATTGTATTTGACACCCAATTCTGTTAAAATTAGAAGGTATGATACCCCCAAAACAGTCCTCTAAAAAATAGTATTAAACACTCTTGAAAGAATTTATAGGTTTTCAACAAGTATCATAGGTACAGTATACACAGACTGATACATAGTATCTATACAATGTACGGGAGTCCTGGCGGTACAGTGGTGAAAGCACTTGGCTGCTAACTGAAAGGTCAATAGTTTGAACCCACCCGCCGCTCTGTGGCAGTCTGCTTCTGTAAAAATCTACAGTCCTGGAAACCCTATAGGGCAGCTTTACCTTGTCCTATAGGGTCACTATGAGTCGGAATCGACTCGACAACAGTGGTTTTTTTTTTTTTTTTAACAAATGTAAATGCTATCTGCAATAGAAAAACAGTCTGGCGCAGTCTAAAAATACTCTTTCAGAGACAGACGAAATGGGTGCCTACCTAGGCCCCACTATTCTGATTTGAGCAAATTATTCTGGACAAGTCCTCTGGACCTATGCTACTCGAACGTGAATGTGCACATCAGTCTCCTGGGGATCTTGTTAAAACTCAGATTCTGATTCGGCAGACCTGACTAGGTCCTGAGACCCTGTAATTCTAACCGGCTCCCAGGAGACACTGAGAGTGCCAGTCTGTGGACCACACTTTGAGCAACAGAGTGGTTAGACTACAGGCAGCTTCAGGGTAGGAACGAAGACCGATTCATCAAATCCAGTATCTATCTATATATAGATATATATATATACCTGCTGCCGTAGAGTCAATTCTGACTCATAGTAACCCTATAGGGCAGAGTAGAACTGCCCCATAGAGTTTCCAAAGAGCACCTGGCGGATTCAAACTGCTGACCTTTTGGTTAGCAGCTGTAGCACTTAACCACTACGCCAAAACGGTTACCACAGATATATATATATATATACAGATATATATCTATAACTAACATTTTGCTTCAGTATCTAATTTGTAAAATGTGGAAGTATAAAGTATATTGGTTAGGGCTGAGTTTGGAATCACACCAAACCTGGGTTTGAATCCACCTGGACCAATTACTAGCTGTATGACCTAAGGGCAATCACTTTGCTTCTCTAAACATCAAATTTCCTCATTTGTAAAATGAGAAAAATAATGCTCACTTCATGCTATAAGATGATGTAGGCAAAATACTGAACAATACCTGATGCGTAGCACGGATTTAATAAGTGTTAGTTATTATTTATCATTATTAATAATCAGATGAGATAATATAAAATTTCCACCAACTGTAAAACACTATGGAGCCCTGGGGGCACAATGGTTAAGAGCTTGGCTGCTAACCAAAAGGCTGGCAGTTCAAATCTGTCCAAAAGGGTTGCTATGAGTCAGAACTGACTGGACAGCAATGGAAACAGGGTTTATAAAACACTATACAGATGAGCTATTAATATACTTACAAATAACCTAATGTTTTTTCATTCTAATTCTATGGTAATATTCCAAATAACAAAAACAAGAAATTGAAAAAAAAAAAAACTTTAGGGTATAAACACAGAATGGCAAGCGTCAGCCACTATAAGCTCAATCTTCTTAGTTCATTTCAAAAAAAGTAATTTCAATATATAGCTAAACACAGAAAAGAGAAATAACGGGTAATTTCTAACATCTAAATAAGTATCATATTTATCCCTTTTTAAATAAATTAAAAATATGCTAAATATTTGCTTATTAAAAATGTATCTGTTAAAGCTTTCATTCAGTAGCGATACATTTATGGCCAAAAAAAATCACTAGTAAATTTCTAGATTACTGGATTTCAGAAGTGTATATATTTTTTTATCTCCTTTAGGATTTCTCCTAGAAATAGTTCTGTATAACTTCCAAAATATTTTTTAAAAATTTCAAGTTATTTCATCCCATAGAACAATTTTTTTTTTTTTTGGTCTAGCACCACTTAATTCTTTCATCATGTTTTAAAAAAAAAAATGCACATAACTAACCAGTTTTCAAATAACTCTTCAGTTGGTCTAATTTCAACATTTTATCAATATTGACAGATTAAAACCACACATAAAAATGACCAGGCAGATTTCCTGAATACAGCAATTTTATTATAAAAGGCAAAAATGATTTTGTAGCCTGTTTATTATTTCTTCTGAAATACTTTGCAAGTGAAGATCTACAACCTGACCACCAACAAACCATAGTGTTCAATCAAGTGATGGATATTTAAGCTACATTGCTGTTATCATTGGACATAATTTTAAGCAACCAAAAAAACCAAACCTGCTGCTGTCGAGTCCATTCTGACTCATAATGACCCTATAGGACAGAGTAGAACTGCCCTTTGGTGTTTCCAACTAGTGGCTGGTGGATCTGAACTGCTGACCTTTTGGTTAGGAGCTGTAGCTCTTAACCACCATGCCACTAAAAAAAAAATAGGGCTCCTTAAATATAGAACTTGAAATGGCAAAGTTAAATGATTATTATTATTATTTTGCATTAATTCTACCTATCAAATAACGTAAAAAAAAAAATACACAACTAAGGGTTCTGAAAAAAGGAGAAAACTTTTTGTTACATGTGGAGGTGGGCATCGGAATTAAGTATTAAATTGGGCACATGCCAGCAATGTGCCAGAAGGCAGGCCTACGGTTCCTGCTTTCCAGGAGTTTACAGCCACCTGGAGGACACAAATAACTCCAATGCACTGTAGAAAGGACCACTAGCAAAGGCACGCTCAGGGTGCTAACTGGAGTACACTGGGTTTATACCATCCTCAGTCTGGAACACTTACCTAAGACTCTGGGCTGAAGAGACAAAGCTGCAAGTGGCAGTTTAGATTTTGTACACTTTCACAAAACCAGATGTTCCCCAAACATTTTTTTTTTTGTTTACGGTGTTTTTTTTTTTTAATGTAAAATTTACATGCAAATGCATAAATCATAAATGCCGTTTCATCAATTTTGACAATGTATACACCTGTGTAACCCAAACATTACCATCACCTCAGAAAGGTTACTCATGCTCCTTCCCAACCAATCCCTGCCCCCATCTTCAGAAGCAATCACAGTTCTGATTTTTCCCTTCACCATAGACCAGTTTTGCCTGTTCTAGAATTTCATAGAGATGAAATCACACTATAAACTCTTGTGTAAGGCATTTTTTCACTCATGCTTTTTAGCTTCTTCCCAAAATATTTTAAAGCTTACATCCTTTTTCCAATACACAGAATGCGTTTTTAGATGAAAAAAACAAATAGATATTGTAATTAACAGATTCAAAGTAATGCAAGATTAACATTTTCTTATTGCCCCTCCTGTTCTAGATACCAATTAGAAAAATAAAGTACAGAGAAACAGGGGTGGGGGGGGTCATCCCTAATGCCCATAATCAAGAGGCAACATTTTTTTTTACATATTTCCCAACTTTTTTTAAAAATCCACTTTTCTTCACATAGTTGAGATCAACTATCACATACAAATCCATATTCTGTTCTTTTCTACCTATTAACGCTAGCATTTTCTTATTAACTGTTAGTACATTTTAATGGCTGTATTTTTATGTATATGGATACTTACTGAACATTTAGGCATATTCCAATTTTCTAATAGAGATGGTGATACAAAATATTTGCATATATTTTGGGTTATTTTCTTCACATAGAGTTCAATAAAGGAGGATTAATGCCAGTATAAATCTCAACTCCCCTGCCTCCAAGGTCTCCTGAAGGCAGGGGAGGTGAGATTTATACTGGCCGTTTTAGTGGGTTTTTCAAGTATGTCTTAAAGCATTGTTTCTTTCCTTTTTAAAGAATAGCATACAAGCACAATTTTTACAAGCTTTTTTTTTTTTCTGCTTAAGTTCAAAAAAAAAGTGCATCAGAGAAAATTCAGGAAAGTAACAGTCTTAGCTCACAACTGTAAACCCTTAAAACTCAAGACATTATTCCCATTTATTATGGTATTTGTATAGCTGAAAAATCTCAAACCAGAGAGATTCTTCCCAATCTTTGAATGTAACTTGTCTGGCTTTACACAGATGCTTATGGAGTGAGTTGTGAGAAAGAAAGAAAGGGGCAGGGGGTAAACCCTTATAATTAAAACTTTTGCTGGGATGTGTCTATAGGGGTTTCTTTCCCTTGAATGAACACCTATCTAAGTAGTTTCTAATTGACAGGGCACGAGTACTATGCAGTACCTACCAAGAATTTATCTTGAGTAGCACTGCTTACTTGAGGTGCAGTCACCTACCCTTGCCTGATTTTTACTGAAATTGTGAATGCTCACATTTTTCTTTCATTTCATACACAGTCGAGTATGAAACTGGGAAAATGTGAACCAGTAGTTGTTAGCCAGACATAGGAAGTCATTGCTAACATTTAAAATATATTTTGAAAATGGTTTTTCTAAAATTAATTCATGTTCATTGTAAAGAATTCAAACAGTGCAGAAAAGTACATGTTAAATTATCTAATATCCCACCAACAACAAATGATCATTAGGATTAGCTGAACATCACTTTTGATCTTTTTTTTTTTGTTGTATAGATGCAGACAGATTACAGGTGATAAATATTTTTCATAAAAATGTGATACTATACAACTAATTTAATAAAATATTTAATTTTATTTAGAGTTAACTACAGTAAAATTAAAGAAACTGCTGTATTCTGAAATATTTTCCTTTCTGCAAGATATATCATTTTTACTCTTGAATGTAGAATAGCTAAAGTGACATCATGATAAATGGAGAAAATATTGAAGTTGTCAAGGAATTCATTTTACTTGGATCCACAACCAACGCCCATGGATGCAGCAGTCAAGAAATGAAATGACATATTGTATTGGGCAAATCTGCTGCAAAAAACCTCTCTAAAATGTTGAAAAGCAAAGATGTCACTTTGAGCACTAAGGTGCACCTGATGCAGGCCATGGTATTTTCATTAGCCTCATATGCATGCAAAAGTTGGACAATGATTAAGGAAGACCAAAGAAATGAGGCCTTTGAATTATGCAGTTGGTGAAGAATTTTGAATATACCATGGATTTGCCAGAAAAATGGACAAGTCTGCGTTGGAAGAAGTACAGCCAGAGTGCTCCTTGGAAGCGCAGACGGCGAGACTTTGTCTCATATACTTTGGACATGTTATCAGGAGGGACCAGTCCCTAGAGGACATGACTGTTGGTAAGGCAGAGGGTCCGTGAAAAAGACGAAGATCCTTAAAGAGATGGACTGACGCAGTGGCTGCAACAATGGGCTCAAACACAGCAACAACTGTGAGGTTGGCGCAGGCCTAGTGTTTTGTTCTCTTGTACATAGGGTCACTATGACTTGGAACTGACTTGACAATGTATCATTTTTTAAAAGTTCTATTATCGATTTCCCTTTAGGATTTCTGGTAGTGTAGGTCTGAAGATGACAAATGCACTCAGCTGTTGAATGTCTTTATTTCATCCTCATTTTTAGGCATACTTTTTGCTAGATATGTAATTTCAGGTTGACAGTTTTTCCTTTCAGCATTTTAATAAAATTATCCATGGTATTCTGGTCTGCACTATCTCTGGATGAGAAGTCAGCCATCATTTGTATCAGTGTTTCCATTAATGTTATGCATCTTTTTCCCCTCTCCTATTAAAATTTTCTCTTTACTGTTGGTTTTTAATAGCTTGATTATGATGTACCTGAGTATGGTTTTCTTATCTTCATTGGGGTAACTGAGCTTTCTGTAAGTTGATGTTTTCATAGTATTTAGAAAGATTTTGACAATTATCTTTTCAAATACTTTTTATGACCTTTATTTTCATTCTCTGAGACTCCAGTCAGATCACATGATAATGTTTCACAGGTCATCGAAGTTCTGTTTTTTTCCCTAACCTTTTTTCTCTTTGTCCTTCAGATTGTGTAATTCTATTGATCTGTTTTCAGGCTCACTAACCCTTTCTTCTGCAATCTCCATCTGCTGACAACTAAACACATCCAATGAAATTATCATTTCAGACACTGAACTTTTCAATATAAGAATTCCCATTTTGTTCATTAAAAAGTTTCTAGTTCTCTGTTGATATCATCTGTTCATTCACTATGACTGTCTTTACCATTTAGTACTTGAACATATTATAGCCCAAACACAAACCAAACCCACGGCTGCCGAATTCATTCCAACTCACAGTGACCCAATAAGACAGAGTAGAACTACTCCACAGGGTTTCCATGGCTGTAAATCTTTACAGAAGCAGACTGCCACCACCAGAGCAGCTGGTGGGTTTGAACTACTGACCTTCGGTTTGCAGCCGAGCGTTTTAAACCACTGTGCCACAGGGCTCCTTGCTTTAAAATCCTTTTATACGAATATCAACATCTAGGTAATTTGGGGGTCTATTTCTACCGACTGATTTTTTTTTTTCTTAATTATGGGTCACATTTTCCTGTTTTTTTTTTTCCCACAACTAATAATTTTTAATTACATGCTGGACATAGAAGATAACGTATTGAAGGAAGCCTGGATTATACTGTTAATTTTATTAAGTGTTAAGTTTTTTCTGGCAGGCAGTTAAATAACTGGTAGATTGTTTTGGTTTTATCAGGCTTGGTCTTATTCCTAGTTAGGGTGAGTCTACTTCTGTTACGCTAGGATGCAATACGCATTCTTAAGGAGTGGACTTTTTAGGATATCAACTGAATGACTCAGGTGCTCAGAAAAGTTTAACTGCAATAACTCAGCAACCGCATGACCTTTGGTACCACGAGTCAGCTTTTAGCCCCACAGTACACGATCACCAGTAGCTCTGTGGAGTCTTACCCAGTACATATGCAGCCAGCCCTTGGCAAGAGCCTTCCTTGAATCCCCACACAGACTTCTGGGGTTTCTCTCTGAGCAATTCCTTCCTTGCTGGTACTCTGCTCCACAAAATTCCACTCATGTTAGCAGGCTAGAGTTCCACTCTCTGCCTCCTTACCTTAGGGAGACTGCCACTCTGCCACCCTATGCTGCAACAAGAACATGCCCTGTGGTGGAAATCTGGGGAGACTGTGGGGTTCACCTGTTTTCCTTTCTCTCAAAGATGACAGCCCATTACAGGGAAACAACTAACAATTGCCTCATATATTTTGACCGGTTTTATAGTTGTTTTCTGTGGGACCTAAGTCCCAAACTAGTTATACCATAAGGCCTAAAGCTGAAACTCAGGCTAAAAGTTTTTCCTTTTTTTCATTTTTTTTGACCACCTCTAACAAATAAGCTTGTTTTCAGTTTCAGCTTAATCAGTCTCCTAGATGGAAGGTCTGAAGAGGCAAATCCATCTCTGGAAAACCTCTAGTCAGTGTTCCTGGCTTATACCCTGTACTCTGATATAATTGTATGATAAATGGTGTACAGACTTTAGCAGAATTTTTTTCCAGCAATTTTCTGATGCTCACATTGTTACTTCTCAGAATGTCAGAAGGACTTGCCCAGCCCACTTATGCACCCAGTCAGCTCATTTCATTAAACTTATCAAAATACTTCTGCGCATGCCTTGAAGTTACTTATCTTCCATTGTGGCCTTCAAACTGATGGCATATGATGTCAATGAGTTCTTGGAAGATGCCTTGTCTCTGTTTTTTTCTTCTTCAACTGTGTATTCTTTAACTCTTGCCTCTTGCAGTATCTTCCTTGCTCTGATATACTTCATCATGGGAGAGTGTAAACTTTCTCTCTTGTTCTATGCTTCTGTCCCAGAAGAAACAGGGGATGATTAAAGTAAAGAGGTTTCTTCAATGTGAGAAATACTGGTATCAGAGGTACATCTAAGCAGGTTGTTATCCTGGGTCTTTTTTCTCACTTCTTATAAACATGAATAAGAACAAGCTGGCTTGCTGAATCGGTAGTAAAGAGCTGCATTTGTTTGTTAAAATAATGATGTTACATGTGATCACAACAATCATGTATGCAATGTCAGATTCAATACCAAGGACAGATGTACAATGTCCAAGAGAAGCAAATCTCCAGGCGAGGAGACTGCTTGGACTGTCACACATAAATGACAGTTTCATCACAGTCGATGCTTTTTAAAAAGTTCTTTGCAACTGGAGAAACCCTTGTAAGGTTTATGAATTATGGAGATCCTCTTACTTCTTTCAGATTAAACAGATGCTGTGTAGTTTTCCTTTAGTTTTTCTACCCACTATGTTCCCCATCTTATAGTTACAGAAAGTTTCTAAAAAGAAAGGCAGAACTATAACGTCTGCTTTTTCGAATGTGGCATCTATAGCAGAAACACAGTTTAACAACAATAAAATGTAAAAGGATTTATTAATAAACAGTACGATGAGGTTGTCAGAAACAGCAAAAAACAAAACAAAACAAAACAAAAAAACAACCAGGATGGTAAAGGGACTAAAAAATCAGCTTGAAGGACAGAGCAACAGAGAAGAAAAAAGACTCATGTAAAGTATGATGATGGTTGTTAAGGAGTTGAAGTGACATGATATGGAAAAGGATTAGATTTTTTCTTTAAGGAATCTGGGGGAAAAACTGGAAGAAGTAGAAACTTTCTTAGCACTGACCAAATATTATCTTAACAGCCATTAAAACTAATAATATCAATGTCTAGTTCCAAGGCTAGAATATAAATCCCATGAGTTCTGGAAAGAATTTATCTTGCAAAACATTGTTTCCATATATCTATCTAGCACATACTGGATGCTCAACAAACTTCGAGATAAATGAATAAATCGATGAGTAAACAAAATCTGTCACTGGAACATTACTTCTATAGAAACCTGTATTTTTTCACAAATTAAACAAAAAGAGACCAAATTAAACACAGGCTTATTAATAAAAAAAGATGACTTTTGAAAATTACTCACAGAACACGTATCCATTCCCTGAAATAAATGGAAATTTTAAAAGAGATACAACTACCTGTCTGGTCAAGATTAGGTTATAACAAGTTCTTTTCATTCTTGAACTATCCTGTGACTTTTGTCTTCAACATTTTTTTTTCCCGACTCTAATTGCTTTCCAAGAAAATCTATAAACCTTAATGATTAGTATGTCTAGTAAAAATATCACCATAATTAAACTCTTAACAACATCTCAAACAGCATTTTGTACAGAGTAAAAGGGTTTACACAAATAATGGCAGAACATAAATTGCCATTTATAGTTCTCATGTATTAAACAATGCAGGAAACATTAAAAGAAGATGGAAGTAATACACAGAGTCACTGTAACAAAAAGAATTGGTCGACATTCAACCATTTTAGGAGGTAGCATATGATCAAGAACTGATGGTACTGAAGGAAGAGGTCCAAGTTGCACTGAAGGCATTGGTAAAAAACAAAGTTACAGAAATTGACAGAATACCAAATGTTTCAACAAACAGATGCAGTGCTGGAAGCACTCACTTGTCTATGCCAAGAAATTTGGGAGAGAGCTACCTGGCCAACAGACTGGAAGAAACCCATATTTGTGGCCATTTCAAAGAAAGATGATCCAATAGAATGTGGAAATTATTGAATAATATCATTAATATCACACTCAAGTAAAATTTTACTGAAGATCATTCAAAAGCAGTTATAGCAGTATATCGACAGGGAACTGCCAGAAATCCAAGCCAGTTTCAGAAGGGGACGTGGAACCAGGAATATCATCACCTATGTCAGACTGATCCTGGCAGAAAGTAGAGAATGCCAGAAAGATGTTTAAAAAAAAAAAAAAGAAAGATGTTTACTTGTGTTTTATTAACTATGCAATGGCATTCGACTGTGTGGATCATAACAAATTATGGATAATATTGCAAAGAAGGGGAGTTCCAGAACACTTAATTGTACTCATGTGGAATCTGTACATAGATCAAGAGGCAATCATTCTAACAGAACAAGGGGATACTGTGTGTCAGGGCTGTATCTTTTAACCATACTTACTCAATCTGTATGGTGAGCAAATAATCCAAGAAGCTGGACTATATGAAGAACAGGGCAACAGGACTGGAGGAAGGCTCATTAACAACCTGTGATATGCAGATGATACAACCTTGCTTGCAGAAAGTGAAGAGGACTTGAACCACTTATTGATGAAGATCAAAGACCACAGTCTTCAGTATGGATTACACCTCAACATGAAGAAAACAAAAATCCTCACAACTGGACCAATAAGCATCATCATCATAAACAGGGAAAAGACTGAAGCTGTCAAGGATTTCATTTTACATGGATCCACAATCAACACCCACGGAAGCCAACAGTCAAGAAATCAACCAACGTGGTACATTCGGTAAATCTGCTGCAAAAGATCTCTTTAGGGTGTTAAAAAGAGAGGTGCCACGTTAAGGACTAAGGTGTGCCTGACCCAAGCCATGGTGCTTTCAATCACCTCACATGCACGTGAAAGTTGGATAATGAATAAGGGAGATCAAAGAAGAATTGATTCCTTTGAATTATGGTGTTGGTGAAGAATAATGAATATACTATAGGCTGACAAAAGAACGAACAAATCTGTCTTGGAAGAAGTACAGCCAGAATGCTCATTAGAAGGATGGTGAGACTTCATCTCATATACTTTGGACATGTTATCAGGAGGGACTAGTTCTTGGGGAAGGGCATCATGCTTAGTTAGGGAGAGGATCACCGAAAGAGAGGGAGACCCTCGATGAGATTTACTGACACAGTGGCTGCAACAATGGGCTTAAACAGACCAACAATTGTGAGGTAGGCACAGTACTGGGCAGTATTTTGTTCTGTTGTACACGGGGTCCCCATGAGTCAGAACATACTCGACAGCACCTAACAACAACTAATACAGTTCTCAAGAATCAAGAGTAGACAAAGGCATTATTTCAGTAATGTACCTTTAACTCAGACTAATTTTCTTTAACTATGTTAGGAAGCAAACATAGCGTTATTCCCAGGAAGATTACCGCAATCATTTTAATGTTAAGTGATTCTACAAGAGAGATAAATGCGCACAGGAAATACCGGAATAAAAAACAGATTTTGGTAAGCATGTTTTATTATTAAGTTTGATAGAAAATATATTCAGAAATAAAACTAAAATTTGAATATATAAGATGCCAATGATGTTAAGATTTTAGTCTTCCTAAAAAACTATTAGAGAAATTCAGGGGAATACACATTTAAAATATTATTACTATTTTGTTCAAGTATTATAATAATGAAAATAATTTTATAACTTAAAATACTTAATTTAAAACATACCTCATTCATATGGCAACAAACACCAAATAGATCTCTGTGAATTTTTCACTTGTGAGTGTAAAATAATTGGGAAGACAGCAAAAGAAAAATAAGACCAAACAAGAAAGACAAAGCGGATGCTTCAGTATAAAATATGAAACATCAGAGAAGAGACATGCTGTAGTAAAACAACACTCAAGAGACCTGGTTTCTGTCATTATCATGGGGTCACTTGACTTTTCTGAGAATTTATTTTCTTGAAAAATAAAGGGGTTAAAACTGCTTCAAAATTATATGATTTAATGAGTTAGTAATTTAGAATAAAAAGAAAGAGATTTAAGTTGTGTTGGAAGGTTTAAAAAAGGAATCACAGTGAATAATGAATACTACCTTCATTTAAATTGGCATCAAAAATTACTTTGGTTTCTGTTACCCTGCCCACCACTTCTGTTACCCTACGCAGTATAAATGGTTAACACACTTGGCCACTAATGGAAAGGTTGGACGATCAAGTCTACCCAGAAGCACTAGGAAGAAAGGCCTGGTGATCTATTTCCAAAACATCAGCCATTGAGAACCCTACAGTACACAGTTCTACTCTGACACACATGGGGTTGCCATCAGTTGAATTGACTGGATGACAACTTTTTTTTATTGTTTTTAAGAAATTAATCATTACCCATTGTCATGGACTGAATTATAAAATCCTCCAAAAAATGTGTATATCACTTTGGCTGGGCCATGATTCCTGGTATTGTGTGATTTTCCTATATGTTGTAAATCCTGCCTCTATGATGTTAATGAGGGAGGATGGGCAGCAGTTGTGTTAGTGAGGCAGGACTCAATCTACAAGATCGGACTGTGTCTTGAGGCAATCTCTTGAGAGAGACAGGGGGCCCTCATACCACCAAGAAAGTAGTGCCAGGAGCAGAGCACATCCTTTGGACCTGGGGTTCCTGCCCAGAGAAGCTCCGAGTCTGGAGGAAGAATGATAAGAAGGCCAACAGAGAGAGAAAGCCTTCCCCTGGAGCTAACACCCTGAATTTGGATATTTAGCCCACTTTACTGTGAGGAAATAAACTTCTCTTTGTTAAAGCCATCCACTTGTGGTATTTCTGTTAGAAATAAACTTCTCTTTGTTAAAGCCATCTGCTTGTATTTCTGTTATAGCAGTACTATATAACTGTACTAACTCAGAATTTGAGAGATATACTCCCTATATTAACAAATATCACACCAAAAATATCTAGTATAGTTTCTAGAACTTAGGAGATGCCCATTAAATGCACTATTATTTTGATGTGGCACTCGTTGTTAGTTGCCGCCCGTAGGCTTCGACTCATAGAGACCTTATGATTAACAGAACAAAACGTTACTTGTCCTGTTCCTGATTGTTGGTATGTTTGAGCCCATTGTTTTGGCTATTGTGTCAATCCACCTCACTGAGAGTTTCCTTCACTTTCGCTTACCTTCTATCAATCATGATATCCTTTTCTACAATTTGGTCTTTCCTGATGATATGTGTTCAAACCAAGCAAGTTGAAGTCTCGCTATTCTCACTTCTAGGGAGCATTCTGATCATATTTCTTCTAAGACTGATTTGTTTGTTCTTCTGGCAGTCCACAGTATATTCAATATTCTTTACCAACACCAAGGTTCTAATGCATCAATTCTTCTGTCTTCCTTTTTCACTGTCCAGCTTTCACATGCATGTGATGCAACTGAGACGACCACGGCTTGGGTCAGGCACACCTTAGTCATCAAATTGACATCTTTGCTTTTTAAAACTTTAAGGAGGTCTTTTGCAACAGATTTGCCCAATGCTACGTTGTTTGATTTCTTGACTGCTGCTTCCATGGATGTTGATTGTTGATACAAGTAGAATGAAATTATTGACAACTTCAGTTTCTTCTTCTTTTATCATGATGTTGTTTACTGGTCCAGTTACGAAGATTTTTTGTTTTCTTCACATTCAGGTGTAATCTATACTGAAATCTGTGACCTTCAGTAAGTGCTTCAAGTAGTCTTCATTTTCTGCAAGCAAAGTTATCTGTATGTTGTAGGTTGTTCATGAGTCTCCTCTGCTCTTGATGCCATGTTCTTTTTCATATATTACAGCTTCTCAGATTATCTGTTTAGCATATGGATTAAATAAATTAGGTGACGGATACAACCCTGCTGCATAACTTTTCCAATTCTGAACTATACAGTATCCCCTTGTTCTGTTTGAATGACTCTCTTGATCCATGTACAGGTTGAACATGAGCCCAAGGAACTGTTCGGGAATTTAAATTCTTTGTTACCCATGATTTGTTATGATCCACACAATCGAATGCTTTCATGTAGTTGATAAAACTCAGGTAAATTATGAGTTTCAATTCTTCATTTTTTAATTTCAGTATTATTTTCCCCTCATAAAAAAAAACCTCATAGCTTCATATAATCAGCAAGTTTGATAATCATTCCTTCTATGTGAAAATTAGTAATAAAATGAGGTATAGGCAAGAGTACAGACTATAGAATCCAGCTAGACACCTACTTTGAGCCTGAAACAGAACTATAATGAAAGAGAACTAATAATCTAAAAAATCTTTAGAAAGAGTTAATTAGTTTCAACAACAATGCTAGTATCTGGTCTGTACTTTATTATCTTATTCATAAGGATATCATAAAAAATTTTAATAATACTTTGTTAATAGATATACATTTTGCTACTATTTTATACAAACCTATAATAATGAAACCCTTACAGAATTTTATACTTGCAAATTTTTATAAAATATAAATAATGAGAAAATAAAACATTTTTATTTTATTTAAAATAACCAAACTTATTTCCTAAGTGGTTATGGAAATTGCTAATGTCACAGGAAAAGATAGCTATTTTAGAAATGTTGCTTAATAAGATTTTACTAACAGAAATTAATTATAAGGTCTGAACAGGTAAAAATAATTACTAAGTGTGTATTACATGCATGGCTCTTTCCTTACGAACGCTTCAATTACATCATATTCTCCTATATTTTTGCTGTTAAATTGACAAGTCTAAACTATGCCTTTACAGGTTACTGTTCTACGTGAGGACTCCCTGGGTAGCACAAAGAACTAAGTGCTCAACTACTTCGAAAGACTGGCAGTTCAAAACCATTCAGTGTTGCCCTGGAAGAAAGGCCTGGTGATCTCCTTTCGGAAGGTCACAGCCTTGAAAACTCTATGGAGTGCAGTTCTATTTGGTGCACATAGAGTCATTATGGGTTGGAATCGAAGGTACTTTTTTTTTTCTGTTGTTGTTGTTATACATAAAGAATGAAATCATTGCTAGCGTTATTCACCTGAGTTTATGGTCAATTAGGAAACAATGAAGTTAGGTTTTGGATAGGTGGGTTAGGGTACTCCACCATTCTCTTTAGATACCATTCCCTTGTCTCTGGTCTTTAAGGAAAGTAGACTTCCAGGCATAGTGTTTGGGTGATAGGTACCAATATGACCCAGCATTAGGAAGGAACTTAATATGAACCATCTTTCTCCAGGTTATCTTGTAGACAGAAGAGTGCCATAACCAGATTATCTAATTACAACTCACATAAAGCATTTGTTTTAGAATCCTTATAGCCTTCAGTAAATTCTCTTAGTAGGTAAAACACTGTTTAAGAGGATAAAGTGTGGCATTGGACTACCAAGATGTTATTTGCTAGCTGTGTAACCAACAGATATATTCAGTTAACTCTCAGTTTCATCTGTAAAACAGAATAATAGTTTCTAGCTCATTGAGGTTACTGAACGAATCAAGTGAGAAAAATTTATAAAGCATTGGTACAATGCCATGAAAATTGTAATTGCTAAGTCCATTAACAAAAATATAGTTATAATCTCAGCTACACTGCCAGGCAGTAAGAAAAGGGTTGTTTTCCCATGCTTGCATTAGACTGCTACGGTGGGAATGGCATCCTGCTGTCCTTCCTCTCTCTCCCCTGCCCCCCCATTTGACACCAGAAATAGTTACTCCTCCAAAATAGGTGAAACATTTCAGAGTCAAGCCATTCAGTCAGCCTTCCACACAAGGTGGTTCTTTTATCAGTCCCAAGCTTGGAAGTTCCAGGCTTAATTCTTATGCTTTTCATTAAGAGGCCACTGTATAACTGCCTAAAAATGAAATGTTTGTAGATTGAGGAAGAGACAGGTGATAATTTTATGAAGTTAAGGATACTTCAGAACAAGGATAGGCTCAAATGATGAGGTCACAATGATCAAAGAGTCCCACACTGTTGATACCACAGCTCACACTGAAAACTCCAGCCTTGACAGAAAGGTCTTCAGAGGATTCTATGTATTTTCTTCTAACATTGCATTGACATCTTATGATCTGATGAGTTTTTCAATAGCATATTTTGTGTTAAGTCTTATCACAAAAATAGATACTAATGTAGGAAGATATACCAATATATATATTTTTTTAACTGCAAAAACTATAGTCTAAAATATGGCAGACTGCCTTTGAATAAAGAAAAATTTGAGAAGTTAGCTTTCCTTCCATGTACCTAAATCTTAGGGTTAATAAACATACTGAATGAATCAAAAAAAAAAAAACCTTATATATAAAATAAAGAATATAACAATGGTTCTTAAAAATGAAAATAATTACGCATAACTGTACTGACAGAATTTTGAAAAGTTAAAGTTAACATGTGTCTCAAAAAGTATAACTATAAAAGTGACATAATTAAAGAAAAACTGACCAATAACTTAAAAAGAAAGCAAGAAAGTTAATCAAAGATTTATCTTTCCAATAATGATCTCAGTCCTAATAAATTTGTTAATAAAGTCTTTAAAATATTCAAGCTCATATATTCCATGTTATACATCCTTTTCAAAGCACAGAAAAAGGTAGGAAGCTAGTCAATACATTTAACGAAGCAAACATAACCCCCATAATAAAAATCAGACAAATTATTAAAAATATATATACATAATTATATACAAACTGTCTTTCACAAAAGGTAAAATTTCTAGGTAATTAAATTCTACAAGGTGTTTGGTAAACTATACGTAGGAAAGTCCCTTCTAACTTTTTACATTATGTGTTAATAAAAGAACCTCTAAAGTACTATTAAGACATAATATATTACAAATGAAATTGCTTGAAAAGTTATTATATAACAGTATCATTATATAATTAAAGTGATTTAACTATTACCAACTGATTCACTAAAAAAAACCCACAGAGAGGTAAATAAGAGCCCTTTGCCCAAGAATAAGCCACTTCATTTAAAAAATGACTAATAGAAACCATTAATATAACCAAACAGGGTTCAATTTACAACATGCAAAAACATGGACACTAATTCCAAGAATTTTTGATAATTTCATTTTACTATACATTAAGCATTATCATGAGAAAAACTAAAGCTATTCCAGCTACCTAGAAATACATGTGGTTTAATTCAAGGAATATGTGGTAATAATTTTGGGACAAAAGAGCTAATAATAATAATTGTATATTAAAAACTTTAGATTTAAATCAAGATTAAATTTATTCTTTTTCCAAAACTGGTTTTCTAGCCTTTAAAAACCTCTGGAGAACATTAAAATTTTGTGATCAAAAAAAAAAAAAAAACCCTAGTTTGATTTTGTCCCAGAATTTGTTCTCCAATTTTGAACTTTGAGAATCTGAACTAAATAACGCAGTTGAAAATATATCCATTTAACTCAGGAGTAGGGCAGACTTCGATTGCTGTCGAGGTGATTTCGACTCAGCAACCCTACAGGACAGAGTAGAACCGCCCCACATGGTTTCCAAGGCTGTAAATCTTTATGGAAGCAGACTGGCACATCTTTCTTCCATGGAGTGGTTGGTGGGTTCAAACTGTCAACCTTTCAGTTAGCAGTTGCGCACTTAACCACTAAGCCACCAGGACTCCCTACAGGGCAGACTACAGACTAAACAATCAACCTTTGGAAAAAAACATTTCTTTGCAACCTGGATCTTGAAAAATGTGAGGGAGGTAGAGTAAAGGTAGGAAAAAAAATAGAAATAACGAAAAAATCGCTTTAAAACTAACTTGGGAATTATAAAACTGGGCTATTTATGGCATAAATTGAACCCTGCTTTATTTAAAAATAAGGCAAAAATAAAAATTAATAGAACAATTCACACTGTAAGTCAGAGAAAGAACTGTAACCCCAATTAAAGTGATTTTTATTAATTATTGTCCCAATGAGTTTAGAAGAGACACAGCCCAAGAGATTAATTATTGTTTAGCACAAGGAATAACAAATTAATATACACAAAATGCAATGCAGTGGATAATTTTCTGGTGTTGCGTTAGCACTGCATATAGCAAGGATTAGAAACAAAATAGAAATTTCTATTTCCTACCTATATCACTGGCTACCATCTTGGAAAACTTTCTGCTTTTGGTCTTCACTGAAAATAATATTTTGATATAAAATGTCAAAATCTATTCAAAGTAAACTAAATAAATTAAATGTAAATAAAATACTTTAAAATAAATATACTATACCCTTTTCTATAAAATTATTCACTTTTTGTTCATCATCTGAATTGTGTGGTGATGAAGAACCTACACAAATGAAGACAATGGAAGGAACAAGCACACAGTCAGTCACAAACACTGAGCTGTAATGGGAAAAAAAAGTACAAATGAAGTAATCTGGTAACCTCTAAAACAAAGTCACATTACTGACCAAAAGAATCTGTCACGTATATACAGTTACATAACATTACACAAAAACAGCAATCAATACTATTAAAACAATCCCCAGTATATGTAAAGATGAACTGTAATCTAGAATTATTTTCCTAATTAAATAACAATTTGGAAATATAAATATACAAATAATATTTCACTCAATTATTATAATTTGATTAAAATTCCATCAATTTGAAATTATACTATGGAAAGCTTTATTGTTAAAGATCAAAAGTGGAAATACTTCTTTTGACCCAATTGCCTTGACTTGGGGGTATTTATGATTTTATAATCTTTTAAGGATTAGGTTGGATCTCCTATTTTCCTCCCTAAAAATGTTCTATTCCTTTGCTTCTCATGCATAAGAGAAATAAGCTGAAATTCTTATCTGGGATTTTTTTGTTTGTTTTGTTTTTGAAGAGAGAAACAAACAAAAATTCTTTAAACAGGAGTTGGAGCCCTGGCGGTGTAGTGGTTAAGAGCTATGGTTGCTAACCAAAATGCTGGCAGTTTGAATCTACCAGCCACTCCTTGGAAACCCTTCAGGACAGTTCTACTCTGTCCTATAAAAAAAAAAAAATTTTTTTTTTTTTTTTTATTTTTATAGTAGGGTTGCTATAAGTTGGAATTGGCTGGATGGCAACAGGTTTGGTAGGATGTCTTAACGAAAAGATAAATGTTCTCTTTCAGATAGAAACTACAGTTTTGTAACAGTACAAGAAGTTTATGAATTCTAAATTATTAAATTTGGGCTTGAAAGAGACGTTAAAAAGATAAGTAGGAGATAATGAATTGTTTCTTAAAGAAAATTTAAAAATCTTGACATTAGTTAATTCAAAAAGGTTCATCTAGGAAAAACAGAATCCTGTATGAGTACAATCATGGCAAAACTTTTGTTACTTAAGAGTTGGCCTGCTACAAAAAAGTTTAAAATTATATACCTATCCCACAGTGGGGATAATACTTATATTTTTAATTATGTTCAAATTCTGACTTAAATTTACTAAGAAAAAGCTAATTTTATTTTAGCTACGATTCTCAACATTATCATATAAGCTTATCTAACATTTTCATAATGAAAATTTTATTTTCCCTTTTTCATTAAAAATGTGTTTCTAATTTCTAAAATAAATAGTATTTCTTTAATTTCTAACATAAATCTTTTCTTATAAATGCAATCCTAAGTGGTATTTTGTTGGCCACTGTTAAAGAGTCAAACTACCCATCCTTTATAGGCACATCTCAAATGGTATTTTATCCATTAAATTTTTCATAATCTTCCCAGTTGTAAGTCACTTCCCCTCCTTTGAATTTCCATAACACTTTATCTGTATACTTATGATGTTGACCACTTCAGAACGTGTATTTTAAATTTACACAAGATGACCTCTCCCATTGGAATGAATTTCTGAAAAGCGAGACCCGTTATCTGATTCGTTTTTGTATCCTCTTTGTACTAAGTGGAGTGCTTTACATATAAAAACCAAACCCACTACTGTCAAGTCAATCCCGACTCATAGCAACCCTATAGGACAGAGTAGAACTTCCCAACAGAATTTTCAAGGCTGTAATCTTTTAATCTTTATGGATGCAGACAGCCACATCTTTCTTCCGTGGAGCAGCTGGTTGGTTTGAGCCACTGCCCTTTCAATTAGCAGCTGAGTGCTTTAACCACTGTGCCACAAGGGCTCCTATTCTTCACATATAACCAAAAACCAAATCTCCTGCCATTGAGTCAATTTTGACTCATAGCGACCCTATGGGACAGAGTAGAACCGCCCCATGGAGTTTCCAAGGAGCACCTGGCAGATTCAAGCTGCCTACCATTTGGTTAGCAGTCATTAACACTTAACCACTACGCAAACTCTTCACATATATCCAAAAACTAAACTTGCTGCCGTCGAGTGGATTCCGACTCATAGTGACCTTATAGGATAGAGTAGAACTGCCCCCATAGAGTTTCCAAGGAGTGCCTGGTGGATTTGAACTGCCAGCCCTTTGGTTAGCAGCCGTATCTCTTAACCACTAAGCCACAAGGGTTTCTAAGAAGCACCTGGTAGATTCAAACTGCTGACCTTTTGGTTAGCAGCCATAGTTGTTATACACTACGCCACCAGGGTTTCATAGATAAAAAAAAAAAAAATAGATAGGAATCTCTAAATAAATATTTGTTGAATGAATGAAGTTTTTCTGTTATAAGCAAACATCTAGAACTTAATTTCATTTCTGTGCTTTTTATTTTAGTAATAGTATTGACTCTTAATAAATAAGGTCAAAATTAACCCTAACAAAAAGTGTACTTCTTTTCTTTGGCCAGATGGCAAATATTCTTGATGTCTCTTCTCTCCGACCAATTAAAACCTGTCAATATTGGCATGCTACAATTACTTCTAAAATAGTCGTAAAAGATTACTTTTTAAAATCCAAGTGACTTTTTTACTAATTAGGGTTTATTGATGCTCATAAATATATTTAAAAAAATCATATAGGTAACAAGGAGCTCAGTAACATTTCCAGAATCAGTAATATATATACTTGTTTATCATCTAAACATAATTCAGATTTAAAGAATATAATAGTCATATGATGTTTATGTCTTTAAATATCACTGTCATCTCTGATACTAAATAGCCACATAAATGTATGAAAATTTATTATTAGTACTAGTCTTAATTGATATATTCCATATCAGAATGATAGCATAATAGCATATCTATACATAAATACGAAATTCTGAACAGATCTATTCCAACATAAAAATAGTAAACATAAGCCATAAATGTAAACAAAACAAGCAGATTTATGTTTTCCCTAACTGAAAATCCCAACCACTGGTGGTCATAATTTCTGTGATATCTCATAAAAAAGTTTCAAAACTGTTCTCAACATATCTAACTTGAATATATTAACCATATTACTATGGTTAAATAAACAAAGAAAATATCTATAGGTTGTTTTCTTCTAAGGCACACGGCAACTTCTCCAGGCACCACTGGCATGATGGTCTATGTGGCTGTCGGTTTTCCTCAGTTTGAAGTAAGTTAACAAATTTTTTTTTTACCCATTTTAGTATGCCAGGTATATCTGTATCAGTATTTTCACTTATTTATTAATATTGATGTAGTACTTAAAAAAAAAAAAAAAGGTAGTGAAGCAATCCGAGTTCTTTGAAACAAAGGTCAAATGAAGGATACCTCTTCATTTGTTCAAGATGTAGCATGTTCAAGATGAAATAAATTTTCTACTTTATAGAGCAGGTTGGCTGATTTAAAAATAAATGAAAAGTACAAACTATATTCATTACTTAAAATTTCTAAGGAGGATTACTGAATAGGGCCTTGATATTGATTAGCTAAACCGCTGAGATCACAAATCTTGATTATGGGATTTAAAAGTTTTTCAAGAGAGTTTCCCTTCAATTTACATGAATTATTTTGAGTAAACATATTGGTTTTGATAAAAGGCATATGGCTACTTTAAAGTTCTATAATAATGGTCTTCTTAGTATTTCTGAGGGAATCATTTCAATGCTCAGTCTACTTTTATGTATTTTTTCTTTTCCCATAAATGCTAACATTATTTTCTTAACTAACTATATTGGCTTTAATATACTATACTGCATATGTAACTATATTATTTATTTATTTACATCATATCTCATCATGGAAAGTATCTGAGGCTGGTCATTTAATTATAACTTTTCATGTTTTAAAATAATATGCTCCTGTTTAGATTAACTGCAAATTCATGACCATTATTCTTTCTGACCATCTCAAATTAGTAGAACTTATGTTTTTGAGGAAACCCTGGTGGTGTAATGGTTAAGTGCCATGGTTGCTAACCAAAGGTTCGGCAGTTTGAATCCGCCAGGCGCTCCTTGGAAACTCTATGGGAGTTGTTCTACTCTGTCCTATAGGGTCGCTATGAGTCGGAATCGACTGAACGGCACTGGGTTTGGTTTGGGTATACGTTTTTGATACAAGGAGCTGAAATAAATTGTTCCTTTATTTCCCTACCAGAATGTAAAAAGAGGTGAAGGCAGCAAAGTTAAAAATACACAATGAGACAATTAGCCCACTATAGCAAAAATTACCATTAACTATTTAAAAAGGGACAAGTAGAGAAAGACACACTTAAGTGGTGAGAATACAGTATCAAAAACAGGCAGCTTTCTAGACTCTCATTCTAGTTTCCATTGTAATGCTCTATGTACTTATGCATGACTGATGTCTATCGCCTGCTATATGAAACATGTTTCGGACATAACTATTATCTACTAAAATTTGCTCCCGCTCACCTTTTTCTTTTCAAAGCAATCTTTCCTGATACGCAGGAATGCATCTAACTCCTCAGAAAATTCTCAGCATAACCTAGGACTAATAAACTAAGAGTTTTTTAACTAAAGATAAGAAATCGCAATTTATCAGTGACTTTTTATATTTCAAGCTCACAGAGAAACAATAAAACGTCTATTGTCATAGGCATATCTGAATGTTAAAACTACGATGTCTTTCCACATGGGCCAGAGAGTATATTTGAAAATGTTAAACCATGTTTGAGTTTCTGTGGTTTGAGGAAGACAGAATTTGGAAGATTTTTATCCTTATTCACTTTCTGTATTTAAATACTTAGATATATATTACTAATTTACCTATCTATAATTACCTTTTACTGAGTTACTCTAAGCTGCTAGATGTACAAACCTTTTGAAAGTTATCTTAGGATGAAAAGGAATATTAATTTATTTGATTTGAATCTTATTAAAACACTTCTGATGGTCATTTGATATACTAAAATGTAAAATATTGCATGTCCAATTTGTCTTTTGTCCTTATTGCATTGACAAGCGCATTCACATGGCCTTTAGGGAAGGTTAAGAGGATGAGAATGGTATTGTATTTATTTGGGGATAGTTGGAGGAGAAATGGCAACAAATAAAGAGATGCTACAATTGTAAATTTCAAATTCAGAAATAATTCTAGTCCTATGACGTGGGAAATACAGCTCCTTGTTCTGTATTACTGATTTTATTTCATTAATGTTTAATGTTCAGACTTAATATTAGGTGCTAATTATGTGATTCCTAGGGCTCCATATGTTTTATTAGCTTAATGATGAGTTGAAATATAAAATTTAAAGAATAAGAAAACAGAAGGTTTTTGTTTCTTTTAAAGAAAGTAATGATAAACTTGTGCAATACCAGGAAAATAATGTAATTATAAAAAGAAAAATTATATCAGAGAAGATTTTAAAGTCTAAGATCTAATAGATGGTAAATTGAAATGTGACACAGTTAATTAAATACACTTCCCAATATTTTCCAAGCTTTTAATTGCTTTGGATGTGGTAAAACCAGCTATGGAAGGATCAAAATCTATGTAAAGACAGTGTTACTTATGTTAAGAACAAGTTTTCTAGTAGCTGAAGAAACTTCTCAGCCAGAATGATTTAACAAATATGGTAGTTTAAATTATAAAGTCAAACTTACTAAAGATTAGCTAAGTTTCTATTAAAATAAAATAATAAATTCAGTTTCTTTTAATCTTAAGAGTCCATAAAAGATACTAAAAATAATGTCCCTGTGAAACATTAATATACACTTAGGTCACACAAAGACCTATTTATGGACAAGAAAGAACTGCTTTAATATAGCTATAAAATGATATAAAAAAATTACTTTTATCAAAAATACAGATAAAACCAGTTGGAATAACTGCCTTCAAAATCTGAAACCCAATGCCTTCCAGTTAATTCCGATTCATAGCAACCCTACAGAACAGAGCAGAACTGCTCCACAGGGTTTCCAAGGAGCTGCTGTTGGATATGATCTGCCAACCTTTTGGTTAGCAGCTGGGCTCTTAACCACTGTGCCACCAAGACTCAGTCACCATTAAATTATAAGTGTTAAAATCTTTCATAATAGTCAAATGGATATTATTTAAGGACTAGAAAAAGCAGCTTACATCACCAACTTTTCTTTGAATCTACCTATTCTACTAGACTATGCCAGGTATGCCTAGAGGAAAGAAAAGATTATAAATGATTAAAATAGTTGATTCAATGGTAAGAAGTAAAATGTATTTTCCCTAAAAAAGTACAAATATTACAAAGTTAAGAAAATAATTAGATGACTTTTTCAACAGGTAACAGATGTGGATTGTTACCTAGTGCAAACTATGATTTTAAGAATAAACATGTTACACAGTTCCTTGTAGATATATTTTACATGCTTATCTATAAAAACGAAGAGTGATATGCTAGACGGGTTTTTGTAGAATTATGATTATTAATGATATTAAATCAAATTACCAGAAGTTGGAGATTTGCAGCGATCCTCTGGGACTACAGTACCTTCACTGATATCGCACAGGCCTGCTAAAAAACAAAACAGAAAACAAATCATACCATACTTTATATAAGTATAGTTTTATTTCCTTTATACAATAACATTTAATTACTGTCCATTTAAAAGAATCCAGCAGAGTAACTGATTGCTAGCATTGATACTGTGCTCGTTAGGTTTAAGAGACAGAAACAGAGACACATTTTGATACTGAAACACTTCAAAGAAATACAGCCGTCATCAGTTAAACAAGTAAGGACATAGGCTGGAAACAACTTCCAAAGGAGATAATTTGCTAATCTTTAATGACATTAGACACAATAACGCAGGATATTGTTTAAAATCAGTAATTTGGGGATATATGATATACTTCTTACTAGCTATCTCTTGAGATACAATAAATAAATTACCAGTAAATTTGGTTGTTTCTACATCAAGTGAACCCCAATTCACACCTGAAAGTGGCTTCCCTTGAAGATGTCTCAAATGCCTCCCTTAATATTTCTGAATAATAATTAAGGAAATATACCTCAAAACTTACAGTATTTAAAATATTGCTCATTACTTATCTTTTAGGGTACACCTCTTAAAAACTATGCCATTACATTTTTAAAGGAGCTCTCAAGAAATACTTTCTTTTCACAGATATATGTGAATTATAAAAACTGATCTACCTTATATGATGACCTGAATTCTTAGCAAAATCGTGTGAGTGTGTGTGCGTGTCTTTATGTGTGTGTCAATTTCAGCTCACAGAGACCCTAAAGGACATAGCAGAACTACCTCATAGGATTTTGTAAGCCGTAATACAGGAGCCTATGGCCAGGTCTTTTCTCCCACAGAGCCACTAGTGGGTTTGAACCACCAATCTTTCAGTTAGCAGCCATGTGCTTAATCATCACACCATGAGGGCTCCTTAGCAAAACCATAGCAAGCTATTTTATGCTATGGACAAAAAGTAAAAGCCATGGCTAAATACAAAGTTAATAATTACTATGCATACCAGTTGGCCTGGTGACCGAAAAGAACTCCTTCACATTGTTTAAAAATTACAAATGAAAACAACACATCAAAAGTTTGGATTCTCTGGGCAATAGTCAAGAGATTACAATGCGTAGACCTCAGAAGAAGTTAAAAAGCTAAAAACCAAACCCGTTGCCGTCGAGTCAATGACTCATAGCAACTCTATAGGACAGAGTAGAGCTGCCCCACAGAGTTTCCAAGGAGTGCCTGGCGGATTTGAACTGCCAATCCTTTGGTTAGCAGCCATAGCACTTAACTACTACGCCACCAGGGTTTCCCAGAAGTTAGGTATTAGATATCACTATATATGTGCCTATGTGACCAGTTATCTGCTTTCCCCTTATTTTGGTAAAAGACATGGTGTCACATTCTTCACACTCACTAAGAAAGCTTTTAGAGTAACATTTGAAGGACACTTAGTTTGAAATTGGGCTTATGAGAAGGGTTTTCTATTTTGAATTATATTTGTGCTCATTGAATGGGAAGTTTTTGAATGGCAAACTTTTTTTTTTTTTTTTTAATTTTCATCAAACTAATGGTTTTGGAAGAAATGAAAATAGTTTTTACAGTTCCAAGATAAGAGATGTAAATACTGGTATGCATTTAATCTTTGACAGAATATTTGTTTATATAAATGAACTCTTTCTTGAAAGAGGACTAAGATAGCAGGTCGCTAAATCGTAATAATATACTCTAGTTTTACAATGTGCTTGGCACTGAATAAAAATAATCAGTTTTGAAACTTTAAGCCCTTGGTATTTTTTGTTAATTTCTATTAAACACTATAAAAAGGTACTATGTGATTATTTAAGAAAATGTACTATGTGAGTAACTTGTACATCAATTTGTTCATCTGTAAAATACTTGACCGTCATCATTTAGGGGTACCTTTTAAATTCTGATCAGCTATTGATAAAAGCTATTTGTTGAACCTATTTTCAATATCCTTTTATTATTGCTTGGTCTACCTTACTTACTTAAAGCAGTTTGGGTGTTAATTTCTCTTTATTACTTTTCACATTTGCCAGAGAAAAAATCATTTTTCTTAATGGAGAGTTTAAAAGCTTAATTTCAGGTTCTAATCCTTCCTTAACTACATTAACCAATAAATTCACATTAACATACTGCTTTAAAAAGAATTTTTTTTAATATTTATTTTTGGGATACATATATGTATTTGGAGTCCTGGTGGTACAGTGGTTAAGAGCTCAGCCACTAACCAAAAAGGTCGGCAGTTTGAATCCACCAGCCGCTCCCCGGAAACCAAAACGTTGGCAGATCGAATCCACCATTGGCTCCTTGGAAACTGTATTGGTCAGTTCGACTGTCCTATAGTGTCACTGTGAGTTGGAATCGACTTGATGGCAATTGGTATAATATATAATATTTTTTGTTTCTTATAATGCACACACCCAGATACACAAACACCTTTTCCACCAGTGCTACAGGCTATAGAGCTATTTATTCTTTTTCTATTGTTTTGAAAATAATGAAGACTTGAAAGTAATTGCATTGTATAGTCAAAAACTTCACTTTTAGAACATCCTACCAGTAAATATTGAAAAAAATCTTTCCTAAAATCTAGATACAGCTTTGTGCCTGTAGTTTCCTTCTTCGTAATTATCCACTTCTAATTTTTTTTTTTTAATACTATATAAGCACTTTTTCTAATGTGTCTAGTACTTCTACATTATTAATTAGATCTTATTTGGGGTTTAATTATATTCAGAACAGAAGTATCCCTTCCTGTGTCCTTCACTTCCTAATTGATAAAGTGACCAGCAAAATAATACGTACATTATCATGTTTTCATTTTTAGTAGAATTAGACTTTTAGCAGGTATGCAGGCAGTTGAAGTACTTCACCATTACCTGCACCATGACAGTTTCATAATTTTTATTATGAAAACACTGTCTGTATTTTAGTAAACAGTTCAACTGCATTTAACACAGCTATAAGACATTTAAGCCTATCTTAAACAGTACAGTCTTATACAATAATTTCATGAGTGACAGCTGATTCTTTATGGAAATACACTAGTATCTACTAGTAACAAAAATTTTCTTGGATTAAACCGATCTATTAAAAAATATTGAAGAAAAATTTGATGGCATTTGGGCTACATTTCAAGACTATATTATAAAATATATACTTTAGCTAGAATACCATTGTTTACAGCAATGCAATTAAAACATTTTAGAATAGTTATTCTACATTTAACTTCATATGAAATATAAATAATTATGCTTTGGAATTAGAGGCACAAATATTCTTATTTTAATATAATGTTCTTTTAATTTTTACTTAAAACAATCATGACATTGATAAAGAGAAGCATAATAACAATGAGTAAACTAAAAAAGAAAACTCAAATAGTTCTATGTCTAAGCACCTACCTTCAATTTAAATAAAAGAAATAAGATAAATAATACAGACTTTGTTTAAAATAAAGCAGGATACATTAAAATTTAAGAAAAATATTTTTAGTATCACACGGTAAAGACTGGTCTCAAAACTTGGATAAATTTAGATATTTAATTTCTAGTAGTTTTATGTAAACTACTATAAGGTACAAAGGAGAAAAGTAATTAATTAATTTTAGGACTGGTAAAATTTTTAGGTCAGGCTTGTCAAAAATTCTTCTCTATCATGATAATGTTCAAATGTTCTAATAATAAATATTAGTTTCTTTGCTTTATAGAGAAATTGGATTGGAATGCAAACATTATAATAGTTTTCATATACATATTATGAAATGAATCTAAGTAACAAATATTTTAGATACAGAATGTTTTAAATCCTCTTTTAAAGGGAAAAACAAAAACAAAAAACAGTGATTTGACAGATAAAGAACAAACATGCCAAAATTTTATTGCCATGAAATACATGACTTACTTAAAATAGAATGGAATTTTTTCACAGACTCAGAATATAAGCTAGAAAGGTCACACATGCAAGAAGTCACAGTCAGCATACCTTAGTGAAGCAATGAAAAAGGGGGGAAGGAAGGAGACAAAAATACTGAATGGTATGGTTAAGACAAAAATTACTGAAGATATCACATGCAAAATGATCACACACAAACAAAAATGGAAAGGAAAAAAAAAATTTGAAAAGAAAAATTCAACCATCAAGCCAAAGTGAGAGTAAGGTCTATATACCCCACCTTTTTAAATTCTCACATGAATTGTAATAGTGCAGTTAATAATTTACTGAAGGAACTAAAAAAATGAATCTCAGAAAGAATTTTAATTCAGAAGGATTGAATTTGGAAGTATAGACCAGAACTTCCCAAAGTGTTCCACTGGACACTGGTATTCTACAGATGAATTTAGTAAACCCAAAATAGGGCTCTCCCCTTAATCCCTGGCCCAGCTAGGCCGGCAACTGGAGAGCTGGAGCCTATAGGCCATTGTTGCTGGAGGCTTCGTTCGCTTACCTCTGTGTGCCACACATCAAATGCCATTTTGTGTGTGTGCCATGAGATAAAAAAGAAAGGTGGAGAGTATTGGTATAGATAGCTCACTATGTATGTGTTCCATGAGACATTACTGCTCAAACGCTTACAATTAAGACTAATGACCTGGTGAACACAAAAGTAAGAACACTACAAAGAAAATTCTTAATGAATCTGGGTTTGCAATGAATCAGGATCTAAAAACACAAATATTTTTCATAGAGTTCAAATTCACTTTCACAGCTACACTTTTTTTCCACGTGGGAATGATTCCTTTGAATTAAATGGTTGAAACAATGAACTGTTAGGACTACAGAGGTCAAACAATAAAAAAGAGAGGCAAAAATTTTAAAACTAACTTTTGTTCTATAATAATGAGACAAATCTTTTCAGTCATCATAATTTAGCTTAAGAACTTTGACACTGTGGTTCTTCCCCCAAATTTAAATAGAATCTTAAAATGATATTAAAAATAAAAGCAAAAAACAGTAACAATACAAAACAAAAAATAAGACTCATGAGAGTTTATATATACAACCTATATCAGACAAGATATGTATCTAACAGAAGTATTTATATTCACAGAACTAGCTCGGCATTTATAGAAATTCTGAAACTCAGAATTTCTTTTTTTACCTCCTGAAGGTTGTCGAGATTTACGAGGAGATCGGGGTTCTCTCCGGTAAGGATCATTAGAGCCATATAATTCGATAGTGCCTAAGTTGAGGAGTACTGCTTTCTGGAGGTAGTCAACCATCGCAATGCCGTTACAATTGCCAAAAACTACCCTGGAAACAGAAAAAGCGCAAAAATACAGTTGCAAGAAAATGTTTTGTAGTCACTAATGCTGAAAAAATGGGCATGGTGGATCTTTCAGGAGACTCCTCTTTGAAACAAAAGACAACCAAGGGCAAGAACACACAAGTTACACACATCTTCTCATAAAATCGATTAGATCTTCTGCAAACACTAATGATTACAAACCAGTATTATTAATGAAAAATTGCTTTGCATAGGAGTTGAAAGTTGATCAGAGACATAAATCTCTCATACTAGGCAACAGGACATCCATTTTTCTGCCTTGAGGGCATTTTGAACCCTCAGGGCAAGATACTCCCTTATACTAGGGACACAGAAGATCACACAAAGGGGCAAGTTGTGCTAATCCTTATTGTCAGGGATAAAAAGTAGAAAGTACAAGTCTCAGAGGTCTCCCTTTGGGGTATTCCAGTTACTTTCTCAATTATGAGTCAGGAACTACAAGCCATGCAACTATGAATAAAGGAACACTATTCTCTTTTTGGTTTATTCTCTTAAGAGGAGGTCTGGCACAATGGTTAGGTGCTTAGTTGTTAATTGAAAGGTTAGCAGTTTGCAACCCATCAGACTCTCCATAGGAGAAAAGACTTGGTGATTTGCTCCCGTAAAGATTTCCGTCCAGGAAATTCTATGGGACAGTTCTACTCCATTCTGTATGGTCATTAGGAGTCAAATTGACTCGATGGCACACAACGGTGTTCTTTTAAGGGGGGTTTCTGGGTGATGAAAACAGTTAAGCACTTGGCTACTAACCCAAACGCTGACGGTTTGAATCCACCCAGAGGCTCCTTGGAAGAAAGGTGGTCTACTTCCGAAAGATCATAGCCATTGAAAACCCTATGGAGTACAGTTCTACTCTGAAAAACATGGGGTTGCCATGAGTTGGAATTTACTCTAGGGCAACTAGTTCGGTTTTTGGTATTCTTTTAAAATCTCTTAAGGCAGCAGTTGAAAACTGAAAAGTATACAGGGGCTATCTAAGTAAGTCAAAAGGCCTGGAACAGACTACGTGAACTGAAGAGTGGGAAAGCATCAACTCAATTCCATCCGACTAGTGCATGCAAGAATGTAAACACAAGGCAGATAATCAGATTTTTCAACTGAACGACTAAATATAGATTTTCACATTAAATAAAATTTTGGCAACTAGTTCAAATTTGAAAATACATAGCACGGGCCAAAAAAAAAAAAAAAACAAAACTGTGACCCCAATGAGTCTTGTGATCACCCGGGCACAAGAAATGTCCCGGGAGTAAACAATGAAAGGTTAATATGACGCTTCTCTTCCATTGCAAAGTTGATTTTTGAAAGGAAAAACTGAATATTTTTAAGTCTATCATATTATAATAACATTGTATACAAGTTAACCTCAGAAGCATAAAGAACAAATTACATAGCTATGATTTGACACTGACAGAAACACCTTATAACACAGTCATTTGAATTCATGTGGTTTAACTTTCATTATACAAGTAGTAATAAGAAAATTATTTCTGAGAATATATCCAGGAGAGGAGATGGAACTTTAAAACTTAATCTAAAATAACTCACGGGTCCATGAGTTATTTAACTTTACAGCAGGAAGCAGTATATGCATACCCAGAGTAAATTATTCTAACAGAATTATGTTCCAAATAAATACTGAATTTGGTCTGAAAGTAAAGTTATACAACAATATTTTAGGTGATGCTATAACAAAGATCATGAATTCTATTTTTAAAAATATGATGAAGTGTAAAATACTATGAAGAAATTGAGAAAAAACATAACTTATACTTACAATCCATAGGAAGAATTGACAGCCAAGCTGGTTATTTGTTGTGGTGGTTCTCCACCTACCCACACCAACTGAATAACGAGTTCTGTCTGATAACCTGGAGACTGTTTAAGTGGTGAATTTTTGACTCTGAAATAAAGAAAATAATGTTGTTACCTTCTCAGCCATTTTCAATTATCTTATTATTAGCCTATGGAATTATAATATCATGCATACATATCCATACAAAATAACTTTATACATGAAACTGTACCAGACATAAAATACGTATAAATCAGAATCCTCAGAAGTTTCTATCTAGTTGGAAAGATTAAACATGTACATAAAAAACAAACAAAAGAACTCATGTAAGTTCCACATATGAAGAGGAGGGGGCTAGCAGAAGGAGGGGTGGGGTAAGGATGAGAAGAGCTGGGAGGGCAGCGAAGGATGAGGAGAGCAGGGATGGCAGAGAAGGAAGGGAAGAACAGGGAGGGCAGAGAAGGATGAGGAAAGCAGGCAGGGCAGAGAAGGATGAGAAAGCAGGGAGGTTAGAGAAGGATGAGAGGGGCGGGGAAGGCAGAGAAAGATGAGGAGAGTGGGGAGGGCAGAGAAGGATGAGAAGGGCAGGGAGGGCAGGGAGGGCAGAGAAGGATGAGGAGAGCAGTGAGGGCAGCGAAGGATGAGGAGGGCAGAGAGGGTAGACAAGGATGAGAAGGGCACGGAGGGATGAGGTAAGGATGAGGAGAGCAGGGAGGGATGAGGTAAGAATGAGAAGGCCAGGGAGGGCAGAGAAGGATGAGGAGAGCAGGCAGGGAAGAGAAGGATAAGAAAGCAGAGAAGTTAGAGAAGGATGAGAGGGGCAGGGAGGGCAGAGCATGAGGAGAGCAGGGAGGGCAGAGAAGGATGAGGAAGGCAGGGAAGGTAGACAAGGATGAGAAGGGCACGGAGGGATGAGGTAAGGATGAGGAGAGCAGGGAGGGATGAGGTAAGAATGACAAAGGCAGGGAGGGCAGAGAAGGATGAGGAGAGCAGGGAGGGCAGAGAAGGATGAGAAGGGCAGGGATGGGTGGCGAGAAGGGTGAAAAGCAGCAACGGCCTAGGAATCAAGAGGAAAAAACAAACCAAGTTAGAAAAATCTCCATTAGAAAAGTAGACTTAAAATTTAAAAGTATGGTTTAAGTAAATAAAGAAGCAGGAAATCCACATTTTGTACATTTGGACACAGTGGAAGCTGTACGAAGATATTGGTATAGTGAGAGAGGCCACAGCCAGACATTAGCGAGTTTTCACAGCCTGGCTGCAAAGGTTTGATGTTGGTAGAAAGAACTCTGAGCTCTCAGAAAGCTTGAATTTGAGTCCTGGGTCTGCCACTTATCACTTGTCTTCACATCTAAAAAAAGTGGGGATATTACTACCTAATCACATTATGAGGACATTGTGAGTACCTTGTAAGTGCTTTTAAATGGTCAAATTATGCATAAGTAAAGTATTTTCATGAAAAATTAAAAGCCAAGGAAGGTTTATAAAAATATTTTGGAAAAGATTAATTTGGTGAAGGTATGCAAGATGAAGTGAAATAGAGAGACGGATTAGAAAGTTCCTATGATTCGTCTTATGTAAAACAGAAAGAAAGCAGATTTGGAAGACATTATTAAAAAAAAAAAAAAAAGCACCATTAAAAAGCTGTAAGTTCTCTGTAGATGGGAACTGCTTTGGGTGAAGGGAAAGACAACACTCAAAACAAGGAAGGTCAGCCTAATTGGACAGGATTAAAAGTAAAGAGGTTTCCGAGATAAAATGAAAGCTTCAAAGGATAGCGAAGCAGGGGCTGGGGTCTGGGGAACTTGGTTTGAGAGGACTTCTAAATCAATGGGCAAAACAATTCTATTATGAAAACACTCTGCATCCCACTTTGAATTGTGGCACCTGGGGTCCTAAATGCCAACAAGCAGCCATCTAAAATACATTAATTGGTCTCAACCCACCGGGAGCAAAGGCAAAGGAAGAACACCAAGGTCACACGACAACTAAGAACCCAAGAGACAGAAAGGGCCACTTGAACCAGAGACCTACAATATCCTGAGACCAGAAGAACAAGTTGGTGCCCGGCCACAATCGATGTCTGCCCTGTCAGGGAGCACAAGAGACAACTCCTGAGGGAGCAGGAGACCAATGGGATACAGACCCCAAATTCTCATTAAAAGACCACACCTAATGGTATGATTGCGACTAGAGGAATCCCAGAGACAATGCTCCCCAGAACTTCTGATGGCACAGGACAGGAACCAACCCCGAAGACAAATCATCAGGCATGAAAAGGACTGGTCAGTGGGGGGGAGAGAGATACTGATGAAGAGCGAGCTAATTAAATCAGGTGGACACGGGAGAGTGTGTTGGCAACTCATGACTGGAGGGGGGATGGGAAGATAGAGAGAGATGGAAGAAGGTAAAATTGGCACGAAACGAGAGACTGTAAGGGCTGACTCAATAGGGGGAGAGCAAGTGGGAGAAGGGAGTAAGATGTATGTAAACCTACATGTGACAGACTGATTGGAATGGTAAATGTTCACTTGAAGCTTAATAAAAATTAAAAAAAAAAAAAAATGGAAATGGGAAAAAAAAAAAAAAAAAAAAGCTGTAAGTTCTATCAGGGTAGAAACCTTGCAGGTACTTTAAGTGACCTAGCACAGAGGAGGTACTCAATAAATATTTACTGAATGAATGAGTGAATGCATGAGTGAAAGAGCTGGAGGCTGATTAGAGGTAGGGGAGGGGAGGAGAAGAAGACGGGTGACTCTAAGTGCCAAAGAAAATAAACATGTTGGGATAAAGAGCTGGTTTCAGGGAAATACATGGTAAATTTGAGGCAAAGCGTGGGTCTTCGAGTAAAACTATTCAGCAGACAGTTAAACGTATGCCCAAACCTCGCTCACATTGAATAGGTCCGCACTAAACTTATATTGGCTGAACTTGTGACAGGGATCTTAGAAACAGAGAGTGAGGGAGAGGTTTATAAGAGTGTGAGACTTTCCGAGGAAAAAAGCTACTTAGATATAATATTTGTGTCTCAATGCTGGATACTTGTATCAGAAAACTTCAAGTGGATTTGGAAGCAAAAATTAAAAAAAAAAAATGAACAATTTATTTTTGTGTGTGTGGCTGCTTTTATCATACAGATAAGCTGATGGTTCAAGTCTTAAGAGCCAGAGGACAGATGAACGGGAGGCAGCTGCAGGATACAGAGCAAACAAAAAGCCAGAATGTCTGCTTGTATTTGCATGCAGGCCACCTCCCCAAAGAAACTCCCTTTCAATTGACTGGCTACTCACAGCAGATTCCATCATAGGAGTAATCACATATAAACACTGAGAATTATGGCCCAGCCAAGCTGACACACAATCTTAATCCTCGCAGTCCAACCCTTGTCAACTTGGCACAGGTACACATCTCCTTAAACCATACATAATCTCTGAATAAACACAATTATAAAGTCAGACTTCTGCCTAACATGATACAACTAACACGCGTACCACTGAAAACGCACTAGCCTGGTTTACGTCTTATATTTTATAAGTGAAAAAAACAAAAAATATTTGATGCACACATACAAAGCAGAAATACTCATAACAATTACAGCCCTCATTTCTGCAACTGGTCACGTGGCTGTAACTGGTATTTAGAACTACCTTCTTCCACCACTCATTCTGTATTCCCTTTGCCCTCAGCTGGTCATTGTTCTTTGCCTGGTGCGGTGACCCAAAGCTTCATTCCTGAAGGGTTTGGGTCATTAGTAGTCATGTCAGAATTGGGATGTGGTACTTTTCAATTGAATTTAATCACAGGGTATGGTGGTAGTAAGAGACAACATGAGAGATCTCCTGCATTCCAGACATACTTTTCTTCACCTCCATCAAGTAATATCAATCTGATTTCCCCTTGGTAATCTGGATCAATCATACAAGCCAGTATGGTAATTCCCTTCTTTGCCTGTTGATCCAGAAGCGTAAGGAGCCCAAAGTGGCCAAGTGCCATTCTTAGCTTCCAGTTCAGTGGAATCAGTGATGTATCTCCAGGTGGGAGCATTCTTCTCTTTGGAACTAAGACCTCTAGACCTGCAAAGCGTAAGCTTGTGGGGACAGGAGGCAAAAATCTTGCAAGTGGGTCACTAGGGATAATAGCGAGTGGTGACACTTCCATTTCCACGCTTTGATTCCTGGACCTATGGATCCTGGTTATGGGAGAAACAGCACCATATATTGGATGATGGTTTAGGGAATATACAGCCTCCTGAAGAACACAGCCCCAACCCTACAAGGTACTGCCATGTACCAGGTGCCATAATTTTGTCTTTAAAAGGCCATTCCATCATTTTCTAAAGCCAGCTGCTTCAGGATGATGAGGAACATGTTAAGGCCAGTGAATTCCATGAGCATGGGCCCACTGCTGTACTTCATTTGCTATGAAGTGAGTCCCTCGATCTGAGGCAATGCTGTGTTGGATACCATGACAGTGGATAAGGCATTCTGTAAGTCCATGGATGGTAGTTTTGGCAAAAGCATTGTGTTCAGGGAAGACAAATCCATATCCAGAGTAAATGTCTATTCCAACAAGGACAAAACACTGCCCTTTCCATGAAGGAAGTGGTCCAGTGTAATCAATTTGCCACCAGGTTGCTGGCTGATCACCTCAAGGAATGGTGCATACTGGGGACTCAGTGTTGGTCTCTGTTGCTGGCAGACTGGACACTCAGAAGTGGCTGTAGCCAAGTCAGCCTTAGTGAGTGGAAGTCCATGTTGCTGAGCCCATGCATAACCTCCATCCCTGCCACCATGGCCACTTTGTTCATGAGCCCATTGGGCAACGACAGGAGTAACTGAGGAAAGAACATGACTGGCTTCCACAGAACGTGTCATCCTATCCGCTTGATTGTTAAAATCATCCTCTGCTGAGGTCACCCTTTGGTGAGCATTCACATGAGACACAAATATCTTCACTTCTTTGGCCCATTCAGAGAGGTCTAGCCATATACCTCTTCCCCATAAATCCTTGTCTTCAATTTTCCAATTATGTTTCTTCCATGTCCCTGACCATCCAGCCAAACCATTGGCCATAGCCCATGAATCACTATACAACTCCACATCTGGCCATTTCTCCTTCCAAGCAAAGTGAACAACCAGGTGCATTGCTGGAAGTTCTGCCCATTGAGAGGATTTCCCTTCACCACTGTCCTTCTGGGAGATCCCAGAAAGGGGCTGTAGTGCTGCTGCTGTCCACTTTCAAGTGGTGCCTGCATATCACGCAGAACCATCTGTAAACCAGGCATGGGTTTTCTCTTTTTCAGTCAATGGATCATAGGGAACTACCCATGAGGCCACAGGTGCAGACTGGGAGATGGCAGGCAATGTGACAGGAGTGGAGACCATGGGCATTTGGGCCACTTCCTCATGCAACTTACTTGTGCCTTCGGGTCCTGCTTGGGTCTGATCTCATATATACCATTTCCATTTAATGATGGAGTGCTGCTATACATGTCTAATTTTATGACTCTGCGGGTCAGACAACACCCATGATAGGCAGTTCAGGCTGCAAAGTGACTCGGTGTCCCATGGTTAAGCGTTCAGTCTCTGCTAAGGCCCAGTAACAAGCCAAAAGCTGTTTCTCAAAAGGACAGTAGTTATCTGCAGGGGACGGCAGGGCTTTGCTCCAAAATTCTAAGCGTCTGCATCGTGATTCACCAATAGGGGCCTGCCAAAGACTTCAAACATCATCTCTATCTGCCACTGACACTTCAAGCACCACTGGATCAGCTGGATCATATGGCCCAAGTGGCAGAGTGGCTTGCACAGCAGTGTGAACCTGTTGCAGAGCCTTTTCTTCTTCTGGGCCCCACTAAAAACTAGCAGCTTTTTGAGTCACTTGATAAATATGCCAGAGTAGCACATTCAAATGAGGTATGTGTTGCCTTCAAAATCGAAAGAGGCCTACTTGGCATTGTGCCTCCTTTTTAGTTGTGGGACCACCCAGATGTAATAACTTATTCTTTACTTTAGAAGGAATATCTGAACATGCCCCACACTACCAGACCGCTAAAAATTTCACGGAGGTGGAAAGTGCCTGAATTTTTGTGGGATTAATTTCCCACCCTCTAGCACATGGAAACCCTGATGGCATAGTGGTTAAGTGCTATGGCTGCTAACCAAATGGTTGGCAGTTTGAATAACCAGGGGCTCCTCAGAAACTCTATGTGGCAGTTCTACTCTGTCCTATAAGGTTGCTATGAGTCGGAATCAGCTCAACTGCAACGGGTTTGGTTTTTGGTAGCACACAAATGTTTTACCAATAAGTCCAGAGTCATTGACGCTTCTTCCTTACTAGGTTCAATCAGCATAAGGTCATCAATGTAATGGACCAGTGTGATGTCTTGTGGAAGGGAAAAGTGATCAAGGTCCCTTTGGGCTAAATTATAACCAAACCAAACCAAACCCACTGCCGTCGAGTCGATTCCGACTCATAGTGACCCTATAGGACAGAGCAGAACTGCCCCATAGAGTTTCGAAGGAGCACCTGGCAGATCTGAACTGCCGACCTTTTTGGTTAGCAGCCATAGCACTTAAACACTACGCCACCAGGGTTTCCAAATTATAACATAAGGCTGGTAAACTGATGTAGCCCTGAGGCAGGCAAGTGAAGGTGTATTGCTAGCCTTGCCAGCTGAAGGCAAAACTGTTTCTGATGGTCCTCTGAAACAGGTATCGCGAAAAAGGCATTAACCAGATTGATAGCTGCACACCAGGTACCAGGAGATGTATTAATTTGCTCAAGCAATGAAATACATCTGGAACAGCAGCTGCAATTGAAGTCACCACCTGGCTAAGTTTTTGATAATCTACTGTCATTCTCCAAGACCTGTCTGTTTTTTGCACAGGCCAAACAGGCAAGTTAAATGGGAATGTGGTGGGAATCACCACCCCTGCATCATTCAAGTCCTTGATGGTGGCAGAAATCTCTGCAATCCCTCCAGGAATGCAGTATTGCTTTCAGTTTACTATTTTCCTAGGTAGGGGCAGTTCTAACGGCTTCCACTTGGCTTTTCCTACCATAATAGCCCTTACTCTATTCGTCAGGAATCCAATGCGGGGGTTCTGCTAGTTGCTGAGTGTATCTATTCCAATGATGGATTCTGGGACTGGGGATATCACTACACGATGGGTTTGGGGACCCACTGGACCTACTGTGAGACAGATATGAGCCAAGACTCCATTAATAACCTGACCTCTATATGCCCCCACTCTGACTGGTGGGCCACAGTGATGTTTTGGGTCTTCCGGAATTAGTGTCAGTTCAGAGCCAGTATCCAGTAATCCCTGAAAAGTCTGATTACTTCTTTTTCCCCAATGAACAGTCACTCTCGTAAAAGGCCGTAGATCCCTTTGGGGAAGGCTGGGAGAAAGATTAACAGTAAAAATTTTTTAGCAGTGTATTGGAGTCCTTTTTCAAGGGGACCCAGCCTCCTCTTCATTCAAGGGGCTGTGGGTCTTTAAACTCACTAAAATCTGAGAACTGATTGAGGGGCCATGACTCTATTCTGGTGATTCGACTTAGACTGCTGTTCACCTGCCCTAGAATTCATCGATTTGTACAGATCAAGTAAATATTTAGTAGATTTCCTATCTATTTCACTCCTAGGGACACCATGACTAAGTGGCCAATGCTATAAGTCCATGTGAGTCAAACTACTCTGATTACTGCTTTGACTCCGCTGTCAATTACTGTAGCCATGCCCACTTTGTCTTTGTTGACTGAGTGAAGCCACTTGTCCCCTACTACCATGAGGTCCAATCAGCCCCACTGTAGTTAGGTGTCTTAATTCAGTTAGGGCAGTTCCCACTGTCAAATCTGATTTACATAAAAGAGCAATCACGGCAGTCTTCAAGGATGCTGGTGCTCCCTTCACAAATTTGTTTCTCACAGTTGTGGTAAATGGTGTGTCCTTTGAGTACTCCATGTGTGGGTCTATGGGTCTAACCTGATAAATTCACTCTAGCATGCCAATTTCCCTAAGCCTCTGGATACCTTCTTCTACAGTATACCAAGGCAGGTCTGGAATTTCAACTTGATTTAGTGTAGGCCACCTCACAATCCATGCTTCAGCAATCCAACCAAATAAACTATTAGACCCTTTCCTAACTTCTCAAGCTGAAACAATGAATGAAGAATCTGTGCTTAGTGGACCCATATCAATAAACTCAGACTGATCCATCTTTATGTTCCATGCACCATTATTCCACACCCTTAATAGCCATTTCCACACATATTTCCCAGGTTTCTTTTTGTACATATTAAAAAATTCAAGTAGTTCTTTTGGAGTGTAGTGTAACTCCTCCTGGGTCACACTTTGGACTTAAACTTTTGGGACTGGCTGAGACTTAAGCCTAGTTATAGGTCTAGAAGCCAGAATCAGTAGTTTTAAGAACATTCAGCATTGTCTTGTAAAGCATCTGCATCAGGCGATACCCCAGGCAATGACTCAGCCAAGGGCTCTTTAGAGGCAGCTGGGCTAGGCATAATCTCATTAGATGGGAGTGGAGGGGCTAATGGTTTTTTTAGGCAGGGTGGTTTAGTAGACAAACATGAAGTAATCTCTTCAGATGGGAGTGGTTCTGCTGGCAGGAGTGATTCAATGGAATTTAGGGGCTCAGTGTCTCCAGTTTCCTGATTATCGGCCCATATGCTCAAAGACAGCGTCCTTGAGCCAGATCTCATTCATAGTGATCCTATGTACAACAAAACAAAACATTGCCCTGTCCTGCACCATCCTCACAATCATTGCCATGTTTGGGCCTGTTGTTGCAGCCACTATGTTGGTCCATCTCATTGAGGGTATTCCTCTTTTTCACTGTCCCTCTATTTTGCCAAGTGTAGTGTCCTTCTCCAGAGACTGGTCCCTCCTGATAACATGTCCAAGGTGGGTGAGGCTAGGTCTTGCCAATCTTGCTTCTGTCTTAGTCATCTAGTGGTGCTGTAACAGGAATAACATGAATGGATGGCTTCAACAAAAAAGTTTATTCTCTCACAGTCCAGTAGGCTAGAGGTCCAAATTCTGGGCATCAGCTCCAGGAGAAGGCTTTCTCTCTGTCAGTTCTGGAGGAAGATCCTTGTCATCAGTCTTCCCTTGGTCTGGGCGCATCTCAGCGCAGAAACCTCAGGTCCAAAGGACACGCTCTGCTCCCGACACTGCTTTCTTGGTGGTATGAGGTCCCCATTCCAAGTTTTAGGATTCCATTCTTCCTAATCAATGCCCTTATTTTAACTTCAGATACCTCTCGAGGTTGGCAACTGAGCTGGTGTTGTAACTCAGCCACTCTTACAATAAGACTCTGGGTTTGGTTTTTGGCAATTTCAGCTCTGTTACTACAAGAAATAAGGCTTTCTTTCAAAGTATAAGTGGAAGCCTTAAGGTCATTTATGAGGCACTTGAGGTTTGACTCTGAAGCCCTGTGCACATCTCTTTCTTCTACCAGTTTGTCTAGCGAAAGTAGGACCAACCAACCAGCTTCCTTATACTTCTCATTCTGACAAAACTGTAGAAAGATATCACACATGTGTTCACCCAGAGCCTTGCCTTTCACCAATACCTGTTCTGCTGGTGGTGATATTGTGTATAATTGTAGTGCCACCTCAAGCCATGGATTAGCTTCACTGCTGGAAACAGAGTCACTAACATCTTTAACACTAAACAGACTTGAGAACCAATTTAGACAGCTCATCCTTACAATTTTATTTCTCTAGAACCACTCTCAGTACCAAATGTCTTAGACTGCATTCTCTAGAGGAGCAAAACCAGTAAAGTGTATAAATATATATAGAGAGAGATTTATATCAAGGAAACGGCTCACACGATTGTAGAAGCTGGAATGTCCCAAGTCCGTGAATCAGGATGGAGTCTTCTCTCGACTCATGTAGCCACAGGGGCTGGTAAACCCAAGATTGGGAGGTCGTGAAGAGCAGGGTTCTTGCTCAGAGGCTGTGAAGATCGATGAATCCTGAGATTGGCAGGCAAGACCGCAAGGCTTCTCCTGATTCATGTAGCTGCAGGGGCTGTCGAACCCAAGATTGTCAGGTCAGAGAGCAGGGCTCCTGCTCCCAGGCTGTGAATATTGATGAATCCTAAGATTGGCCGATAAACTGATAGCTCAAGTCCCAAGAGCCAGAGGTCTGATGAACAGGAGGCAGCCGTAGGATCCAGAGCAAGCAAAAAGCCAGAACATCTGCTTATATTCAGATGCAGGCCACACCCCCAAGGAAACTCCATTTCAAGTGACTGGCTGCTCACAGCAGAATCCAGGATGGGAGTGATCAATATAAACACTGAAAATTATGGCCCAGCCAACTTGACACACAATCTTAACCATCTTAACCATCACAACACCTTTGACCTCTATCAGTCAAAAAGGTGATATTTTTAGTTACCACCTGAAATTATTTCATTTCAGAATCCAGATGGGGAAGAACAGTTTCATTACTGAACTGTCTTGTAGACCTCACTAAGGAGTTACAGGTGACCAGATTCTGGCTGAATCTGTTATGCATGTCTTTAAAATTCTAACTGCTTGAGAGTTCCTGCCATTTCATAAAACATATGATGGGGCAGTTTACCCACATGCAATACCAAATATTGCTTCAAAGACAGAACTGTGAGTTAAAACATTAACAGTCTCAAAATAAAATGAATTTATAAAGTTTAATTGAATCATACATCAGGCTAATGTTTCTATAACCATAATAGGACAAAAATTTTTACAAATAACTCAAAACTAGGTAAATTTGGCTACACATCACTAGAAAGATGTGTTCAAAGGAAACTATAATGTTATATTTTATTATTCATATAGTAGTTTTATTAGTGATAATTTTAGTACTACAATTTTGGACTTATTCTTGTTAATATCTAAAATAAACAGTTAATGGAATAATTCCAGGTTAATCTAACAGAAGAGTAGTAGCTTATAATATAGGGAAAAGGTTGAAAAAAATCAACTAGTTGCATTATAAAATGTGAAAATTCAATTAAAAGTATAAGGATTTCAATTTTTAAGAAAAAACTTTTTTCCTAGCTCTTGTCACTGAGTGGCCTATTTTCACAGCATAATCAAACCAAACCAAACCAAATCCATTGCCATCGAGTTGATTCTGACTCATAGCAACCTTAAGGGATAGAGCAGAATTGTCCCATAAGGTTTCCAAGAAGTGGCTGGTAGATTCGAACTGTCAACCTTTGGGTTAGCAGCCGAGCTCTTAACCAAAACAATGTTACATATATTTCTAAAAATCATATTTTGGTGTGGTATAATAATCTCTGCTAAAAATAACCAAGACTTCTTAGAAAGTAGCTGATTCCTTGAGTAAGGGGCAGGAAAATCTTATTGACCGAAATCAAGGATGGTTACAAAAGTTCTGAAGTGGTGTTGAGAGGACTCAGAAGCCAGCTTAAAAGGAGGTTCCTTTGACAAATTGTGACTAAATTACATTAAGTTAATCAAATTAAATAAAACAAATTACCTATAAAAAACTAGAAGTCCATAATGATACTCAAAAGAAAAAAAAAGAACTTTATCATCAAATCTTATTCAGATTATATTAGGTGATATTCTACTAAATAATTACAAAAGATTAATAGCATGTCAAAATATCCAATTATGTATGAAAGGCCTTTCCAACCAATAAAGATGGTCACACCATGATCTTGGGTCAGTGACAGTAGAGAAGCTCATAGTCCCAGAACTAAATAAAATCATTTCAGGTGGTGACTAAAAAGATCACCTTACTTATTGACAAACAGCTGGGGAAAAACATACTTAAAAATCAGAAGAAAGGACACTAAGGGAACTTTTATAAAGTAAGATAGTACTGAGTAAGTAATAAAGGGGAAGAGTGTAGAAGTCTGCACCCGTTTCAGCCTGGCTGAACCTGTGCGAGAACTGCAGAAGGAACTCTGTGCGTCTGCATGTGCGTGAACACGAGACAGAGAGAGAGTGAAGAAAATTAAGACCTTTTTGAGAAATGTAGCTGCTTAACCACAATGCTCGTATTGTTTAGACCAGTGTTTCTCAACGTTGGCACTACTGACATTTTGGGCTGGATAATTCTTTGTTGTCCTTTGCCATTGTAGGATATTTAGCAGCATCCCTGGCCTCTAGCCACTAGATGCCAGAAGCACACCTTCTCCCCCTGTTGTGACAACTAAAAATATCCCTAGACATTGTCAAATGTCTCTTGGAGGCCAAAATCATCCCCTCTTGAAAACCATTGGCTTAAAACACACAATCTTAAGCTTATGTAAACATATTTAGAAAAAAGGTGTTTTTAATCAATACTTCCAAAATGAGCGTGACATAAAGCCTTGTCTTTAGAGTGAATGCATTTTTGATTACATGGTCATTCTCCACGGCAGTTGTTGAACTACTGGCCAAGTGAAAAGATTCTAGTAGATCTAAAGCAAAATAGGGCAAAGCCTGGTTCTGCTAACAAATGCAAATTCTCTTACCACCCTCCCTACCTTGAACCTACTACAGCCTGGCTTTACCCCCCACCCCCAGCCCCACGCCATTCTACAGCATCTCTTTGACCTGTTAACTGAAAAATTTCACAATCTCTTTTCAGCCATTATCCTAAGTGACTTCTCTGTAAATGTAATACTTCTAATCGCATTGTCTTCATGAAATTTTTCACTGATTTTAACTCTTCCCTCATTGTACTATAGCTCTGCCTATTTAATAGCCTTAAAAAAGAAAATCTAACCGCTCATAAGAAAAAAGGAAAAGACAATATTATACAATCTATTCCTGTATAGAAGCAAGATGCATTTAAATCTGGAATGCTACAATAAAGGAATGTAAATAAAGATAACATGCAAAAGATTACAAAATCATTAAATCTTTAATTTAAAAATTGAATTTTCAGACTGCTAGCAAGCAGTCTGACATAAATTTGATCTACGCATTAAGTTTAGAAGACTAAAAAATACTGAGCTGTGTAGAGAGGACAGATCCACGCTAGTCAACTGGTATGTTTGGAGATCAAACCTTCGTATTTTAAGGATAAAATCATGGAACACAATAATGTATCTCCTGATGCCTCCGTTACACACAGAACAGTGAGTTAGACTAGCCACAGCGAAACACAGGAAGCCATTCCACTCCACCACAGGAAAATGTTGCTGCAGGTTTACTAATTTTTACAATTTACCTAAATTAAAAGATAATATCAAAATGTCTCTGTAATTTTTTATAACTTACTTTAAACAAGGGACATTGTCACGAAGCCCATCAGACGAACTGCTACTGGTAGATGGATGAGACTGAGGAATGGGCTGAGGATTGGCACCTCCCACTGGTGTTGGCAAAGGCGGTGGCTGTTCACCCTCTGGAGATTCTATATCATTTATCTCATATAACAATCGAACTTCAAGCATCTGTTGTAAAAGTAAAACAGTTTACCTATTCCTAATAATTACTGTTCATTTTATGACAGTTTATACACACATACAAAAACTTGGCGGAAGGAACATTTTTACAGGTAAAAATTTAGTAAGATTTCTAAAGGTAAGGAGTTATCAAGCAAAAAATTTGTTTTTGACTTGGTTTTTAAAAGATGTGTATAATGATTTCAAAATTCACGGCTTTATGATTTTAAAATTCATGGCACTCCAGTTAATACCAAATTGGAATCTGCTTGTAATGGACTGAATTTCCCCCAACCTCCCCAAATGTATTGGAGTACTAACCCCTATACCTGTGGATATAATCCCATTTGGAAAGCTTTTTTGTTAGGTTAATGAGACCACATCAATATAGGGTATGTTTTAAACCAATCACTTTTGGGATATAAAAGAGCAGATTAGGCACAGAAGCAAAGCAGCAAAGAGGAGGGAAGATAAGCTGCCAGGCCACATGAAGACTGCCAAGGATGGGAGGAACAAAAACAAAAGAGACGAGGATTTTTCCCTAGAGCCCACAGAGAAAGCCTTCCCCTAGAACCTTACAGATAAATATGAAGGAATTCGGACTTCCAGCTGCCTAAACTGTGGGAAAATAAATTTCTGTTTCTTAAAGCCAACCACTTATGGTATTTATGTAATTAAAAAAAAAAAAAGGTATTTATGTAATAGGAGCACTAAATAAGAAACCGCTCATACTAGCTTTCCTTAAAAGAAAACATAATGTATTTAAGGATTTAAAAATTCAGTAAAATGATAAGTGTACAAAATATGCTATTTATGACAAAGTAAATAGTGATGTGTTTTTAAAATTCTAGACAAAACTGACTACAAATAGTCTTCTAAATAATTCACAAATTTAAAAATGTCAGACATCTAAGACTGAAAATAATTAAGAGACTATTACCGGAATGACTTCTGTAATTACTTCCTGTTTGCTGAATCTATAAATAAGGACATGGGCTGAAACTCCAGCTACGCACAGCATTCTACTTTCTGGACACCAGGAGATGATCTGAATGGCATACGGATCTTCATCAACAATGTCTGTGTTCGGCCTGTCCTCTTTATTTCTCGATTTTTCAAATACTTTAGATGTCTTTAGTTTATATAATACTTGTAGAGTTACTAGAACAAAGATAATATATGTTAGACATTTTAATACAAAACATTTTAATACATTTAATCAATCATATTATGTAAGGAAAAAAGCCTATATTTATCTGAATCATATTTTCATTTGTAATTCTACATTTCTTTATTATTCTTCTAGATAATGCACATTGGCCCCCCCCCCCAAAAAATATACTCATCATTGTACTCATTAAAAAAGAAAAAAACAAAAAACACCATAGTGATTAATGTAGATAATCTGAAAAACGTGAGTAAAAGTTTTGGAAAAAAATGTAGAAACACAATAAAACATCCTGAATTAACGGGATTTTCACTGAATGCTTACCATGTATCTGTCGCAAATATTAGCTTTTAAAAACATTTTTTTTTCTTTTTTGCTACTAAGCAACCACTACATGTATTTCATAATGACAACATAAACTTTTGTAACATAAATTTGGAATCAGGCATTTAAATTATTTTAGAAATTTCTGTTGATTTGTAACATATTCTCACTTCTCCTATCTCTGTGTTAGGAAGGGAAAGTTTGAAGACAGCATTTGAATATTTCTGTTGAGAACCATTCTTGATTTGCTGATATTCTTTAATCTACCATATGTTAACGATATGAGTTTATTTCTAATATCAAATAATTTATTTCTAAACTCATATACTTGATAATTAGGAACTCAATTTATAGCTTCCTAAATTTCAAATACTGTGTGGGTTATGCAGTTATTATAAAACAAGATGTATAAAAGCAATGATTGTGTAACATAGAACAAGTAACTATTCAAAATACTTACTTGCAGAAGCATCCCAGAACTTAACTGACCCATCAGCATGCCTATGGAAAGCAACATGAGTAAGAATGTAATGAAGAACAGAAAAAAAGATGACTTTTTTTTGTTTTTAGAAGTCTGTTATTTACAAAGCAGTCACTAAAATGAGGAAAAGGGTAAAAATTATGGTAAATTGGCAGGTTCTTCACAATAACTTATTAATTATAACATAAAGCAAAGCTCTATTGTCTATTAATGTCATGGAATCTTAGTCAAACATATTTAGCTATTATTGATCTACTTGGTGAAAATAGTTTTTACTTACCCAGTAATAATTATTTCTGGATAACTTTGAGCACCCAATCCCCAATTACCTCCATTGATAGGCCATTCCTTAAAAAATAAATAAAAGAGCATTGTAGAAAGCAACGTCCAAGCATAATGTAAGTCTTTATATGTATATGTAAAACAGTAAACATGTCTTGCTTCGAAAATGAAGTCCTCTATACTTTATTTAGAAAAGGTAATGTCAGCATAATCAAACACTCCTTAGTGATAAATAGAAAACACTAATATATAACATTAAATCTAAAATGTATATTCAATACCTTTTTGCTGTAACCTTGACGTTTCTGTCTAGCTCCAACAGAATAAAGTGCGGGAATAAGGTCCACAGGACAATCAGCAAAATACTCACAACATGTAACAGGGGATTCATGTATACTCAAAGGATAGGGATTTTCAAATATAGGATATCTTTAACAATAGGAGAAAGAAAAAGGAAAATATTTATTAATTTAATGAATTATAACCTATGATTAATACAACAATAATTTTTTTATATACTGACACATTTGGAATGCAAATATATTTAAATAAAGGTTGTTTAATTTAAAGTTAGCATCTTTCGAGGGTCCACATGACAGTTTATCTGAATATATATTTTCATTTTTGGGACAGAATGCTTTTGTCTATAGAATTTTAGAAATCATGTAATCCTACCCTAGAGATTAAACAGCTTTAATTTATGCAATATATATATATATAAAATGAGATCTTTTATAATGAAAGATGCTCAATTAGAATAGTAAATAGAAAGGTTGCAGTTACTACTACATACCGTGTGCCAAACTCCGAACTAAGTACTTTATATATATTTACCTCATTTACTTCTTGTAGCAAACTTACGATACAGGCATTTGTTACTGAAGAACAAAGTCCTAAGCACAGTAATGTGCCAAAGGCATGCCAGCTAAGGACTGGTAGTACCAGAATTTAAATTATTTTCTTAACCATTAAGTCGAAAGGTTCTCAATAACATACATCTCATTCTTACATCAGCAGAGCTAATATAATTTTTCAACCTTTCTTTTTCCCTCAATAAATGTAATGTCTAGTCCAAAATGTAATCTACAATCTTTGTCTTTTTGGTTTTTTTTTTAATGTAATCTAAAGTAAAATTCTACCTTAAATGTTTCTCAAATATTTCTTTTCTGGCTTTAAAGTCCTTAGGATGAGAAGAGTTACTTAAAAATATCTGGAAAACCAGAAACTGATTATAAAATCTATAAAGTCCTAATTGGCTAATCCACAAAATCTAGATATTATCTACTACTGACAATGATTTAAAAAAGGAAGGAGTGAAATTTCAGAAAAATCCTTTACTGATTATAAACTAAAGCTAACTTTTACCACACATATAAAAAATCAGAAGACAAAAAACAAACAAAAAAGTGCCTTACTAAAATGGAAGGCAAGTTTTTTCGCTTTATAATTCAAGTATTTCCTTAGTGCGATGATTCTACTCTATACATTTAACTGGTACAGTTGCTAAGTCACATGATGATGTGCCTAGTCACAGGTTACTTGGATAGAATTTTCTTTCATTTAAATATATCTCAGTACAGGCCACATGTGAGAAGTCTCACTTATTTGAAAAACTTATTTAATGAAAAAAATAAACAAAAGAAAATCGTATTAAGAATATTCTAGGTCTGTCAGAAATAGTGTTTTCAAATTCCTTTATTCCACAATGGTCTGGTTATTTAAAAAGGGAAAAAACTAAAATTGATTATTACAGGAAGCAGGGAGACCTTATTTGGAGGTAAACTGTAATGGGATCAATTTTAGACATGCCGATTTTGTATGTCCCAGGATCTCCAAGTATTAGGTTGAATCACATGAAATTTTCAAAATTCAACAAGTTTTGACTTAAAAAATGGGAATTCTATATTATTTGACCTAATAAAAAATTTTGCAGACAATGAGAAATGTGGAACTGGAGCACTAAAAAGAGGTCAAGTTTATAGGCATAAATGGAGAATTTTCAAAGGTATGAAATAGCCGATCTTTTTTTTTTTTTTAACCACATACCAATAAGCATCATCAAACTTTCTGCCTTACCCACTTTGTGCAAGGTCTATAAGTACTAAATCCTTTTCTAGAAGAACCACCACAGCATACGGTTCTTGAAAATCTGGAACAGGAAAACAATGCATGAATGGTAGTTTTAAAAATGCCAGAGGAGAGCAAATTAGTTAATAAACATCTCTTGCCTGGTTTTTATTTTACTTTATTTCATTCTCTAATATTTAACATTCTGATCCTCTGATCACATCAAATAATTTAAGGCTAGTATGTTTTACATGAGATAAATCTATGCAATAACCCATTCAAAATTACCTCACTTTTGTAAAGATAAAAAAAAAAGGATGAATAAGAAAAAGTACTTGCCCTAAAGAAGCCCACAATAACCTCCAGGGTATTATTTCCAAGGCAAGACATGGCCAACAAAACCAAAATTTAAATCTGAACACCCTTAAGAACAATTACCATTCTTGGCTCTCACAGGAACCCAACTGGAATATATTTCCTGAATATTTCACACGTGCCTGTTACCAACTATAAAGTTCATTGCATCTTTACACCTTGATGAGCTTGAAATGAAGTAAAAAATACAAACTTAAATTCTTCTTGAAATCATATATGCCAGTATTTTACAGGAATTTAAAACATTTCTTTATATGAATAGCTTTGTTTATCTTTGACAGACTCTTAGTACTAACATGAGATATTAAAGATATAAAGCCTATTCAACAAAGTTAACTTCTAAAATAAAATTACAAGATTAGGAAGGCAGAATCTCTCCCCGCAAAGCATCAGCACAACAGGATACAGAAACTACTTAGGTAACATGTAGGTCTTTGTTCTTAATATTAGGTATCTATTTTTTTTTTTTATAGAGAATAAGTTTTTAAAGATGCAGTTTACCATTTGGGTATGGTGTTTCACACAGCGTTAGAAAATCAACAATTGAGTAGTCCATTTCTAGCACAGCAGTACTTTTCCCATGCATAACTGTTAAGCAAGGTCTTCGTCCTACAGTATCATACGACAAACCTCCTGATAATATAATAAAAGGTTCCCTGAAAATAAAATGCAGAGTAAAATTATACACAGCATAGTAGAGACTATTTAATTGCGGTATCAATTTTTTTTTTTTTTTTTGCTTATTGAAACAACAAAATCTTAAAACCTAACATTGTTATACATCATATAATTGAATATTTGTATGTGGGATTTTTAATTGCATTTTTGAATATTAAACTACAACAGGAATGAACACTGAGTACATTTTACTCTCCATACCTCCCACCTTGGTCCCTAAATCTTTTTCCTGTATCCCCTATATAAAATCGTCAAAGTTCTCTCTGGTTTTCTGCTGGTAAGTCTCTTGAATGTGCCTCCTTTGCTTCCAGTCCTAACCAGGTCTTCTCAACAGAGGCTCCAAGAGAAAATCTTAATGCCCAAAGGCATCCATCTTATGCAATGAGTTAATTTCTCACCTTTGCATCAAGAATTGTACAAGCCATAAATTTCCCTTGAGAGAATTGAGAGAATAGGCAATCAAATAATTTTCTGTAGGGCTGAATTCTCTCCTGGAACCCTGGCTAGTATGTTCTCAAACCAGAGCTCCATAATGGATTTAAATCTCTGTACATGCTATAGCTCCATAGCATCTATCAGCTGCTGTCAGTGTGCTACTTCTAATTAATCCTACAACTCTGTTGTCAATCTAATTTACTTACTCTGTCATTATTAAATCTAAAAGATTTATATGTAGTATGACCTTAAAAACTAGACTCTATATATCTTTCATGTTAGGTCCAAGCATGTTTCTTTTTCTTTGACTTGCCTATTAATGTTTTTTGTAGATGTTTTTATTAGATTAATCATCCCTTTCTTATCGGTTTCTAAGAGTTCTTTGTATACTGAGAAAATTAGCTCTAGGTCTGCCATATGTGTCTTCCCATTTGACGGGAGCAAAGTTGTTTATGGTAGATCAGACAGATGATTTAGATTTTTCCTTATATAATTTTCTTAAATCTCTTAATTATAAGTTTTAGATAGCTTTTTTTAAGCTTATTCTAGGGCCAGTTTATCTATCTCCTTCCTTACCCATTGCTCATGATGTTACCCCCTTCTTTTCCATTTACCCAATCTTTCAAATCTTGACATGCGGTAAAAGCAGTATGTAATACTATGTAATGACTAAGAGCGCTAGTTCTGAAACTAAATCATCTCCATTTAAATCTTAGCTCTTGGTTTATTTTCTGTTTGATCTTGGACAAGTAGCTTAGACTCTTATTGTCTAGTTTTCACATCTGAAACAATGAAGATATAATGACAATATCTTCCCCCGGGCATTTGTTAAATTAATGTATGTACAGCACTGAGGAAGAACCCTGGTGATGCAATGATTAAGTACACAGCTGCTAACCGAAAGGCTGGTTGTTGGAATCTATGAGCCACCCCACAGGCGAAAAGACCTGGTGATCTGCACCCCTAAAAATTTCAGCGTTGGAAAACCTATGCGGCAGTTCTACTTTATCCTATAGGGTCACTATGAGTTGCAATTGACTTGACGGCACACAAAACAACAACAGCTCAGAGGAGGATGTCAGGCCCACAGTAAATGCTTAGCTAGTATTATCTATTATTATTACCATCATCAAATTGTCCTTATCACCCACTATGAAGGTTTCCCTTCTGGTGGTGTGGAGAAAGAAAACATTAAGACTTATAACTTTTGTTTATTTTTATCTAAAATAAGAACAAATTTCACTAAAATTTAATTAAATAGATTGGCAGTAATGTTGTTGTTGTTAGGTGCCATCAAGTCAGTCCTAACTCATTAGCAACGCTATGTACAACAGAACAAAACAATGCCCTGTAATGCATCACCCTCACAATGGTTGTTACGTTTGAGCCCACTGTTGCAGCCACTGTGTCAGTCCACCTCATTGAGGGTCTTTCTCTTTTTTGCTGATCCTCTACCAAGCATGATGTTCTTCTCCAGAGATTGGTCCCTCCTGGAAACATGTCCAAAGTACTTGAGATGAAGTCTTGACATCCTAGCTTCCAAGGAGCACTTTGGGTGTATTACTTCCAAGACAGATTTGTTTGTTCTTTTGGCAGCCCACGGTATATTCAATATTCTTCACCAACGCCATAATTCAAAGGCATCAATTCTTCTTCTGTCTTCCTTGTTCACTGTCCAGCTTTCATGCATATGAGGTGACTGAAAATATCATGGCCTGGGCCAGGCACACCTTAGTCCTAAAAGTAACATCTTTGCTTTTTAACACATTAAAGAGATCTTTTGCAGCAGATGTCCCCAGTGCAATACATTGTTTGATTTCCTAACTGCTGCTTCCACGGGCGTTGATTGTGGATCCAAGTAAAATGAAATCCTTGACAATTTCAATCTGTTCTCCATTTATCATCATGTTGATTACTGGCCCAGTTTGAGGATTTCTGTTTTCTTTACGTTGAGGTGTAATCCATATTGAAGGCTATAGTCTTTGATCTTCATCAGTAAGTGCTTCAAGTTCTCTTCCCTTTCAGCAAGCAAGGCTGTGTCATCTGCATATTGCAGACTGTTAATAAGTCTTCACAGATCCCAATGCTACATTCTTCTTCATATAATCCAGCTTCTTAGCTATCAGCTGAGCACACAGGCTGAATAAATATGGTGAAAGGATACAGCATGACGCACACTTGTCTTGATTTTAAACCACATGGTATCCCCTTGCTCTGTTTGAACAACTGCCTCCTGGTCTATGTACAGGTTCCTCATGAGCCCAATTAAATGTTCTGGAAGTCCCATCCTTCACAATGTTATCCATAATTTGTCATGATCCACACAGTCGAATGCCTTTGCATAGTCAATAAAGCACACATAAACATCTTTCTGGTATTCTCTATTTTCAGCCAGGATCCATCTGATATCAGCAATGATATCCCTTGTTCCACATCTTCTTCTGACTCTGGTTTAAATTTCTGGTACTTCCCTGTCAATGTACCGCCACAACTGCTTTTGAGTAACCTTCAACAAAATTTTACGTGTGTGTGATATTAATGATATTGTTCGATAATTTTTGCATTTGGTTGGATCACCTTTCTTTGGAATGGGCACAAATATGGAGCTCTTCCAATCAGGTAGCGAGGTGGCTGTCTTCCAAATTTCTTGGCATAGACGAGTGAGCACCTCCAATGCTACATCTGGGTTGTTGAAATTTCTCACCTGGTATTTTGTCAATTCCTAGAGCCTTGTTTTTCACCAACGCCTTCAGTGTAGCCGGACTTCTTTCTTCAATACCATTAGTTCTTGATAACATGCTACCTCCCGAAATGGTGAATGTCAACCAATTCTTTTTGGTACAGTGACTCTGTGCATTCCCTCCATCCTTTTTTGATGCTTCCTTCAAAACTGCAACTCAAGTCTTGAATATTTTCTTCAATTCTTTCAGCTTGAGAAATACAGAGTATGTTCTTTCCTTTTGGTTTTATAACTCCAGGACTTTGCACATTTCATTATAATATTTTTCTTTGTCTTTTTGACTTCCCCTTCGAAAACTTCTGTTCAGCTCTTTTACTTCATCCTCTCTTCCATTCACTTTAGCTACTCCACGTTCAAAAGCAAGTTTCAGAGTCTTTTCCAACTTCCAGTTAGGTCTTTTCTTTCTTTCCTGTCTTTTTAGTGACTTTTTGGTTCTTCATCTTTCATGTCCTTGATGTTATCCCACAACTCCTCTGGTCTTTGGCCATGAATGTTTAATGCGTCAAATCTACTTTTCAGATGGTCTCCAAATTCAGATGGGATATACTCAAGGTCGTATTTGGGCTCTGAAGAATCGTTTTAATTTTCGTCAGCTTCAACTTAAACTTGCATTATGAGCAATTGATGGTCTGTTCCACAGTTGGTCTCTGGCCTTGTTCTGACAGATGATATTGAGCTTTTCCATCATCTCTTTCCACAGATGTAGTCAATTTGATGCCTGTGTATTCCATCTGGCGAGGTCCACGTGTATAGCCACTATCTATGTTGTTGAAAAAAGGTATTTGCAATGAAGAAGTCATTGGTCTTGCAACATTCTGTCCTGCAATCCCTGGCATTGTTTCTATCACCAAGGTCATATTTTCCAACTACCAAACTTTCTTCTGTGTTTCCAACTTTCACATTCCAGTCATCGGTAATTATCAATGCATCTTGACTGTACACTTGATCAATTTTAGACTGCAGAAGTTGGTAAAAACCTTGAATTTCCTCATCTTTGGCCTCAGTGGCTGGTGTGCAAATTTGAATAATAGCATGGATATTATCCTATCACTGGCAGCATTTAAAATGGCCAATATCCATTTCGGTTAATGCCTAGGATATCAATATTTATGCATTCCACTTCATTTTTAAAGGCTTCCAATTTTCCTAGATGCAAGCTTTGTACATTCCACATTCCAATTATTAATGGATGTTTGCAGCTGTTTCTTCTCATTTTGAGTCTTGTCATGTCAGCAAATAAAAGTTCTGAAAGCCTGACTTCAACTATGTCATTAAGGTTGACTCTACTTTGAGGAAGGAGCTCTTCTCAGTCATATTTTGATTGCTTTCCAACCTGAGGGGTTCAGGTTCCGGCACTATCTCAGACTATGTTCCGCTGCTATTCATAAAATTTTCACTGGTCATATTTTCAGAAGTAGACTGCCAGGTTCTTCTTCCTAGTCTGTCTTACTCTAGAAGCGCCACTGAAACCTGTCTGCCACAGGTAACCCTGCTGGTATTTGAAATACTGTTGGCCAAGCTTGCGGTATCACAGCAACACACAAGCTACCACAGTATTACAATCTGAAAGATGCATTGTGGTTGGCAGTAGTATAAAAAGAAAAAAAACAAACCCATTGCCGTTCAGTTGATTCCAACTCATAGCAACCATATAGGGCAGAGTAGAACTGCCCCGTAAGTTTTCCAAGGAGTGGCTGTGGACTCAAACTGCTGAATTTTTGGTTAGCAGCTGTAGCTCTTAACCACTGTGCATCAGGTTCCAGTAGTAGTATAGATATGCAATTTATAAGTAAATATAAATATTAGGGCAAATGACTCAATTTTTTAAATAGTTAAACATTCTACCTTTTTAAAATACACAAAGTATGGATATATATACTTAAGTGTATAATATTTTCTTATTTAAAACTGCACCCTTATGTATCCGTCTTCCTTCCTTGGTTTATTTTTTTTCATGTAGCATTTATCACTAAGAACTAATTTATCTATTTTGCTTATTGTCATCTCTTTCATCAAATGCAAACTCCACAAGGGCAGGAATTTCTGTCAGCTTTTTAATTGCTGAATCTAAAGCAGTGTCATGAGCAGTGCCTGCTGCATAACTAAAAAAATTTTATAGTAGGTACAAATTAAATATTGTTTAAATGAATGAATGAATACAAATGTGTGCTGCACTAACCATTCTCTATCTTACTATCATTTACATAATTTGCCACTGAACTGATTTAGTAATCTTATTTTACCAGCTAGCTTACAGTAACCAGAGCTTAGAATTTTATCCTGACCAGAACTAAATCCATATACTCATTCTTTCAAACTGTCAGCATACTGTGAGTGTTATAACTGTGGTCAGAAAAACATATTTAATTTTATTCTACTTATGACATATACCAAATAAATACATCAATCTTCTATACCTTGAGATATAACATAAAGCTGAATTCAAAATACCACAAAGAGGGGTACGAAGTAACTAAAACTTGTTAAACTTTTACAGAGTGGAAGGTCTGGACTAAGAATTTTATACGTAGCATTTCGAGAATGGGCTGGTAAGTATGTTCTTACATATAACCAACTTAAAACAACAACAACCAACAACAGTAAAGAACTGACATTATATAACAACCATAACAGGGAGATGCTGAGTTCCATTACGAAATAAAATGTCCAACAAGCACCCATGGAGATCAAACAGGGTAGGCAAGAAGTTTATAATCTTAAGTAACACTATGGCAATCAGGTAGGTTTGAACTGTTCTTAAAAGGCAGAGAAGTTTTTGCTCAGTAGCGTTGTTAAGTATGGAGCACTGGTGGTGCAGTGGTTAAAAGCGCTTGGCTGCTAACCAAACGGGCGGCGGTTCAAATCCACAAACTCTCTGCAGGAGAAAGATGTGGCAGTCTGCTTCTGCAAAGATTACAGCCGTGGAAACCTTACAGGGCAGCTCTACTCTGTCCTATAGGGTCACTATGAATTGGAATCGACTCAATGGCAGCGGGTAACCTTATAAGTTGCCTGAGCTTCTTTTCTAAACTTACGAAAAAAAAACCATTGCCGTCAAGTTGATTTCAACTTATAGCAACCCTACATGGTTCTAAACTTAGGGAATAAAATATATGGATTAAAAAAGGAGAATCAACTTTAAAGTTATGACAATTGGCCTGCTACTATGATTTTCTTTTTACATAATAATATGAAATCCAGCTGTCCAATCCATCAATAAATGTCTTTATTTTCTTCTTCTATTTTTCCTATTTTATGTGCTACTTCTTTAAAATTGTCTAAGTGACTGATTACTTTACTAGATGAACACCCAACCTATGAACCTCCACAGGTTATATATTTTTTCATTATAATGTCCTAAACTTTGAACTGTAAATATTAGTGAAATTTACTTAAACTAATATTTAACTAGAAGAAATTAGTCATAAATAAAATTATAAAATAAAGTTAAATATTTTAACACTAAAACCCTGTTGCCACTGAGTTGACTCCAACTCATGGCTACCCTGGGTGTGTCAAAGTAGAACTGTTCTCCTTAGGAGTTTCTATTGTTCAGAAATAGATTATCAGGCCATTCTTCCCAGGCATCTCTCAAATCTCCAGTTTTTTGGTTAGTAGCCTAGTGTGTTAATGGTTTGCACTACCCACGGATTTCTTTAACACTGTTGTTGTTAGTTGCAGGTGAGTCAATTCCAATTCATGGTGACCCCATGTATGCAGAGAGTAACTGCTCCATATAGTTTTCTCAAGGCCATGAGATTTTGGAAGGAGATTGCCAGGCCTGTCTTCTGAGGTGCCTTTGGGTGGGTTCGAACCACGAACCTTTGGGCTAGTGGTCAAGTGCTTAACCGTTTTCACCATCCAGGGTCTATATTTTTTATGCTAGAAAGTAAAAATTATAAAACTATAAACTTATAAAACTTTCTGTTGGTACCTGGAAACCATTACCAGTTGATACATAAATTATAGAAGTGGGTAATCAATTTTTTTAAAAGTAAAAGATAACTTTTTTGATTTTATAATAAGATCTAGATGCAATATAATTCTTACTCCCTTATGTTAAGCAGAATTTAAGCAGAATCTCCTTTAATGATACTTGGTATTCACCAAGCTCCTTATCTTTGAATTAGCCATGTTAGAGAGGTGTGAGTTTAGGAGTTTTAGAATTTTGACTGGAATTTTTAAGAGGCTAGACAGTTCAGGGGGTGTATATATTCCCTGTTTCTGACTGACCACCCCATCCTGGCCTTAAGAAAAGGTTTAACTGAAGTTGTGCTTCCATATGAACATTCTTTACTTAAAGGAGCCACCTCTACTCAAAAACCCATTTGGGTAACAAATCTGCTTAACTCAGTTCCACAATAGTATCCATTCATTCTATGAAGTATTTTTTGAGCACCTGTGCCCCTGGGAATAAAACAATGCTCTAGTCTAGACAGACACAATGTGATAAGTGCTATGAAGCCAAGAAAATGAGGCAGGGTGACGGACTGACTCTGAAGGCGTGGCTAGAGAAGTTGCTGTAAGATAAGAGTGGTCCAGGAAGACCCCTGAAGCAAACACAGATGAGCTAGGACAGCATGAAGAGAGGCCGCCATTCAAAGATCCGGGGGGTGGCAGAAAAGATGTACATTTCAGATAGTAGGAATAATCATCGCAAAGACCTCATGTCAGAAATGAGCTTGGTGTATCTGAGGAACTAAAGGCCAGTGCGGCTAAACACAGCAAGGTGAAATGTGTGTGTGTGTGTATATATATGAACAAAAAATCAATAGCCGTCGAGTTGATTCCGACTCATAGCAACCCTATAGGACAGAGCAGTGCTGCCCTATATGGTTTCCAAGGAACAGCTGGTGGATTCAAACTGCTGACCTTTTGGTTAGCAACTGAGCTCTTAACCACAGAGATATAATCGTAAATTTTGTAAACATATTCTGTTACCTACTAGGATCTCTAGAACGTCTCTACTTTTTTTCATACCCACAATTACTTTAGTTTTGGTTCTAATCATCTGCAGCTTATATTACTGCAACATTTGTACACGTTGTTGACTGACTTGGATAGATTACTGCTAGCTGCCATTGAGTTGGCCCCTGACTATTGGCAACCCATGCGCAAGGGGATCAGATTGTGGTAACCCACAGGGTTTTCACTGGATGAGTTTCACAAGTAGATGCCAGGCTTTTCTTCCAAGTCCATCTTAGTTTGGAAGCTCTGCTGAAACCTGTTCAGCATCATAACAACATGCAAGCCTTCACTGACAGACGAGTGGTGGCTAAGCACGAGGTACTCTGGTGGGGAATCAAACTCGGGTCTCCTGCATGGAAGCCGAGAATTCTACCCCTAAAACACCACTGCCCTCATTTTCTGTTTGCCTGTCCCTTAAAATTCATTCAGTTGTTATCTCCTAAGAAAAAACCTTTCTTGACCCTTCCATCCTGACTGTGTTGGGTGTCCTTCCTCTGTGTTCCTAAGCACCCTCTACATTCCTTTACACAGCTCTTACCACACTGAATTGTCATTGTTTATCTACTTCCCCTTTGTATCGTGAGCTTCTTCAGAATACAGCATGTATATTTTATCTCGGCACCTCTACACACTTGCAAGGTACTCCCAAAAGCGTCTGTTAAATATACACTTTAAATATCCTCAAACTTAGAGCCTAACTGCTTATTGGCATTAAACTTACTGAATCTGCAATGTTGGAGAAGGCGCCCCAGGCGATTCCAGCACAAGACCAGATTTGGAGAACATTGCCTAAAGTAGTTTGAAATCTAACTGTTGTGCTATTCTGATACTCTGTCAGCATGTTTAGCACACCTACCTATATTTCTCACTGTTGCTGTTGTTAGGTGCCGTCGAGTCGACGCCTACTTATAGCCACCCTATGTACAACAGAAGGAAACACTGCCAGGTCCTGCGCCATCCTCACAATTGTTATGTTTGAGCCCATTGCTGCAGCTCATTAGCTCTACACATTTTAAGAATTTTGATTTAAACTCTAAATAGGCAATCTCATGTGCCATTAATTGTGTATACTACTAATCGTTTGTATTGCTAATCTTACCATCAAACCATCTAACAATTTGTTTCCAAATGCAGTATATGATTCTATTTCAGAGGGAACACTTAATAACTACAAATTTACTGAGCAAAATTGTACCTTAACTCTTGAAAGCTACTTGACAACTAATTCCTTTAACTTTTAATTATTTCTCTCATGTCTGTCTTCATCACGAGAAAGGATCCTTGAGACCACCACTCTAATATCAGTGCTTAACACTAAGTCCAGACACATATTTATTAATGAATTAATAATGACTGATTTTTATGAAACTCTATATCAAATTTCTAAGATTCTTAGTTTAAATTATAAATGTAAACAATTGTTATCTAATACGAATATTCTAATGGAAATGCAATTACAATATTATATTTGGTATCAAGTTGTCTATAATTCACATAAAATAAAAGTTGAAAGTTTATAATAGGTTGATCTGTATACACGGTTAGAGTGAAAAACAAACTGTGAAACACTCAAAATACAATGAGTTCCTTCTAAGTATTTTTAGCTATTAAATAAAAAGAAATAATCAAAAATGAAGGTCTTAAATAAAAAAATTTAAACACTAAGAGTTAAATTAAAAGTAGTCTTCTAATCCTATAATATTACCATCTAGATCAGTGCTTTTCAAACTTTCTGTGGTCAAGAACCATATTTTCAAATTTTCAATTCGTTGCAGACCAATGCTTTTATAAAGCTCACTGAGTGTGCAATGTTGTGACCATGTCAAACAGTATCAAAGCTTGTACACTCTTGCTTTTGCTCTTGATTTTCAGACTCATCTGTCTCAAACCAGACAGTAGATGAATGCTTCATAGACCACACTTGGAGAGCACTAATCTAGAAGACAACAAGTTGAGCCTTCTAAAGATTCTACTTGACTTACACTATCACTTTTGGGGGAAATGTGAGGATGTCTTTGAGGATCTCACCACCAGATCCCATATACCCTCATACTCTGTGGTGTTCAACCTGAAGCCACATAACTCTTTACCTGGGCAAATCTGGGTAGAAAGGCTGACTGGTCCCGAGAACTACTCTTTGACAAATACAGAGAACTACTACTTAGTTAGGACAAGTTTTCTTCAGGGACCTTTTTGAGCTGAATGAGGAAATAACAGGACAGCATATGAATAAATCATTACGATAATGAAGTAAAGAGCCCAGGCTTTGGAGGCAGACATCTGTGTTCAAATCCTAGCTCTACTACTTTGTATCTATAGAAACTAACCAACTTTATCTATCTAATACTTTCTTCCCAAATTATTTCCTTTTCAGTCTATTCAGTTCCAAAGGCTTCTTTTCTGCCATTAATCACAAGGTCTCCCGAACCCCAAAATTTGTGTCTTATTCTTCATGATGACACATAATTGCTTTTTTTTTTTAACCTACTGCTGAATTCGCTGAATACATATTCTAAAGCAGTATTTCCCACAGGGAATCCACTCAATTCTTTTTGTTTCTTTTAATGTCCTACTCCTTGGTTTGTGTTTGCAAGGATACTAATAAAGTACTATCACAAATTAATCCTTCCTACCACACAAATCTGATCTTCCTTCTGTTATCACTCTATCAATCAATGTTTTATGTAGCACAGGGCAATACTTACTTACCCTGTCCTATAAACACTTATTTCTTGGCTTCAAGGACAATATTATCCTGGTTTTCCTAATTTTTTGCCTGCTTAGAATCTCCTCGCCATCCTTCTTACCTCCTTACTTTGGTACCTTTCATGATAAAACATCAGTGCCTGGAGCCTTGGCTCTAACTGATTCTGAGCTGGCAAGGAACAATTCTGTATGTGGTCCTTTTACTTATACACAAGCAAGATGACTTCCATTTTAGTAATTATCGCTGACTAAATACATATCAAAGGCTCAATACATGTCAACCTTTAAAAAAAAGTTAACAAGAAAAACTTGCCAATGATATTAAAATGTATTTGTAAAGACTTAATAAAATATGGAAACCCTGGTGGTGTAGTGGTTAAGTGCTACAGCTGCTAACCAAAAGGTCGGCAGTTCAAATCCACCAGATGATCTTTGGAAACCCTTATGGGGCAGTTCTAACCTGTCCTATAGGGTCGCTATGAGTCAGAATCGACTTGGTGGCAACTGGTTTGGTTTTTTTGTTTTTAATAAAATACGTGAGCATATAGTCAGTTTTAACTTAGTAATGAATTGAAAATTATATAGAGAAGAGCTTAAAAATAGGGGATGGAGGTACTGGAAACCTTAGCACTTTAAACTAACAGAAGCCATGAATAAAACTCAGTCTTGGGTATGTACCTGTATAGCTACTAAATAAGGTGTTCTAACATCAGCAGATCGAGTTATCAACCTAGGAGTCACAGTTTCATAGTGATGTAGAATTACAGCACAAGGCTACAGTAGTCCCATTTCCCAAAAAAAGTGATTAAAAACAAAAAAAAGCAGGTCTGAAGTTAGACTAGATGGTTGGTAACCTCACTACTGGCTATTTTCTGTATTTGACCATTTGCTGCACACAGGGTTATTCTCTAGTTTATTATATATTGTAGACAGAGATCATCACAATAGTGTTAAGGAAATTCAAATCAAATGTTATCTTAATATGAAGAAAACAAATGATATTTTAAGATTGAAACCTTTTGAACTACTTGGTAAAAGTAACACGAAAATAGAGGTTATCTGATGAGGCATTTTAAATTTTAAGAGTCCATGGACTCAAAGAGATCTTCTCCTATTAGGTGCAAATGAATATAAATCTGCCCATGAATTCTTCCTGAACAGGTATAAGACCAAGTGCCATGAACACAAAGGGATCCCAAAAAATCTAAACCTAGACTTTATGAAATTAGAATTAAATGTGGAACATGAGAGTGATCTACAAGGCTCTCCAGCCTCTGAGTAACTGGGGTGATTTGCATTAAGTTATCCAGATTGTTATAGGCAACTAACAACAACAGAGGCACAGAAGGATCTCCTAACTCTCAGTTAACATTAGTGTGATTATACTGAATATAACAATGCTGAATTTAAGAATACAATCTGATAGACTAGCAAATTTAACAGAAGATTCACTTCTTGATACACTGAGGGACTTGGGAGTCATTAAGGACAGCCCCATGTTATCTGAGAATCCTGTGTACTGATTTTGAGAGCTAAAGCTCTGGAGTCAACACAGGTTCAAATTCCAGCTCTGACACTTCTTGGGGCAAGTTACTCAAGACTCAATATCTATACCTCTAAGTGGAGATGATAACAGTGCCCATTTCACAGTGCTGTTATGAGGGTCATGAAAGAAAATGCATCTAAACTGCACAGCAGAGTGCTGGCAAATAACAAATGTTCATTTATTTTACCTACTAATTTCATTCTTTTCAGTGTTGAGTTCAAGACTGCAGTTTTGGCGGGTAATACAGAATAAATAGTTGTTAGGGCGATCTGTGGGTATGAGTATGATCATGAGGATTTGTGGTTGATGTGAACAGGGAGTAGTTTTTATTAAAAAGGAAGTGTAGTGTGGATAAGAGTACAAGTTAATTAAATATGAGCTCTGCCACTTATTACCTGTATGACCTCCAGTAAGTTACTTAACCTCTTTGTGCTTCAATTCCCTCATCTATAAAAAAGGATATTAATAACACCTGCATCTTAGGGGTGTTGTTATGGTTAAATAAATTAATATTTGTAAAAACACTCAAAATAGTATCTGGCACATGGTAAGCACAACATAAGTGTTAACAGCTGTAGTTATTAAAGAACAACCTACAGTTAAGGAAAATACCCAAGAGTGAGCCTGTGCTCTGGGAAAACAACAATCCTTGTGGTTAGGGAACTTCATTTTTGGGCTTCAGACAGTTAGGATTCTATTTGGAACCAGGCTCTGGAAGCAGGGAGGGAAACTCAGTGGTAACAAGTTTGCGAGTAATACTAAAATAGCCTTTTAGATATTTTCAGAACCAGCATACCTCAAATGTACTCTAGGTTTTTATTATAGTCTGTGTTTTTTCACATTTTTATGTAGGTAATCCATGAATGGCTTTTAGAACACAATACAAAATTAAAATGTACGAAATAATCTTACCTTCTAAATCACTTGAAAACAACTACAGTCTCCATGGAAGGAAACAAGCTAACACAAAACCCCAGCAACTTTTCCTTAAAGTTATCATAGGAGAATGTGTGTATGACAGGGGTCAGCAAATTGTGGCCCGCTGCCTGTTTTTGTACAGCCAACAGTTTGCTTGTTCAGTAAAAGCCTGCTTTGTGAAAGCAAAATAAGATACTATTTTAGATGTTTGTCAGAAGTTATCAAATACTGTTTTGAGACAAGTGGTATGTGAGATAACTGGTTTAGAAAGTACGTTCCAAGTGCGTTTTATATATTAGTTTAGTTAATCCTTATAACTCTATGAGGTAGACACTATTATTATTCCCATTTTACAAGTGAAAAAACTAGCGCAGAGAGCTTGGTAGATTTTCTCGAGATATCACAACGAGTGAACAGCTGAGGCAGATGGTTTTGTTCCAGAGACCACACTCTTAATTCCTCTGCTCATTAGCCACGGCACTTCACCTGGGTCACATTAGTTTCTCAAGGAAGTAACTTTAACAGAATTGACTTAACATTTAACTTTTTATTAAGATCTGGATACATAAAAAAATAGTTGTATATCTTTAATAAAACTGCTACTAAAATGTTATATTAATTACATTGTCACTGTTTATGTAAGGGAAAAATCTGGTCTCTCCTGATCTAATTTATTTTATTAGAAAATAAAAGCTATTTAACACCTTGATTCCATTTTTGTCAGAGTTTACTTGTACCTGAGTTAAACTATACAATTATCATCAACACACAGCTTTTCACAACCGAGCTTCCTATACGCCTGCCTATCTTCTTGGAGCCCTGGTGGCGCAGTGATTAAATATTCAGCGGGTAGCCAGAATGTCTGCAGTTTAATTCCACCAGATGCTCCTTGGAAACCTTATGGGGCAGTTCTACTCTGTCCTAGAGGGTTGCTATGAGTCGGAATCGACTCGATGGCAACGAGTTTATCTTTATGTTCCTCACATTCAGCAACACTATGCTAAGAGCCTGGACAATTAGAATTGAGACAGATATGTTTCATGCTCTCATGGAACTTATTTAATGGGCGAGACATGCATTAAACAAATAACTTCATTATTAATGACCAAGTATAAGTTCTCCAAAGGAAAAGCACAGCATGCCTTAAGGCTGTACTCTTGGGGGAGCTAATACAGTCAATGAGGTTAGGAATAAGAAATGTCACTTGACAATTATGCTAAGTTATAAGGGATGACAGGGAATCTATCTAGGAGGATTTCTAAGCAAAGAGAAGAAAATGTAGAAGATTCTTAGGAGGAAGGATAGCTCTTCTAATAAAATGTGGCCATTTGCCAACAGGAACTGACAGAATACCTTTCACTCGCACCTGTCCACGACACTTGCTGGGAACAGGAAAAACAGAAGGTGAAAGCTGCCTAGCTTACTTAATAGAGTGATGCTGTTCCAGGTGGAAGGAAGTAGTGCAGCAGTTCTCAATTTTGGCTTCACATTAGAACATGGGGAGCTATCTTAAAGAATGATCGTTCAAAAACAGCTGCAGCGGTATATCGACAGGGAACTGCCAGAAATTCAGGCCGGTTTCAGAAGAGGACGTGGAACCAGCGATATTATTGCTGATGTCAGATGGATCCTGGCTGAAAGCAGAAAATATCAGAAGGATATTTACCTGTGTTTTATTGACTATGCAAAGGCATTCGACTGTGTGGATCATAACAAACTATGGATAACACTACGAAGAATGGGAATTCCAGAACACTTAATTGTGCTCATGAGGAACCTTTACATAGATCAAGAGGCGGTTGTTCGGACAGAACAAGGGGATACTGATTGGCTTGAAGTCAGGAAAGGTGTGCGTCAGGGTTGTATTCTTTCGCCATACCTATTTAATCTGTATGCTGAACAAATAATCCGAGAAGCTGGACTATATGAAGAAGAACAGGGCATCAGGATTGGAGGAAGACTCAATAACACCCTGCATTATGCAGATGACACAACCTTGCTTGCTGAAAGCGAAGAGGGCTTGAAGCACTTACCAATGAAGATCAAAGACCACAGCCTTCAGTATGGATTACACCTCAACATAAAGAAAACAAAAATCCTCACAACTGGACCAATGAGCAACATCATGATAAACAGAGAAAAGATTGAAGTTGTCAAGGATTTCATTTTACTTGGATCCACAATCAACCGCCATGGAAGCAGCAGTCAAGAAATCAAAAGACGCATTGCATTGGGCAAATCTGCTGCAAAGGACCTCTTCAAAGTGTTGAAGAGCAAAGATATCACCTTGAAGACTAAGGTGCAACAGACCCAAGCCATGGTATTTTCAATCACATCATATGCATGTGAAAGCTGGACAATGAATAAGGAAGACCGAAGAAAAGTTGACGCCTTTGAATTGTGGTGTTGGTGAAGAATATTGAATACACCACGGACTGCCAAAAGAAAGAACAAATCTGTCTTGGAAGAAGTGCGGCCAGAATGCTCCTTAGAGGCAAGGATGGCGAGACTGTGTCTTACATACTTTGGACATGTTGTCAGGAGGAATCAGTCCCTGGAGAAGGACATCATGCTTGGCAGAGTACAGGGTCAGCGGAAAAGAGGAAGACCCTCAATGAGGTGGACTGACACAGTGGATGCAACAATGAGGTCAAGCATAACAATGATTGTAAGGATGGCGCAGGACTGGGCGGTGTTTCGTTCTGTTGTGCATAGTGTCGCTGTGAGTCGGAACCGACTCGATGGCACCTAACAACAATAATATCTTAAAGAAATGGGCCACAGAGAGACAAAGAAAGGACCTTGTTTAGAATACTAAATGCCCTATTCCAGGTGAAAAAGAAATTCAGAAACTGAAGGCAACTGTTAGAAAAGGGTGATCCTATGAACCTATTTAATAGTATCTGCAAATACTACAAAAGAGTTTTTTTTTTTTTTTTTCATTTCTGATCCTATGAAAGGAAAAGTATTGCTGCCATGTTGAAGAGACCGGGAACCAGTACATATAAACATTATACAGCAGATATTACTGGAGAAGTGGAGCATAGAAAAAAATTTTCCCTAGACTTTTGCCTTTGATATTAATCAGCATTTGTTAAAATGAGTAAATAAGAATTCAAAAGACAATTAGCAATATTAAATATTTAAACAACTTACGCTATATTAAAAACAGTTTGTTTTTTATTTCCTTCCTTTTAAAAAATTTATTTTTCTGTCACGCTTTTCCTATTTAAATTCCTTTTACACAGGACAAGTGAAACAATAAGAGTCAGTTGGTGATAGGTAATGAAAAGCAACGATTTATAGAGTTTATTATGTAGTAGGCACTGTGCAAAACGTCACAACACTTAATTTCATCTCACCACTTAATTTCTTACAACAAGGTTTTGACCTGTTACTACATCTATGTCATAGATGAGGGAGCTGAAGTACAGAGAAATCAATTCAATAGCATCCCTGGGTAGCGCAAATGGTTAAGTGTTTGACTACTAGCCAAATGGCTGGCAGTTCAAACCCACCAAGAGGCATCTCTGAAGACAGGCCTGGTGATCTGCTTCCAAAATGTCACAAGCTTGAAAATCTTACAGGGCAGGTCTACTCTGCACACATGGGGCCGCCATGAGTCAGAACTGACTCAATGGCAACTAACTACAACACATCTCCTAGAGTTCATTTCATCTACTGCCTGAACACTGTACATCTGCAAGTCCCAGATGGCTACAAGAGGATCAAGGAAAACAACAGCAATTTTACATTTCTTTAGCTTAGTGTCTTTTCTCAAAGGGCTGAGTTGAATTAGACTGGGAAATGAAGAAACTAAAAAGAGTGCCAATTCTCTTCTCCTGCCTGGAGGGAAGATGAGATGAGAGGGTGGAGGGGGTTAGAAGCTGGCGAAATGGACACGGAAAGAGAGAGTGGAGGGATAAAGCGGGCTGTCTCATTAGGGGGAGAGTTATTGGGAGTGTGTAGCAAGGTGTACATGGGTTTTTGTGTGAGAGACTGACTTGATTTGTAAACTTTCACTTAAAGCACAATAAAAATTATAAAAAAAAAAGAGTGCCAATTCTAAAAACCGCTATACCACTGCTTTCAAAGCTTAGTGTGCCTCAGTATCTCCTTTAAGTCTAGGTAAATCATAGATTGCTGGGCTCCACTCCCCAGAGTCTCTGCTTCAGTAAGGCCTGAAAATTTGCATTTCTAACTAGTTCTCAGCTAATGCTGCTGCTATAGGGACCACACTTTGAAAACCACTGTGCTATAGTACATAAATTCAAATTCATTCTCTGTAATTACACAGTTGTAGGAGGCCTGGTGGTGCAGTGGTTAATGTACTCGGCTACTAACCGAAAGGTTAGTGTTTAGAACCACCAGCTGCTCTACGGGAGAAAGATGCGGCAATTTGCTTCCATAAAGATTAGGGCCTTGGACACCCTATGGGGCAGTTCTACCCTGTCCCATAGGGTCGCTGTGAATAGGAATGAACTCAATGGCTGGTATGGATTTTTACAGAGTTGTACTAAAAAAAACTACACACTTTTCCTAGAAAATTAGAACATAAATAAAATGGTTCCTTTGGAAACCCTGATGGCATAGTGGTTAAGTGCTAACGCTGCTAACCAAAAGGTCAGCACGTGCTCCTTGGAAACTCTATGCGGCAGTTCTACTCTGTCCTACAGGGTCGCTATGAGTCAGAATCAACTCATTGGCAACAGGTTTGGTTTGGGTTTTTGGTTTGGTTCTTAAAGTAGAATTTTCAAAGTAATCACAATTTTTCCTTTATGATATTTTAAATATAACATGCGATATGAACAAAAATATACATAAGCTATATAAATTGCAAAAGCCATATAACTGTCATTTCTAACTCATATAAGTGGCATTAAATGTCTTCAAATACAACTGGCAAATGTCCCTTAATATTAAACTGCATTTATTTTTGTAATTGCCAAACACTGATGAGATTTAATTTTCTGAAGAATACATATAATGTCCAAAATTAAAATATATAAGTATATAGGTCACTTTTTAAATATTTTTTCTCCATCGTTTCTTCCACAATTTTCTCTAGTAAAGAAGCACTACTGTTACTGAAGACTAACCTAACAGACGCATTAAGTCTGACAACAGAAATACTTAACACTTGCCAAGATGTACAGTAAAACTACTGCAGAACAGGGAGAACATAGAATTATTTTACCCTATATTTACCAACCTCAGTTGTTCTGTTAAATAAGGAAAGCATAAAATTTAAGGCTGGGCTAAACCATTCTAAAATAGGCCTTCAAAAACTACCATAAAATAGTCTTCCATGCCATCCAAAAAATTATATACAATGAATACTGGCAACGAGTTAAAATCTTACCCAGATCTAGTCGTTTTGAATTCCACCTTGAGGATAGGTTTGCATGGTTCTGGCTTCTTCCCATCCTTTAACTGTTTTCCTAAAATATATTTCCTGCGTTAAATTCTAAAATTCTAAATTTTCTAAATTCTTACATTGATAGTTTACAAAATGAAAATGAAATCTACCAGGTAACATTTTTAAGTGATTTTGAAAGACATATTTAATACAAAAAAGGTATTTTTAAGATGATCGAACAAAATTACTGTTTGAGATTCAGTGTTAGTGCTGGAAAGCAAATAAAATAAATAATTTAGTAACATTTATGTAATAAAATTATAGTAAGATAAGTGATACATAGTCTTCCCAATGTTCTTAACTGCAGATAAGCAAAACAGGCTTTCCATTTGCTAAAAGGATTCAAGCTTTAAAATAAATAGGTTTGAAAAAAATCAAAGCTGCATTTTCATCCAAGTGTGACAGGTTGTCATGTTAGAAAATTCATTTATAATTTATTCACCTAAAGTAAAATCCATCAGTTTTGATGTCCAAAAGATTGCTAAACTTCTGTCTATAAAAGGTGTCAGGAAATCATTTTGTCAAAAAATTTTGATTATTTTAAAAAATGCTCATTTTTGTTACTTTTTATCTCTACATGTTTATTGTAGAAACTCACCCAGGAGCCTCTAGAGAAAACTCAGAAAAATATAATGAAAACAAAATATCTACTTTCCATTGCCTAGAGATTAATCATGCTCAATATTATATTTCTTCCAATTTTTTAAATATATTTAAATCTATATAGATAAGGTGATAGATAAGCTAAATACATATGTATATACATATTGTATATAACACAGCAACAGCTCTATTTGTATATAAAACATACATATATTAGTTATATATAAAGATATGTGTATATAAATACATATATGAAAAATTTTAAAAATCTTTTTGGGTTTAACAAAACTGGAATCATGTCCATGAAATATAGCTTTTTAAAATTAAGTTATATAAACATTTCTTCAGGTTATAATAATCTTCAAAAACAACTTTTAAAGACTACAAACACTCCTTCTTATAAATACACCCCAATCTAACAATTCCTATATTTTCAGACAATTAGGTTGTTTTCAATTTTTTTTGCCATTTTAAGTAACTCTGCATTCTTCTAAATATGTCATATCAAGCCACTCCTCTGCTCCAAATCCACTGGCTTGCCATCTCAGAGTGAAGTTTTTACTATAAGGTATAATGTAAAGTACAAGTGGCTATTTACCTGCAAGACAGTAAAACTTATTCCAGAAATTCTAATTCAGAAATTTTAGAAGACTAAGCACTCAATTACTAGCCAAAAGTTTGGCAGTTCAAACCCACCCAGAGACACCTTAGAAGACAGGCTTGGTTATCTGTTTCCAAAAGGTCACAGCCTTGAAAACCCTATGAAGCAGTTCTACTCTGCACACATGGGGTCATCATAAGTCGGAATCAACTAGACAGCAACTAACAACAACATGTACTTCCACTACATGTTGGAGTTAGGGTGACCTTCCCAATTAATTAAAGCCTAAAACCCATTAAAAAATCCACTGTCTTCTAGTGTGGACAGAGTAGAACTGCTCCACAGGGTTTCCAAAGAGTGGCTGGTAGATTTGAACAGGAGAACTTTTGGTTAGCAGCCATAGCTCTTACCCATTATAAAAGAACAACATTATTCAACTACATAAAAATTAAAAGCATTTTATGTGGAAAAAGTTACCACAGTCAATAGATAACTTTGGGAAAAGCATTTGTAAAGCAAATGACAGACAAAAGTGATATTTCTACTATATAATAAAGCACTTTTGCAAGGTGACAATTTTTAAGAAAAAACAATTCAACGGAAAATTGTGTAGGGTAAATGAATAAACAATTAACAGAACAGCAAATCCAAGTGCCCAGCAAAGACACAAAAATTTACCCAAATGCACTAGCAGAAAAATGTACATTAAAGATCTAACGAGACACCATTTTATATCATCAGACTGGCAAAAAGTAAAATGAGTTATAATATCCACTGCTGACACAGACACTGAAAAGGGGCACTCACGGCTGTTAGAAATATGAAGTACACAGCCTTTTTGAAAAGCAGTTTGAGGACATCTATTAAAAATCCCATAACTGACTGCAGTTCAGTCAATTTCAACTCATAGCGCACCTATAGGACAGAGTAGAACTGCCCCATAGAGTTTCCAACGAGTGCCCGGTGGATTCAAACTGCTGACTTTTTGGTTAGCAGCCACAAAACTTAACCACTGCACCTCCAGGGCTTCCCTATTAAAAACAGGAATACATAAAACTCTTCAACCTAGCAATTCTACTCCTATGTATTTCTTCCATAGAAACAAAAATGCCAGTTCCTACCACATATGTATAAGGATGGTAACTGCAGTATCATTTGTAGTGATCAAGAACTGAAAACAAAGTGAATTCCTATTAACTTGGAATGGCTGAATAAATTGTGAAACAATTGTTGGCTATTACAGGGCCATTAAAATTAAAGAATTAGAGCTATACCAGTACCTAAGGTGCTGCTGAGAAAACCAAGATGCAGTAAAAATTGTATAATTCTATTTTTTGTTAAGCGATGACCATAAAAAAAAAATCTCATATGTTTGTATGTGTGTATGTGAATATATGTGATTTGAGAAATAAATATATGGTGGAAGAACACCTATAAAATTTTTGACAAGGCTTACCTGGAGGTGCAGGAAAGGGGATGATTTGCGAGGGAAGGTTGCTAATATGCGGGAAGGGTAGGGAGAGGGGACTGGTAAGATTTCCTTTACGTAAAATGATGCGTATGTGTGTGTGGACATGCAAAAACTATCAGTCTTAGGATCTGTCATCCTCCCTTTGATTTTATGCTTAGAAAGTTCTTCCCCACACCAAAAGCATAGAAATACTTGTTTAATTTCTGGTAACTTTTATAATTTCATTTATTACATTTGATCATTTTATGAAGTATATTTTGATATAAACGAAACAAAAAAACTCATTGCCATAGCGTTGATTCCGACCATCATGTCCCTGTGTGTGTTAGAATAGGACTGTGCTCCATAGGGTTTTCAGTGACTGATTTTTCAGAAGTAGATAGCCAGGCCTTTCTTCCAGAGCATCTCTGGGGGGGGCGGATTCAGGCCTCCAAACTTTTGGTGAGCAGTTCAGTGCGTTAACTGTTTGCACCGTTCAAGGGCTCATTTAGACTTACTAGAAAAAGGCTATAGCCAGTCTCATTCTTATGCCTTTATGCGTAAACTTTTTTTATTCTCCTGCAAGGGTGTTAATAAGAGTTGGTTAAAAAATGTGGCAGTTTTTGTATTGGACTCCTTTATTAATTTTGCTTGGTAAACCAATGAGTCCTTAAATGAATAATTTCTTTTATAAGGATCAACATAATACGGAAGTCGCCAGGCTGCAGAAAATTCCACTGCAGCTTGCTTGGTTGGCCTTGCAATCTGCGTCAGAATTGCAGTTCCTTTGCTCCCCAGCCTCACCATTTTCCGTACCATTGCTTGGCAATCTGCATCAGAATTGAAGTTCTTTTGCTTGGCCTGCCCCCTGAAAATCCTGGTGCCTGCATGGTATGATTGAGTGTTGCTGACATAACTTGTATGAACTCCCTACTAGTAATACCCCTTAAAAGTAACTATTTTCCTCGCCCGCCCGCGTGAAGCAGCCTTGGAGGCAGCAGCGCCCATTGCTTCTTTCCTTTCACAACGAAATAAAAGGCACCTTTATGTTCTCCCACCTCGGCTTCTCGTTGTTGGCCAATAGGAGTCACTCAGAGCAAAACCTGGGGCTTCCACCCAGTAACAAACACGAAGCTGGTTCCTATGAGGCAGAGGTTAAAGATGTCCCAAATGCCCAACTTTTCCAAGCTGCTGTACCACTCCATCATCTCTAATACCAACTACTCCCTCTCCCTTCAGTATTCTCCCTCCGGTCTTTGGGTTCCCTAATTCACTGCAGTGTCTCACAGAACTCAGGAACCATATAAAGGAAATGGCTCACATGGTTGTGGAGGCTGGCAAGTTCCAAATTCATGGGTCAGGTGTAGGCTTCTCCCTGGCCCTCAGTCTCTGCCCAAAGGCACTCAGCTTTCTCTCTCCGCGGGCCAGGAAGCCCACTATGCTGTCTCTGTAGGTCTCTGCTGTCGGTCTCTCCTCCCTTGGTGGTGGTGGGGTCTTCCCTCTGCTCTGGAATTGTCTCTTTTAAGGCAAAACTGACCAATCCCCTTAAACCTGTTTGCCGTCAAGTCGATTCCGACTCATAGTGGCCCTAGAGAACAGAGGAGAACTGCCCCATAGAGTTTCCAAGAAACTCCTGGTGGATTCGAGCTGCTGACCTTTTGGTTAGCAGTCATAGCTCTTAATCATTATGCCACCAGGGTTTCCCCAATCCCCATGGTGGGCCACAATGATCTTATTTGCACAGCCCTGCCCAATCACCTGGGTGGGAGTTACAAAATCATGGTGAGAAAGGCCATACTAAGTAATTCATCACACTGCAGTCCTTTTGATCAGTATACTCAGGTATTTTTTTTTTTTCAACTCAAGTGTTTTTTAAATTGTTACTGATTATTGCTACCAGCCCAAACCAAACCAAACCCACTACCATTGAGTCGGTCCAGACTCATTGCAACTCTGTAGGACACAGAACTGCCTACAGGGTTTCCAAGGCTGTAAATCTTTAAGGAAGCAGACTGCCACATCTTTCTCCAGTGGAATGGCTGGTGGGTTTGAACAGCTGACCTTGTGGTTAGCAGCTGAGCATTTTTAACCACCACGCTATCAAGGTTGCTTACTAGTCCAGAAAAGTTAATTTATTCATCTGTAATCCTAAGCATTTTCTAAATCATATCAAGTAATAAGGCCCTAGCTACGATTTTATAAAGCATATATAAATTAAAGAATGTTAAAAAGATGAGATTTCACCACTAGGCGTCATTTTACTTAAGTGTTTCATCCCTGGGGAGCAAAAGTCTGGCCTTGTTCTTTTAACTGCCTGTAAAATGCATTCCTTAACAAGTGACTGAAAAGATCTGGTTAATCACAACACCTGCTTCCCTGTCACATCTGATTACTTCTTGCCTCTTAGGATGTCCTGCTTCCCAGCCCCTAAACCATCCAACGACAATGAACTGGTCTAACACTTATTGATTCTAATTATGAAATTTCATTCAGGTATGTCTACTTCTTCCATTTCCTCAGTCACAAATGAAATCTTCATTTATTGTTTATCAATACAATAGCTTCCTAAATGGCACTAACAGCAAAGCGATATTTCCAAAAAGTAAATATTACGTTTCTTACTGAAAATCATTTACTCCATCATGCAGTTCAAACTTTTTAGCATACTATGAAGTCCTTCATAATCTGTCCTCTGTATACTGTTCAATTTTCATTTCCTGGTATTTACCCAAAGGAGTTTTAAACTCTGGTCACATTAAATTACTAGCAGTTTCCAAAGAACACCCTGTTTTGGGTTATGTTTTTCTGCCTTTGTACTGATTTAGGAAATAATATTGGAGTCATTATTCCCCATCCTTGAGCATAGAGAATGTGACCCAGCTGAAGCTGTGCTCACAAGGACTCACAAGGTCACATCAGCTGGGCCCTGGGATAAAGACAACAGATGGATAATCTTAGAAAATATCTTTTAGGGATCTTTCACATAAGCCAGAACACAAGACTTTCTACTCTTATCTTTTTCTGTTAAAATTTAGTGAATAGAAATTTGTTGGACCAATGAAGATCCTCCTGACTGTCCTTACTGAAACCTGTACCTACGATTGTTAAGAAAGACAATTCAAAATGTAGGACCACAGTTTCTAGCCAACCTGTGAAAAGGTGAAGCTTCCAATGGCTTTGCCCATGTGTAATGTTAGGAGTCGGGCAGACATGGCTGTGGCAGCAGGCTTGTCCGTTTTCCCATTCTTGCCTACTCTGTAATATTTCCTTGGATTTGGGCAAAAATTAGCTCTGGCAGCATGCTTGTCTGCTTCTCAACTTTTGCCTTTTTGAATATATGCCGAATAAAACTTTCTTTCTGCTTTACTAAACTTTGTGATTTTTTTTCCCTACGACAGTACCTTCTGACTGAAATAACCCTGCCTTGTTCTTTTCTATCTCCTAACGCTACACTCATCCTTTAAGACCAAATTCATATATCCTGGATTTGTGAAATATTCCTATACCCTTCACCCAAAAACAGAGTAACAACTTTTATGTTTCCACATCATGTTATGTATGCCTTTATTAACACTTATCACAGTGAGTTATAATTATCAGTTTATAGGTCATTTTCATTCACTTAACTATGAGCTCTTTGAGGGCAATCTATTCCCAGCATTTAATCTCTGGCACACAGGAGTTGCTCAATAAATATCTGTTGAAGAATGAAGGTGCATAACAAAATGAATGAAGATCACCTACAAAAACAATTGCTTTCCAAGTTTTTTATTTTTCCTGTTAGACTGTAGAGCACATTTTCACAGTTAACTGTTGTTATAACACAGCAGTTAAGTTCTCAGTCTAGAGCTGCATATCCAACATGGTAGCCACCAGACACATGGGCACTTGAAATGTGGTAAGTCTGAGTAAAAGTGAGCTATAAGAGTTAGGATTAAAAAAAAAAGTGAAACATATTAATTTGGTAGATTGATTCTGTGTTGAAATGATATTTTGCATGTATTGGGTAAAATAAAATTGATTAAAATTACTTTTACTTTTTTTTAATATGGTTACTAGAAAGTTTTAAATTAAACATGTGGTTCACATTCTATTTCTATTAGATAGTAATGGTTTCCAGCTGCTCCTTGGAAACTATGGGGCAGTTCTACCCTGTCCTGTAGGGTTGCTATGAGTTGGAATCGACTCGACGGCACTGGGTTTGTTTGTTTTTTTTTTTTGGTTTTAGTAATGGTCTAGAAAACAATATGACTCAAGCTAGAGAACCACATTGCCAATAATACTAGTCTCAAATGGGGAAGATAGCATTTCTTCATTAATAAGTATGAAGATAAGAGTTCATTTACAGCTAGACCAGGGATGCCTAGGTATCTGGTTTTTTATTCTTAGCCAACTTAATGGCAGTAGAATTTATGATGTGCTGTTTAAGCTCCAAAACTCTTCTGTGGAACCCCAGGGTCAGTTGTTTTATTGATGGTTGGCAACTGGTCTAACTGGTTTGATAAGACAGGCCTCCCTGAGTTTCTTTGAGCTCTTCAGAAACCTAGATTCCTTGCACATTTCTTGGTGGTTGCAGCAAGAGATTCAGCACAAACCTTGTGAACAAATAAGTGCCCAAGGGGAGTCTGCATACAGGATGCCTCTCAGAATGCTTACTTGCATTCTCTTTCTCCTGCTACACCATACCCTTTACCTTTAAATAAAAGCCTTATTTGAGTATTCTATGTGGAGCCTGATGAATCTTTTCAAATATATAAACTGGGAAAAACTTGTAATGAACTGGATAAAGAACTGAGGTAAGGTTTTATTATTTATCCAATGTTTTATGCTTCAGATGAATCTTAAAAGTAGACTAATGGAATACTTCGTATGTCACATTCTGTAAAATATTGTATTAAGTTGACTTTTACTTAGGTGAATTTTATTTTTCTTTCAGTGATCCTTAATAGAATCAAAGTTTCCCATTCTTGATTTACTCCTTGATAAGTGGTTTGATTGCGTTGAGAATGAGTTCCAGAAACTAAATTTAAAATACCATTTTCTATAATGGACATCTGTTGGTTTTGACTGTCTAGCATCCTTTGGGAATCATTTGATTTTCCTGAAGCTGACCATCACTGAGCATCTTACTCGGCAATGCATCATCCCCGTCCAGGAATACAGGGAAGAATATGGAGGGCCCTGGTGAAAGCAAATTACATAACCATGATGACTGCTTCAGGATAAGCTATGTGAGCCATGTGACCTGAGAGTGGAGATGCCCTAAATCTTACAGGGCTTGGCCACAGCAAGGAAAGCCAGGATAAGGTCCAATTTCTCTTTCCCCTAGTTATGTGATACAAAAAACTAGCACAACAGGTTTCTCTACTGGTTAATAAATAAGAGTACCTCAGTAAAACAAAGAAGGAAATGCTCCATGACTTATGTTATCTGATTTAAGCTAAAGGTTGGGGTCCTGGCATTGTCTTATAACCAGCTTGTGACTATGACTCAGGAACACATGATTATGAGTTGACCCCAGCCGCCATGCTGTCAGGTAATTAAAACCCAGAACTAATCCTGTAACCTTTTTAACCTGTAATTATGTACATATTCTAGTCATGGTCCCTTCGCTGCTTCTGTAGTCCCACCTACGATAGTGATTAATTGACCTGCTACCAATCACAACCTTGTAATGATTTTATTTGTACTCTACAGTATATAACAGAACCCTGGTAGTGCAGTGGTTAAGAGATCGGCTGTTAACCCAAAGGTCAGCAGTTTGAATCCTCCAACTCTATCCTATAGGGTTGCCATGAGTTGAAATCGACTCAACAGCAAAGGGTTTTTTTTTTTCTTTTTTAATAGTATATAATAGACGCCATAACTGTGATTCAGTGGATTCCTTTGGCCTCTGTACTGGGTACATGCTGATGGTCTCCCTCATTCAAATGATTGTCTTTGTCTTGGCTTAATAATAATCTCTTGTGGTTAAATTTGAGTCTGGGTTCTTCTTCCCCTATGACATTTTTGGCTATGAAGATGGGATTCAAAGCTGTCTTCCCTCAGTGGGACCCTTGAGGGACCAAGGAATGGAGCAGGTGCCAGCAATTGGGCCTTTTGTGCCCTACTGTTTCCAGGGACCACAAGAGCCCTGAAAAGTAAGTGCTCTTGGATCTGAACCCCATAATTTACAGCACGGTTTTCTGAGATCTTTCATTACACTTTTTGTTGTGTTTTTCTGTTCAGATTCTCTTAGACACTTTGGTAAGCTTTCACTTGTTTGTGTTGCCTAAATTTGAGCATCTTGGTTGAAACAGAGGTGAATCTACTTGAAAGAATATTTCTTTGTGGTTTGGGAGAAACTGAAGGCAATTTTTTTGTAGAGGCAGTTTGTCACTTAGATCGTTCAAAGGTGAAGTTTGAGTGCCATCTAGTGATATGTGGTTGTATCTGAAGATTTCTGAAATTTAAGGTTGGAAGTGCTGAACTCTGGTAAACCGAGGAAAGCCCATTTAGCATAAGAAATGACATGCACTTACTAGGGATTAGGAACCAAACCAAATAGCTGGTCTGGGAAATTTTTGAGCTCTGGATTAGAAAAAAGAAGCTCTAGAATAAATCAGCAGGTTAAATGAAAAACTAGTTTCAGGTGCCAAGTAAGAGTTCTCTTTTACTTTCCTATTTGCAACTGAATGAGGTTGCTAAGTAAAAGTTCTCTTTCACTTTCCTATTTGCAATTGAATGAGGTTGCTAAAGGTTTGTGTTCAAACCCCTATGACAGGTTTCTCTTTACTTTCAGGTTGCTCCTGGTTTGAATGACTGCCAAGTTTTGGTCTTCTGTTTCTGTCTGAGACTTGAAACTTTGAGCATTGCAAGTCTACCATCTACCAGACAAAAGCTATGACTCCCCAGGCAAACCTTTCCTTCTGTTTCTTTAAGGGTGCATTTTAGCTTAGCATGCCTTTCTTTTGTTGGCATGTGTTGTTACTCAGTAAGATCGATGTCATCGATTGAATTTGTCCCCCCAAAATATCTGTCAACTTGGCTAGGTCCTGATTGCTAGTATTGTATGACTGTCTACCATTTTGTCATCTGATGTGATTTCCCTATGTGTTGTAAATCCTATCAGTATGATGTTAATGAGGTGGATTAACAACAGTTATATTGATGAGATCTATAAGATCAGATAGTGTCTTAGGTCAATCTCTTTTAAGATATAAAAGAAGCCAACAGAGAGACAGGGGGACCTCATACCACCAATAAAGCAGTGCCGGGACAGAGCGCGTCCTTTGGACCCAAGGTTCCTAAGCAGAGAAGCTCTTAATCCAGGAGAAGATTGACAACAGTGACCTTCCTCCAGAGCCAACAGAGAAAGCCTTCCCCTGAAGCTGATGCCGTGAATTTGGACTTGTAGCCTACCAGACTGTGAGAGGATAAATTTCTCTTTGTTAAAGCCATCCACTTGTAGTATTTCTGTTGTAGCAGCACTAGATGACCAAGACAATTAGGGATGCCACTTCTGGCATGAACTTACTGTTTTCCTGCTTGCAAGTTTAGGTTAAAGTTTGTTTGACCTAGGTCTGGTGCACATTTGAGGTCACTCCTCACACTGTGGCATTCTGGAAGTTACTTTAAGGGATGAGAGACCCAAAGTAATGCTGCTCCTTGCAGCCTGGGTGCAAAATTTGGTATTGTGGAAGTTACTTTAAAAGGTGAGAAACCGAAACTAACGTTCCTCACAGCTGTTTTTTCTTTTTCCTTACTCACTGAACACACATGAACTAAACTCTTGGGGGGGGGGGAACAAAGGGAGGGGGTGGCAATACCAAAGCCCTACCATGACAACTTCTGTTTTGTTTTGTCCTGAGAGCTTGCCTCAGTTACTGCTTTTCATTACACTCAGTTTTTATCTTGTCTATCTGGGCCTTTAGTAGCTACTCAAAAAAACTTTAATATGAATTAGTCTATTTTAAAAATTGCATTGAAAAAGGACAGTGTATTTTAATTAGCATAACAATGCTTTAAAAAGGACGAACCAAAAGCCAAACCAAACCTATTGCCCTCGAGTTGATCCCGACTCATAGCAACCCTCGGAGAAGAACTGCCCCAAAGAGTTTCCAAGGAGTTCCTAGTGGATTCGAACTGCTAACCTTTTGGTTAGCAGCTCTTAACCACTACACTACAGGGGTTTCCTAAAAAGGACAAATTATTCTAAATTACTCTTTATGTGTACAAAAGATAGGTTATGAAAATATAGTAACTTCCTACCTATGGATGGTGTTAGTAAATAATATTTCTTCAAATAGTTTACTGTAATTATTTCAATAATAAATAAGTGCTTGTAAGTCCAAATATTTCTAAAAATTAATAGAGGTAAATTTATTCTAATGAAGATTTTTATATTCTGTAATATGTCAGTCTGTAATGCAAAACCATTCTAAGTAACTTACACTAGATATTACATGAAATATGTTTATTTAAAGAAAAGGTAATTTCTGAGAATCAATGATTCATTTTTACTAAAAAGCTTTGGTATTTACTGGGTAAATAAAAAGTTGTAATAAAGAAAAGGCAAAAATCACTTACCAAGAGATTAATGAAAAAAAAAAAAAGGTTCTGTTACCTTTTGTCTTTCAAAATACCAAAACCAGCTTAAAACATTTGAAAATAAATTGGATAAACAATTTTTGTCTTAAACGACAAGCCAAAACATAAAAATTACAGAGACACACCTAAAATAAAATGGTAAGGCTTTAAAACATATATAGATTATTTAAATAAAGTTTTTTCAACAGTAGTTATGTTTTGATATGTAAGATTGAAATAATTTCCAAAGCCTTTACGTGAGTTACTAACATTAAATTAATACCCAAGTTTATGCTCTTGTTTTTATGCCACAGAGGGAAATATATATATATGTAATTTTAAACCACAGAGATATTATTTAGGTCTAATATTAGATAAACATGTTGATTGTTATCCCCTAAAGAACTGTACAAAAGATATAATCAAAGTTTTTGTTGGCCTGGCTAAAATTTGACGAGTTAATTTATGAGATTTTGAAGAACATTTAGTATCAAATAACATATAAAACTAGGTTTCTCACTGTTAATAATAAAATTTTCTTTGATTACTAGGTTAAAAGTTAATTTATTTTTTATATTATCTGCCTTGAAGACAGGAGTATGGCTTCTTATTAAGAAAACGTTCCTGAGTCAAAACAAATCTGCATGGTTCTGAAAAAACTAAGGTTTTTACATTTAAAATCTTCGAGTTAAAATAACTTAAGTATTGGTTATCAGTGATCTATATCAAATTCCTGACAACTTTCAAACTTCATGGAAAGTTGCAAAAGATTTATTTCTGTTTTATAAAAAATAAAAACGGTTTATTTAATATGTTATGAATTACATAAGTGTATTATCAAATCAGAAAAAGTCTTAAATTTCCTTTGAGTTAAAATTTATGTACGTAATACCAAACAGGAGCCCTGATGGTGCACTGGTTAAGAGCTATGGGAGGTAACCAAAAACGTCGACAGTTCGAATCCACCAGCTGCTCCTTGGAAACCCTCTGGGGCAGTTATACTCTGTCCTATAGGGTCGCTATGAGTTGGAACCAATTCAATGGCACTTAACAACAATAATATTAAACAATAAGCACATGATACTATGCCATAATTTTATTATTTCAACTGTTAACTTGGTTACAACTGTTTCTTTTAAATCTAGCATCATCAAGCCAATTGTTTTAGTAAGAGAATTTGTATCATATGCTTATAAAGTTTTTGTTACCATTCAAATGTTTAGCTTAATATATTCTTGATATATCTTTAATTATATGGCGCAATATCCCAAATTATTATGTGTTATATCTGAGGATATTTGAAAATAAAGTTAATCACGTTTAGAGATATTTTTATCTAAAGTTTTTTATTTAAATTTATTTGGCTTTACATTATTCTTGTAGATAATTCCCATCAAGCCATCTCACTTAAAAACAGTTTTTTTCTTTTCTTTCCCTTTTTAGTCTACATCTATATTTCAATAGTGCAATCATTTAACTTCTATTTTTGTACTTAAAATAGGATGAGAAGATGTCATAGCACATGTCAAAATTCTGACTAAACATATTCGGAGTGTTTTAAATAATTCTGCCTGTAGACTCCAAGAAATCAATGCTAAAATGACTATAATAAGTAGTTCTTCAAAACCAAATGGCCCTCCCTTATGTTATTTAAACAGACTCTAACATTGTTAAATATTTTTAATATTTAATTCAATACTCTAAAGAATGTTTTCACAGGTTAAAAGAGCTTTTAAGAACCAAAATCCCGAAATCTGCTTGTTCCAGGGGTCTACATATATATAGACACACACGTATTTAGAAAGACTTCAAGTAAAAGATTCCTGGAGCCTCAGTGAAGAGGGCCATATGGAATTGTCTGCTAAATTACAGAAAGTTAAGACCTGGTGGCACAGTGGTTAAGAGCTATGATGAAGTAAGGTTGCTAACCAAAAGGTCAGCAGTTCAAATCCACCAGCTGCTCTTTGGAAACCCTATGGGGCAGTTCTACCCTGTCGTATAGGGTCACTATGAGTTTCTTTGGTACACCTCTCTCAACTGAAGAAAGCTGTTGGTCCTACTTGGATTGTTGTTTGTTGTTAGGTGCCGTCGAGTTGGTTCTGACTCATAGCGACCTTGTGCGCAACAGAACAAAATACTGCCCGGTCCTGTGCCATCCTGACAATTGTTGTTATGCTTGAGTTCATTGTTGCAGCCACTGTGTCAATCCACCTTGTTGAGGGTCTTCCTCTTTTCCAATGACCCTATACTCTGCCAAGCATGATGTCCTTCTCCAGGGACTGATCCCTCCTGACAACACATCCAAAGTATGTAAGACGCAGTCTCGCCATCCTTACCTCTAAGGAGCATTCTGGTTGTACTTCTTCTAAGACAGATTTGTTCGTTCTTTTGGCCGTCCGTGGTGTATTCAATATTCTTCGCCAACACCACAATTCAAAGGTGTCAACTCTTCTTCCATCTTCCTTATTCACTGTCCAGCTTTCACATGCATATGATGCAATTGAAAATACTATGGCTTAGGTCAGGCGTGCCTTAGTCTTCAGGGTGACATCTTTGCTCTTCCACACTTTGAAGAGGTCCTTTGTAGCAATTTGCCCAATGCAATGCATCTTTTGATTTCTTGACTGCTGCTTCCATGGCTGTTGATTGTGGATCCAAGTAAAATGAAATCCTTGACAACTTCAATCTTTTCTCTGTTTATCATGATGTTGCTCATTGGTCCAGTTGTGAGGATTTTTATTTTCTTTATGTTTTATGTTGAGGTGTAATCCATACTGAAGGCTGTGGTCTTTGATCTTCATCAGTAAGTGTTTCAAGCCCTCTTCGCTTTCAGCAAGCAAGGTTGTGTCATCTCCATAAGGCAGGTTGTTAATGAGTCTTCCTCCAATCCTGATGCCTCGTTGTTGTTCATATAGTCCAGCTTCTCGTATTATTTGTTCAGCCTACAGATTAAATAGGTATGGTGAAAGAATACAACCCTGACACATACCTTTCCTGACTTTAACAATCAGTATCCCCTTGTTTCGTCTGAACAGCTGCCTCTTGATCTATGTAAGGGTTCCTCATGAGCACAATTAAGTGTTCTGGAATTCCCATTCTTCGCAGTGTTATCTATAGTTTGTTATGATCCACACAGTCGAATGCCTTTGCATAGTCAATAAAACACAGGTAAACATCCTTCTGGTATTCTCTGCTTTCAGCCAGGATCCATCTGACATTAGCAATGATATCCCTGGTTCCACGTTCTCTTCTGAAACAGGCCTCAACTTCTGGCAGTTCCCTGTCGATATACTGCTACAGCCGTTTTTGAATGATCTTCAGCAAAATTTTGCTTGTGTGTGATATTAATGATATTGTTCTATAATTTCCACATTCGGTTGAATCACCTTTCTTGGAATAGGCATAAATATGGATCTCTTCCAGTCAGTTGGCCAGGAAGCTGTCTTCCATATTTCTTAGCATAGACAAGTGAGCACCTCCAGTGCTGCATCTGTTTGTTGAAACATCTCAATTGATATTCCATCAATTCCTGGAGCCTTGTTTTTCACCAATGCCTTCAGAGCAGCTTGGACTTCTTCCTTCAGTACCATCCGTTCCTGATCATATGCCACCTCTTGAAACGGTTGAATATTGACTAATTCTTTTTGGTATAATGACTCTGTGTATTCCTTCCACCTTCTTTTGATGCTTCCTGCGTCGTTTAATATTTTCCCCATGGAATCCTTCACTATTGCAACTCCAGGCTTGAATTTTTTCTTCAGGTCTTTCAGCTTGAGAAATGCCGAGTGTGTTCTTCCCTTTTGTTTTTCTATCTCCAGCTCTTTGCACATGTCATCATAATACTTTACTTTGTCTTCTCGAGAGGCCCTTTGAAGTCCTCTGTTCAGTTCTTTTACTTCATCAATTCTTCCTTTTGCTTTAGCTGCTCGACGCTCAAGAGCAAGTTTCAGAGTCTCCTCTGACACCCATCTTGGTCTTTTCTTTCTTTCCTGTCTTTTCAGTGACCTCTTGCTTTCTTCATGGATGATGTCCTCGATGTCATTCCACAACTCGTCTGGTCTTCAGTGACTAGTGTTCAATGTGTCAAATCTATTCTTGAGATGGTGTCTAAATTCAGGTAGGATATATTCCAGGTCATATTTTGGCTCTCATGGACTTGCTCTGATTTTCTTCAGTTTCAGCTTGAACTTGCATATGAGCAATTGATGGTCTTCCACAGTCAGCCCCTGGCCTTGTTCTGACTGATGATATTAAGCTTCTCCATCATCTCTTTCCACAGATGTAGTCAATTTGATTTCTGTGTGTTCCATCTGGCGAGGTCCATGTGTATAGTCGCCGTTTATGTTGGTGAAAGAAGGTATTTGCAATGAAGAAGTCGTTGGTCTTGCAAAACCTACTTGGATAGTTCGACCAATTAAAAGACTCAAACTAAAATTTAAAAATTGTCAGGATAAGAAAAAGATGAAATCTGGTGTGGAAAACTCATTTCAAGATCCAGGACCAGGCCTGTACACCCTTAATTGCCAAACACCAGACCACATATATATACAATTCTGAGTCTTTCTGTATTTCTTTTTCTAGTATTTGCTACTCTTTTGTCTTAAATGGCTTTAAGGTCTGTGGACTAATAACTTCCCCTTGGTAAGTGAATGTTATTGAAATTATTGTTTTGTACCTAACCCTCATTGTTTTTAAAATGGTTTTGTTCTATCAGTTAGGTTTACCAATTGATAAGACAGATATGTAGAGGTAAACCCTTCTGTTTGTTTCCTTTATATTTTTCTTCATTAGTATTTTAATAATCGTTAAGTCATTTGTCGCACTCCTTGTTTACTCAAATATGCCCTTCTTTAAGGGATCCTATTTTAGTTTTTAGGTCATTTGTATGTTAATTGCTCTTGTTTATTTCTTCCAGACAATTTTTCTCCATTATAAAGCCTTTCTTAACTTTGCCTCTTAATAACTACTGATGCCTGCAAAGATAATACTTCTGTCAAATTAGCTGAATCAGGAGCAAATACCTCCTGTTGTTAGATAAACAGCACCAGCAAAACAAAGGAAGATATACACAAAGTACATCAACAAGCAGTATGGCTACATCCAGTCCTTCCAATCGAGATATCACCAGTATCTGGGCTGTTAACTCCCACAAGGGATAGGATCATGGTTATGAACCTTAATGCAAATTGGAATAACTGTATTCATAATTATTGTAATCATTGTTGGCACTGTCAAATGTATTACGAAATGTGTAGCCAAGGTGAGTCAAAAACATGTCCCAAAACAACTAATGCATATTGACTCTACACTTTTGCAACACAGTGGATGGGTCCCACACCTTGAACTAGCTTTCCTGAAAAGGCCAAGTTATTCTTTCTCGATAGGCATATCCTAAATCTGCACAGTATGGTGAAAACCAACACAGAGCATAGTGAAGAACCAGATGGTATCTGGCAGAGATTACAGATGCATAGTGAAGAACCAGATAGTATCCAGCAAAGAGTACAGAAAATAAACCTAACAGTAAAATCAAACGGCTGTAAATTTAAAGACCTAAAACTTATGGGCTGCCATCTAGGAAAGCCAAGTGCATGCTGAAGATAACGTAAGGCAAGAAGCAGAGTCGATGCTGAAGATAATGTAAGACCATACAAAAGACAGGGATAGTGTGATCAAAGGACATTCAGCTGAAATCCTTGATCGAAAGGGGATTGAAGTAGAGAGTGAAAACCCCCTAAATCTTATAGGAAAGCTAGGTTAAGGTCCAATTTCCCTTTCCTCTAGTTATGTGATAGAAAAACTGGCACACCAGGTTTCTCCACTAGTTAAATAATAAGTGTATCTAAGTAAAACAAAGAAGAAAATGCTCCATGACTTATGTCATCTGATTTAAGTTAAAGGTGGTTATAAGACAATGCCAGGACCCCAACCCCAGTTGTTAAGAATCTCTTGTGGTAGAAGTGGAAATGCAATAAAGACATAAGAATACCTATACGCTCTTTGGGTGGCACAAACGGTTAAGAGTTTGACTACTCACTGAAACATTGGCAGTTCAAACCCATCCAGAGGTGCCTCGCAAGACAGGCCTGGCAATCGGTTTCTGAAAGGCCTTGAAACTCCTATGGAGCAGTTCTACGCTGCGTGCGTGGGGCCACTATGAGTCAGAACTGACTCAATTGCAACTAACAACAATAACATCCAAAGTCTAAAGAAGGCTTTCATAATCTGTTTTTTAAAAACCCTAAAAATCTTTTTTAAGGTCTGTAAATACTACTTGTGGAGAAAAGTTAACATAGCATGCCTGAGACTGCTATCCTTAGAAAGGTCTGGTCCTTGGTTGGCATCTGGGAATTTGGCTTTTGGGGAGAGACGGGCTCCCATCATTCTCACACATAATAGGGGCTCACATTGCCTAAACTGTTTGTATAAACAAAGTAGTTTAGGCAGAACATCTGCTTTTCTTCTGGAAATCTGGCAGTTTGTTATATGTGAAGCAGAGGGTGACTAAATGACTAACTCCTAATAAAACCTCTGGACTTCAGGGCTCAGGTAACTTTCCCTGGCAGGTAACATTCCAAATGTATTGCTGGAAAAGTGCATCCTGTGTGACTCCACTGGGACAGGACTCTTGGAAGCTTGTTCTTGGTTTCCTCTAGACTTTGCGTCACGTGCCTTTTCACTTTCCTGATCTTGATTTGTGCATTTTCACTGTAACAAACCATAGCTGTGAGTACAACTACATGCTGAGTCCTGGGCAACCTCCTAGTGAATCACTGAACTTGGGGTTGGTCTTGGAGACCTCAACACGCTATTTATAAAACTACTTTCTATATAGCTCCAAATGTTTCAAGTACAATGTTATATATACATTAACAGTTCATAACTTTAAGATGCAAATAGCTTAAATTAAGTACTATATCACAAAAACATAACTATTCACTTTTTGGATCACTGGAGAAATGACATTCAGAAGATTATGTGACATTCATTTTTCCCAAGTTCAAATTCACAGTTTTAACTGCAAATAGGGTTGAGACTTTAGTGCTTGGTTTGTACACATTATCTGTATATACATTAATATTTTTAATTTCCTCAAAAAGGAAAGGATCCCCATCTTCATCTTTCTTTGTCCCCATCCTCATTCTTTTTTTTTTTTTTCCTTCCCCCATCCTCATTCTTAAAAACCAATGAACAAACAAATCCAAACATAAACCCAAACAAAACAGTTATTGCCCAACACAATTTAGGTAGTTTTTTTTTAAAGTGATGCATTCTTACCATGTGGAGTGATTGTCTGCACAGGCTTGGTAGGCGACCGCACATTCCATATAGTCAAGGTGCCATCTGAATGACTGCAAATAAACTGCTTCCCTTCATGATGCCACGCAACAGAGTGGATAGCCTACACAAGAGGGATGAAGAATTCCATTTTTAAAAACAAAAATTTATTCAAACACCAAACTATTTACAATTGCCTTATAATTAACTTTTACTTTAAACTTTTTCATATTTCCCAAGCAGAAGTCAATACATTAACTTTACGTGTCATAATTATCAGGCCTCTTGCCAACAAAAGAAATTTAATTTGAAATTGGCACTGCTTTAATTCTTTTTAGTTTTGTTATTCCTCAAGCCAGTATAAGAAAGATATGATAATGATATATGTATTATTGACCAGTACAGGAAAACAAAATGTATTCTTGTAGTTTCTTTGAATACCATACCTGAATATAAATTACCAAGTAGTTACAAAGAACTTATCATTAGAAAATTATGTGCACTGACAGATAGAACAATATTTCTAAAATTCTAAGAAGGCAAGAATGGCAATTTGCAGGTAAAATCAATTAAAAAAACGACAGGTTGAGCTTCAAGACATGCTATCCCCTTCCACACAGTAATTACTGAGGTAATTTCTAAAATTAGAGGAGACTCTCTTTTGGCCAAAAATTTACCTTATACTTCTGAACCACTTAAAAAAAATGGCATTTGTACTCTTTCTTAAGTCTTCTTGAGAAACTGAAGCAGACATTTATGTAAACCAAGTGGGAACAGCAAATCTCACTAACCGAATTTGTCATGCTGAGAACGAAAAGAATGTGGGTTAGGGGCAAACATGAATAGTTGATGGGAGAAGATTCGAAGTATAAAGTAAGACATATAACTTGAGATTAAGAAAGTTTGCATGTAAGTGGGCTTGTGTATTTTTCAAAGGAGAGAATACATAGTTTCTAGCAGATTCTCAAAAGGTTTTGAAAAAAAACTTTTTTAAACTATAGATACAGAAGAATAAGAGGAACAGGCAGTGAGAGAGATAAAAGGTAGAATGAATGGAAGACAGAAGGAGAACATGAGTGAGAGATGCAAAAGTTGTGGAGGAACAATATAAGTTCAGGACAGAGGAACCAAGTGAAGACTGGAAAGAAGCAGAGATGATACAGCCACTGTCATAGCTCTAAAGAAACACGTTGTACATACAATTCTAAATGTTTTTTAAAATATGCAATGTCGGACAAGAAATTGTAACTATAATAAAGGTCTTAAGCTGGTTAATGGATTAAAAAGTGTGGCATCAATATTTTCATCTTTAATAAAATTTTTAAAAAACAAAGGAACTACCAACTATGATACATACAAAAAATTTAATAGCTATTAACATTATTAGCTTTTGGCAAAAGTAGTTCATGTGATGCTTTGTTCTGTTCTTATCAAGTAAGAGGGCTATCTTGACAGGTAATTTTCTGGAAAGACAGAGCAGGCTTGCTATTCACCTATCAAATTTTGCTCTCAGTAACTCAAAAAGGTGGGTTTTGCAAACAAATCAGTATTATTAGAATCACTTCACAGTAAAAGCTATATATAAACCTTAGTCCAGCTGCTGTTATATTACACATCAATAACAATTTCTAGCAAAGTTATACCAAAAATAGTTTCTTTTCTCCTAGGAAATAAGATATTTATCCTAAAATTCAATTCAAAAGCAACATTGATTCTTAGTGCAATTTATATATACACTGTTGCTAAAACAGTTAGAAAAATGTCTAAAAAATTTTACAATGCAGACTTTTATTTCAAGTTATAATGTTTACAAATATATGGAAAGCAAATACTGAAAATATTCTGTAATTTTATTCTCGTGTAATCAAATAATAAAGTGAATATTTTAACATTCAATGAATTATTTCTTGTATACATGAAGAATACATTAAATTGTACAGTTTTTTGTCACAGTATTTTAACTAGTGAACATTTCAATATTCCAATCTAGAAGGCAGACAATAGTAATACTGTATGATTGAACAAGATAATTATTGAATGATATATTTTATAAGATAGTTGATTAAAACATTATTACATATTGGATATAAAATGATTCATAGCTTCTCTCTCTCTCTAGTTAAAGATTTTAAACATAAGTTCAAATACTGCCATTTTCAATAAAAGTAAAACCCAATAGAACTTTCTGAAGTTTTGATTTTTGATGATTTTGAAATTAGATATTTTGGATATGTTACCAAATTATTACTTTTTGAAAGTATTGTTTTATCTTTGGTGGATGTGTGTGAGAGAAAATAAGCAGAAAATCATCTGTCTTAAAAGTAAGCACCAGTCTAAACTCAGAAGAAAAACATCTTAAAGGAGTAAATGCTGTGATTAGTATCTGCAGTGCTAACAAATATTTCTTTAAAGCTGTTACTGATGCCAATACTGTGAGTTACAAACATAGCTTATTCCTATGTTCTTTTAAAAAAGGCTTGACAGTCCTGACATACAAATGTATCCAAAGATCTAGGGATGCAAAACTTCTCCTTTTAACTTTACTACCCATATTTCTATCAGTTGCTTCTCAGTTTAGTAGGAAAAAACAACGGAAAAGCAGAATTAAAAAGGCACTGATAAATGACCCTACACATATGACAAAGAATCATTAAAGATGTTCATATGTATTAAATTATTGTCTTCAAATATCAATATTTTTATATTCATATTTTGTATCTGACTTCTGCAACCACTTTGATTATTTTTAAAAAGAATACTGATATTTTATTAGCAGTTATAATCTAAAAAGACTGGAACATCCATTGAAGAGATATAATTTTCTACATAGATTAAAATATCACATGCAGAAAACATCTATACAAAATTAAGAATACCACTCACATATGCTCAAAAACTATCATTTAGCCATATCCAAGGCAGAGGAAAGTTTACCAATTTGCAGCCTGTGATTACAAAGCAACAAAAGCTTAATAAGCATACAAAGATGGATTTCTGTTCCCATTACTCTCAGTCATCCACATCATCCCCACCAAAAGAAGACTGTCATGGATTGAATTGTGTCCCCCCAAAATATGTGTATCAATTTTGTATCAAATTGACACAAAATATGTGTATCAATTCCCAGTACAGTGTGAATGCCCACCATTTTATCATCTGACGTGATTTTCCTATGTGTTGTAAATCCCATCTCTATGATGTTGATGAGACCGGATTAGCAGCTGTTATGTTAATGAAGCAGGGCTCAACCTACAAGATTGGACTGTGTCTTGAGCCAATCTCTTTAGAGATATAAAAGAGGGAAGCAATCAGAGACATGGGGACCTCAAGCCACCAAAAAACAACAGCCAGGAGAATAGTGCCCCCTTTGGACCCAGGGTCCCTGCACTGAGAAGCTCCTTGACCGGGGGAAGATTGATGACAAGGACCTTCCTCCAGGGCCAACAGAGAACGACTTCCCCTGGAGGTAGATGCTGAATTTGGACTTTTTTTGGCCTACTAGACTGTGAGACAATAAACCTCTGTTTGTTAATGCCCTTCGCTTGTGGTATTTCTGTTAAAGCAGCACTAGATAACTAAGACAGAAACTAAACAATTAAAACTATACCAAAGAGGCAAACTGTTTCTAAGGAGAAATCTGTTGTCATTTTTATCTTTGTTTCTCTATATGGAATGTGCTTTTTTTCCTCTGGATGCTTTTAAGATTTTTTTCTCTCACTGATTTTAAGCAACTGAATTATAATGTGCTTTTGTGCATTTGTTTCGTGTTTCTTTTGCTAAAGGTTATTTGAGCTTCTTCGATCTCTGGGTTTATAGCTTTCATCAAATATGAAAAGTTTTTGGAAACTATTTCTTCAAATATATTTTCTATCTACCCTCCCCATTCTGCAACTCCAATTATATGTATATTAATTAGTCGGCTTGAAGTTGTACCATAGCTCATTGATACACTGTCCATTTTTTTCTTTCCTTTTTCATATTGAAAAACTTTAACTGTGATGTCTTCAAGTTCATTAATCTTTTCTTCTATAATATCTAATCTTCTAGTAATATCACTCAGAATATTTTTCATCCAGACATTTTATTTTTCATCTCTAGAAATTCCATCTGTGCATGTTTTTAAGTCTTCCATGTCTTTCCTCAACATCTTATGTTTTTGTCTATCTTCTTCAGCATAATATCAGTTTTAATATCTTGTCTACTAATTCTGAGAAGTCCTGGTGGTTCAGTGGTTAAAGTCCTCAGCTACTAACCAAAAAGTTGGCAGTTTGAACTCACCAGTCACCCCACGGGAGCAGATGTGGCAATCTGCTTCTGTAAAGATTTACAGCCTTGGAGACTCTATGGGCAGCTCTATTCTGTCCTACAGGGTCAACTCGATGGTGGTGGGTTTGGTTTTTTGGGTTTCTACTAATTCTATCTTTTGTGTCATTTCTGTTTTACTGACTGCATTTTTCTTCATTAACCTACTGCCATTGAGTCTATTCCAACTCATGCCAATCCCATGTGTATGAGAGTAGAACTGTGGTCCACAGGGTTTTCAATGGATTTGAACCTCCAACCTCTCAGTAAACACAGCATGTTAACCATTCGTACTACCCAGGGACTTCTTCTCCTCATTATGAGTCATATTTTCTGGCTTCTTTACATGCTTCATTATTTTTTATTTGACAGGGGTGGCAAGAAGATTTTATGTTTTGAGCTATGAGAATATATTATCCATTATAAAAAAAATTTTGTTATTCCAATTACAAAGCTTGACTAAACTAAAATCACCAATTAAGTTCTTACAGAAGCTGTTCTGAATGAGAAAAAAATGACAACTTTTGATTAGCAAAACTAACATTATTACCTCATCATATGTGTATCTGTAGTCAGCCTTCTTTGATTTGAGGTCCCATAAAACTACTGTTCCAGATTCAAAGCCAATTAAAAGCTGTAATAAAGAAAAAGCCACATTACCTAGGAATGACATCGATTATATGAAACATTTATTTGGTGACAATAAAGATAACTATTGTCATTTATATGGTTCAAGGATAAAATTATAATTAAACATTTTTGGAACTGACTTGACAGCAATGTTTTTATTGATAATTACTAATCAGGTAGATGACAACTGAGAACACTGCAAATTTATATGCCTTTGACAATTAGGGACTCACCATACATCATGAAACTGATTTACGAAAAGGAAAACAGTACTATTTTGAAATCATAACTGCTTACCTTTATTAACACGTTGTAATAAAATACTGATAAAACAACATTTATATATGCTTTAGAGTTTACAAACTTTACTAGTTCAACACATTATCAGGCAATATCAAGATGGAAGGAAAGTTTTCATTTATCCCACCACGCCTCCCACCCAAAGGCTTAGATTTTACACAAGTATCTTTCACAAGAAAAAGAATAAGGGAGGATATAGGTTAATGTCACTTGTTTCATATTAAGTCTCTTTCAAAATATACAATTCTAATATTGTGAATTAATTCCAGCAGTCCAGTTATCCATTTGTTTTCCCAGTAAGGCAAACTAAGAGAACAGTGTTAAACAATATACAGGCAAGATCTCTCCCACCAATTGAGAGAAGAAAATCCTGAGTAAACACCTTCACAAAATCCAGAAGTGTCACAAAAGTGATTTCTAATAGTGATTACAAGTTTCCCAGTATTTACTTAAAATGTCATAAAATTATATAGGTAGAGAAATACCATTATTAAACTGAACTTCCTGAAAGATTGGCTTGAATTAGATAATAGATTCATGGACAAGAAAATTTTGTTTTTTAACTGTAACAGCTAATATTTACATTAACCACTAAGAAGACTCAGTTGCTGCGACTCTGATTCGTGGCAACCCCACATGTTTCAGAGCGGAACTGCATCCCACAGGGTTTTCAGCAACTGTGACCTTTTGTAAGTCGATCACCAGGGCCTTCTTCCTAGACACCTCTGGGTAGATTCAAACCTCCAGTCTTTTTGTTAACAGCCAAGTGCTAACGTGTCTGCACCATCCAGGGACTCCACCCAAGTTAACAATAGCTAGATATTGACTATGTGAAACTGGTTTCAAAGTATTAAAAATTAAATGTAACTAGCACAAGATGGTTAAAAATATTGTATTCAATAAATTACATTTTTAAAAACCTCTATTAATTTGAGCTGTTTATGAGGAAAAATTTAGGGGAAATGAGGTATAAAGACAACTCTAACATAAGGCAATATGTGGTAAGCACCATAAAAATTGTATAACTAAAGTATTAAAAAGAATTCACATGCAAAAGAAAATATTTTTGGTTAGTTTATCAGAAAAGCAGGGAAAATATTCTGAATAAGTCAAATATAAATAACTTTTAATTATATTTATTTTACTTATTTTTTGATTCTATAAAACTGTAAATGATTCTAATTTTTCTACTTGTTCTTTATAACGTATAAGCCATTGAGTATATAAGATAGATACTTGTTAGGAATCTCAATTGTGCTGGTTAAGTGTGTTCCTAGAATAGTTTACATGTGTGAAAAATAAAAGGTCTAACCTTTCCCTCATCCATTGGATTATCACTTATGTGGACAACAGGTCCTGGGTGAGATTTAGATGACCTAAAAGAGAAAAAGTTAATAAGCTGTTTTCCTCAATTAAAAATGTCAATACAACTATATATTCATTACTATAAGAATAAATAAATGAAAATAAAGATCTATTTATGAAGAACGAAAACATTTCAATAAGTGATCAATCATGGATGTACAGTTCTTAATATGTATTAAAATGGCAATGGTGGGGGGGAAGATGACTCTTGTGTTGATGCAAGCCAGCACAATTTACAATTAAAAACACATCCTGTATAGCAAGGAGTTTTCAATTTGGGCAAAGTTTTCAGCACGGAAAATTTGTTCTTATGGTAGAATTCTCAAAGTCAGTATTTTTTAAATGCACCAGCACCTAAAACATTGATATTTCACTCAATTCTAGTCTCCACTGGGGATGAACCAGCACCTAAAACATTGATATTTCACTCAATTCTAGTCTCCACTGGGGTATGCCATCTTGTTCCACAGCTTACACCAGAAAGAGCAAAGTTCCTATTCTATTAATACAAACAATCTACAACAGTAATGCCACTTACACCTTCTCAGAGAAAAATACGCCCTACAGATAAGAATATAGCTGAATTGATACGTAAAGAGTACGAATAAGCATATCTCTATTCTTAAACTCCTAGGGTTGAGAGACCACTCCACTTCATGAGAACCATCTGTAAGACTATACAGACACCTGCAGCAGGCCCACCCACTAGATGTTATGATCAACTCAAAGAACAGATCATGCAACTCACTCTAAGAAAGGTCAATGGTATGGTAATAATATCCCTACCACAGTCAGGAAAATCAGGCTTTAAGCACTTTTATAGTTGTACCAACACATTAGTTAAGAAACATGCCATAAAATTCTTTATGTAAAGAGATATAAATGTAAAGAAAAAAAAAACTGAAAAGCTCCTTAAGCTGAGATTTTTATATCTGAGCAATATAAAAACAAACTTGTAGAAGAAATAAAAATTTTTCTTCTATTTTTTTGATACAAAAATTTTTTAAGAACAAGCAAAAAGTTTACACTAAAGATTCTTTGCATCCTATAATTTAATCCAGTTTTTGTTAATATTAGCAAATGAAATCGTGCTTATATCAAAAATAAGTGAAATTAACTTTCAAGCAAACTCTGCAATATGTTAACTTTAGCAAACATTTACATTATATATTTGTTAATTATTAAATCATATCAAGTAGTGGTTTAAGATCAGTATCTTCAAATACTACTGGCAACCCATTAGTGAGTCATGAAATCAGTTTATAGGCCATGACCAGCACTGAAAGGGAAATAATTACGAGATAAATGAACAGAAAAGATGAGGTACTCTGCACCTAGTAAGATGAAAGACTGTTTCATTAAACTTGTGTTACAGCTTATATATATGTTAATATATGCATATATACATATATATAGCATTTAAATTTACAAATAGTCAATAGGACAATAGTTGAAAGTGAATAATGAACCTGTATTTAACAGCATGAACATGTGACACATAATTTATTTCAACGGATTTACTGACTATTATATAGATATTATATATGGAACTGATACTTTCAGAGATGGAATATTTGCTCAAACTTACAGTTCAATGGCTTTATTCCACATAATGACGTAGCCTGAGAGTGCGAAGGACTCCACATTGACAATGTGTATATTACCTCGTTCAGTGCCCACGTAGAGCCACTTACTCTGGAAAGGCAGATGGCAAAATGTTACCCTGCAAGAGAAAATATACCCAAAAGGAAATTTGAAAAATACCTGGTAAATTTTATTAAATGCATTAGAAGTCAATCATGACACATGTAATTTAGGGAAAGCAAAAAAGATATACAGCCATCAGATTTATCTATGTATTGTGATTAATATTTAACTATGCTAACTCAACTTCTAAGTCAAAAATAAGGCCCTACAGTAAATAACATGGCATGCTGGAAAGATGAGTTTTGAAGTTAGAATGTGTTTCAAATCTCCTGTTCTTCACTAACTGTATAATCCTGGGCATGTCACAAATTCAACTTTTAAGCCACAAGCTATAATCCAATAGCCACATCGCCTCTGGAAACTACCGCATTCATTTCCTAGAAGTCACTAAGCACATTAATCCATTCAGTACCTATGCTTACTGTTCTTTCCAAGAAAGTGCTCCTCCCTCCCCTTTGTTCTAATACTACCTCCCATTCAAATTGATGTTCCAATCCTTTTGCATCTCTCTCAGGCTTGCTGGGTATTATAGTTAGGGTCTATCTTCCTTATTAATTTGCAAGCCTCTTGAAGGGCAGAGACTCTCTGCACTCAGACTTAACCAGTGTTTTTGAAGTATATTTGAACTATCTCCTCCTGTGCCCTGATGACATGGGAGGCCTTCTTTAAATTATAATAATTTATAACCATGTACTAAACTTTCATTATCATTCCCCCCAAAATTCAGACATTTTCTACATCAGCTCATTTGATTTCAAGGTAAAGAATGGAAACTACCTTATCTTTTTTGTTGCACTTATGGAGCCCTGGTGGCACAGTGGTTAAGTGGTCAGCTCCTAACCGGAAGGTGAGCAGTTCGAATCCGCCAGCAACAGCTTGGAAACCTCAAGGGGCAGTTCTAGTCTGTCCTGTAGACTAGCTATGAGTTGGAATCGACTCAACGGCAACGGGTTTGTTTTGGGTTTTATATATATATACAATTTTATTGGTGTTATTGCCATTGAGTCAGTCATGAACATCTGATATATTTTATTTCATATGGATTTACTGAGTAACTATTATATAATGTTATCACATATCATACTGGTATTTATGCAAAAGAAAGGAAAAATTCATCTATGTAAGACTTGTGCATGGATGTTCTTAACAGCTTTGTAATAGCTAAAAACTGGAAACAACCCAAATGTGCACCAACAGGTAACTGGATGAACAAATTGTGATACGTATAATAAATCTCTAGCAACAAAAAGGAAAGAATCACTGATAGATGCAACAACACTGATGAATCTCAAAAGCATTATGCTGAGTGAAAACTGCTAGATGAAAAAGACATACTGAATGACTCATTTATATACAATTCTAGAAAATGCAAACTAACCTACAGTGAGAGGAAGCAGATCAACGGTTGCCTGGAAATAGCGGGTCAGGGAGATGACACAAGTGGGGAGGAATTACCATGAGGAAACTTTTGGGGATGATGGGTAGGCTCATTATTTTGATTGTGATGACGGTTTCATGGATGTGTGTATGTCTGAAAATTTATCAAGTTGCACACTTTGAATATGTGCAGTTTATTGTATATCAATTATACCTCGATAAAGCTGTTTTTAAAAAATGTCTGTTTTCAGAGATTTATGGATTTAGGAATGATGAAAGCAGACTGTGTGTTTAACATGTAAACACAAGCTCTGGAGTGACTGCATGGGTTCAATTTCCAGGTCTGTCACTCATTAGGGTATGACCCTAGGTAAATTACTAAATCTCACAGAGCCTCAGTTTCCTAAGTATCCAAGCTACCTCACAGTATTCATCTGGGAATCAAATAAGACAAAGTATGTTATATGCTTAGAACACTACCTGACACAAGTTCAGTAAATATTGCCATCGTTGCTGTTGAGTCAATTCTGACTCACAGCGACCCTACAGGACTGAGTAGAACTACCCACAGGGTTTCCCAGGAGCGGCTGGAGGATTCAAACTACTGACCTTCTGTTTAGCAGCCAAGCTCTTAACCACTACCCCACCCAGGCTTCCAATAAATGTTAGCTAATTATTATTAAAAACAAGTGATATTCTACCAATTAGAAGCTATAGGTAAATTTTAACTATACGAAATAAATAAAAGTAGCAACAGCATGTTGGCTATGAAATGAGAAATGCAACAAAAATCATAAAAACAACTATCTAATTGGAAACGTATTGTAAATTAAAATACAAATATAGCAGAACACTTTTAAAGTTCATATTGCAAAATAAATAAGCTGAAATAATGACTGGCTGAAAAAATATCAGAAAAATCCAACTTCCCAATCTGTTCCACTGTTTGCAACTCTATTATTCTCCATTCTATAAAAGCAGTAGCTACTAACTTCCTCAATACAATTATATAACCCTTCTTTGATTTTAATACTAACAAAATTATTTAAATATTATAACATGCTTACAAAATTTAAACTTATCTCCTTAAGGGCAAAGATTTTAGACTTATCAAATAATATTTTTTTTAGTACAGCAAAAGCATACAGTAACTATAAATATTTAAATAAATGATGTAAAAATATTTTCACTGTTCAGAAATAAAAATGTAAAACTTCTCCCTAGACTCACTTTCTCAATATTAGCCACCATTCAAAGATTTTTCCTCAGTCAACTCTACAACCAACTTACAGTGCTTGACTATTTTAAGCATCTATGTTTTTCATAAGTGATAAGAATAAACTACTTAATATTTAATATTTCAACAAGGAACTTAAAGTGTTCACTTAACTAACCTGGTACCAAGACTTTAACATAGTCCCTAGAATCTGAATTTTGCATACTTAAAAAAAAAACAAAACTAGACATCATGGGAGTTTAACATCATGAAAGTTAAAAATTACTCTGCTCCATAACTCTCTTCATTATTTAAGTACACTATGGGGAGGCGGGGAGGGGAGGTCAAATACTATAGTTTTTATCACAATTAATCCCAAAATCTTAATTAAAAAAAGAAACAATTAGCAGATTTTAATTGCTCTGAATATGTAGGAATAGTGGGAAAACTAAAATTCTGTGTTGCAACCAAATAAAATCATATCATGCCAGTAATACTATGGAAAGGTCAATAAGAAAATGTGGCTCCCCAAAGCATATTACTAGAAAAGCAACTCAATCAACAAGCTCTACCAAGAAATGTAAGATCCAAATTATGGGCAATAATAATCAGTAAGTTACCAAAAGGTGAAACTGCTGGTTGAGACATACTGGACTTGATACACTGTGTTTAACAGTATTCTTTCACTGTGTCATATAAACATTAGCTTATTTCTTCATTTACGAAATAAGAATCTTGGCCTTCTTTACTGAAAGCTTAAAGAATAAAACAAAGAATAACTATATAAGCTTTTACATAATAATTAAAATTCATAATAAAATCATAGTGATTACTTAAAAGGAGTTATATATTAAAGCACTTAAGACAATAGACTATATATGTATATATGTGTGTGTATACACCTACACCCACACATAGGGAGAAAAAGACAGAAAGAGAAGATAAAGAGATTTGTTGCTATTATTTAATGACTCTAAGGAAGTTATCCAAGATAGAAACCTGGTATTTTTCAGTAAAATCTGTCATGAAACTAATGGCACTACACAGCCTTGGGGCAGATTTCAAACTTAAAGAGTTCAGAACAATAGATCTGAAAAATACATTGAAATAACTAGAAATTTCAACAAAAACGAAGTATCATATGTGGTAATCTATAGTCTCCCAGTGAGTCTCACCTCCCTCCCTATAACTGCACCCTTGTTTAGTCCCCCCCTGTACTAACTCTAGGACTGACCATGTGATATGCATTGGTCAATGCAGCATTAGCAACTGTGTTACAAGTAAAGCTTTGAAAAGCATTTGCACACTGCAGCTTACTCTCTTTCTTACGCTTGTGGAACCCAGGCGCCATGTGATGAAGCCCAGACTAGCGTACTGGAGACACTGGCTCAGCTTACAGACATCATGAGCCACCAGACCTGTGAGTAAAGCAAGCTAGATTACCAAACCCAGCTGAGCTTCCAGATGACTACAGCTGCATAAGTGACTACAGGCAAGCCTGACCCAGATTACTGATCCACAGAATGGTGACCAAACAACACGTTTATTATTTTAGTCTCTAAGTTTTTGAGATGTTTCGCTATGCTGCAACAGATGATTGATACATTATATAATATACTCAACCAAAAGCTTTTTAGTTGAAAATGCACTAATAAGGTTATATATTTTAATATTAAAGAATGACATCTTAATGTGAACCTGAAAAGGTGCCTTAAAATGGATAAGTTGAGCCAAGAGGATTCTGAATGAAACAAATGTATTAGAAATGCATAGATAATGAAGCTGAATTCCCTCGGCATGTCACTAAATAGAGTTGCATTCTAAATCCCTATGCTTGATCTAAACACAGACATCTTATATGTACCATTACTGGGAATATGATAATTCTTTGCTTGAGGGACTTAAAAAATGTATGTTATGTGTTAGGAAGTAACACATATATCCTATGAACTATTTAGCCTAGTAGCAGCTTGTCAAATATTATGTAGTAAACAGGCATCAAATTTGGAAGATTTTACTATTACCAGCTTTCTCTGATAGAATACATACAGCCTCCTATGTTGAAATTAATCATCTATTAACAAGGGCATAAATACAACATACAGATGATTATAATTTCAGAGTTTAATCCATGGAAAGGAATATGAGCCAATAAGCTCATCTATAAGCCTATGTCACCATTAGTCTGACATGACAGGATACATATTGTCCCTTTTATATTCTCAGCAAATACCACAGTACCTTGCACCTAATAAGTGCTCAATGAGTATTTGTTAAATGAGCAAATAAACTATAGAAAGTGTGTGGATTTTTATGTTAACTAATAAAACAACCATCAGAGTTTTCTTGACTTGCCACCTCCCCCAGCCATCCTCAGGGCCTGGGCCTAATTTAAACAATTATCATATTGTCAAATCCATGCCAAAAAGAAGACATATTTTTAATGCCAAGTACGATCACACCATTGTCTTACTTAAAAAAACACTAATGGCTTCCTACCTTCTACCATAATGCCTCTTAGGCAATACTTAGTGACATTTTGTGGTTCATACGTCTGGGAAAAGGAAATAGAGATATAAAGTTTGCTAGATTTGGGCAACTGGTACTTAACACTCATTCCCATACTCTTCTATACGCCTTCCTGGGCCACAGATGCTGGAAAACTAAAACCTACATTTCCTGCTCTCCTACAGCTGGGTCGAGATGAGATCTAAGTGTCTACTAACTGGATGTCCTTGCGATTTGGGAGGCAGAAGTGAGGCAGCAATCACCTTTCTCCTGCCGCTTCTGCTGGCAAGGACATTCATTCACGGAGACCTGAGTCGTAAGCGAGAGTGAGGCCTAGACACAGTACTCCGAGGGTCTAATTATGAGCTTCAAATGGTGAGAGGCAGTTGTAGTGGCAGTTGCCCACAACCTGGTTGCAGCTATGGTGACACATTCTAAAACTCAATAGGTCTACACCCTTCCAAATATTTAACAGGTACATAAATTCCTTTATGCTTAAAATCTTTGGTTTCCATTCCTTCATTGAACCCTAATACAGCAAGAAAATAAAATGCACCAAATTTGTAACTTATCTATACAACAGGCTATAAAACAAGCAAGCAAAAAAACTAAACCTGTTGCCATTGAGCCCATTCCAACTCACAGCAGCCCTACAGGACAGAACAGAATTGCCCCACAGGGTTTCCAAGGCTCTAATTTTTACAGAAGCAGACTGCCACATCTTTCTTCTTCGGAGTGGCTGGTGGGTTTGAACCTTTTGGTTAGCAGTTGAGCACTTAACCACTGTGGCACCAGGGATCTATTTACAACTGACAGCCTAAAGTGACCAAAAAAATACCCATTTATAATATGTCTTACTAAGATAATGTTATTCATCTAATGTGTCAAAGTTGAAAAAAAGGACAAGACTCTTTCTTATAGTTGTATAGAAGGCCTTTCATAAGGTAGAACTTTTATATCTTTCCAAAGTTACCCAATTTAGAGTACACACCCAGCAATGTCTAACTAGATACAACGCCCTAACACGTGAGATTACTTCATGACTTTATGCCTGTGAACACAACAGAAAGCCTTTTTGCCCTTTGTCAACCTGGCAAATCCCTACTAACCCTATGAGTCTGTTAATATGGGTTCTGCTCTAACGCTTTCACTAAAATTCCTAAAATATAATGATACATTAATTTTTTCTAGAAAATCTTTAAAATTCCATATAGAAAATTCCATTACATTCATCTAACATAATGTTTCCATTGAATTGCAATTTACCATTTTATCTTCCTTAGTCAATTATAACTTCAGTATCTCTCTCGAATTTATCACAGTTTTTGCATGGTCTAGAAATACAATGTTTGTCAAACGAATTAACGCTAAAGGAAATATGAAAGACACAGGTGTTATTTGGTTGTTGTTGTTGTTAGGTGCCGTCGAGTCGATTCCAACTCATAGCAACCCTACAGGACAGAAGAGAACTGCCCCATAGAGTTTCAAAGGAGCAACTGGTGGATTCAAACCGCCGACCTTTTGGTTAGCAGCCGTAGCACTTAACCACTATGCCACCAGCGTTTCACATTTTAAATTACTTGTACCTTATACAGTCTAAAAAAAAAATTTTTTTTATACAGTCTTGTTATTAAATGAAAATTTAAGTTTGTATTAATAAATATAGAAATGGATTAAAAATAATAGCAGAGTCAGTTGAAAGCAATTTATAGACCTGTTAAAAGGATTTCCTTTCTACTTGTGGTCCCATATATCTTGTCTGATAAATGTCACAGCTACTTTAGGAAAATCATCATCATCATCTCTAACCTAGAAAGACAATGTAGATGCTTCACAAAATAAGCTTCGGAGGTTTTTGAAAGTTGTTTTGCATTTGTATTGATTTACAGGCAGTTCCTGGTTACGAACACTCGAGTTATGTACAACCCATAATTACGATTTACATACTACAATGGTTCCCAATAACAAATAGGTGCTACTTTGAGATGCACACCAAAACATTATCACTGTATTATTATACTAAATATGTTTTAGTGTATTTGGAAGTGTTTCTTTAATGTTTTTTATGCATAGAAAGCTACACTATATACTATATACTATATATACTATATATATACTATATACTATATATACTATATACTATGACAAACATTTGAGTTACTGATGTTAGATATGAACCTTACCTAGCTGTTCCGAATTATGCGCAAATTCAAGTTAAAGACAGACTTAGGAACTCAACTTGTTCATAATCCAGAGACTGCCAATACTAAATTCTTTATTAATTGTATCTCAATTTTTATAAAATATTTTAAAAGCTTTAGAAATATGTCCAAATAAATCATGATATTAACCTTTCTTATAAAATGAGACCTTAAAAAACAGCATCAACAACTACCAAAACACTGAATATCAACAACTGAAACAAAGGATATCAAATGGGAAAATAGTGTATATCAACTACAGAAATAATAACAACTGAAAAAGCTGTTCCTTGTTGTACAGAGAATTTCTTAAAATTCTATTTTAAATCATCTTGCCTTGGGGAATAAAGATAACCGGGGTATTTTTATACAACAAATGCTGTGACAAACAAAAAGTAACCTGGTAGTCATCAGCAGTGATGGCACAGAAGTTAAAACAGCTCGGCTGCTAACAGAAATGTCAGTGGTTCGAACCTACCAGCTGCTCCATGGGAGAAAGATGCAGCAATTTGCTTCCGTAAAGATTTTCAGCCTTGGAAACTCTGTGGGGCAGTTCTACTTTGTCTGATAGGGTTGGAATCAACTCAACAGCAAAGAGGCATCAGCAAGACTTAACTGTATTTTCTGTGAAATGCCTCATTTCTGTCTTCGATTTTTATATTAGATTGTCTTTTATCATACTTTAATGGATAAAAAAAATTTTTTTTTTTTATCCATTAGGTGCACTGTAAATACCTTCCAGTCTATAGATTTTTTTTTATTAAAAACGTTCTCTCTCTCTACACACATACATGCATACACACAATCCAATAAAACCATTTATTATAAACTTACTATCTTAAATGACTTTTATTAGCCTTATTTTTATTATATGTTTGTCTTTCCCCTCCCCAAAATGTACTCTCTCCATAAATCCTATCGACAACCTGGAACATTTTTCCTTCAAGTCTATAAAATACACAAACAAGGAATGCTGAGGGGGGATGGAGTCATTGTTTTTAAAAATGGGGATGTTAAACAAATTATTCTGAATCATGTTTTCTTATCCATCAATATCTGGTTGATGGAGCTTGTTACGGATCTAAATGAGTCCCCTAAAAATGTGTTAACTTGGCTAGGTCATGATCCCAGTATTGTGTGACTGGCCACCATTTTGTCATCTGATATGATTTTCCTAAGTGTTATAAATCCTCCCTCTATGATGTTAATACCCCCACGCATCTGTCAATTTGTCCTACTGCGGGGGCTTGTGTGTTGCAGTGAAGCTGGAAGCTACGCACCATTACCCATGATGGACAGGTTTCCGCTGAGCTTTGAGACTAAGAAACACAAGGAAGAAGAACGCAGCAGTCTACTTCTGAAAAGAATTAGGCAGTGAAAACCTTATGAATAGCAGCAGAACATTGTCTGACATAGCGCTGGGAGATGATCCCCTCAGGTTGTAACACACTCAAAAGATGACTGAGGAAGAGCTGCCTTCTGAAAGTAGAGTCGACCTTAATGACATGGATGGAGTCAAGCTTTTCAGACCTTCATATGTGGATGTGGCAAGACTCAAAATAAGAAGAAACAATTGCAAACGTCCATTAATAATCGGAACCTAGAATGTACGGAGTATGAATCTAGGAAAACTGAAAATAGTCAAAAATGAAATGGAATGCATAAACATCAATATCCTAGGGATTACTGAGCTAAAATGGGCTGGTATTGGCCATTTTGAATAGGATAATCATATGGTCTACTATGCTAGAAATGACAACTTGAAGAGGCATGGAGTTGCATTCATTGTCAAGAGGAACATTTCAAGATCTATCCTGCAGTACAACAATGTCAGTGTTAGGATAATATCCATACATAAGACAACAAAGGAAGACTAGTTAATACGAATATTATTCAAATTTATGCACCAACCACCAAGCCCAGAGATGAAGAAACTTAAGATTTTCACCAACTTCTGTAGTCTGAAATTGATTGAACACAGAATCAGAAAGCACTGATAATTACTGATTGGAACACACAAGCTGGAAACTAAGAAGAAGGATCAGTAGTTGGAAAAGATGGCCTTGGTGATAGAAACGATGCCGGAAACCGCACGACAGAATTTTGGAAGATCAACGACTTCTTCATTGCAAATATCTTTTTTCAAAAACATAAATGACAACTATAAACATGGACCTCGCCAGATGGAACACAAAGGAATCAAATCAACAACATCTGTGGAAAGAGAGGATGGAAAAGCTCAGTATCATCAGTCATAACAAGGCCAGGGGTTGACTGAGGAATAGACCATCAATTGCTTATGTGCAAGTTCAAGTTGAAGCTGAAGAAAATCAGAACAAGTGCACCAGAGCCAAAGTACTACTGTGGGTATAACCCACCTGAATTTAGAGACCATCTAAAGAACATATTTGATGCATTGACCACTAGTGACTGAAGACCAGGCGAGTTGTGGAAGGACATCATACGTGAAGAAAGCAAGAGGTCATTAAAATAAAAAAGAAAAAAATAAAATAAAAAAGGAAAGAAAGAAAGACCAAAATGGATGTCACAGGAGATGCAGAAACTTGCTCTTGAACATCGAGTAGCTAAAGGCAATGGAAGAAATGACGAGGTAAAACAGCTGAACAGATGTCAAAGGGAAGCTTGAGAAGACAAAGTTATTATAACATGTGCAACCTGGAGTTAGAAAATCAAAAGGGAAGAACACGCTCAGAATTTTTCAAGCTAAAAGAAATGAAGAAAAAATTCAAACCTTGAGTTGCCACATTGAAGGATTCTACAGGGAAAATATTACACGACTCAGGAACCCTCAAAAGCCGATGGAAGGAATACAGAATCACTATACCAGAAAGAATTAGTTGACATTCCACCATTTCAGGATATAGCATATGATCAGGAATCCATGCTATTGAAGGAAGAGGTCCAAGCTACACTGAAGGCACTGGTGGAAAACAAGGCTCCAGGAATCGACTGAATCAGATGTTTCAATAAACAAATGCAAGGCTGGAAGCACTCACTCATCTATGCGAAGAAATTTGGAAGACAGCTACCTGGCCAACCATCTGGAAGTGATTCATATTTACACCTATTCCCAAGGAAGGGGATCCAACCAAATGCAGAAATTATCAAGCAACATCATTAATATCACACGCAAGTAAAATTTTTCTGACACTCGTTCAAAAGCGGCTGCAGCAGTACATTAACAGAGAACTGCCACAAATTCAGGCCAGGTTCTGGAGAGGGTGTGGAATGAGGGACATTATTGCTAATGTCAGATGGATCCTGGCCGAAAGGAGAGAAAACCAGAAAGATGTTTTCCTGTGTTCTATTGACTATGTAAAGGTATTCAACTATGTGGATCATAACAAATTATGGATAACACTGCAAAGAATGGGAATTCCAGAACACTTAATTGTGCCTATGAGGAACCTGTACATAGATCAAGAGGCAGTCATTCGAACAGAACAAGTGGACACTGAGTAAAGTCAGGAAAGGTGTGCGTCAGTGTTGTATTCTTTCACCATACTTATTCAATCTGTATGCTGAGCAAATAATCTAAGAAGCTGGACTATATGAAGAAGAACTGGGCATCGGGATTGGAGGAAGGCTCATTAACAACCTGTGTTATGCAAGGACACAACCCTGCTTGCTGAAAGAAAGGAGGGCTTGAAGCACTTTCTGATGTAGATCAAAGACCACAGCCTTCAGTATGGATTACACCTCAACATAAAGAACACAAAAATCCTTACAACTGAATCAATAAGCAACATCACGATACATGGAGAAAACACTGTAGTAGCCAAGGATTTCATTTTACTTGGATCCACAGTCAACACCCACGGAAGCAGCAGTGAAGAAATTAAAGGATGTGCTGCATTGGGCAAATCTGCTGTAACAAACCTCTTTAAAGTGTTAAAAAACAAAGATGTCTCCTTGAAGACTAAGGTGCACCTGACCCAAGTCATGGTGTTTTCAATCACCTCATATACACGTGAAAGCTGGACAATGAATGAGGAAGCCCGAAGAACTGACACCTCTGAATGATAGTACTGGCAAAGAATATTAAATATACCATGGACTGTCAAAAGAATGAACAAATCTGTCTTGGAAGATGTACAGCCAGAATGCTCCTTGGCAGCAAGGATGGTGAGACTTCAACTTTACATACTTCGGACCTGTCAAGAGGGATCAGTCCCTTGAGAAGGACATGATGCTTGGTAAAGTGGAGGGTCAGTGAAAAAGAGGAAGACCCTCAATGAGCTGGACTGACACAATGGCTGCAACAATGGGCTCAAGCATAACAACGATTGTAAGGATGGCAGAGGACTGAGTGGCGTTTCGTTCTGTTGTACACATGGTCGCTGCGACTTGAAGGTACCTAACAACAACTACAACAAAATGGTCGCTGCGGCTTGAAGGTACCTGACAACTACTACAACAAACTGTGAGAAAATAGTTTCTCTTTGCTAAGGCCATCTATTTGTGGTATTTGTTACAGCAGCACTAGATACTGAGACAGGGCTTATCTTTCAACCTTACGGTAAGTTTGTCATACAGAACTTTAAAATTTTAATATAAAATTACATCTCCTTTCCTATGTAGCTTGTGCTTTGTGTATGTTGTTTAAGCACTCTTTGCCCAGGTCTTACAGATGGCCCTTACATCATTTTCTTCCAAGTTTACTTATTTTTTCTGTGGTTACTTTGCATTTAGGTCTTTAACTCATTTGCGATTTATTTAAAGTATGAGGTAGGGACCACTTTTTCCCCATTTAGGTAAGAGTTGTCACACAATTCTTTATTAGAGCATCCTTAACTGTTTGGAGACTCCTGGTGGCACAGTGTTTAAGAGCTATGGCTGCTAACCAAAATGTCAGTAGTTCGAACCTACCAGTCGCTCACTGAAAACCCTATGGGGCCATTATACTTTGTCCTATAGGGTTGCTACAAGTCAGAATTGACTCGATGGCAACAGTCTCTTTGTTCATAATGCCACCTCTGTCACTTAATTTTCTTCTTAAAAATGTCTTGGCTATTCTGGTCCTTTCTTCCATATGGATTTTAGGATCAGTTTACTGAGTTCCATGAACAACCATGGTAAAATTTTGATTGGAATAGTACTAAATTTATAGATTAAATTGAGGATAACTGACATATTTTAAAACTTGAGCATTCCTTCTCTGTTTAGGTCTTCTTTTATTCCTCTGATATTGTTTTAGTATTTTCTGAATACAGATCATAGCTTTTTGCTAGTGTTATTTTTAGGAGTTTGTAATTTTTGTTGTCATGATGTATGCATTTTTTCCTTTTTCCTTTCATTTCCTTTCAAACATTCTGTCATTATACTTTAGGTATAGCTCTTATAAACAATGTAACAGTGTATCTCTTATAAAAACCTTTATTTTGTTGTTTTTAAATTCAATCAGGAAATCTCGAAATTTCAGTATGTGAATTTAACCCATTTACCATCAGTTTCGATACAGACAGAATTGAACCATCAGTTTCAATACAGACTTAACTGAATTTATTTCTACCATCTTGTTTAACCATCCTTTTTATTTCTATCATTTTATCTCTTTTACTGGCCTCCGTTGATTCAATTTCTTAATTCTCTTCTTTCCTTCTCTAATTTTTTTTTAATTGTGGTAAAAACATACAAAAAACATTCACCAACTCAACTGTTTCTATATGTACAACTCAGTGACACTCCTCTAACAGTTTTAATGTTATATATATTGTATATTTTATATTCTTTCAGTGGTGACCTTAATCTTTTAAGATACATACTTCATAATTTTCTTAAGTATGATACTATTTCTAACATTCTTTTAATTATTTCAGTCACATGCTGCCTTAGTCACCTACTGCTGCTATAACAGAAATACCACAAATGGATAGCTTTAACAAAGAGAAGTTTAGTCTCTCACAGTCCAGGAGGCTAGAAGTCTGAATTCGGGGCACAGGCTCCAGGGGAAGGTTTTCTCTCTGTGTCGGCTCTGGAGGAAGGTCCTTGTTATCAGTCTTCCCTTGGTCTGGGAGAATTTCAGCATAGCAACCTCAGGTCTAACGGACACCTTCTGCTCCAGGCACTGCTTTCTTGGTGGTATGAGATCCCCTCTCCACTTGCTTCCTTTTCCTTTTATCTCTTGTAAGATAAATGGTGGTGCAGGCCACACTCCAGGGAAACTCCTTTTACACTGGACAAGGGATGTGATCTTAGTAAGGGTGTTACAATCCCACCCTAATCCTCCTTAACATAAAATTACAATCACAAAATGGAGGGAAACCACACAATACTGGGAATCATGGCCTCACCAAGTTGACACATTTTTGGGGGGAACACAATTCAAACCATGACATTGCATCCTTTGGCCTCCCAGAATTCATGTCCTGCCTACATGTAACACATTCACCCCATCATATCATAGCTAACGTTTTAAATCAACTCCAAGTCCAAATCCAAAAATTCCTCTTCATCTGTGAGATGTAGAATACAAGTTATCTCCTTCCAAAGTATAATGGCAGAACAGGCACAAGCTAGACATTTCCATTATAAATGGGAAAACCTAGAGGGAAAGAAGGCATAGCAGGCACCAAACAAGTCAGCAGAACACATTATCTCAGCCCTCAAGGCTCTGCAAATAATCCTCTGTTCTCTGAGGCCATTTACATAATGGTCCTGTCCTCCAGGCTCTAGGTATCTGCCACACTCTCAGGATTCTGAGTGGAGGACCCTCAGCTCTGGGCTTCAGCTCCAACTTGCAGGCCCAGTGAGATGGCAACTCTGCTCCCTAGGCTTTAGGCGCACCATTCTCCAAGTCCATCTCAGTAGCGACTCCACTCTTAGAAATACCAGAGACCACCATGGCTCCACCCTCTGAAACCTTAGAGGTCAAGGCCATATCTTTTGAGACTGAGGCAGCTCAGCTTCCTGCGTTCCTTGTCTCTTCAGCTTCTGCTTCATGGCTCCTTGGCCTGTCGGCCCTTTGGGTCTCATGCCTGCATCTGCCCTGATGTGGCAAGTGTTCCAAAGCTCTGTACATCCGCTGAAATTGCCTGGAGGCACCCCCACTCCACCAGTAAACTTTGGCCAGAAGGCACTCAGGTCCCTTGCTCTATGAGCCCACCAGTAAGTGCCCAGAGGTACATCACTCTGTCTGGAAGCCTCCTACACAAAGCTACTCAGCTGTCTTGCTCCATGGATCAGCTGCAGCGCTGTTTCCTGTTGATCTCCTGGTTCTGCTGCCAGTCCTCTGTTGCTGCCAGTTCTCTGTCATTGCCAGGTCTACTTGTGTTGGTCCTCTGCTGCTGTTTCTCGATGTGTATGTTGTCTCCAACGTAACAGCTCTCCTTATTTCCTTATGAGTCCTCTAACCATTCACAGTTTCAAAACCAGTTCTACATTTTAGGTACCTGTTAGATCAGCACCCTACTCTCAGTACCAAATTCTCTTAGTCATCTACTGCTGCTTTAACAGAAATACCACACATAGATGGCTTTAACAAAGAGAAGTTTATTCTCTCACAGTTTAGTAGGCTAGAAGTCCGAATTCAGGGTGCCAGCTCCAGGGGAAGGCCTTCTCTCTCTGTCGGTCCTGGAGGAAGGTCCTTGTCATCAGTCTTCCCTTGATCTGGTAGCATTTCAGCACAGGAATCTTAGGTCCAAAGGATGCGCTCTGCTCCCAGCACTGTTTTCTTGGTAGTATGAGGTCCCCAACTCTTTGCTTGCTTCCCTTTCCTTTTATCTCTTGTAAGATAAAGGGTGGTGCAAGCCACACTCCAGGGAAACTCCCTTTACACTGGATCAAGGATGTGGCCTTAGTAAGGGTATTACAATCCCACCCTAATCCTCTTTAACATAAAATTACAATCACAAGATGGAGGACAACAAAATATTGGGAATCACGGCCTAATCAAGTTGACACATATTTTGGGGGGACAGAATTCAATCCATGACACATGTCCCAAACCAACTTCTATGCTACTTTTGTAACACAGAATGCTAATTTTATCATCTTTTAACTATAAAAGATTAGTTATTTTTTATAGACCAGTCAACCAGATATAACTGATTGCTTTTCGCGACACTGCTTTTTGCATCCTACTTATCTCCTCTGAAATCATTTTTCTTCTTCTTCAGTCTTCTGTAGTTCTGTGAGCAAGCCACCAAAGGTGACAAACTCTTATTCTTTGTATGTCTGAAAATGCTCTTTATTACACCCTCAGAATTGAAAAATTATCTACATATAGAATTCTTTCAAACAACATATTGGAGATACACTGCCTTTCAACAACTACTCTGCAATTAGAAATCTATATCAGTTTATCATCAGTACGTCGGGTTCAGGTATCTTTGTGTCTATTTTGCTATCGTGTACTTCTAAAAGAAGCTCATATATAATACTTCTTCAGTTTTGATAACTTTTCCGTCATTATTTTTTTAGATATTATCCCTCAAGCATTCCATCCATTCTCTATTCCTAGTTCTATTAAGTTCTCTTTTTATATTTTTCGTTTTTACTTTTTATCCTGCACTCAGCATATCCCTCAAAAAAAAAAAAAAAAAAAAACTAGCTGCCAATTCACCAATTCTCTATTCAAATCTGTCTGATTGTTAGGTACCATCCAGTCAGTACCAACTCATAGCAACGCTATGTATCACAGAACAAAACCCTGTCCAGTCCTGCGCTATCCTTACAATTGGTGTTATGCTTGAGCCCACCGTTGTGGCCACTATGTCAATCCATCTCGTTGAGGGTCTTCCTCTTTTTTGCTGACCCTCTGCTTTACTAAGCATGATGTCCTTCTCTGGGGACCGATCCCTCCTGATAACATGTCCAAGGTATGTGAGTTGAAGTCTCACCATCCTTGCATCTAATGACCATTCTGGCTGTGCTTCTTCCAAGCAGATTTGTTCATTCTTTTGGAAGTCCACGGTATATTCAATATTCTTCACCAACGCCATCATTCAAAGGCATCAATTCTTCTTCGGTCTTTCTTATTCATTGTCCAGGTTTCATGGGCATATGAGGTGACTGAAAATACCATGGCTTGGGTCAGGCACATCTTAGTCTTCAAGGTGACATCTCTGCTTTTTCAACACTTTAAAAAGGTCTGTTGCAGCAGGTTTGCCCAATGCAATGCATCTTTCAGTTTCTTGCCTGCTGATTCCATTCCATAGTCATTGATTGTGGATCCAAGTAAAATGAAGACCTTAATAACTTCCATCTTTTCTCCATTTATTATGATGTTAGTTAATGGTCCAGTTGTGAAGATTTTTGTTTTCTTTATGTTGAGGTGCAATCCATACTGAAGGCTGTGGTCTTTGATCTTCATCAGTAAGTGCTTCAAGTCCCTTTCACTTTCAGCAAGCGAGTATGCCATCTGTATATTGTAGGTTGTTAATCAGTTTTCCTCCAATGCTGATGCCTCTTCTTCATACAGTCCAGCTTCTTGGATTATTTGCTCAGCATACAGATTGAATAAGTATGGTGAAAGGATACAACCTTGACACACACCTTTTCTGACTTAAAACCACGCAGTATCCCCTTGTTCCGTTTGAATGACTGCCTCTTGATCTACATACAGGTTCCTCATGAGCACAATTAAGTGGTCTGGAATCCCCATTCTTCCCAATGCTATCTATAATTTGTTATGACCCACTCAGCTGAATGCCTTTGCACATTCAATAAAACACATGAAAACATCTTTCTAGTGTTCTCTGCTTTTAGGCAGAATCCATCTGATACCAGCAATGATATCCCTTGTTCCAAGTCCTCTTCTGAATCTGACTTCATTCCTTGTCAATAGACTGCTGCAACCTCTTTTGAATGATCTTCAGCAAAATTTTACTTGCTCTGTCTGATCTAATGTTTATCAAATCTACTAAGTTTACCTCAATGACTACATTTTTAACTTCAAACTCGCTAACAGGCTGCTGCTCAGAGCCCCCATAAATGACACATACAGGTCTGTTTTTTAGTTTTAAAATGTTCTGTATTTTTCCCTTATAGGTGAAAAGCACCTTTCTTAATCATTTTGAAGATGTTAAATGTATTTTCATCTCCCTTTCAGGGAGGTATATTTATTTTAAATTTCTTGGGATCTTTCCTAAAATTAGTATTTCATAGGCTGTCTTTCCTAAAATTAGTATTCTTTATTATTCAGTAATATTTCATTATTAATTGTATAATTTAGCAGGATAAAATAACCTTCTTTACCTGGTTTAATATTTTGGCCTTGAATTCTTCCTCTGCAGTGAATATTTTCATCTAATTTCTTCCATTTTTATATGTGTTATTATATAAAATTACCATTTTAACATTTCAGTCATGAATTGATTTAGATGTGTTGCTTATAAGCAACTAAATATGAACTTAAAAGATCCAATCTAAATCAAATGATTATCTTCAAAGAAATATTAAAGGTGTCTATAAATTTTTGTGGAAACCCCAGTGGCATAGTGGTTAAGTGCTATGGCTGCTAACCAAAGGGTCGGCAGTTCTAATCCGCTAGGCGCTCTTTGGAAACTCTATGGGGCAGTTCTACTCTGTCCTACTGGGTCGCTATGAGTCGGAATTGACTCGACAGCAGTGGGTTTGGTTTGGTTTTTGGATATAAATTGTTAGAATTATTAGGAGTTTATCAAGGCTGCCAGATAAAGAATCAATATAACAAGGAATCAACTGTATATCTATTCACCAAGAATAGTTAAAAATGAATGCTAAAAAAGATACTATTCATAGGGTTTTTTTTTTTGAAAAAATGTGTACAGTAATAAATCAAAAGATATACCAAACCTACACTAAGAATATTTTTGAACTTTCTTAAAAGACATTAAAGAAGCTACACTAAATGTTTAACTTTGCTACTCTGTAGCATATATACTTTGGTGAAATATACCATATTTGTATATAGAGAGATACAATGTTGTAATATTGTACAGATCTACCACACTGAGCTATACAAGTAATGCAATTATAATCTAAATGACTGTTTTTTTTTTTGTTTGTTTTTTTAATGGAACTGTACAATTCCTTTACAACATGAATATTTATTAGGCCTTACTATGTGTCGTATTCTACTTGCCAGAGAAAAAGCAGTGAACAGAAAGGTCAACTTTGGCCTTGTGTTGCTTACATTTAGTGGGAGGAGACAAGCAACTAAAAAAAAAAAAAAAGGTTTTAAAATATATACAGAGGAGCAAAGCCCTTAAGACAATCCTCAAGAAGAATTACATGGGAATATCTGAGTAGCCAGAATTAAGACTTATTCTAGAAAGCAAAAATCCTCACAACTGAACCAATAAGCAACATCATGATAAATGCAGAAAAGATTGAAGTTATTAAGAAATTCACTTTACTTGGATTCACAATCAATGCCCATGGAAGCAGCAGTCAAGAAGTCAAATGACGCATTGCACTGGGCAAATCTATTCCAAAAAAAATCTCTTTAAAGTGTTAGAAAGCAAAGATGTCACTTTGAGGACTAAGGTGTGCCTGACGCAAGCCATAGTATTTTCAATCACCTCATATGCATGGGAAAGGCGTATAATGAAAATATGGAAGACTGAAGAAGAATTGATGCCTTTGGATTATGGTGTTGATGAAGAATATCGAATATATGATGAAATTCCAGAAGAACAAACAAATCTGTCTTGGAAGAAGTACAGCCAGAGTGCTCCTTAGAAGCCAGGATGGTGAGAGTTCATCACACATTCTTTGGATATGTTGTCCGGAGAGACTAGTCCCTGGAGAAGGACATCATGCTTGGTAAAGTAGAGGGTAAGTGAAGAAGAGGAAGACCCTCAACGAGATGGATTAACGCAGTGGCTGCAACAATGGGCTCAAATATAACGATCGTGAGGACAGCGCAGGACTGTGTAGTGTTTTGTTCTGTTGTATATGGGGTAGCTATGAGTCAGAAATGACACCTAACAACAACACAACAACAAAGCCTCCTAGATATAACAGCTATAGGCTCTGGACAAAACATGAAAACCAAGTCTTTGAAGGCACTGAAAAGCAATAAAAAATACGCAGAAAGTGTTAGGGAGCTGACACTTGCAAGAGGAAAACTGCAGTGTGTGAGATTTGCTTCCATGTGGCTTTTCACCTGACGGTACTCCCAAATCCATGCAGCCCAGGGCAGCTAAAACATAGCAGAAAACCACACTCTTAATGGCCTGAAGGGTCAGAGTTCAAGTTTTTAGGCTGCCGCAATGGATGAAAAGTGAGAAAGAATATTCTGAGAAAAGGGAGCCACCGAGGGTGGGCAAATTCTGGCTATGAATGCAACCATCCAGGTTGGCCTCTGATCTACATGCGCAGGGAGCAAAATATAAGGTGCCCAATGGAAAGCAACAGTTGAAAGGCAAAATATTGAAATAACTTAAAAGAGACTTCAGTTGCTGCCCACTTCAGGATAGGCAGTGTGGAGTTCGAGTCAAGCCAACCCTGGTGGTGTAGTGGTTAAGGGCTATGGCTGCTAACCAAAAGGTTGGCAGTTCGAATCCACCAGGTGCTCCTTGGAAACTCTATGGGGCAGTTCTAGTCTGTTCTAAAAGATCACTATGAGTCGGAATCTACTCAACTGCAGCGGGTAAACAATAACTAGAGGCAAATAACAGAGTCACCAGCCTTTACAACGTATCGCCCCCAATACTTGCTACCCAATGAAAAATCTATACACGTGCAAAGAAACAGAAAAATGTGACTCAGTGTTCAAAGAAAAGACAGTCAAAAATGACTCTGAGACACCTCAGATGTTGCAATTACCACACAAGGACTTTAATGCAGCTATTAGAAATATGTTCAAAGGGTTAAAAGAAAAACATGGTTATAATCACTGGGAATCTCAGCAGATTAATGGAAATTATTGAAATGGCCAGAAACCTTAAGTTCGCATCAGTGAAGAAAGAGCTCCAGGGAAAATCCTCTAGTTTAGGCTTGAGGAGCTGGAAAGCATCCGCATCGGTGACTACAGGTATTTAAAACTCTAAGGGTGGGGAATGCTCCTCTGTGATCAGAGAAGCTGTGGTCCCAAGAAGGTAAGACAAGTCCTAGTTGATTTCATTTTCTGTCTATCCTACCACTGCTTGGCTTCAGACACAATCACAATCACAGGAAATGTGTAGCAGAATGGGGTAAATAATGCCCCAGCTTTCTGCAGAAGTAAGGACAAAAATGAGAAGCTCCAAGGAATGAGAAAGTCCCAGGATGATGGTAGAGAGAGAGAAGCTGAGAAAAGTGACCTCTTAAAGTTGGTTATGATTCATGGGCTCAACCCTTAACTTTGCAGTAATGGATCTGATCGTAGTCAGCGCATCAAAGTCTTTGTATGTTGAACTGAGTCAGAATATCACCAAGTCCTAGATTGGCCACTGGGTGGTGCCTAAGACAATCAGAAGCACACTCCAGAAGTTCTGAAAAAAGAACTGATATTGAAAACAGATCTCACAGAGATTGGTAGGAACTTGTTAATATAACATCCTCCACAGAATTTAAAAAAGACCCAGGTCTCATAATATTCAAAATGTCCAGGATATAATAAAACATTACTCGGCATATGACGAATCAAGAGAGTCTCAACATGCATGGGAACAGACAATCAACAGATGCTTATGTTGAGATGACAGAGACGCTACACTTATCTGACAAAGACCTGAAAGGACCTATTACATAGATGCTCCAAGAAGTAAAAGCAAATGCTCTTGAAACAAAATGAAAGACTGAAAGTCTCAGAAAATAAACAGAAGATACAAAGAAGAACCAATTATAAATTCTGGAAATGAAAAAACAAAATAAAAAATCATACTAGATGGGCTCAACAGCAGAATGGAGAGACAGAATAACAAGCCAGGGAACTTGGAGGCAGATCAAGAGTAATGAGAAACTGTACAGTGACAGAAATCAAAGACTGGTAAGGAAAATAAGAGAGACAAAGAAAAAAACCAGAGCTTCAGAGACCTGGGGGAAAATACAAAAATGTCTAATATTCATGTCATCAGTGTCCCAGAAGGATAAGAGAAAGACATCAGTGTAGAAAAAATATTTAAAGAAATAATGGCTGAAAGCTTCTCTAGTCTGGGAAAAGTATTAACCCACAGATTCAAGAAACTGAACGCCAACCTGGATAAATGCAAAGAATCTGTGCCCCGACACATCATAATCAAACTGCTGAGAACTAAAGACGAGGAAAAACTCTTAAAAGCTGTCACAGAAAAACACATTTCTTACAGAGGAAAAATGATTTAAAGGATGGCAAATTTCTTATCAGAAACTACGGAAGTATGAAGACCTGAGAGAAAATTGTCAATCCACAATTCCATATCCAGCAAATGAAGACAAAAATAGTCTTAGAAGAAGAAAAACTAAGAGAAGCCATTGTCAGCAAACCTGCTCTGAAATAATTGCTAAAGAAAGTCCATTTACAAAGACGGAAAATGATACCAGCAGGAAACTCGAAACAGCAGGAATAAAGGAAGAGCCACAGAATTAAGTTTGACCATTGGCCAGGTTTTGAATAATGATATATGAAAATAAAAACATTTTTAAAAATTAAGGTTAAGAAACACAAAGAAAGGCTGAGAAACAGTTTCTGATCAAAAGAAAGTAAGAATAAATGGCAGGTAAATGAAATTCATAATCCTGGATAGGATCCTGAACTAGGGGGAAAAATAGCCATTCGGAAAATTATTGAAAAATTAAAGAAATCTGAATGTGGGCTATAATTTAAATAATAATATTATATCAGTGATAAATATTCTGATTTTTAAAACTGTAGTTATGAAAGAGAATGCATATTTCTTAAATACAGACCTAAGAATTTAAATGTAAAATAGCACAATGTCTACAATTTACTTTCACCTGATTAAAAAAATAAAACTAATGGAGCTTAATAGAGAGCAAAGAATGTAACTCATGCTTCTACATAAATGTAAAATATAACAGAGCTTGTACTGCAATCACTGGGAAACAAGATGGACTACTCAATAAGCAATGTGTGGACAAGTGCTTCTCCATATGAAAAAAATAAAATTGGATAAGCACCTCTTACCATACCAAATACCAAATTCCAGATGGATTTAAGTCTTGAACGTAAAGGTAAAAAATCTTAGCATTTAAAAAAAAAAAAAAGTATCTGTATAATTTCAATATAGCAAAGGATTTTTTTAAAAAAGATTCAAAGTAAATAACTGGATTCATCAAAAATACCATAAAAAGGACATAAAAAAAAAAAGGAACTGATAGAATACTCTAGATTCAAGAAAAAAAAAGACTTCCTACAATAAGTCAACAACACAAAAAAATAAGAATATGGATTATAGATAACAGTATTGTATCAATGCTGAATTCCTCATTTTGATCACTGTACTGTAGTTATGAAAGAGAATTTCACTGATAAGGAAACACAAATGGGCCATACACATATGAAAAGGTACTAAACGTCAATAGCAATTATGGAAATACAAAGTAAAACTAAAGAAGATATTCAAGCAGAATGACAAAGTCAGTCAATATGAAATGTTTAGGACAATGTGGAGTAATAGGAAATCTTATACAATACTGGTGAGAATGTAATCTTGGCAATATCTTGTGAAGATGAACAGCTATCTGTGACCCAACAATTAATTCCATTCCTAGATGTGCCCTTAGAGAAATTCTTAACACCTGAGTACCAGAAGACATGTACAAGAATGTTCACAGTAACATTGTTTACATCAGAAAAGATCTGGAAACAGTTCAAATACCCACTAACAGAACAAATAAACTAGTACATTCATACAATAATTATTTATAGTAGTACTAAATAAACTACATACAGCAAGGTGGGAAAATGTCAAAACCAATGATGAGCAAAACCAAAAAAGAAGCAAATCAGAATAATGTATAGTGTGATTTCATTTACATAAAATTTAAAAATTAATAAGTCCAAATCACATCTTATAGATTTACATGTGTAAAGAGAAAAACTATGATAAAAAAGGAATAATTAACACAAAATTCAAAATGGTAGTAATATTTATGGGACTATCATGGAGTTGAATTTGAGGAGAAAGATACAGGGTTTCCAAAGATACTGATAATGTTCTATTCCTTTAGCTGGGTGCCTTTTATTTCATTATTAAGCAATACATATAAGCCATAGACATTAGTTGTATGTGTGATATAATAAAAAAAAAAAAAAGCACATCTTTTATTAAAAATAAATAAATAACAGTTGCTATCAAGTCAATTCTGACTCGTGGCGACTTCACATATGTCAGAGTAGACTTGTGCTCCATAGGGTTTTCAATAGCTGATTTTTCAGAAGTATATTGCCAAACCTTTCTTCCAAGGTACCTCTTAGCAGACTTGAATCTCCAACTTCAGGTTAGCACCTGGGCTCAGGGACTCCATATCTTTTATTAAAAACAAAACTCATTGCCATCAAGTAGATTCTGATTTATAGCGAACTTATAAGACACAGTAGAATTGCCCTATAGGGTTTCCAAGGAGCGGCTAGTGGATTCAAACTGTTGACCTTTTGGTTAGCAGCCAAGTGCTTCAACACTGCGTCACCAGGGCTCCATATTGTTTATAAGGGAAGGTTAATCAACTTGAATATATTGCCATTACTTACACACTTTTTGGTCAAGTGTATGATCTCCTGCTGTTTTCATTACTTTCTGCCTTTTACTCTAAAAGATCCCAGTGCAGTTTGATTTTAATTTCTCAAGTGATTTGTTAAGAAAAAATTCCGCCTTTAATTCAACTAGAAGTTCCCTGTACCAAATATATACTCATACCTACATTTCTCAAATTATCCAAAATTATGAACACATAACCAGGGTTATGTGTTCCCTCTTTCTATATAATCTTTTTATACTTGAGATACACTGAGAGGCATCTGTACCAGTCTCTTTGACTATCTCTTCCTTTTATCTTAATGAGAATTTCTTAGTTATTATCATAATTTTATTCTAGGAAGTTATCTATCTAGCACTTCCTGACCATCTTTCCTGGCCCAACAGGCCAGGATATCATTCTATTCCTGTGTTCTAGTCCTGAATTTCATCCTACTAAATCGTTTTCATTTCTAATGCTTTTACACTTTTCATTAAGCTGCATTCAAAGAAAAGTATTTAGCCAATATGATGCAATTACTACAAAAACTGTAATTCTAGGTCTCTAATTTGTTTCAGTATTGTGATTAAAAATTTTCTTGTTTAATATCTGCAGTGAATTAATTCAAAATCTTTAGAAGACCTATATAGATTTTGGAAACCCTGGTGGTATAGTGGTTAAGAGCTACAGGTGCTAACCAAAAGGTCGGCAGTTAGAATCCACCAGGCACTCCTTGGAAACCCTATGGGGGCAGTTCTACTGTCCTATACTGTCACTGTAAGTCGGAATCTACTCGATGGTAATCGGTTTTTTTTTTAGATTTTGGGGGACTGATGGAATCAACTTGACGGCAGTGGGTTTGGTTTTTGTGTGTGTGTGTGTGTTTGGCCAAATGCTCTTTTATAGCTATCCAAGTTTGTGTCTTGTTCATATACAGACTGAGCAAATTCTAAGCCTTATAAATACGCAAACTACAACATTTAGGTAATAGTCTAAGTTTAATACTACTCATGAAATAAGAGTATAACGAGATAAGTGAATTTTTGTTTCTACATTTATTTATTTTTCTACTAACAAAATCTGATGCTAAGGCAGTAGCCTGCAGGCACCAAACCTTCCACTGCTGCGGAATGGATTACTCCAGTTTTCGATCTTTTTCTTAAAAGGACGTTAGGCTTCAGTGCTCTACTGATAATTTAATTTGGAATGCATGTATGCTTATCTATCCTCTCAGCCTACAAGATGCATCTCTTATCAAAAGAAACAGATATAAATCGGAATGTTAGAATAAAGGAAAAACACGTATCTTTAGGAATCTATTAATTTAATATTAAAACTCAACTATTCAGACGTTCAACATGTTCCTGGGGAAAATAAATCCTATTCTATGAAATTTCACTATGAGAAATTTTTCTTGACCCTTAAGAATAAGTAACACTTATGTGAAAACATTTCATAAAGACCTAACAATTATTATACATAATTATTAGACAATATTAGGTCCTAAAATAGTAAAGTCCACATAGTTTAGTCCTCAGTTATAAAACGGTGGGTTTGAATTGCTGACCATTCTGTTAGCAGCTAGGTGCTTAACCGCTGTACCACCAGGACTCCTTTGTTATGTTAACAGAGCCATATTAGTATAAACCCAGTGTATTTTAAATCAATCACTTTTGAGATACAGAAGGAGCAGATTAGGCACAAAAGCAAGGAAGCACAAATGGGGAAAGACTGATGCTACAAGGAGACCACTAAAGAACTGAGGAAGAGAAGTTGAAAAGAGACAAGACTCTCTTCCCCAGAGTGGACAGAGACAGCCTTCCCCTAGAGCTAGTGCCCTGAATTAGGACTTTTAGCTTCCTAAACTGTGAGAAAATACATTTCTGTTCGCTAAAGCGACCCACTGGTGGTATTTACGAGGCATACTTAAGAGAATAAAACAAAGTTCAGGGAAAGCAAGAATGTTGTGGGGATTGATTATTTTACATAGGTTAGCCCAAGAAGATTCCCTAGTTAGGTGACATTCGAGCAAATACCTTCATAAAATGAAAAGGAATTAGGTAGATATGTGGAAGATGAACATACTAGGCAGAAGAAAAAGCAAGTGTACAGATGCTGATATACAAATGGAGTTAGTTTGTCTGAGACACAGCAAGGAAGCTAGAGTGACCGAAAACAATAAGCAACAAGGAAAGAGATAAGGCCAGACAAAAAGATAAGGTCCTAGAAGCAGCAGGGAGCCAGTCATGGAGGGCTTTGCAGGCCATTATTATGTTGGCTTTTACCCTGAATGAGACTGGAACCATTGGAAGATTCTGAGCAGAAGAAATGCATCATCTATCAGACTAAAAGGATAATTTTGGCTGCTATGGTTTTATGGTTAGAAGGGAAACCCTGGTGATGTAGTGGTTAAGTGCTATGGCTGCTAACCAAAGGGTCGGCAGTTTGAATCCACCAGGCGCTCCTTGGGAGCTCTATGGGGCAGTTCTACTCTGTCCTATAGGGTTACCATGAGTCAGAATCGACTCGACGGCACTAGATTTGGTTACGGTTAGAAGAGATTGTAGGAGACAGTGACTTAAAACTGTATGAATGTAGTGGAGGTGATGAGAAGTGTTTGGATTATGGATATATTTCGATGATAAAGAATGCAGGATTTCCAAGTAGAATGTAGGTAGAGTGTCAGAGAAGAGACAAGTCAGGGATGACTACGGTGTTTGATATGAGCAACTGGAAGAACAGAGTTACGAAGTGATATGGGGAAGATGGGAAAAAGCAGTTTGGGAAGAGAGAATCATGACTTTTGACTTTCGACACAGATATTCCTATAAAATGCTTACTAAGTAACTAAGTGAAGAAGCTTTATAAGCAGAAGGATAAATAAGTCTAATTTTCGAAAAGGGCTGGAGAGTGAAATAGTCTTGTTTATCCACCTACTTGGGGAGGTTGGTGAGAAGGACTGGCCAGTGATGTAAGAGAAGAATCAAAAGCAAATCAACAAAGAATGGCCAACTATGCTTATTGCCGCTAGGAGGTGAAGGAAAATGACATGATAGAGATTTGGTGACTAGACTTTATAATATAGGGGTTTCATGAATGATCTTGTGAAGAGAACTGCAGTGTAATAATGTGGGCGGGGGGGTGGGAATCCTGATTAGATTGGCTTCAAGAACGAATGGGAGAGCAGGAATGTGGGGAACAGAAAAAAAGGGCAGTAGCTGGAGAACGTGTGTGGTGCTTCCTTTGTTTTAAGATGAGAAAGGAAGAAAATTGCTAGAGTGAAGTCATAACTGTTGGGAGACAATTCTCCATGAATGGCTCGAATTTCTGCTCAGTAAGGCATTTACAATTTTTGGGGGGGAGGTGGTAAAATTTTGAGCAAATTTACAAAACGCCTTTTGAACAAAGGCATTTAAAGAAAATTGGAAAATATTTGTATAAGGAGACATTCCAGGGTAGTAAAGCTTGGCTGCATCTCCCTCTCCAGAGACAGCCCAATGCAGTAAAGACAAATGCCTCTCTTCTCCCTTCCCAGAGGAGGTCTGCTTACATTTCAGAACATAAGGTCTCTCTCTCCGAAGAGGATGATGTGCAGGTAGGTCACAGGATCACAGTTTCCTAATTATGGGGTTCCTCTTCAGTGTATGCCTCTGCAGGTGCAGGTACCACTTGGCCCTCACCACACTGCCCAGTGTGCGTTTGGGCTCAGGGAACCAACACAAAATATTATTCTAGCTACTGCTTTTTCTTTGAGTAATAACCAGACTTGGTCTCCGATGCAGAGTTCTTGGTTTTCTCTGCATGTGTGTAAAAAAAGGCGCTGGACTAATCTGTTAGCTTGCAAGCAGGGTAAAATCTCAGCCCCTCAGCAATTTCTGGCTTAACAACAACATAAAAAGTTAAAAAAAAATTACTGAGAATTGGTTACATCACAATAAAATGGATTCCCTTAGGCAGAGCTATACTTAGAAGATATTCTTTCAGTCCAAACGCATAGAAGGTAGACATGCTAAAATAGCTAACAGAAAAACAAATGATAATAAAAAATTAAAATGGCTGATGGGGGTTCCTTGCAGTTGAAGCCTGTATTTTAAGGACTAAACATTGATTAAGGGAAATAACAGCTGTGTGTTTAGCTGTGTGTTTACTAGACATCATATACTTATGATTTTAATATTTTATATCTTTCTGTATTTACTTCTGATACTCCACCAAAAAAAGAAACCAAAAATGCTCCATGGTTAAAGAGGTTAATCTGCACTGCATATACTATACCTCCCCCTTAAACAGTTATACTGTTCATTTATATACAACACTCTGCAAAGTTCTGCAACAAAGAATCCTTTGTAATAAAGAGTTTTCCAAACTCCCTGAACTACAAGTCACAAGTAAAATCTATGAATTATTCTACAGAATGCTCTGTGAACCAGATTGAGAAATGCCGCTTTAAGTAATGCAAATCCCATTAATTTATTAGCAACGAAGAGAAGTAAGAAACCAGGACAAAGTGTGTTTTGAGTTTTAAAAAGAGACATGAAAAAGCAGGGTCAACACAGATTAGTGGAGAACTAGCGCTCATGAAACATTCAACACCAAGGTAAAAACTACACCCCCTGGTAAAGGCCTTCCCACTGCATGGGGAAAGAAAATGTTTGAATTCCTTTTAATGTTTACTTTTTATCTTAAAAAGTAATAAACTAAGCTTTTAATGTATGGATCATTACATACTGCAGTCAGTCACAAGACACATGAATTAACACACAGCACTTACTGTATGCTTCCTATGAGGTAGTATTATAATCTCCACTTCATAGATGAAAAAATTGGGAGCGTAAAGGTTAAAAAATTTGCTCAAAGTCACACACTAGTAAAAGGAAGAGCCATAATTTGAACCCAAGAAGTTTGCATCCAGAGTCCTTTCTCTCCACTACTCTCCACTATTAACATAAAAAAGGCAGAAAAAATTCTTTAAGAGCTAACTACTTTCTAATAAGACAGAATCTGTCCTCCTGGGGCTTACATCAAGACCTGTTTTGACTGATTCACAGTATTCGAAGAAAAAGTTATACTAATTGTAAAAAGTTGAAAATAAGGAGAGGTCACAGAAAAATCATATTTCTAGCTACAGTGTAATATATGGCTGGAAGTCAGAGTTAGGTGGGAGTGAGAAGGGGAAAGGAAAAACCATAAGAAATATGATTAAAGAGATAACAGACAAGTGTTAGATCATAAAGGGCCTTAGATATTATGCTAAAGAGTTTAGCCTTCATCCTGAAAGTGGGTGTATTATTGAGGGATTTTAAACATGATCACGTTAATGTTTTTATAAGATGTACATGATAAGCACATGAATCATACAAGGTAAATATCTTGCATAAAGAATCTGCTAAAAATGCTGAGAAAATTCCAATGAGGAATATGGCTATGCCACTGGGAAACACTGTCAGATGTAGTCTTCTGCTAGAATTCTAGCTCTTGGCATAAATAGGCCCACACTAATGTAGTCAACTAATTTTTGACAAAGGAGCAAAGGCAATCCCATGAGGAAGGGGTATTCTTTTCAACAAATGATGCTGGACAACTGAACAACCACACACCAAAAAAAAAAAAAAAAATCTAGAAACTGAGAAAAAATTCACAAATTTGACCTTTCACAAAAATTAATGCAAAATAGGTCATATACCTAAATGTACAATACAAAATTATAAAACTGCTAGAAGATGACACAGAAGAAAGTCTAGGTGTTCTTGGGTTTGACGATGACATTTTAGATCTGACATAAAAGCTCAACCCATGAATGAAAAATGTTAAGTTGAACCTCAACAAAATAAAAAACTTCTGCTCTGAAAAAGCCACTGTTAAGAGAATGAAAAGACAACTCAAAGACTAGGAGAAAATATTTTCAAAACACATATCTTATAAAGAACTTGTATGTAAATATACCAAGAACTCTTAACACTCAACAATGAAGAAACAAAAAGCCCAATTTATAAATGGGCAATCTGAGCGGCCATCTACGATATTCCACTGGTCTCATCCCTTCAGGTACAAGTGAGAATGAAGAAAACTAAAGATACAAGGGAAAGATTAGTCCAGAGGACTAATGGACCACATCTACCACAGCCTCCACCAGACTGAGTCCAGTACCACTACATAGTGCCTGGCTACCACCACTGAGTGCTCTGACAGGGATCACAATAGAGCATCCCGGACAGAGCTGGAGAAAAAAGTAGAACAGAAGTTCGACTCACAAAAAAAGACCAGACTTACTGGCCTGACAGACTAGAAAAACCTCGAGAGTATGGCCCTCAGACACCCTTGTATCTCGGTAATGAGGTTAACTCCTGAGGTTCACCCTTCAGGGAAAGATTAGGCAAGTCTATAAAACAAAACAAGACTAAATGGGCACAAAGGCCCAGGGGCAAGGACTAGAAGGCGGGAGGGGACAGGAATTCAAGGTCAAGAAGGGAGGGTGTTGAAATGTCCTGGGGTTGGTAACCCATGTCATAAAACAATATGTATACTAACTGTTTAATGAGAAGCTAGTTTGCTCTGTAAACCTTCATCCAAAGTACAATTACAAAAACAAAAATTGGAATAAAGGACATTCTATGCTCAAAAAAGTAAAACTAAAAATAAAAATTGGCAAAAAATCTGAACAGTCACCTTACCAAAAAAGATAAACAGATAGCAAATTAGCTTATAAAAAGATGCTCAACAGCATATGTCATTAGGGACTTGCAAAATAAAATAACAATGAAATGCCACCACACACCCATTAGAATAGCTAAAATCTAAAAAGCTGACAATACCAACCAAATGCTGGTGAGGATGTGGAGTAACAGGAACTCTCACTTACTAATGGTGAGAATGCAAAATGGTACAACCACTTTGGAAGACACTTTGGCAGTTTATTACAAAGGTAAACATAGTCTTACCACATGATTCTGCAATCGTTCTCCCAGGTATTTACCCAACTGTGTCGAAAACTTATGTTCATACAAAATCCTGCACATGAATGATTACAGCATATAAGCAATTCATAATTTCTAAAAACTGGAAGTAACCAAGATGCCCTTCATAAGGTGAATGGATAAACAAACTGGAATACATCCATACAGTGGAATATTATTCAGCGATAAACGAGATATCAAGCCACAAAAAGACATGAGGAACCTTAAGTGCGTACAGCTAAATGAAAGAAGACAGTCCGAAAAGACTACACACTGTATGATTCCAATTATATGACAGTCTGGAGAAGGCAAAACTATAGAGAGAGTAAAAAGGTCAAAGGTTTTGGAGAAAGGGAATAGATAAATCACGGGATTTTTAGGGCAGTGAAACTATCCTGTATACTACAATGGCAGATAAATGATATTATGCATTTATCAAAACTCGAAGAACTATACAATACAAAGAGTAAACCCTAACGTAAACTATGGACTTTAGTTAATAATGTACCAATATTGGTTCATTAATTGTAACAAATGTACCAAACTAACACAAGATGTTAATAATAAGGGGAAACTGTATGCAGGGGATAGGTTATGTGGGAATTCTAGCACTATCTGCTTAATTTGTAAATCTAAAATTATTCTGAAAAATAAATTCTATTACTGTAGTTTCATGCAAATACACGCATTATACATTTTTTTGCCAACTGCACCCTCCCCTCACAAGGTATTTTTTTAAGTATGCCATGCTAATTTTTTTATATCAACAGGTAGAAAAAATTAGCATAATGTGCTTACAAAAGAGCATGGTTGGCAAAAAATGTATAATATGTGCGTTATTTGCGTAAAATTGCGGTAATTAAGGGAAAAATGTGAATTTTAAAAATTGATGAAATGTGATATTGTCCCCTTTCTTGGGGTATCATCGTAATATGCTGAGAGTTAAAAGTATAACTACAGATTTTGAGTGAGATACTCCATGTTCTACTTAAAAATCAAGTACGTATAAAATACCAAATTAATAAATAATAGCTGTTATTTAATAATAATAGTTACTGATTATAATAAAATATATTAACATATATGTAATAAAAATATTTCTTAGTTGTTAATTAATTGAATAATTTATTATATATTAATAGTTGATTAATAATCTATGTGTAAAAATATAACTGATTCTTCATTACAATCAGTAGTTATTAGGTTTCTTACTTCTTAGGTCTTATAACTCTTTAGTCTCTATGTTGCTTTCTACCTTTGGTCTTATGCCTAATGCTGTTCCCCCAACCCAAGTCTTATTTATTCCATGAAATGCTATGAGGATCAAATAAGGCAGTATAAATCAAATACCTAGCACTTAGGTTTCCCTCCTTCACTCTAAGTCCAAGTGTCTTACCAATACTACCATAGGTCTCACTCTCCTCCTCCAGCTTTACTGCCAAAAGGTTTCAATCCTAATTTTAAACTTAATAAAGCAGGAATTAACTTAGGAAAAAGTATCTACTCATGCAGACAAATCAACTTTTCTTTAGAAATGTAGAAGAAAAGTAGTATTCTGTTTTACCTAAAAGATTACAAATTCAAAAGCTTTCTTCAAATTATTTCTTCAAAATACGAAAAAAATCATTGCCTTTAATTCCAATTACCTAAATTTTTATACATACATACACACACATACACACACACACACAAACGCAGACCTGTCATCAAAAAATATGTCTCACAAGCTATTTGAGGGAAAGGGTACATCCTTACTCATTCTTTATGCTCAAAATACAAGTTCAACATGGATCAAAACATATACAAAATGAAACCTTAAAAAAATTAGAGAATAATTACAGTAAGGTGGAAAAGGACTTTCCAATCAAAGCATAAAACCCGGAAGTCATAGAAGAGATTAATAAACCTAATTACATTAAAAAATTAGGAGATATATAGGGCCAAAAATATAATAATGATGAGGATGATAATGAGAGGAGATAGATGACATACTGGCAGAAAAACTGTAAATACATTACAGAAAAAGAACAAAGTTCTTTAATATATTAAGAACTCTTACATTGTTGTTGTTAGGTGCCTTCAAGTCAGTTCTAACTCAGGGACATCCTACGTAAAACAAAATGATAGGCTGATGGTTCTGCGCCATCCTCACAATCTTTGCTATATTTGAGCACACTGTTGCAGCCACTATGTCAATTCATCTCATTGAGGGTCTTCCACTTTTTTGTTGACCCTCTAATTTACCAAGCATGATGTCCTTCTTTAGTCATTTGTCCTTCCTGATAGAAAGTCTAAAGTAAGTGAGATGAAGTTTTGCCACCCTCGCTTCTAAGGAGCATTCTGGTTGTGCTTCTTCCAAGACAGATATGTGCCTCTTTTGACAGTCCATGGTATATTCAATATTCTTCACCAACACCATAAATTCAAATGCATCAATTCTTCTTCGGTCTTCCTTATTGATTGTCCAGCTTTCTCAGGCCTATGAAGAGACTGAATATACCACGGTTTGGGTCAGGTGCACCTTAGTTCACAAAGTAACATCTTTGCTTTTTAACACATTAAAGAGGTCTTTTGCAGATTTGCCAATGCAATATGTCATTTCATTTCTTGACTATTGCTTCCATGGGCATTGACTGTGGATCCAAATAAAATGAAATGCTTGACAACGACAATCTTTTCTCTGTTTATCGTTATGTCGCTTATTAGTCCAGTTGTAAGGATTTTTGTTTTATTTACGATGAGATGTAATCCACACTGAAAGCTGTAATCTTTATTCTTCATCATTAAGTGCTTCAAGTTCTCTTCACTTTCCAAGCAAGGTTGTGTCATCTGCATATTGCTGGTTGTTAATGAGTCTTCCTCCAATTCTGATGCCCCATTCTTCTTCATACAGTGCAGCTTCTCGGATTACTTGTTCAGCAACCCCAACGTACATCCTTTTTTTATTTTATTCTGTTTGAACAAGTGCCTCTTGGTCTATGTACAGGTTCCACATGAGCACAATTAATTGTTCTGGAATTTCCATTCTTCTCAATGTTATCCACAATTTGTTATGATTAACACAGTCAAATTTCTTTGCATAGTCAATAGAACACAGGCAAACATCTTTCTGGTATTCTCTGTTTTTAGCAAAGAACCACCTGACATCAGCAATGATACTCCTCATTCCATGTCCTCTTTTAAATCTGGTTTGAATTGCTGGCAGTTTCCAGTCAATGTACTGCTGCAACCATTTAATTATCTTCGGCAAAATTTTGTGTGTTAAGAGTAATTATTGTTCAATAATTTCTGCATTCTATTTTATCAACGTTCTTTCTTTGGAATGGGCACAAATATGGTTCTCTTCCAGATGGTTGTCAGGTAGCTGTCTTCCAAATTTCTTGGCATCGACAAGAGAGCGCTTCTAGCATTTCATCTGTTTGCTGAAACATCTCAATTGGTATATATCAATTCCAGGAGCCTTGTTTTTTTCCAGTGCCTTTGTGCTGCTTGGACTTCGTCCTTCAGCACCATCAGTTCTTGATCATATGCTACCTCCTGAAATGGTTGAATGTTGACCAATTCTTTTTGGTACAAAGATATCACCTTTTGGTGCTTCCTGCATCATTCAATTTTTGCCCAGAGAATCCTTCAAAACCGCAACTCAAGTCTTGAAATTTTTCTTCAGTTCTTTCAGCTCTAGAAATGCCAAGTGTGTTCTCTTCCCCTTTGGTTTTCTAACTCCAGGTCTTTGCACATTTCATTATAATATTTTATCTTCTTCAGCCATCCTTTGAAATCTTCTGTTCAGCTCTTTTACACTTCACCATTTCTTCCATTCAATTTAGCTACTTTATATTCAAGAGCAAATTTCAGAATCTCTCCTGACATCCATTTTGGTCTTTTCTTTCTTTCTTGTCTTTTTAATGCCTGTTTTGTTTTCTTCATGTATGATGTCCTTGGTGTCATTCCATAACTCTTCTGGTTTTCAGTCATTAGCATTCAATGTGTCAAATCTATTCTTGAGACGGTCTCTAAATTCAGTCAGGGCATACTCAAGGTCATACTTTGGCTCCCGTGGACTTGTTCTAATTTTCTTCAGCTTCAACTTGATCTTGCACATGAGCAACTGATGGTCTGTTCCACTGTCAGCACCTGGCCTTGTTCTGACTGATGATGCTGAGCTTTTCCATTATCTCTTTCCACAGATGTAGTTGATTTGATTCCTGTGTATTCCATCCTGCGAGGTCCACAATTACAGCTGTCATTTATGTTGCTGAAAAAGGTATTTGCAATGAATAAATTGTGGGTCTTGGAAAATTCTATCATGCAATTGTTTCTATCACCAAGGCCATATTTTCCAATTACTGTTCCTTATCTTTGTTTTCAATCCAATCACCAGTAATTATCCATGCATCTTGATTGCATGTTTGATCAATTTCAGACTGCAGAAGTTGCTAAAAATCTTTAATTTCCTCATCTTTGGCATTAGTGGTTGATACATAAATTTGAATAATTACAGTGTTAACTGGTCTTCCTTGCAGGCATATAAATATTATCTGGCACCGATTGCGTCATTCTTCAGGATAGATCTTGAAATGTTCTTTTTGACAACGAATGTGACACCTTTCCTCTTCAATATATCATTCCTGGTGTCCAATTTAAAATGGCCAATGCCAATCCATTTCAGCTCATTAATGCCTAGGCTATCGATCTTCAAGTGGTCCATTTCATTTCTGACTGCTTCTGATTTTTCTAGATTCATACTTTGTCCATTCCATGCTCTGATTATCAATGGATGTTTGCAGCTGTTTCTTTTCATAAGTCGTGCCACATCAGCAAATGAAGGTCCCAAAGCCTTTACTCCATCCACGTCATTAAGGTCGACTCTACTTTGAAGAGGCAGCTCTTCCCGGTCGTATTTGAGTGCCTTCTAACTTGAGGGGTCATCTTCCAGCACTGTATCAGACAATGTTTCATTGATGTCCATAAGGGTTTCACTTGCCAATCTTTTTTGGAAGCAGACCACCAGGTCCTTATTCCTAGTTTGTCTTGGTCTAGAAGCTCCACTGAAGCATATCCACCATAGGTGACCTTGATGGTATTTGAAATACCAGTGGCATAGCCTCCAGAATCACAGCAACATGCAAACCACCACAGTATAACAAACTGACAGACAAGTAGCGAAACTCTTATGTGTTAATGAGAAAAAAGAAACAACTCAATAAAAATAGGCAAAGTTCAGGGAAAGAGTTTAAGAAAGTACAAATATCTTAAAATACAGAAAAGATTTTCAGTTCACTCAAAATAAAAAATTTCAAATTAAAAACAATATGGTATCATTTTTCACTTATCAGACTACTGAATGTTAAGTAGAAGGAATGAAATTAGCATTCTCATACACCTTGGGTAGAGGCGCAAATTGATGCCACTTCTTTAGAAAGTAATAATTCCACTGATATCTAAAATGCAAATAGTTTCTGACCAATCTGATCCAATTCTACAAATTTACCTTATAGATACATTTGTCTATGGGTATGAAAACACATAACATTACAACAGAGCAAAATGAACAAAAGGCTAGAAATGATATAAATTTCCATTGATGAGGACTGGCTGAATAAGTAATGCCACTTCCATACAACGAAATATTATGCAGGTGTGAAAATAATTATTTAAATGTCCTGATATAGAACACTCTATCAGATATATTGTTAAGCAAAAAGAAGTTACAGAAAGGTGTAATGCCCTCCCCTTTATGCTAAAAAAAAAAAAGGAGCTATATTGAGGGATTTCTGCTTATACACACAGACTACAAGTATTTTTAGAGGGACAAACAACAATTCAAGAAGGTGGGTACGGAGAGGAAAGGAAGTTGTTTTTCACTTTATGGCCTTTGAACTTTTAGAATTATTTTTTACATTGTGCGTGTCTTTCCATTACTAAGTAAGCAAATGAAGAAAATAACGTTTCAATATAGAATAGCACATATCCTTTCTTACCTACCTTTCTCTGCAGAATTTAAGTGAATGTAGTATGGCAGGTCTCTTTTGACGTAAATTCCATAAGTGCAAGGTGTCATCAGCCAAGGCACTCACAAGAGCTCCCTTGAAAACAGATTACAAGACATTTTATATGTAACTTATTTTACAAATTTTATGCTACATAATAGCTGCCAAAAATGTCCTCCCCAAATTTCAAAATCTTCTGCCAATAGATTTAATTCTGACAAACATTTGCCATGCCAAAATTTGAAATAGATCTATGTATTATATGTATATAAAAAAAAAAATACACGTTTTAACTCATTCGTTAATTTAAAGTATAATTGCATATCTTATAAACAAAAAGTTGGATATTATGGTTGAAATCTATATGGTTGAAGTCTACATATGATCAGATTATAAATTACTTAGTCACTAGTGCACCTGCTTCCTTGGCCAACAGAGTGAAGTATGACATAAAGCTCCTTTTATTAGACTTAAGATAAATCCTTATGACAGTATTATGCCTAGATCTTGGTTCTGCTACTAGAATGCTATGGAAAATAAAGATATAGTAGGTGAGAATTATCAAGGTGACTCAGCCTCACTTCAGACCGAATGGATCGGAATTTCCAGAACGAGGGCCTATAAAGGTATATTTTTTAAAACCTCCAGAGGTGACTCTATTGTGTGGACTAGATTAAGAAACTCTATAAAATACTATGGGTTAATTTATTAAGACATATGAATAATTTTCCTCAAAGGAGTCAGATAAACTTAATCTACACTGAGAACAGAATATGAGAAAAGATGTAACATAAAGAATTAACATTAATTTCAGAAAACATTTGTAATCCTGAACTTTTAGGTTACTATGGGAAATCTTAAAATATCCCCTTTAAAATAAAAGTGATTCTCATCTATCCAGGAAAATTAAAACTGCTCTGAAGACAAGATTTACCAGTACATTAAATGTTTTCTCCAAGTCCCTTCTAACTTCAAAATAATTCAGTAACAGCTAGTTTATTGTGTAACTCCTATTGCTGCAATTTGACTGTTGGCAAACAGAACGTAAAGTCTATACACTCTCCCTTTCACTAGACAGCATTGTCTTACTGATACCATTTTGAAATAGAGAAACTCAAAAGATTCAGGGTATCAAAAATTTGTACTGCTCATTCTACTTCTACCAGTTTCAAACCTGACTATCTTCTTTCTGAAAATATTTCCCCATCTTAAAACTCACGGTAGAAGGTAAGACACATAGCCAAAACAGCAATAACTGCTGACCTCCTTCTGTGGTCTCCTTTACCTTTGGATGGCTTTACAAAAATGAAAGCAAATGACCACTCCCAATTGTAAGATTTTCAAGGCTGTCCTATTTAATATTCATATATTTGCTAAGCATTTTTTTTTAAAAAAATAGCTTTTTTAAAGTGCACTTTAAAGCATTTTAAAATGAAACACTTAAGCATGTAAAATAAAATGGTCATTTTAAAGAACTTTATGATGAATCCTTCTGAAGAGAAAAGAATCTTGTAATGTAAATAATGACAGCTTAAATCACTTTCAAATTCTAAAATTTAGGTGTACAAGTAATTGTTTTCAGTATGTTATTTATACTGGCTAATATATTGCTTGAAAAAATAATCTTACAAAACTATAAAGAATGAGATAGGTTTAGTGGTTGGGGGCATGTGGTTATAACGAGGTAGAGTAAGGGAGTTTCTTTAGAGTGACAGAACTATTCTGTGTCTTGATTGTGGGAGTTGTGCTACGAATCTGTACGTGTGATAAAATTACATAAAACTATACACATATGCATGTACACACACAAATGCATATAGAAACTGGTAAAATCTAAATAAGGTCTGTAGGCTCCTTAATATTATTGTACCGATGCTATTCTCCTGGTTTTGATATTGTATGATAGTTATACAAAATGTTAGTACTGGGGGAAACAAAGTGAAGGGTACACAGGACCTCTCTGTAACTATTTTGAAACTTACTGTGAATCTAATTATTTCAAGTAAGTTGTTTAAAAAAGAGAAAAATAATCTTAAATTCTCACATGAGGATGTTCAACAACCTTCCATATTGATTTTTTTGTACTTTAGCATCCTGCAATGCCTATTATACAGCTCTACACAGAATACGAAAGTTTTTCAACATAATTCTTCTGACCCTGAAAAACCTACACCTTGCCTATTATTTGGATCATAGTTTTACTGAATTTTTTGTATTATCATCTTTAGCTCCGTACCCATGATACCTCTCTTAGATCCTCTGATGTGAATAAAACATATATAAAAAAGGCAGAGGTATTCAGCATCTTTTCTCTAATATACAGTTAAGAACTTATTCCATGGATCACAAGGACTTAACAGCAAAAACTGTGTCCAGAAAATATCCTATCTGAAGATATTAGTCTTTTCTGGAGTCATTTCTCTTTCTTCCTTCCAAAACCGGCATTCTGTACCTGTCACTACTTGGAGTAATCTATCCTCAGAACGGCTCACACTATTTTAAAAACCAGCAAACAGAATATTTCTCTTGCTGATAAAAGCATGTGTTCTCTAGCTCCTTCCATATTTTATACTCCATCAAAAGGAAGGACATTGTCAATTACTTCGACAAATAAGTAACACAACTTAAGAGTGTTACTGAAGAAATTTGGCAGTAACCTGTTTCTAATGAATTCTGGTTTCCTAGTTGTGTATCAAATTCATTAAAGAACTGTATTTTATTTATAATATGCTCAACCTTTAAATACATAGTAATATAGATTTTAGTGTTACATAATATTTAAATGCAGCACCGTCTACCAAAATATATCTACCTCACATCATTCTATTTTCAATATTGTTTTGAAAAAAATTCTTACATTATTTATGTTACTGTCCATGATGATGCTTTAAAGTAAGTTACTATTACCTCTGACCTATTAGAAATTCTACTTCTGGAAATACTTAAATATGAGTGCCTGCAAGGAATCTCAAAGACAAGCTGTGGCTCTATTTCATAAATAAGCAAAAGAGATTAAAGCAATTCACTGACCTCATTAATCAGGAACTGAAGCTGGATTACTGCAGCTCCACTGTCATGCTGGCAATAACACTCTACTCCTGGACGGCCAAAGCTGTCATTAGTTCCATTAAGGAGTTTATGGTATGCGTGGGGTTTTTTATGTCGGTAAGTTATATAACAGACTAATAAATATTCTGAGGACCTGACAATCATATAGGCTGTTTACTGAAGTCAGATTTAGAGTGAGGCTCATTTACATCAACCTTGTCAGTTAGTTTCTCTTGATAAGCATAAGTCTCATACATTAAAGATCTAAAAGAAATAAAGCTAGAAATAGAAAAACTGAAGTATTAGCCAGCAACACACATAGTTAATACATTTTACTTTGGTCCAAATTCTCTTCTTCAACTTAAAATAACAAAGCAAGGAGAAAAGACAGTTGATCTGTAAAGCATCCAATTCTGCCTGAGTCAGCAAGCAAATCTGAAGAGCAGACAATGTATTTTGGAATATCACTTTTTGAAACCATCTTTTTACTGCCATTTTTTATTCTTGCAGTGCCACTTTTATATAGCGAAGAACGATATAACTATGTTACTAATGGAAGCATGATATTATATCACCAATGACTATACTAATCTTTTTAAATAGTCATGAATATGGATTAACATGTAAATTTATATGAATTGCATATAACAAACACACTGCACTTTCTGTGTGTCAGACACTATATTTCCATGTTACATTTCATCCTTATAACTCATGAAGAATATATTATTTCCTCCCATTTAAACAGATAGGTAAACTGAAACACAGAGAAATTAAGTAGCTTGCTCCAAATTACACAGCTAGAAAGTAGCAAAGATAGGATCTGAATCTAAGCATTCTGGCTCCCTATGCTGACTCAGGAACGAAACAAAGACCCACACGCTTACAAAAATTACTATCTGCTTGACACTGTTATATGCATTTTATCTTTCTAAACTTGAAATCGGATATTGGCTATTTTAAAATGCTGCTATAAGTATTAACAGAAAATAAAAAGCTAAACCTAAAAACCCCCACGTCTGCCAGTGTGTTGTACTGTGGGGGTTTACGTGTTGCTGTGATGCTGGAAGCCATGCCACCGGTATTCAGATACCAGCAGGGTCACCCATGGAGGACACGTTTCAGCTGACTTTCCAGACTAAGACAGAGTAGGAAGAAGGACCCAGCAGTTTACCTCTAAAAAGAATTAGCCAGTGGAATCTTTATGAATAGGAACACCGTCTGATACAGTGCTGGAAGATGAGCCCCTCAGGTTGCAAGGCACTAAAAAGACGACTGGGGAAAAGCTGCTTTCTCAGAGTTGAGTTGACCTTAATGACGTGGCTGGAGTAAGGCTTTTGGGACCATTATTTGCTGATGCGGCATGACTCAAAATGAGAAAAAACAGCTGCAAACATCCATTAGTAATTGGAATGTAGGAAGTATGAATCTAGGAAAATTGGGCCTCGTCAAAAATGAAACGGAATGCATAAATATCGCCCTCCTAGGCATTAGTAAAATGGACTGGTATTGGCCATTTTGAATCAGAAAATCATATAGTCTACTATGCCAGGAATGACAACTTGAAGAAGAATGGTGTCGCGTTCATCGTCAAAAGGAACATTTCAAGATCTGTCCTGAAGTACAATTCTGTCAGTGATAGGATAACACCCACACACCTACAAGGAAGACCAGATAATAATGACTATTATTCTAATTTAGGCACCAGCCATTAAGGCCAAAGATGAAGAACCTGAAGGTTTTTATCAGCTTCTGCAGTCTTAAATTGAACAAAGAACATGCAATTAGGATGCATTGATAATTACTGGTGGTTGGAAAGCAAAAGTCGGAAACAAAGAAGAAGGATCGGTAGTTAGAAAATATGGCCTTGGTGACAGAAACAATGCCGGAGATCGGATAATAGAATTTTGCAAGACCAACGGCTTCTTCATTGCAAGTACCTTTTTTCACCAGCATAATCGGTGACTATACACATGGACCTCGCCAGACAGAGCACACAGGACTCAAATCAATTACATCTGTGGAAAGAGACGATGGAAAAGCTCAATATCATCAGTCAGAACAGGGCTCAGGGGCTGACGATAGGACAGACCACCAATTGCTCATATGCAAGTTCAAGGTGAAACTGAAGAAAATCAGAGCAAGTCCACGAGAGCCAAAATACAACCTCAAGTATATCCCACCTGAATTTAGAGACAATCTCAAGGATGGATTTGACACGCTGAACTAATTACAGAAGACCAGACGAGTTATGGAAGGACATCATACATGAAAAAAGCAAAAGGTCACTGAAAAGACAGGAAAGGAAGAAAAGACCAAGAAGGATGTCAGAGGAGACTCTGAAAGTTGCTCTCAATCTTCAAGCAGCTAAAGCAAAAGGAAGAAATGAAGTAAAAGAGCTGAACAGAAGATTTCAAAAGGTGGCTTGTGAAAACAAAAGTATTATAATGACATGTGCAAAGAGGTGGAGATAGAAAACCAAAAGGGAAGAACAACACTCAGCGTTTCTCAAGCTGAAAGGACTGAAGAAAAAATTCAAGCCTCGAATTGCAATGGTGAAGGATTCTATGGGGAAAATATTAAACAATGCAGGAAGCATCAAAAGAAGATGGAAGGAATACACAGAGTCATTATACCAAAAAGAATTCAACCATTTCAAGAGGTAGCATATGATCAGGAATTGACGGTACTGAAGAAAGAAGTACAAGCTCCACTGAAAACACTGGTGAAAAACAAGACTCCAGGAATTGATGGAATATCAATTGAGGTGTTTTAACAAACGGATGCCGTACTGGAAGTGCTCACCCATCTATGCCAAGAAATATAGAAGACAGCTTTCTGGACAACTGACTGGAAGAGATCCATATATATGCCTATACCCAAAAAAGGTGATCCAACCAAATGTGGAAATTATCAAACAATATCACACACAATCAAAATTTTGCTGAAGATCATTCAAAAGCAGCTACAGCAGTATATCGGCAGGGAACTGCCAGAAATTCAGGCTGGTTTCAGAAGAGGACGTAGAACCAGGGATGTCATTGCTGATGTCAGATGGACCCTGGCTGAAAGCAGAGAATACCAGAAGGATGTTTACTTATGTTTTACTGACTATGCAAAGGCATTCAACTGTGTGGATCGTAACAAATTATGGATAACAGTGCAAAGAATGTGAATTCCAGAACACTTCATTGTGTTCATGAAGAACCTGTACATACATCAAGAGGCAGTTGTTTGGACAGAACAAGGGGATACTGAGTGGTTTAAAGTCAGGAAAGGTGTGTGTCAGGGTTGTATCCTTTCACCATACCTATTCAATCTGTATGCTGAGCAAATAATCCAAGAAGCTGGACTATATGAAGGACAGGGCATCAGGATTGGAGGAAGACTCATCAGCAACCTGCATTACGCAGATGACACAACCTTGCTTGCTGAAAGTGAAGACAACTTCAACTACTTACTAATGAAGATCAAAGGCCACAACCTTCAGTATGGATTACACCTCAACATAAAGAAAACAAAAATCCTCACAACTGGACCAATAAGCAACATCATGATAAATGGGGAAAAGATTGAAGTTGTCAAGGATTTCATTTTACTTGGATCCACAATCAACACCCATAGAAGCAGCAGTCAAGAAATCAAAAGACACATTGCATTGGGTAAATCTGCAGCAAAGGACCTCTTTAAAGTGTTGAAAAGCAAGGATGTCACCCTGAAGACTAAGGTGTGCCTGACCAACGCCATGGTATTTTCAATTGCATTGTATGCATGCAAAAGCTGGACAATGAATAAGAAGACCTTAGAAAAACTGATGCCTTTGAATTGTGGTGTTGGGGAAGAATATCAAATATACTGCAGACTGCCAAAAGAACGAACAAATCTGTCATGGAAGGAGTACAGCCAGAATTCTCCTTAGAAGCAAGGATGGCAAGGCTATGTCTCACATACTTTGGACATATTATCAGGGAAAGGACATCATGCTTGGTAAAGTACAGGGTCACCAGAAAAGAGGAAGACCCTCAACGAGGTGGACCGACACAGTGGCTGCAACAATGGGTTCAAGCATAAGGATTTTAAGGATGGCACAGGACCAGAGAGTGTTGTGCATAGAGTTGTTATAAGTCGGAACCGACTCAAGGGCACCTAACGACAACAAATCTAATAAAAAGTGTAATAAAACTACAGCTCTCCATATACAAACTCACACACAAATGTGTAGTCTATCTATAAAAAACCAGTTGCTGTCAAGTCATTTCCGAATTATGGCAGTCCCATGTATGTCACAGAACTATGGTTTGTTTACAGGATTTTCAGTTGCTCATTTTTCGGAAATAGATCACCAAGGCTTTCTGTGGTGCCTGTAGGTAGACTCAAACCACCAACCTTTCAGTTAGCAGCCCAGCACATTTGCCTTTTGCACAATCCAGGGACTCCTTCGCTATCTCTGCATTCTATTAATAAATGTCCCAGGGCTCTTAATTAAAAAATATTTACGCTATGTGTTAAATTCCTATTTCTGTGTAGCTGTTTTTGTTCTGATTTCTAGAAATTTTTCTAGGTATTTTCAATAGATTTTTTTTTTTTTCTATTACTAGAAGTTAACTCTTCTATCATTCTGTAAACAGACTAAATGAGCATATTCAGCCCTTGGTGTCCTACTCTTTGGAGTTCCTGGATGATGAGAATTATTAAATGTAAACTGCCAGCCCAAAGGTTGGCAGTCTGGACCCACCCAGAGGTGCCTCAGAAGACAAGCTTGGCAATCTGCTTCCAAAAGGTCACAGCTTTGAAAACCCCATGGAGCGGTTCTACTCTGTACCTAAGGAGTCACCATGAGTAGGAATCAATTCACTGGCAACTAACAACAATCTTGCTCTTTAAACACCTGCCCCCCCCCCTTTTTTTTCCTTTTGCTGCTATAGGGATGCAAGAACGCAACTACAGGAAATTAGATTTCAAATTTCTAGTACTGGTCCTGTGCAATCATATCCTGTTAGATTAAAAAACTCAACGTTCACGTTTCTGTTAACCCATCTTCTTTTTTCAGATGACAGTATAGACCTTGCCTTTTCTTTCAGTACAGTGGTTCGAATTCTAATACCTCCAGTTAAATTATTCTTTTCTGTCACTAACTAGTATATTCTATAATACCCATTTAACATGAATGGAGTAAAACCTCTTATCTGACCAGATGAGGATTTAAGGCAACTGAAAAGCTAAAGATACTAGCAATGCAATCTGAGTGCAGCACTCACGTAGTCTTATCATTTCTTCTCCAATCATTAGTTATTTTATCCACACCTACTCAGACAGGAAATTGTTAGTGATTTAACTTCATGAAGTATTCTCAAAATATTCATCTTAGGTTTTTGCAAAAGAACAAACCTCTTTTTCCACTCACATTTCACCAGTTTATAAATTAATGAAAGTGATTTACTTGATTATAATAATAAATATAACTGATACAAACAGATCTGGGGACACATTTAACTGATTCTTGGTAAATAAGCAAGCAGCTCTATTTTTTCAGCTTCCTAGAAAGTAGCCTACTGGTCTTGAAATTTTAGTATGCTGTGGGCATCAGTCCGTATTTCATACCCAAAACATGAAATGTGTCAGTAAATCCAGGAATTCAGTTACATGGAGGTCAAGAAAGGTTTACCTCTTACTCTATTCCAGACAAAACTGTACTATTTTATGATATAATATAGTTCACTTAACTTCTAACTAAGATGATAAATATATTTCCTTAGTATAATTTTAAGAACTACTTCCTATCTACCAAGTTTCAGGCACTGCACCTTAAATACATAATTGTATTTAATCTTCACAGGAACTCTGAAATATAGTTATTATCCTTATTTCACAGATGATAATTCTGAGGTTGAGAGAAGTGTTCCCCCGCTCCCCGAGGTTCCTGATTTCTTTCCCTTTTCTCTTGCATATGGCAGTACTATGCAGCTGCAACCAGCCCTACAGTGTCCTTTCACACTAAAATAGCCCTAGAAATTGGGAGAAAAAATAGAAGAATGTCATAATAAATAGTTCCTTCATAATAACAAAAGGTTTAAAATTAAATTTTAAAGAACAGATATTACGTACAATCATGAGGTAGTAGCGCGGAAAGAATACAGATTTCAGGACAGTAGTTCTCAATCCTGGCAGTGTGTCAGAACTCTGGCTCTATTGTAAATTTACTGAAACCAAAACACCACAGGGGAAGGCTGGGTAGATATCTTTTTTTTTTTTTCCAAGTGCCATGGCTGAGGCACAGAGAAAACTTAAAAACACTTTCAAGTTGGTTCATACACCAGCTGTCATTACTTGCTGTGACCTAAGCAGGATTATTAGACCTCTCAATTTTCTAATCTAGAAAATGTAAGTAATACCTATCTATCTTACAGGATTGATGTTAAAATCAAGGCATATACAGTGCACTCCTGGTGGCCATCATCATTATTTAACTCAATGTATTCATTACTTTAGCTAGAACTAAATTTTATCTTACAGTAGATATAACATAATAATGCAAACAAAAAAATCAACCTTGAATATATTAGATCACAAAATAGTTCCAAGCCCATGCCTTGGTACTTCATCTACTGTGAGGCCATTAATTGCTTTAGTATAAAACACATGTTACCATCAAAATCCTAAAATAGGCTTACAATTACACAAGTTCCCTTCAATTTTCTATAACCCTGCCTAAAATGTTTCTTATGAATGACTATGTGTAAGCAAGATTTTATTATATGCCAAAACAATCATTTTGTCCTCAGATCAACATTACCTTTCAAAAGCAAAAAAAAAATAGCATTTTTTTAATAAAAAGCCAGCATTAACATCAACATATTTTTAAAAAAATATTTTATGATAATATTTTATGCCAGGGATCAGTAAACTTTCTATAAATGGCCAGACAATAAATATTTTAGGCTTTGCAGGCCATATGGGCACTGTCATTAACTACTAAACTCTACAGTTGCAATGTAAAAGCAACTAAAAAAAAAAAAAAGCAACTAAAGGCATTATATAAACAAATGGGTGTGGCTGTGTTTCAATAAAACTTTATTTATGGACACTGAAATTTCATACAACTAATAAAAACAGGCAGCAGGCCATTTGGTCTGTAGACTATAGGTGGCTGATCCATGATTTATGGTATAATAAATGTAGCTATAAGATATGGTACCTGAAAAAAATCTGATTTATCTGTTTTTTATAGCTATAATAACTTAAAAGACAAAAAAAATGAAGTGTAAAAGTACAATATTTTAAAAAATATGGAAGATAAGTTCTCGTAAACAATGAAAACCAAACAAAGACCTATTCATAAACACTGAAAAGATATATTTATAAATAATGATTTTTCTTAAATATTCTTGCATTCTGTGAGGTGCTTCCAATGAATATCTAGAAATCACTTTTCTATTTCCTAAAGAGGTCCCGACACCATATTTCCATATAAGATGAATTTAGAAGATGAAAGAAAAGTAGGTATGGTGGTAAAAGAAGGAAAAAAAAGAGTGGGGTGGAAAGGAGGCGGGGGGGGGGAATATCACATTGGACAAGTATAACAGGAAGCTTTCTTGAAATCCAACACAGAAACAAGTAATAGTGAGTGTGTGTGAGGAGATACCTAAAAGAAATTACATTGCTTTCTCTTCATTCCCTTCTAGTTCAGTTTCAATGGGAGAAGGATGAGTCTATTTCTAAAGTTAGATCCTTTAACTCAGCAACATGGAGAACTACACATGAATGTACAAGATATGAGGTGTGGAAGGAGTGGTACCATTAAACAGGAACAGGGCTAATTCTGACTTCATAGGCAAACAGAACTTTGCCAATAAGCGTTAAAATTTTACAAAACTAATAGCAATTAAACAAATCTATGCCTGTTGACCCATGTCATCAGTCCAGCTAATCAGGAAGGCAAATTGGTTAAGTGTGTCTACATTGGTGAGTTCCATTCTAAGAAGTAGAAACCAAAGCAACTATAAAAGTACTTTGTTGACATACATTTTCTCCTTAATCACATTATCTACAGAACAACATGTCATGGATACAAATATTCATACCCTTATACAACTATGATGATTATTGCTTCTTGCATATACAATTCTTTCTAATATTGTCATTACTGAAACTTCAGTTTTATTAGAAAATGGTCAAACACTGTTAAAAAGATCTGTTTGGTAGATAGCACCCATTTATCCTATGTTCACAATTAAATGAGGAAACCTAAAATGTCTAAAATTAAAATTTAAAAAAGTCAAAAGAAGATAACACATTGTAAAATTCTGCAAAGGTTATTTGTTGAATGGCAAAATATTCACTTATTCTGATGTTTGCTCTTTTACATATGTATCAATAAACTATAAAAAAATAAAAAAACAAACTATAAAGCAAATGTGAATATTTATGGTTTTTAGATATAAATATTTATAGTTTATAAACTATTTTTATATTTATAAATATCACTATACCTTATCTCCTAATTCTGAACTCCAGTGTATTCTTTTGAAAAGAGTACAATCCTCCTGTCTCAGATACCTTTCTAGTCTCAATTTTTCTACTGCTTGCCCATTAAGAGCTCTGACATCTACCTAATCCTTGTAGTCATTTCTTCTCTGGACAAACTAATTAATTTCTCTGACCTCCTGATATGGAGGGATAAATGAGGAATTAGGAGGTCTTTAAGTGCCTCATTATTATCATCATCATCACCGCAGCTAATATCTGTCAAACATTTAATACGTTTTAATCACTGTATCCATTTTGCACAACATGGATATTATCTCACAATAGGAACCTCTGTTATAAGCCCCGTTTTCACAAAAGTAGTTTTCCCAAGGCCTTTAATGCTAGTTAGTGAGGAAACTGGGATTTGAACTTAGGCAGTCTAACTTCAGAACCTACAGTAGAAATCACCAAGCTTTATTGCGCAAGAAGGAAAAGCATATTAAAAGCTAATTTCCATATCTAAGTATCACTTCCTGTCTTCCTTTAGGATATCTTAAAACTGGAAAATGAACATAGAGGAGATAAATTTATAATGAATATTTTGCAAGAGTGATTAATAAAGTCGACTTGACAGGGCACAGCTATATGAAAGAACAGTATTCAGCAAAATAGAAAGGAATAAGCAACTCTATCCTTAAAAAGCTCACAGAATAGTAGTGGAGTGGGAAAATAATTACACAATAATGTAATAAATGCTACATAATAATACATATACATATAATGGTACTAAAGGTGCAACTGAATACTCGCAGTAAATGAAGACAGAGTGGCCAAAAGTAGGTTTCACAAAGGAGATTTCCATTAATCTGAATCTTGAAACACTTGGGAAAATGGAAAACATTCTTGAAAAAACAAACTTCAGTACATAAAGATGCAGTAGATGTGCAACAGCATAGCACGGATGCAGAGAAAACTGAAAAGACTGGAAAGGGGTAAATAGAAGAGGCCTTATAGAACTGAACATTTCCATTTTTCTAAATAGTAGTAACACCTACAGGTATTCATGCCCTAGGAATTTTCATAAATTTCTGGTGTAAGTATTAACTGTTACAACCTTTTTGGAGGATAATTTATAAAATGTGTCAAAAGCCTTAATATATATATATATATATATATATATATATAAACACATATATTATCTATCAAATCCATTTCTAGACATTAATCGGAAGGCAAAAATACAGACACAAGAATGTCTATCACAGTGCTGAATGTAACTGAAAAATTGAAATATATTATGAAAGAACTCGTTAGACACTGAAAATAATGCTGCTGAAGAATATTCTTTATGAATGTAATCCATGAAAGCATTAAAAAAAAAAATGAGTTAAGATCATCAGCTTCAAAGACATCACTAAAAAACTAAAGACCAGCACCCTTTTGGATACTAATCATAAAAGACCTCAACAAAATACCTGCAAACTGAAGTCAAATATATAAACAGAATTATATACCATGACCAGCTGGGATATATTCCAGGAATGTTAAACTGGCTTAATATCCTGAAATTAGTGTAATACACCACATTAATAGAATAAAAGACAAAAAACCTTCATCTCAGCAGACAAAATCCAACACCCATTCATGATAAAATCACTCAACAAAACTTAGAGGGAACTTTCTCATTCAGAAAAACGGCATCTACAAAAAACCCACAAGTAAAATGGTACTTAGCGGTGAACTACCGAATGAGTACTTTCCCATTAAAATCAGCAAGAACATAAAGATGTACTGGAGATGTAGCCAGGAAAATCAAGCAAGAAAAAGACAAAGGCATCTATATTGGACAGAAAAAAGTAAAACTATCTCTATTTGCAGATTACAAGCTCTTGTACATAGAAAATCCCAAGGAATTCACTAAAAAACTATTAGGACTAATAACAAGTTTAGCAAGTTGCAAGATACAAGATCAATTCTCTCTCTATACACTGCCAATAAACAATTCAAAATTGAAATCAAGAAAACAACTGCATTTATAATAGAATCACAAATAATAAAATACTTAGAAATAAAATTTATCCTAACAAGCGCAAGATTTGCACACTGAAAGCTACAAAACACTGTTGAAATTAAAGAAAACCTTATAAAAGACATCCCTTATCTATGGATCAGAAGACTTAATAATGTTAACATGTCAATATTCACAAATGATCTACAGAACCAACACAACAATCCCTATCAGAATCCCAGCTGTCTGCAAAAATAAATTCTAAAACTCCTATGGAAATACCAGGAACACAAAATATCTAAAATAATCTTTACACAGAAGAATAAAGCTGCAAAACTCACACTTTGTAATTTCAAAACTTACTACAAAGATAAAGTCATCAAGACAGTGAGGTATTGGTGAAGGCTAGACATACAGATCAGTGGAATGGGACTAAGAGTCAAAAAAAAGAAAACCAATACATTTATAGTTAATTGATTTTTCTGGCATCAAGAGTGCCAAAACAATTCAATAGAAAAAGGACAGTCTTTTCAACAAATGGTGTAGGGACAAGTGGATATTCACATACAAAAGAATGTTGGGCTCCTATCTCACGCTACATACAAGTATTAACTCAAAATGGACTAAAGACTTAAATAAACAGCTAAATGATAAAACTCTTATAAGTGAACATAAATCTTTGTGATTTGGGATTAAGCCACAGTTTCTTAGATAAGAAACCAAAGCATAAGCAACAAAAGGAAAAAACAGATGAATTGGACTTCATGAAAATTAAAAACATTTGTGTTTTCAAAGACACCATTAAGACACTGAAAAGACAATCCACAGAACGGACAAAAGATTTGTAAATCACATATATGATAAGGATCTGCTATCCAGAATACATAAAGGACTTTTACAACTGAACAATAAAAAGACAAATAACCCAACTGATACATGAGCAAAGAATATTAACAGACCCTTCTCCAAAAAAATTTACAAATGACCAATAGCACATGACAAGATGCTCAATCAAAATCAGTAGTCATTAGAGAAATGCAAATCAAAACCATAATGATTCTACTTCAGAACCACTCTGATGGCTATAATAAAAAAGAAAAAAAAAACTGTTAACAAAGATGAAGAAACTGGCACCAACAAACACTGTTAGTAGGACTATAAAGTGGTACTGCCACTTCGGAAAACAGTTTAGCAGGTCCTCTATTACACTTAGAGTTACCACTGTTGTTGTTAGGTGCCGACTCATAGCTACCCTACATACAACAGAATGAAAACACTGCCCAGTCCTGCCCCATCCTCACAGTCATTGTGATGTTTGAGCCCACTGTTGCAGCCACTGTGTCAACCCATCTCATTGAGGGTGTTCCTCTTTATTGCTGACACTCTACTTTACCAAGCATGATGTCCTTCTCCAGGGACTGGTCCCTCCTGATAACAAGTCCAAAGTACATGAAATAAAGTGTTGCCATCCTCACTTCCAAAGACCACTCTGGCTGTATTTCTTCCAAGGCAGGCTTGTTGGTTCTTCAGGCAGTCCGTGGTATATCCAGCATTCATTGCGAACACCATAATTCAAAGGCATCAATTCTTCTTCAGTCTTCCTTATTCACTGTCCAGCTTTCGCATGCATATGTGACTGACAATATCACTGCTTGGGTCAGGCACAATACGCGTCTGTGAGTTTGTCATACTGTAGTGGCTGTGTGTTGCTGTGATACTGTAAGTTTTGCCACTGGTATTTTTAAATACCAGCAGGGTCACCCTTGGTGGACAGGTTTCAGCTGAGTGTCCTGACTGAGAAAGACTAGGAAGATAGATCTGGCAGTCTATTTCTGAAAAAATTGGCCAGTGAAAACCTTATGAATAGCAGCAGAACACTGTCTGATGTAGTGATGGAAGATGAGCCCCCTTGGACTGGAAGGCACTTAAAATACGACTAGGCAAGAGCTGCCTCCTCAAAGTAGAATTGACTTTAATGACGTGGATGGAGACCAGCTTTGGGAACCTTCATTCGCTGATGTGGCATGACTCGAAATGAGAAGAAATAGCTGCAAACATCCATTAATAATTGGAACGTGGTATGTACGAAGTATGAATCTAGGAAAACTGGAAGTCATCAAAAATGAAATGGAACACAAAAAGATCTACATCCTAGGCATTAGTGGGCAGAAATGGACTGGTATTGGCCCTTCTGAATCAGACAACCATATGGTCTACTATGCCAGGAATGACAAATTGAAGAGGAATGGTGTCGTGCTCATCATCAAAAAGAACATTTCAAGATCTACTGAAGTACAATTCTGTCAGTGATAGGAAAGTTACCATATGATTTCGCAGTTCTACTCCTAGGACACCCAAGAGACCTGAAAACATAAGTCTGCATAAAAACTTCTACAGGAATGTTCATAGCAGCACTACTTGAAAGAGTCAAAAGTGGAAAACCTAAATGTCCATCAACTGATGATGGGATAAACAAAACATGGTACATTCATACAATGCAATATTATTCAGCTATAAAATGAATGAAGTACTGACAGATGCTACATACAGAAAAACTTGAAAGAAATATACCAATTGAAATTATACTAAGTCTCAAATGGATTGTATTTAGAGTTAGCAGCACAACTAAAAACAAGTAAATGATTCACTCTGGGCAGCACAGGGAGGCATGGAGTAAGGCAAGGCCTGTATCACTTTTCATCATAGCACCTTCTATACTACTCAATCTTCAAACCATGTATGTATCTGCGAAATTAGTTTCTTTTACTAGAGAAAAATAGTACAGAATCAGACATGCATTAGACAAAAGATATTCAGATTTACTTCATTATATTCCTATATTCAGCAAACTCACTTATACCATTACTAGCATTACAAAAACTGTTTGAATCAAGAGCCTCTTACAAGATCCACACCATAGAGAACCTTGTTCTGATACTACTTCATACATTGACGTAATGAACCACTTGCCTAATTTTTATCCCTTTTCAATAACCACAGGTTCCTTTCCAATTCCCCTTTCTTTCATTCCTGATTTTTTACGGGCAATAATAATGGGCAAATTAATGGGGACAAAAAGCAGGGCTTCTTGTACTAAAGATCTATTTTTTCTCCATGTTCTCCCAACTTCTAGCTCCAGGAGGTAACGGTGACAAGCAACAGGATGCTATTCCTTCTTAATCATGTTTGATTAACCCATTCATTTCAAATTTTCTTAACTGGGAACTTTTTTTGTTTTGGCATTAGGGATATAAAACAAAGTCCCTATTCTAAGGATCCTGAAGTATGGTGACAGAAGTATAAAAAGACGATAGATGGCAGTTAAGTCCACATATGCCTCAAATAGACAAGAACATACCCTGCAAAGGAAAAACACTTTCAATTATTTTCACAAACATCAGTTCATTTGAGACTTTAGCCTGTCTTACACTATCCTTATGCTCATGCTGTTCTTTGGTTTTCTTCCTTGCTTATTACATAGTCATATTACATTCCACAGATGTTTCCTTGTTTCCTTCAATAGGGACCATATGTGATTGAATCATAAGATTATTTCTGAAAGCCTTCCATCCGATAGGCCACTTAGATTTTTAAGAGCCTCAGGTAACAGAAGCACGGCAATTGTTCATTTCTGTACCTGCAGAGCCTGGAACACTGCCTGACACATAGTAGGCAATCAGTAAATTTTTATGAATGAATGAATGAAGGGGCTTTTTTAAATCTAAGAAACATATTTCTGTTCAGTAGTATTTTCTTAGGATTAGCTCACTGTTCAGAAAGCCAATAAAAAATACACAGCAGTAGAAAGATCCTGCCTGTTCTAGATCTGCCTTTATCACAGGACTGGCCTAGATTGCCTCTAACTAAAAAAAAAAAATCAAAAAACACTCATTGCCATTGAGTTAAGTCCAACTCAGAGTGACCCTACATGACGGAGTAGAACTGCCCCATAGGGTTTCCAAGGATCAGCTGCTGGATTCAAACTGCAGACCTTCTTCTTGGCAGCCATATCTCTTAACCACTGTGCCACCAGGACTCCATAGATTGCTTCTTTGTTGTTGTTTGGTGCTGTTAAGTTCCGACTCACAGTGATCCTATGCACAACAGAATGGAACATTGCCTGGTCCCACGCCATCCTTACAATCATTGCTATCCCTGAGCCCACACTTGCAGCCACTGTGTCAATCCACCTCGCTGAGAATCTTCCTCTCTTCCACTGACCATGTACTTTACCAAGCATGATGTCCTCTCCAGGGACTGATCCCTCCTGGCAACATGTCCAAAGTACGTAAGATGCAGTCTCACCAGCCTTGCTTCTAAAGAGCATTCTGGCTGTACTTCTTCCAAGACAGACCTGTTTGTTCTTTTGGCAGTCCATGGTATATTCAATAGTCTTCGCCAACAGCACAATTCAAAGGGGTCAATTCTTCAGTCTTCCTTATTCATTGTCCAGCTTTCACACACATATGATGCAATTGAAAATGCCATGGCTTGGGTCAGGTGCACCCTAGTCCTCACGGTGATATCTTTGCTTTTCAACACTTTAAAGAGGTCCTTCGCAGCAGATCTGCCCAGTGCAATGCATCTTTTGATTTCTTGACTGCTGCTTCCATGGCTGTTGATTGTGGATCCAAGTAAAACTAAAATCCTTGAGAACTTCAATCTTTTCTGCGTTTATCATGATGTTGCTTATTGGAAAAGCTCAATATCATCAGTCAGAACAAATCCAGGGGCCAACTGTGGAACAGACCTCAATTGCTCATATGCAAGTTCATGCTGAAACTGAAGAAAATCAGAACAAGTCTACGAGAGCCAAAATACGACCCTGAGTATATCCCACCTGAATTTAGAGACCATCTCAAGAATAGATTTGACACATTGAACACTAATGACTGAAGACCAGGCAAGTTGTGGAAAGATATCAAGGACATCATACATGAAGAAAGCAAGATATCACTGAAAAGACAGGTAGGAAAGAAAACACCAAGATGAATGTCAGAGGAGACCCTGAAACTTGCTCTTGAACATCAGGCAGCTAAAGCAAAAGAAAGAAATGATGAAGTAAGAGAACTGGACAGAAGATTTCAAAGGGCAGCTTGAGAAGACAAAGTAAAGCACTATAATGACATGTGCAAAGACCTGGAGATAGAAAACCAAAAAGGAAGAACATGCTTGGCATTTCTCAAGCTGAAAGAACTGGTGAAAAATTTCAAGCCTCGAATTGCCACAGTGAAGGATACCAAGGGAAAAATATTAAACGATGTAGGAAGCATCAAAAGAAGAAGGAAGGAATATACAGAGTCATTATACCAAAAAGAATTAGTCAATGTTCAACCATTTCAAGAGGTAGCATATGATCAGGAATTGATGGTACTGAAGGAAGAAGTACAAGCCGCACTGAAGGCACTGGCGAAAAACAAGGCTTCAGGAATAGACAGAATATCAATTGAGATGTTTCAACAAATGGATGCAGTGCGGGAGGTGCTCACTCATCTATGCCAAGAAATATGGAAGATAGCTTCTGGGCCAACTGACTGGAAGAGATCCATATTTGTGCCTATTCCCAGGGAAGGTGATCCAACTGAACCTGGAAATTATCAAACAATATCATTAATATCACACACAAACAAAATTTTGCTAAAGATCATTCAAAAGCGGCTGCAGCAGTATATTGACAGGGAACTGCCAGAAATTCAGGACAAATTCAAGAGAACACGTGGAACCACTGCTGATGTCAGACAGATCCTGGCTGAAAGCAGAGAATACCAGAAAGATATTTACCTGTGTTTTATTGACTATGCAAAGGCATTTGACTGTGTGGATCATAACAAATTATGGATAACATTGAGAAGAACGGGAATTTCAGAACATTTAATTGTGCTCATGAGGAACTTGTACACAGATCAAGAGGCAGTTGTTTGGACAGAACAAGGGGATACTGCGTGGTTTAAAGACAGGAAATGTGTGCATCAGGGTTGTATCCTTTCACCATATCTATTCAATCTGTATGCTGAGCAAATAATCCGAGAAGCTGGACTATATGAAGACGAAACGGGCATCAGAATTGGAGGAAGACTCATTAACAACCCGCGTTATGTAGATCACAAAACTTTGCTTGCTAAAAGTGAAGAGGACTTGAAGCACTTACAAATGAAGATCAAAGACCAAAGCCTTCAGTATGTGTTACATCACAACATAAAGAACAGAACAATGGGATGCTGCATAGTTTAAAGTCAGGAAACGTGTGCTTCCAAGTTGTATCCTTTCCCCACCCTTATTCAATCTGTATGCTGAGCAAATAATTCAAGAAGCTGGAATGTATGAAGAAGAACGGGGCATCAGGTCTGGAGGAAGACTCATTAACAATCCGTGATATGTAGATGACACAACCTTGTTTGCTGAAAGTGAAGAGGATCTGAAGCACTTACTGACGAAGATCAAAGACTACAGCCTTCAGTATGTATTATATCACAACATAGAGAAAACAAAAATCCTCACAAGACCAATGAGCAACATCATGATAAATGGAGAAAATACTGAAGTTGTCAGGAGTTCATTTTACTTGGATCTACAATGTCCCACGAGGCAGCAGTCAAGAAATCAAATGTCGTATTGCATGGTGCAAATCTGCTGCAAGAGGCCTCTTTAAAGTGTTAAAAAGTAAAGATGTCACTTTAAGGACTAGGATATGCTGGATCCAAGCCATAGTGTTTTCATTTGTCTCATATGCATGTGAAAGCTGGACAACAAATAAGGAAGACCGAAAAAGAACAGATGCTTTTGAATTATGGTGCCGGCGAAGAATACTGAATATGCCATGGACTGCCAGCAAAACGAACAAATGTGTCATAGAAATATAGCCAGAAATCTCCTTGGAAGCAAGGATGGTGAGACTATGTCTCACATACTTTGGACATGTTATCAGGAGGGATCAGTCCCTGGAGAAGGACATCATGCTTGGAGGAGGGTCAGTGATAAAGAGAAGGACCCTCAATGAGACAGACTGGCACACTGGCTGCAACAATGGGCTCAAGCATAACAACAATTACAAGGATGGTACAGGACCACCAGGCAGTGTTTCGTTCTGTTGTACACAGGGTCGCTGTGAGTTGGAACTGACTCAAGGGCACCTAACAACAACAATAACGTATTTTCTATGACCTCATAAATGACAAATAAATTACCTTTATAGCATTATACACTTAATATAATAATATTCTATTCTGTGAAAGGAACTTTCTTTGCACAGTTATTTTACCCCCAAACCAAGAAGTAGTTTTAAGTTGTTAAGGATTTTAAATCATTCCTTCCTGCCATGGTAAAAGGTGTAAACTGAAGGCATAATTTTAATTCATCAGAAACTTGGAAGATTTCTATTAAATCTCCATTACAATTTCTTTTAATATATTTTTATACTTTTAGCATACAGAGTAACCTGTACCTTTTTAAGTATTCTAGTAAGGAAGACCAAAGAATTTTCGCCTTTGATTTGTGGTGTTGGTGAAGAATATTGAATATACCATGGACTGCCAAAATGATGAACAAATCTGTCTCGGAAGAAGTACAACCAGAATGCTCCTTAGAGGCAAGGACGGCGAGTACATACGTACTTTGAACACATTGTCAGGAGGGATCAATCCCTGGAGAAGGACATCATGCTTGGCAAAGTACAGGGTCAGCGGAAAAGAGGAAGACCCTCAACGAAGTGGACTGACACAGTGGCTGTAACAATGAGCTCAAGCATAACAACGATTGTAAGGATGGCTCAGGACCAGGCTGTGTTTCGTTCTGTTGTGCATAGGGTCGCTATGAGTTGGAATCGACTCGACAGCACCTAACGACAAGTAAGCCTTCAAGGTGTTGCTATTCCAAATTGGCTTACTCCTAAAAGGGAAGTAGATTTTTCTTTTTAATGCCACAAGTCTCAAAGAGATTTAACCGTAATATGATTATTTCTCAATAACAAAATTGTTCATTTTTTTGACTATGAACAACAAATCATTTAGCATTTGAGAGCTTTGATATCTTCATCTGTAATCCCACACTGACTGCTATGAGGTCTCAAAATGTCACAATTGCTTTAAAACGTCTTTCTGTACACACTGCATTGAACATGTTGCCTATCCATCACCTGCCTCACTAAGAATACTGCTACTCAGCCTGTCAAGCAAATCAAGATAGCAACATCATAATAATTATTATGCTGTTGTTTGGTGCCACCAAGTCAGTTCTGACTCACAGTGACCCTATGTACAACAGAACGAAACACTGGCTGGTCCTGCACCATCCTCACAATTGTTGTTATGCTTGAGCCCATTCTTGCAGCCACTGTGTCAATCCATCAAGAGTCTTCCTCTTTTTCACTGGCCCTCTACTTAACCAACCATAATGCCCTTCTACAGGGATTAGTCCCTCCTGATAACATGTCTGAAGTATGTGAGATGAAGTCTTGCCAACCACACTTCTAAGGAGCATTACGGCTATACTTTCTCCAAAACAGATTTGTTCATTCTTCTGGCAGTTCATGGTGTATTCAATATTCTTCATCAACACCTTAACTGCTGATTGTAAGGACTGTCATGATTATAAGGATGGATATACTTAATTTTTACTGCTGACTCAGAATTCTAACATTCTGCTAGTCTGCGATTTCAGTGCAAGTATAATATACAGGATTTCTGCAGTAAAAATTTAACTGATGCTAAAAGTAACTGAAAGAAGTGTAAATCAACCTTTAAAACTTCTTTAACGTAATACAATAGTAACAATTTACATTGTGCTCAATAATATTTGAAAAATGTCAATCAACTGCTTTCTTTTAATGTTACTAAAGTACAAAAATGAACAAAAAATTGTAGAATCTAGGCATATATAACATCAGTTGGGCTGAAATAGGCCTTTAGTTTCCACTATTATTTTGAATAAGATTTTTTTTATATTTATAAATACATTAGAGTACATGAAAATATTCTTATTATGCACTACTTTGGAGTTGGAATTTTCTCTTAAGAGAGCAAAATGAGTGATATTTAATACTATAGGCAATTCTTTAGAATGGCTTTCGATATATAAATTTACTTTTAAATGAACCACTTCCTTAGCCTATTATGAAATATAGTCATAAATAAAAGTAGTCTGGGTTAAGTGAGCAAGAAGGAACAAACATTCTCACATATCAAATAAAAACAATCTTTTATCCCAGCATCTTCTCAGATACTTATTGGTTAAGCTCCTTAAAAGAAAAATACAACACATTATAAAAAATGCAGCACAAAGACTGAATAGATGGAAAAAGTCTGTTCCAACACTTTTCCCCTTTTCAAAAGACAAAAAAAAAAAAAAAAAAACCTTAAAAGGAAAGCAATTTAGCAGAACATACTGCAATAGCTGATGCCACCAGATTTATGGTCACCTTTGGCAGAGCACTGCCGTGAAAAAGCAGAGGTACTGCTATTACAAGAAAAGATGATGTACTTTCAAGAAAGGGTAGGATTAATCATTCCTCAATAAACAACCTTACCAGTAAAAACTTCTAAACTCTGCTTTTTTTTTAAGGGAAATAGGATGAAAAGCTATTATAAGATCTTTATATTAAAACATAAACTTTTTAACAATAAATGCCACACAATTTCTAAGACTATATGTTTTGCAAACAACATCATGGGTTCAACAAACCTAAATTTTCAAATGAAGATTAAATAAAACCAAAAATATCCGCTATTTTCTATTTTAAAAACTTTAAATTCTCCAACATTTTATGGGGATCAAAGTTATTCTATATTATTGCTCATTTTTAAAACATAGCACCAATGAGATGAAGAAATATGCTCATCATGTCATTATTTCATTTGTTTACCTTATATAACAACTTCCAAAAGGATTAATGCCAGTTGAAGAAAAAGGAATCATACAGAAATCAGCCTTATTTACTTAATAAAATTATATCACTATTTGCTGCTACTGGAAAATAATGCAAATAGTAGAAAATTCTAAAATTTTTTCCAAAAGTACATGTAATATCAGTTTCCCATTAAATTACCATATCTATTGTTTCCCAGAAGGACCATGCAATATATCTGACTCTAAAGAAGATAACCACACCCTTGAATCTGCTTCTAGGAGGCTTGTAAGTTTTTTTTTTTTTTTAATATATAATTTATTTTTCAAATTGTTTTTTTCCATAAATGAAAATGAGTTACTTCTTCCCAAAATTTTCATACATCTAAGAAATCACAATATTTTAGTAAAACGTTTATATTCACTTTTATCTTTAAAGGTAGGTATCCACCTAGAGGTATCTATAAATGAGTTGAAATTAACTCGACAACACATAATATTAAATGAAAATATTAAGAAAAAGCTACAAGTACAAATACACCATTAAATTTAAGACGTAAAAGTCTCAAACAAGCTGAATACTTTAACGATAGAAATCATCAGTAAACTACACCAAAAATCCCATTGCAGTCAAGTCGATTCTGACTCATAGCAATGGTATAAAAATAACCTATTGCCTTAGACTCAATCCCGTCTCATAGTGACTCTCCAGGACAGAGTAGAACTGCCTCAGAAGGCTTCCAAGGAGCAGCTGCTGGATTCAAACTGCTGACCTTTTGATTAGCAGGCTCAGTTTTTAACCACTGCACCACCAAGCCTCCAGTGACCCTATAAAACCCAGTGCCGTCGAGTCGATTCTGACTCATAGCGACCCTACAGGACAGAGCAGAACTGCCCCATAGAGTTTCCAAGGAGTGCCTGGCGGATTCGAACTGCCAACCCTTTGGCTAGCGGCCATAGCACTTAACCACTAAGCCACCAGTGACCCTATAGGACAGGGTAAAACTGCCCCACAGGGTTTCCAAGGAGTAGCTGGTAGATTCAAACTCTCAACCTTTTGGTTAGCAGGCTGAGTTTTTAACCACTGTACCACATCCTAATTAAATACCTTCATTACCATACTAATTATAATTTACTAGAAAGATAATGCTTCTTCTACATGATCAAAAAAACTACTCATGAAAATAATTTACCTTGGTAGACACAGTTATCACGTATCATGAAGAATTACTGATTCCTTCTTCAAATGTTTTCCTACTTTTGACTAAAAGGTTAAACTGGTATCCAGATGCAAGTAATATAACTTAGCTATAAAAATAGTCACCATTCTTTCCTGAGCATTCCTCTCCATACACACTTTAAAAGCAAGGCGCCCTTATAAACTAAAATGGGGACTGGCAAACCTTGGACTGTGGGCCAAATCCAGCCCACAGCTTGATTTTAAATAAAGTTTTATTGGAATACAGTCACACTCATTCATTTATATATGGCTACTTTGTGCTCTATCTGCAAAGTTGAGTAATTGTGACAGAGACTCATAAAGTCTAAAAGATTTACTATCCACCTATTTACGGGAAAAGTTTGCTGATCCCTGAACTAAAGACTTATATCTTAATTATTTTAAATGCATACTCATCTGCAGGTATGCACACACACGCACACACACTCATTCATCTTCTATATGATAATCATTAAAGAACACATTAAGTTGACCATTTAAAAATCCGTTGGTTCCTTCTGTTTTATAACTTGCACACTGACTACGGTCTAATTTCCAGACTCCTGACAAAGCATGGGACACTGGTGGAATCTGCTGATTTGCATTACTTAGGCCGTACTGCAGTAGCATTTTTGACATTTTTTTTAAAATACCACTCAATATGCTAGCTATAATTTAAAAAAAATTTTTTTTTTTTAGACATCTAATGGTACATAATATTACTTCTAGGGAAGAATGGTAACATAGAAATTTAGATTTTGATGCTAAATTAAGGAAAAGATGGCTAAATGGGTGGAAAGCGGAGATGAAATCAAATAAAACATCACAAAGAAAAAGACACTGGGTTTTAAAGGTTAGAATTATTTTAACAGGGAAAAGAGTATTCTAGACTTAAGGAAGAACATGAGAAAGGGCACAGAGGCATTTAAACACATGGCCCACTATGGAACACTGAGTCCTAAGGAGTAAACTGTCAACAATTCTTCCTGTTTCCTCCCCTCAGACTACCTTTCACCTACAGCCAAAAAAGCAAAAAAAAAAAAAAACAGTTACATGGTAAGCAGAGCTACTGTCCCAAATCCTTTAAAATGAAATAAGGAGAATGACAGATTAAAGAAACTGGGATTGTTAAACGTAAAAGTAGATGACTGCTAGGTATTTAAGGTCTTCAAAAATATTTAAAATGATAATAGTGATACATGGAACATCACTAACTTGTCATTACTTTTATTGTTGCAAATGAAAACTAGAAATAGGCTTAAATTAAAGTGCAAATAATTATATAGAAACTTAAATATCTTCACAGGAAAAAATCTGAGTAATTGAATTGGGAGATATCATTTCTTCTCCTCTGAGTGATGTACGTCACAGGTGATTAAGGGAACAGAGCTGTATGAGTAAAGGTTTTGGAAATCCTTTCATTAAAATTTTATGAATTCTTGGTATATTTCATAAAAATTAAGTCAACAATTACTTTGTTTTGTTTCCCAAGATGTTTTGTAGTACTAGAGTATTTTTTAAATTGTCTTAATAAAAGACATTCAAATCTAGAACGTAATATATAATTAAATGCCCTTTTCTTTATATCATTCTGTTATATTCTTAAATAGATGGTCCTATATCAAACCAAAAAACAATTTCATTAGTCTTATATTCCAAGATATTGAGTCTACCTTCTGATGATAATATGGCAAATCATATAAGGAAATTCTCATTTAAACATTACAGAAAAAATCACTACTGACTGTCACGGATTGAATTGTGTCCCCCGAAAATATGTCAACCTGCTTGGTCATGATTCCCTTGTATGACTGTCTACCATTTTATCTTCTGATGCGATTTCCTTGTGTGTTGTAAATCCTATCGCTATGATGTCATAAGATGGATTAATGGCAGTTATATTGATGAGGTCTACAGGATTAGATAGTGCCTTAAACCAATCTCTGAGAGATAAAAGACAAAAGCGAGCAGAGAGACAGTGGAACCTCACACCGCCAAGAAAGCAGCGCTGGGAGCAGAGCACATTTTTGGACCTGAGGTTCCTGTGCTGAGATGCTCCCAGACCAAGGGAAGACTGATGACAAGGACCTTCCCTCCAGACCCAACAGAGAGAGAAAGCCTTCTCCTGGAGCTGATGTCCTCAATTTGGACTTGTAGCCTACCAGACTGTGAGAGAGTGAATTTCTTTGTTAAAGCCATTCACTTGTGGTATTTCTGTTATAGCAGCACTAGATGACTAAGATACTGACATTCTTGGTTATTAATTTCCTTCTTGTAAATAATGTGCCTTTTCCAAAGCGTGGAGTAAAGCTAAATAAATACAACAAAAGTTTATATTTTATTTAGATATTTGGTCCTATACCAAAAAAAAAAAAAAAAAAAACCCAAACCCAGTGCCGTCGAGTCAATTCCGACTCATAGTGACCCTACAGGACAGGGTAGAACTGCCCCCGAAGAGTTTCCAAGGAGCACCTGGCGGATTCAAACTGCTGATCCTTTGGTTAGCAGCTGTAGCACTTAACCGCTATGCCACCAGGGTTTTCTTTGGTCCTTGACGGCACTAGGTGGTTTTTGTATGGTCCACAGTTTTTTACACGTCAGCTCCCAGTTATCACTATTCCAAGTTACTACACAATTACCAAGTTTAGCACTCAAATTATATATCAGCAATTCAAGGATGATAATCCCTACACTAGACGTTTTATATAAAAATTAATAAAATCATGTGATTTAGAACAATTATTTTTAAGTAAATTCATTGCAATTTTTACACTCTGATCATTAACACCCAAGAAAGGTAGGTAAACTTTTGTAAATGGTATTAAAAAACGCCCCAAGTTTCCGATGTCATAATGAGACCTTATCTGTTACACAAAGAAAACACTACAGCCTACCATCTTAGTATTCAATGTGAGTTGCTGTTTCAACAACAAAAAGTTTGTATTAGTTTATTCATATGCTCTTTTGTGGTCCACTCTGTGAACAAAAGCTTTCATTCTGACTCTACTAACTTGCATTATGAATGCAAAGATTACAAAGCAGATGGATCCACAAAGAGATGAAGCCCAATACTTCATCCTCTTTAACAAGTACTCAGAACAACCCACTCTAGGACAGACATGATTCAGAGAAGTCCCAAATCCTCCAGATAAATTTAAAACCTTAGAGCTGGAAGAACTCCTGACAATCATGCATCCCGACTTCCTTATTTTATAGGAATGGAAAGTGAAGCCCCGAGATTTTAGTTGGCTTATCCAAAATTAGTCTGAACGCTAATTTCTTCTCATAGTAAGGTAGCCCTCCTAAAATTCCTTTACCTTTTCCTCAAGATAGCAACGTCAGATTGTAATTTTCAAAACGAATTACACTAAAGAACAAATGGAAAACAAGGAATATGACAAAGATAATAGCAAACAAACAAAAAACCCATCCTACATAAAGTAGAAAGGCTATAAAGCACTGCCTCGATTATCCAACCTTTAACATACCCTTTTCAATCAGTTGCATACAGTTTCTCTCACCGTTTGTTTCCCTTCACAAGAAATTCACCGCAAAATAAACTGCTTCCAGGAAGATTCTGTTTTCTGGTTGTTTCTAGAGTAAACGCGTCTATTTTTCCTGCTGCAGTAGTCCATGCTGTGAATCACCCACTTAGAACTGATACAATACTCATCTTTCCTTCATATAAAGTCTTCTTTAAAGAACAGCTGAGAGTTGAGAGACAAAAGTATTTTGAGGTGCTCATTTCTCCTCTACATCTAGAAATCCAAATGACTAAAACCCTTCTATGAGCAAAAAGGAGGGGAAGAGAAAAGTAGACAAAATTCTGGCAAAACTAATTTCACTTTTAACTATTTCAAACAAAAACTATACTTACAGATGTATTTCCCAACAGTGTAATTATGTTTTGTAAAATAAAATTAATAAGCATCAAGTCAAAACATTCTAATGCTATCTTACAAGTATATAAAGTCATTAAACAATCATTTACTTAGCACCTACCAAGTGTAAGGAACTTTCCAATATATTTTCTTACTACATCTAAGTGACAATTTTGCAAACTGTGGTTGAGAAGAACATAACCATTCTTAGGACACACTTGAAAAGAAAAACAGTACTTTTCAAGATCATTTCTTCAAAGATTGCGTCAGCTGCAAAGTATAAGAAGGCTTTCCTACGGAATGCCTTACACCTAGCTGCCTCTCAGTAAAAATCTGCTAAATAAGCAAATGAAGGACCTGAAAATTAAAAAAAAAAAAACACAGAAAAAACCCTGATATTAATACTACTATACGTTGACTACTCACTAAAACAGTCTCTATGTAGTCTTGAAAGTTACCAAACCAAACCCACTGCCTCTGAGTCAATTCCAACTCATAGCGAGCCTACAGGGCACAGAACTGTCCTACAGGGTTTCCAAGGCTGTAATCTTTACAGAAGCAGACTGTCACACCTTTCTCTCACAGAGCGGCTAGTAGGTTCAAACCAGTGACCTTTTGGTTAGTACCCAAGTGCTTAACCATTGTGCCACCAGGGTTCTCTTAAAAGTTACACACACACATTATTGTATTTAATTCTTACTATGCCCTGGTGGGGAGCCGTGGTGGCATAGTGGTTAAGAGTTGGTATGCTGACCAAAAGGTCAGCAGTTTGAATCTACCAGCCACTCTTTGGAACCCCTATGGAGCTGTTCTACTCTGTCCTATAGGGTTGCTATGTCAGAATCGACTCTACAGCAAAGTTTTTTTTGGGGGGTTTATACCCTGGTGGCACAGTGATTAAGAGCTATGGCTGCTAACCAAAAGGTCAGCAGTTCAAACCCACCAGCCGCTCCTTGGAAACTCTATAAGACAATTCTACTCTGTCCTATAGGGTGACTATGAGTCAGAACTGACTCAATGGCACCTAACAACAAGAGCATAACCTCATAAACTAGGTGGGGTTATTATTCCTATTTAACTGTTGAAGAATTTAGACTAAATGAAGTGGTTCCCAACGAGGAGTACTTGAAGTGTTGGGGAAAAGGGGTTTCAGTTGCCACACTGATGGGGGAGAAGGTAGTCAGGGATGTTAAATATCCTTTAAGGTGCTAGACAAATCCACAGGATTATCCAAAATGCCACCACTATTGAGAAACACTGACAGAGCATAAATGAACAAAGCCAAACAGGTAATGATGACTTTATGTTAGTTCTATTCAATAACAAAATTCAGGAAACCACCAAGGACCAGTCCAAAAGGAAATCAAATGTAAAAGTATATCAATTCTGATGCTAAAACAGTTAAGGACATGCTACTCTCTCAAAATGGCAATACAATAAAAGATGACATAATTTCAAATTCAACATTACCACTCTTTAATGAGTTCTGCTTCTGTTTTTAGTTGCCTGGGGGCTTTACTTGCAAATGTTATCATCTTTAAATATTCCCTTTAATATTTTACACAAAATAATCAAGTCCTTCTCCAATCCCCAATTTGCTCTCCCATTTTGGATCCACTTTACTACCTATATGGATTAATAGTTACCTAATGGGGTTTTGCTTGGTCTGTTCTTGTCATCCATGACACCACTGCCCCATTAATCACCCTAAAAACCACACTTTCTCTTAGCATTTCATCATACAACTGCAATGATTCCTAAATGGATAATGCCAAGATACTTTAAATTAACATTCAAAGCCCTCCACCAACTGCCTCCCTATTTCTCTCCCCAGTTCAAATAGGACCACTGTGCCAAGCAGTCTCTTTAGTACTCTTCCAAACCACCATGATGACTCACTTTTCCATACTTTGTCCATGACGTTTACCATGCCTAGAATAATTTTCCTACTCTTTCCTTCCTGCCATGCAGAATCCTTTATCAGTCAACGTGTAGAAATGTTCATCAGAAACAACCTGTAATCTGACTTTTGTGTAAAGTCAGTAGACTTACACAAAACAGTTTCTAATTTTAATTATGTTTATCTAGTTCCAGTCCTGTGGTTAGGGCTGGAAGCTTTTTAAAGGTAAGCATCATTATTTTCATTTTATTTATTTTATATTACTCACCTAGAGATACATATATATATGTATATACACACACATAAACATATATATACACACACACACATATTTGGAAGCACAAAATTGTTTCTGTAGAATAAATCACCTAACATAGCATCTTCATTTTTAAAGTAAGAAAACAGACATTAAAAATTAATTTATACAAAGACATATAATTCTTTAGTAGCAAGACAAGAACCAGAATTCAGGCCACAATTTATAATCTAATGTTGTTTGATACTTAATAATTGCTTGTTAAGTGAACTCCAGGGTATAAAAATAATTTTCTAAGCCTGCATTCAATGACATTATAATGCAATTTAGAAGACAGGTCATGCCTCAAGTAGAGATTCCCTATTACACTGCACTTTCCACAGGTCAAGAAGACAAATGAGGTTCTTAGAGATATGTACAATTTGATAACTATTTCTAAAAAACTTCATGGATGTTCATGCAAATTCAGTAATTTGAAACTCCATTTTTCTGCTTAGTCTTTGAAATACTCATATATAAAATGACCTCACTATATTTACACAAAACAGTACCTCAAAAGCGGGATCAGGGTAGTCCATGGTTAGATTACACTAGTGAACTAAAAGTCTAGATAAAGACACAGCAAGGTTACTAGAAATGCCATTCTTCAGTTAGAACCTTTTTTTCCCTTTTACTTGTGCATATGAAGATAATTAGATTATTTTATCCCAATAGTTCTAAGCCCTAGATTACTCATAAGAATAAAACTGTAGCAATCTCTACATAGCAAAAAGAGCACATTCCTACTATGTCAGCTGGTATATAAAATTATGCTTTCTTGCTTCCCATCAATAAATATATTCCAACTTCACATTCTTTCCAGAAGCCAAGAAGGTTGAGCATTAGGCATATTTATGACATCATCAGTCAATTTTTATACATTAAAGCAACAAATGCACAAAAATTTACTTTCCCTCGTTATCAGTTATTATTTAAAGATTCTTAGATTTTCACTAATTCTTGTCTAGCTATAATTTTCTTGTCTAGATTTCTTTTTAACTTAAAGTATATAGATCAATTTAGTATATACAGTCTTCCAACATTTGGTAAGACATCCTATTAGCAAAAATTAGATAATGCCCAATCCTACATTTGAAAACATCTCCCACTTTCTGCTCTGTAGCTAAATGAAAGAAAAGACTTTATATCTCTGCTCAAAAGATTTTTTTTAGGGCAAATGTATTACAGGCTACAAGAGTATAACATGAAAAGAGAATAATGACAAGGATCAAAAGAGACCAACTACAATATGGAAAAATATGAAAGAATACAGCAACAAAATAGACTTGAAATAACTCTACATGTTAAATCAACATGAAGCTTCAAAATCAGAATCTACAAATCTTAGGTGTCTAGTATTAAAGATAACAAAGAACAGAGCATCCCACATTATATCCAAATAAAAATAAAAGGTTCTTAGGCATTTCCTATAAATTAAAGCCATAATAAGGCTCAGAAGATCATCTGCTACTTAAACCTAACAGAAGGGATGGACAGAAGTATTACTGGTAGGTAAACCAGTATGTCACTCTGGAATATTCATAGAAATGGGAAGTGGAAACAGATTTTGTAAATAGGTTCCTAACTTCATTCTAAATATAGAGCTAAAGGTTCTTCAAAAAAAAAAAAAATTAGAATTGTAAACTAGAATTACAGGTCCATATTTATTTTATGTAATACTTAACTATAAAAAATGTGTATAGCAAAAACGCCACCAGGGTTCCATAGCAGAAATCATATACAAGTGATAATTTTGGACACCTGATTATTGCTTTCAATTGGCAATTGGTATTTTGCCTACCACTCTACATTCATCCTTTGTCTCAACTTGTTAGTTACTTAAAAAGATCAGGGTAAAAGTCTTACGTAAGAAAAACAATAAAAATGATTGGTTTTATAAAATTAGCCTGGTCGCTATGAGTCGGAATCGACTCGACAGCACTGGGTGTGGTGGTACTCACTTATATTTATATTAAATATAACTGGCCAGATTGACTGCTTTAAAAAAAAAAAAAAAGTTATGTACCATGATAAAATTGAGGCTATACTGGGGAAATATTAAAATTAAGCCCACTTAAAAGAAAAGGAGAATAATCTAAAAATAACCAATTTAACTCAACTTTATTTTTCTTCTAGTCTAGTGATGAAATTCTTTGGTTGAAAAATAAAAAATCTGCTTTCAGTTCCGAGGGTCTATCTAGATGCAACAATGTAGTAGTCTTGTTACCACACAAAGTTCTGGTAACACTTAGTGCTAACACCAGTAAAATTAACTTTATTTCCATCTTCAGCAATAAAATTATCTAACAATTAGAGTCAAAAATTTTCTAGTCTCAACTATCTAGAGATTGTCTCAGAAATTCAGACACAGTTTTAGCCTGGTCAGATTTTATGATTTTAACAGGTATGTCGGCACAAGCAGTTTTTACTACAAATGGTAAATGTCACTTAGTAACATGGTTCAATGGCTCATTTGAAAACTTTTTTAAGTGTTTTGAAGATAGCATACTAAATCCCAAAGGTAAGTTGAGGCATATCCTAATGCCATGTAGTACTTCTTTGAAAGGAAGATGTTAAAAGATTTTAAGTAAAATGCCAGACATGTTTAACTCAAATGCTGGGTCCTTTCACCCTTCTCAGGAGGCATGTAAATCTGAAACATGAAGGGGTAAAGGTCCTTTTTTGTTTTCTCTTGTTTCTTTTTTTAAACACAGAAATGTCTATTGAGATCATCTAATGATTTCCTATTTACTAATAACACATTACCCCAGTAATATGTATAAAGCTGATATTACACTACAGATGGATGAACAAAGCATTTTCTTTTTAAACTTTTGTTTAAGTTTAAAAATAAGAGTATTTAGGTCAAGTAGGGTTAAATGCTGCAGTAAAAGCAACCACAATTTTATTTCAAGCTAAATAGCTTGTAAGAGGAACCAAGAAATATTCTCCAGTGTTCGGACTAAAAAATAATCTTGATGAATGAGTAGGTATTTGAAAAAAATTCATGGCAAAACTACTATAGCTCATAGATAACCAGGAAAAATAATGCTTTACATACTAACACTTTAAAGTACAGTTAACCTAATAGTTTTTACATATGAATAACAAATATAGACCGTAAAAAGGAAAATATTGTCAAGAGAGCACATTTATCCATATGTATTTTACAAAACAAGGCTCTAGAACTTCTAAGAAATGTCAACCCTTCATTAAGTATTATATAAAGTTAACTGGCTACATTTGTCTCCTGCTAATGATTCTTCTTTTTATGGACAAGTCAGAAACAACCAAATTAAAATTAAAATTCAACCTCTAGTCATTAGAATAATTAACAGGTCTTAAGTTCAACACCTATCTCCCACAACATTTCAAAAAGCAATTAAAGTATGCATCCTGATATCCTTAAATTTCATCCTTAACATATCCCATTCAATAGACCACCAGCAGAAGCAGATAAATTTCCCCTTGGAAACTTCTAGTTTCTTGGAAAGAAAGTAGTTACTAAAGCAGAACTGTAGACCTCTCTTTGGAGAAAAGTCTAACTGAGAGCTGAGAAACAAACAGCAACACATAACCTGAATATATGTATAATCAAGGGAAAAGCCAACACCACACAATTTCACATAAAGTATACCTGATCACACCATTTCTTTGGAATCAGACAGGAAAAGGAACTAATCAGCAATACAGAAGGACTAGACAGAATAAAGTAAAAGTTAAAAAAAATAAAATTAAATGAAAGGATACAGCCTTAAAGCACCAGTCTGAGTTCCCACTGCCAGGATCTTCTGTACAGGATCAAAGGCCAGGGCTGAAGGTTGATAGGGAAATCCATGACGAACAGTCTACGGATGGTCAAGTTATATCACAGCAACCAAAGCAGCATGCGAAATTTAAGAATAGAAAAGTCAATACAGGCATTAGAATTTAGAACAATAACCATGCAAAACACATATACATGCACTTACCGCTTTAAAAAAAAAAAAAAAGAAATCTACAATGTTAACAAACAAAAGTTATTCACATGGAACTTGGAACCAAAAATCTACTCCAGTGTTAACACTTCAATTTCTGCTCTTCCATGATACTTGAATTCTCTAGAAGCCAAATTACTAAAGTTTGCAGTGGTCAAAAAATTCTGTAAGCTGACTTAAAAGTGTGACTCATGCCTTATTTCAAATGTGATCACTTCATTATGACTTTATTTGGATGCTAAATGCAAGCACTTCCAAGGAAAAGTTGTCATATGATGACATTCGCTGAGGATTCTGGAAAGCAATCACCAGCTCTCTATTCCAACATTCTGCAATTGTAACTGAAGTGAAAACAAGCACATTGTATCATATTTTCGCATTTTATTATCAAGCCCAAAATAATTTCAGGGAATTAGGAGGAAAAGTGTAGGTACACACTTTTACGAAACTCTGACGATATAAACGCATGGGTATTTGTGGGGAAAGCAGGTTATTATCAAGACTAGCTGGTATTTCTCACTGAGCAGCTAGTGAATTAATTCGCTGCATCATTCTTTCTGAATTACAGAACGCTATATTTTTTTATGGCAATTACCGTGCCATTAACAGACAAAAATCACAATAGTAACGTTTTCAGCAAACATAACCATAAAAGAACTCTACAATTTCAGTTTAAGTCACTCATACCCCGTTTTAAGGGAAAAGCGATGATAAAATATCCAGTTGAACAGGTTTGGCATTTTGATAAACAATGTTCATCAGACACTGTTTCCCAAAGCAACTTCGAAGTTGGTGAATTATATTGAAGTGCTTGTACATAAAAGCTTGCATATTATTGCTAGCAATGTCAGAATACAAATTAAAGGTCAGTAAAAACGTCTGAAACACCCTTGAAATGATTGCTGCATATGAAAAGGGGAGAGGTAAAAAAAAAAAAAAAAATCCACGAAAAGGAGTAAGATGATGTCAATCTCCAAAATAACCCACTAAGCAAACGTTTTCTGAAGGAGTGCGCCCTTTATTCGCGCTACGATTATTATTGGCGCTCTCTGCTCCCTTGCACTCCCATGTTAAAGCCCGAGTTACCCCCTAAAACGACCCCAGATTTTCAATGTCGGGGGCGCGGGCTGCACGCCGGGTTCACCTTGCAGAGCTGGAAGTGCTCGGACTGGAGGGTCTCCTGAATCTCGGGCTCTCGGCTCCCCGACGGGTGTTGCTGCTGCTGCTGCGAGGCCGAGGACGAGCCGGCGGTCAGGCCGTCCAGCACCTTCCTGATGTTGAATTTCCTCATGGTCTCGGCGGGGCTCCCCCGCACCCCGGGAGGGGAGGCAAGCGGCGTCCCCGGGCGGGAGCACCGAGCCGGGGCCGAGGACAGCGTCGACCGAGGAAACGGAGGAGTGTGAGCGGGTGGGAGTGGGAGGGCAAGGAGGCAGCTGGGGAGAAGCTAGATACAATCCAAACAGGAAATGCTGCGACGACTAGAGAACCGCGGCCGCGAGAGCCCCGGGCGGCGACCCCTCTTCCTCCGAGACCGCCGCCCGCCCGTCGCGCTGCCCGAGCGGCTCTGTGGCGCGCTTCAGCCGCCGCCGCCGCCGCCTCCTCGCCCCGCGGTCGGGCGGCAGCAGCAGTGGCGGCGGCGCCCCGAACCCGCGCAGCCCAGCCTCACCTGGCCGTGGGCTGACTCTGCGCCGCGCCGCCGCCCCGGCTCGCCCCCGCCGCCGCCGCCGCCGCCGCCAGCGCGTCCATGGCCCGCGGCCCCGCCGCTCCGCGCCCGCCCCGGCCCCGCAGTCCCTCGACGTTTGCCCCGGCGCCTGCTCCCGCTCCTCCTCAGGGGGTCGCCGGCTCGCCCTCCGCGGCCGCCGCTCGGCCTCCTCGCCGCTCAGCGCCGCTGCCGGCCCGGCATCGCACGCAGGGCGCCCGGGCTGGGTCCCCGCGCTCAGCCTCCTCGCTCCGCCTCGCTCGTCTGCCGCCGGACCGGCCCGCCCTCGCCCCTTCAGAGCCCGGCTGCCTTCCTCAGGCGCCGCCGCCGCCCGCGCTCCGCGCCCGGCCGCTTCCTCCCGCCTGACAGGGCGCCTCGGCGCACGGCACCAACGCCCGCCGTGGCAGCAGCGGCAGCCGCGGTTACAGCCGGCCGGCGGTGGCGGCAGCTGGGCCTCCGCGGAGCCGGGGTGCTGGGCGTGCGCATGCGCACCGCCGCCTCCCCCTAGCCGGAGAGTAGCTGGGGCTTAAATTATTTTTTGCGAAAATCCCAGACGAAGGCTAAATATCTTCCAGGCCAGTCACTTTGCCAGAGTATGCAGCTGCTGCTTCTGCAGCTGGGGTAGTAAAAATGTTGACGACTTAACGAGCAGCAGGAACCCTTTATTTCAAATTCGGTCGTTGAAGCGGGGGTTTATGCTTTCACACTTTCACAAGGTACCTACTCCCAACTGCTGGCTGCAATATTATTGTTGTTGCTTTCTGGGTGGGCTTTGTTTTGGATCGATTTGGATTTGGTTTTTGAAGGAGAGCGTCTAGGCAACGTTGAGGTCTGTAGTCAAGAGGATGGCAGACATAGGAAAGGAACTAAACCTAGGGAAACAAAAATTCTCTCCTGAAGCGTATACTGTTGGTGGAATTGAAGTCTGGTCACATCGCAGGTAGCTGTTAGAATGGAAGAGGCTGCTGATGGGTGCCCGCCAAAGGGGAACCGCTCCAGGGCTGAGTGTCTGCCCCGACCAGTGACAAGGCACTCTTCAAGTCAGTCCACAAGCAGGGGTGGGCAGGGATGGGGCGGGGAGGGGGGTTGGAGGTAAACACCGAGCTGTCACTCATTTTCAAAACCTTAAATCCGCCCTGTAATACTGCTTATCCCCTAAGTAATCCCGAGTGACTTCTCCACTCTTGAAATGGGTAAGGATGGTAGAATGAAGTTTCTGTTCAGACCTTTCCGCCGATTCCCTGACACAATCTCGCTGGGATGCTTAGAGATAAACGTCAGGCTCAAGTTTAAAAGGGAGAAATTCCTGCTGACAGGACCCTCTCGGAGAATGCCTTCCACAAGGAAAGGTGGGTGGGAAGCAGAAGTACCTGACTAGGATGTGGGAAAAAGGAAAAACGTAAAAAGTAAGAAAGCGGATAAAGACGAATTCTAATTCGAGGGTTGGGGAAGAAAATCTCCCAGTTAATCGTTTCCCTCCCTCTTTGGCGCTGCACTAAGCCATCAGGACAGCTGCAAAGGGTGTTCGGAGCCCAAATCAGAGGTATCCGCCCTCTTCGTTTTGATTGGCCGCCTCCTGCCCAAAGCAGGGACATTTTCGTCACACTATTGGCTAACCTGGCATGCCCTTCAAGTACCGTCAGCAAACCAACTATGACCGGGGGCCGTGGATTTTTGGGAAATGTAGTTCTTGGAGCTTCCGCGTTCAAGGAAGAGCTCCTACCCTTGGAACCTATGGACTTATTTTGCAGTTTATTTATTGAATTACACGTTTACTGCCTCGGGTACAACGAACAACAAAACAAATTTGAGACTTTCTTAAACTATTTCTAAGTGGCTTTGAACTTTTTGTTTAACAATTCTGTTCTCTTGAACGCATTTTTATTGAGTGCGAGGCATTGGGATAGGTACTGACCAAAACCAAATTAAACCAGTGCCATCGAGTCAACTCCGACTCATAGTGACCCTATAAGACAGAGTAGAACTGCCCCATAGAGTTTCCAAGGAGCACCTGGCCCATTCGAACTGCCAACCCTTTGATTAGCAGCCGTAGCACTTAACCACTACACCACCTGGGTTTCCATAGGTACTGAAGATACAAAAATACAATCCTTATTTTCAGGAAGCTCACCACATTCTAAGGGGAGTGACCCTCACATAAATAAATAATTGTAAAACAATGGGATGAGTTCAATGATGGGATAGGAGGAGGAGGGGGACTGAAGAGGGACACTTAATTTGCGTGGGGAGGCCAGGGAAGGGCTCGTGGAAACAGTGACATCACCGTAGTTGAGTCCTGGTAAGAGGTGACCAGGTGAGGAGGAGGGATAAGAGAGTTGGAAAGAGGTGAGGAGGGAAGCATCAGAATTACCTGGAGAGCTTTTTAACAATATAAATGCCTCCGTAGGGAAAAAATTCCAAAACATTACTTGTCCACAAAATTCTATGATCACACCTTTACATTTAACTTAAAAATAAAACCACTGGTGATTACAAAACTTTTGGAGAACAGACAATTTCTTGCTGAGAGGCCTTGTGGTTGAGTGGAAAAATCCTAGGCTTTGTTTTCTATGGGACATGAATATAAATCTAGGCCCTGCTAATATGTGTAACCTCGTGCAAATTATTTAATTTTCCTAAGGATCAGATTCTTCATTTGTAGGAATAATGCTTTTCTCTGGGGTTTTGTGAGGATAAATGAGGAAAAGAAAATGTAAGGTTTGCAATACATTGCTTAGCATTTCATAGATAGTCAAAAATGTCAGTTTTCTCACTCTATTATTATCAGGTTATTGAGCTGAAAGGGACTTCAAGAGACCTCCAGTTTAAGCCAGTCCCCTATTTGGGGCTTTAGGAGTTTTGATTTTCACATTTCATCAGATTATGAATTCATTCGGGCATTCCCGAAACGTTGGTTCTTAGAGAATAAGTGAAATTGAAGATGAATGTGGAACATGTCTGGTAACGTAGTTTAGCTTTCTGAATTTTTAGTCCAACCTCGCCAGTTCAGGGATTCTAGGACATATCCAGAAATATGTTCAGGTAAAAAAGAAAAATGTTCCAAAATACCTACCTTTATGGAAGAAAGATAATATAATGGGTCCTCGAACTCGTGCTATTTTTTCTAAGTCAGTTTCAATCAACCGATTGAATTTTTTTTGTTTATTTCTGTTTATTTTGTTTTGTTTTTAAATTAGGATAGAAGATTTAAGAATCTAAAATTGATTAAAACTTTTAAGTTTAAAATAAAATTATAAAAATTAAAAATAATATTATTTATTTTAAAATATTGCATATAACAGAGTTTTACAAATAATAAACTCTCAGCAAGGCTTTACTTTTTTATTTTATTTTAATGAATGAATTGGTGTGTTAACTCCAAGCAACTCAACAGCTTCATGTCTTTGGACAAGTGACATTGTCAAAAATGGAATTAGTTCTTACCTATCTACCAAGTCAGAATTGACTCAGTGGCAACAGATTTTATTTATTGAAGAACGGACCAGGAGATAATGATGTAATAGCATACCACTGACAAGTTATAGATATCTATATTATGTCTGAGGTCTCTGAGTGCCACACAAACTGTTTGTACTCAACTATTAACCTAAAGATTGGTGGTTAGAAGCCACCTGGCAATGCCAAGGAAGAAAGGCCTGGCAATCAACTTCTGTAAAGATAATAGAAAAACCTATGGAGAAGTTCTACTCTAAACACATGGGGTTGCCATGACTCAGAATCGACTCCATGGCAATAGGTTTCTTTTTTTTTTTAATTATTATTGTTATAATACATTTAGCTGCCATCACTGAACAATACTCACTTAATACAATGAAAATAAAAAGATAAATTAAAAAAAAGTCACACACAAAGGGGCAACCTACTAAATAATTACCTGTGGAAGGCCAAAGATCAATAATTCGTTACATTCCTGAATCTGCCAGTCCTCATCATCTGGTTTAAAGGCTAATGAAGGTTCTGGTATTGGTCTCATAGGGGCAGCTGGATGCTGATGAAGCAGAATGAAATAAAAACCAAAATAAACATTTTAATGAGCAATTATACTACAAGCAGTCCCCAAATTATGAACAAGTTCCATTCTTAAGTATATCTTTAAGTCGAATCTGTATGTAAGTCAGAACAGTTAGGTACAGTTCATATCTAATGTTGGTCAAATGTTTGTCTTAATATATAATACATAGTATACCTTTCTGAGCATAAAAAGTATTAAAGAAACATTTCCAGATACACTAAAACATCTTTAATGTAATACAGCAATAATAATAATTGCATGGAACAAGGAATCTCATCACTTGTATCAGATGGATCTTAGCTAAAAGCAAAGAATACAAAAGAAGATGCTTACCTCTGTTTTATTGACTACGCAAAGGCATTCAGCTCTGTAGGTCATGAGAAATTATGGATAACTGGACAAATAAGCAATATCGTAATAAACAGAGAAAATATTGAAGTTATAAGGATTTCATTTTACCTGGATCCACAACCGATGCCCATGGAAGGAACAGTCAAGAAATCAAATGACATATTCCATCAGGCAAATCTGCCGCAAAAGACCTCTTTAAAGTGTTAAAAGCAAGGATGTAGCTTTGAGGGTTATGGTGCACCTGACCCAAGCCATGGTATTTTCAATTGTCTCAAATGCTTGCAAAAGCTGGAAAATGAATAAGGAAGACCTAAGAGTTGATACATTCGAATTACAGGATTGGTGAAGAATATTGAATATACCATAGACTGCCAGAAGCACAAACAAATCTGTCTTGGAAGAAGTACAGCCAGAGTGCTCCTTGGAAGTCAGAATGGGGAGACTTCATCTTATATACTTTGGACATGTTATCAGGAGGGACCAGTCTCTGGAGAAGGATATCATGCTTGGTAAAGCAGAGGGTCAGCGAAAAAGAGGAGACCCTCAATGAGATGGGTTGACACAGTGGCTGCAACAATGAGCTCAAACACAGCAATGATTGTGAGGATGGTGCAGGACCGGGCAGTGTTTTGTCCTGTTGTATGTAGGGTCGCTATGAATTGGAACCAGCTTGACAGTGCCCAACAACAACAACACGAGGAAACCATGTAGAGCTAGGGCTAAGGTGGCATGTTTTTCTGAAGTTGAAAATGTCCATATTTAGATGGAAAGAGTAGAAACACAGAGACTACAGAGAAGTCACCACCAGTGACTCTAGAGAGGTGGAGAGTAGAATCTCCATTCTTGACTTAGCAGTTCCCAGTCCTTGTTCCTTGTGAAGTGTGACTATACTTTCTTTCCTTCTTTGTGTAAACTAGTTTGAATGGCTTTCTGATCCTTGGAATCAATTATTCCCTCTGACAGAAAATTTAGATACAATCTGCCCCAAAATGTAAAAGAATGAAGAGATATTATTGCCAACTTTTACCTGCCATTTTTACCTCCTATTGTCAATTCTTCCTACAGCAAGTTGCTACTGCAATAACTCAGCAAGGGGTTGGTGGCTTGGACCAGTAGGATAATACTGGTGGTTATGAGAAGTGGTCAGATGCTGGATATATTTTTATGGTAGAGCAAAGGGGATTTGCTGAGGGTATTCAGGGGTAGAAGAGGCAAGGATGATGCCTCAATTTTTTAATTGAGTATTTCAGAGTGGCATTGCAATTTAATTTCCACATTTGAGACCCTGGATAATTTCCAGTCACCATTTGTACCTTAGTGGACTCAACAAATATCATTGGCTAAATAAACAAGCCTTGTCTGAGAACAAGCAGGATCCACTACGTTGTGATCTTCGTTAAAGGCTGTCCTTTTTAGAAAAACATATCAGGCAGATATAGGTGAACCTTCATTATTACATAGGTTACCTCTGTCGCTATTTAATGTTATTTGTAAGAATAGCATTAATCTATGGACAAACTGTCTAGACAAAGGTCACTAAGTTCAAGTGAACAAAAAATCACAGAAGTGCAAAACAAAGCTAACACAACCAAAGGAACAAACATAAAATATGAAGCATTAAGATAATATGAGTGAAAAATATTATCAAGTTCTTAAAACATAAAAACTTATAAAGTATTGGGCAATTTGGAGTTCCTCAATAAATTCTCATATACTTCAAATGCTACTTTACCTGTACAAAAAAACCAGACCAATTGCCATCGAGTTGATTCCAACTCATAGTGACCCTATAGGACAGAGTAGAACTTCCCCGTTGAGTCTTCAAGGACTGTCTGGTGGATTTGAACTGCTGACCTTTTGGTTAACAGCTGTAGCAACTGACCACTATGCTGCTACTTCTACAGTGGGAACAATATTTGAAGAATAAGGCTCCCCATACTTTTAATTTCAGTATTTTAGTATTTAAATATTATCGTAAACATTTTGAGAATTTTGCTAAAGTTTTACCAGAGAGTTAGCTTTGTTTTTTAAAAATGACTCCTTAAAATATTACTTACAGACTGAAGAACCAGCAGACAAGTTTGCACTTTATGTACCTACTTGCAGTTAACATATACTATGGTAACTGAAATTTGTACCATGTTGTTGGGTAACCGGTGACATTTTGTTAAACTGTAGTAATTGATATTTGCATAGCAGAACCGTACAAAGCGAGGATACCTGTATTAAAATAATTTAAGAATTTATTTTCTTAAAAATCTAGAATTACAAGCTTATTTAAAATTAACTTAGAGCTAAGTCCAGAAAACAAAGCCTATCAATAATATATATTGTATTTTAATTTGCAAAAAGAAAGAATAAATGCTATAAAACAGCAACCACTCATCAAGATAGATCTCAGACACGACAGCTTTGAAAAACAGTTAAACTTAATACTTTGTTCACCCCACCACCAACCCTGCACACACAAACAAAAAGGAATAAATTGCATACCCATAATATTTCTAAAAAATATTCCATTCAGGCAGGTCTCCATACCAAGAGTGATTCTGAGGGAATTTTCAGGCCACGTTTTGTTTTTTTTTAAATTAAACACTACTTATCACACAATCCTTTTCTAGAACGTAGATCAGTAATTAAGTATGAACATGTTAACGCACGACAGAGTACTTGTTTTCCCTCAGAGAGAGTCCTCTGACAGAGCAGCCCAATGAAATTAGGTCACTTGAGGCTGACTAATGTGACAAGAACTTTCATCTCAAGCTCCAGGTCTGGACACAGAACTGTGCCACATTTCTTATTCACCTGGCCATAGAACTTCTAGAACTTAAGTTTACTTTTTTTCTGGTCAACCTTAAGGACTATCACATGAGAAATCAAGAAGGATCAAAACAAATATGTTAACATTAGGAGAGTGGGAGCAGTCCTCTCTCCAAGGAGCTCTCAGAGCCAAGAGAATAAGACTAAGGAAGAGAGCATGCAAGAGAAACTAACGAACTCTCAGGGGTTTTATACAAATGATTGAAAACATAGTCTCAATACATGGAATGTTGTTCTCAAGATAGGATCAAACTCCAGGTTTAAACACAGAATGGATTCCTTGACTGTGTTTTTAGCAAACGCTATACACTTTGTTGGAAACCCTGGTGGTGCAGTGATTAAGTGCTACAACTATTAACCAAGAGGTCGGCAGTTCAAATCCGCCAGGCAGTACTTGGAAACTCTACAGGGCAGTTCTACTCTGTCCTATAGGGTCGCTATGAGTTGGAATTGACTCGATGGCAGTGGGTTTGGGTTTATACACTTTGTTCAATGTAAACGTGCCTGCAGACCTATAACTGCAATATATACTACCTTCATCTCTGGATCAAACATCTCCAACTTTTGGGTAACCTTCTGACCTCCTGACCAGCTGTTCTTTTTTATGCCTCTCTATTGCTCTCTTTTTATACACCCTTTGTCTTGATGCTACCCTCAGTGGCCACCACAGTGTTCCTGGTTCTGGGCCATGCAATTTTTTATACAAAATCTCTATTAATTAACTCAAGTAATATACTAACATGTTAGTAAACTGAAGGTTTAATGAAATGAGTGTATAAGACGCTGACAATAACTGGGCCTTTTTATTCTCACCTTAAGGCCAGTCTCAGCACACACAATAACACATGCATATGCACTCATTCACACGCACACCTAGTTCCCAAAGCCTTGGAGAACAATTTAGATTATTTCTGAATGATTTTTTTTAAGGTTACTTTTGAAGGAAGAAAAAGCACTTAGCATAGGAAAACTTTCCCAAAATTCTCTTTGCCCATTATTCAGTTCCCCACCGGACTCTATCACACCTCTTGAAAGTTCTTCCAATACCCTCTACTTCTCCTTCCTTAGCCTTTGCTCCATGGCTTTACTCACTCTCTCCAAACCCCTCCTCCCCTCTCCCCTGACTTTTTATTTTCTATATACCTTCTTAGGTGGCACCATCTACTCCTTTTTCTCTGACACTCAAGCTGATATCTTCAACTAATCAGAAAATTAATTGGCGAATTAAGCAGAAGCACAAAGAAAGAATATTCTTCATGAAGCAGGAGTTGGGGGAGGCAACAAGGAATGTGACTACTTATAGTTTAATAGTTTAGTTTCAGTTTTTTCTTGGTGCATAAATTCATGGAGAGAGATAATAATAGCGACATTGGGGACACAAAATTACTAAAATCTATGAAGTAAGGGAGAAATGGAAGAAGAGTACAGTGCTAGTATAATGTCCAAAATAGCAGATCGGGATTCTGAATCTTAGTGCTGGTCTTTACCTGCCAGTGATCATTTGTATTCCACTCCACAAACATTTGCTGTGTGTCTTTGCTGGGTGTTGTTTAGAATACAAACACAATAAAACTTGGTTGTGGCAGTCAATAAGATGGTAATACAGTGTGAAGAAAGCGGGAACCAATGTCAAAGGCATCTTTTTACTCTCCTGAGGACCATTGCCATATATCATTTCAATCTCTCCATAGCAACACTCTTCCATTGGGCATGTACTCACCATCCTGTTCCCAGAGGACCTGCCTCCATGGAAGCAACACCCAGGGTTGGGAGACATGGAGGGTGGAGGAGGAAAGGCACTGGAATCATTCAATTTCCTATTACTCATCTAAAACCTCTGACTATTCCAACTAGGTTTCATCTAGACCAGCATGACCCAAATATTTCCGCCAAAGCTTAATCTTGTTCAACAGGCCCCAAATAAGACTTCCTTTGCTTGGTTTCCTCATAACTGTAATGAGGGTGTAACCTCAAGGTGTGGTTTCATACTTGGGGTAAGTGGAGGTTCTCTTCTATGCATATGGATTCCTTCCTATTCACCCTTCAGCATGGTAGTTTTGTGTCTTTTTTGATTTTTGTAGTGATAAATCGAGGGATAATTCCTTTTAGCCCAGGCCTGAAGGAAGAAAAGGAAGGGGGTACAAGCCTTCTCTTTTTGCTCCACATAATTTTTTAGGAGTCAGATTTGACTATACTTTCTAGAAGCCACTGAAAATAAGTAACTGGAGAGTATCCACCAACCAGAAAATTTTTACTTAGGGCCAATTCATTTGTGAGGGTAAATTCTACACTGTAAGGCTTTTGGTTCTATTGTGGATCACATCTATTGCTGAGTGTCTCTGGGCTGTTTCAAATGATTCAATTTCAGTTTGCAGTCATGAGGTTTGTTTCCTATGACTCAATACTGAATTTGCCCTGAGTCCTGTAAGAGCAGTAGTCTGCCTAAAACGCAGTGCATGTCACCAAACACAAATTCCTCTTATTCTGCTCTTAAACTAGAAAAGTTCTGCTTATTCATGATGAGAAGGTTTGTCAAATTCAGGAAATTGAGGAGGAAGTTCTCTAGTGGCACTATCATCGTTCACCAGACTAGCGATTTCCTAAAAGAGGCATCTCACGGCAGTTGAAACTTGGAGGAGAGGTACCCATCTGGTGACAATATTTGTGTAAATGTGCAACTACTTAGGTAATCCTACTACCTCTTCAACTATTCAGATTTGTGCAGCTGATGTTTGCTTTTTTATATTTCTATTTTTTATGTCATAGCCTAACAGAGAAGGCTCAGACCACAGAAGCCGGCAAACCTGGATTCTGCCACTAGCTAAATAGCCTCAGGTGAGTCACTTAACACTACTAAGTTTTCATTTCCTCCTGTATAAAATGGGTTTGGAGTCCCTGCATGTTACAAATAGTCAACTCCTCAAGTCCGCCCAGAGGTGCCTTGGAAGAAAGGCCTGGCGATCTAATTCCAAAAATCAGCCATTGAAAACCCTGTGGAACACCGTTCTGCTCTGACACACACACTTGTGGAGTTGCCATGAGTCATGCTACAAGGTTAAAGACAAAGAATATAAAGTTCCTAGCTCAAAACCTGTCACATATATTGAAATTAAATGGCAGCTATTAGCATCATTCTCTTTAATATCTATAGCCACCCTCTAGGTGATTTTTTTTTCTGTTCTCGTGGGTTAAATATTATCTAAGCATTGATGGCTCCCAAATTCATATGTACATTTCAAGCCCCTCTCCTGAGCTCCAGATTGAGTTCATATGTACATCCTTGACATCTCCACTTGGATCTACAATAAACATTGAAAATTTAATGTGTCCAAACTAAACTCTTCATTTCCAACCACAGACTATATCTTACATCTCCCATAATCTTCCTCATCTCTGTTAATGATGATTCTATTCTCCCAGGTGTTCAGGCCCCAAACCACGAGTAAACTTTGGCCACAGCTCCTCTGCCCTTACCCCATGTACAACACACATGTACCACGCACACACATACACACACACACACACTCTCTCTCTCTCTTTCAAGTCCACTGGCAAATCCTATCAGCTTTATCTTTACAATGTATTCAGAATTTGACAAATTCTTATGCCCTCCACCTTCATGCCTTGATCCAAACAAGGGCCATTTCTCATCTGGATTATTGCAGTATATTCCAAACTCGTCCCCTCCCATCTATTCTAAACAGAGTGACCAATTTGAAATATAAGTCAGGTATGTCAGTCCTCTACTCAAAGCCCTCTGATAGTTTCCTATCTCACTCAACGTAAAGGTCAAAGTTGTTTACAGTGGCCTCTAAGGCCCTACAGGATACTTACAGGCCCACTGTCTCCTCTCAGTCTTCCCTGGTTCACTCCACCAAAGCCACATTTGCTTTTTTTTGCTATTCATTGAATACAGCCAGCACGTTTGTGTTTCACGACTTTGCATTTGTTGTATCCTCTGCATAGGACAGAGGTCAGCAAACTTTTTTTATAAAGGGCCAGGTAGCAAATATTTTCAGTTTTTTGGGCCACATACAGTCTCTGTTACTACTCTACTCTGTCAATTTAGCGTGAAAACAGCTATCGAAATTACTAAAAAAATGAGCATGACTGTGTTCCAACAAAACTTTATTTCCAAGAACAGGTTGTAGGTCAGATTTGGCAGAACTCTGGGCTACATCTCTCTTCCCCCAGATATTTGTGTAATCTGTTCCCTCATTTTTTTCATGTCCCTGTCCAATTGTCACAAACGCCACCTTATCAATGTGGCCTTCTTGACTTTTTCTCATAAAATCAGAACGATTCAAGCCCTCCCTGCCTCCAACACACAAGCACTTTATACCCCACCCAAGCCCCCTTTCCCTGTCTTATTTTTCTCCACAGCACTTGCTACCACCTGATACACTCTACATTTATTTGTAAGGGACTTTGAAGGTAAAAAAAAAAATTTTTTTTTTTTTTGAAGGTAGTGACTTTGTTTTCTTCTCTGCTATATCTCCAGGGCATAATACAGTTGATTGAGATAGAATGAATCAGTGGGCCCTGAGCCAGAAGGCAGGAGTTCCTTCTGGCTTCCAGTGTAAGTCAGTGTAACCCTTAGCAAATCACTTAACCTCTCAAGTTATAAATCTCCCTCTGTAAAATGGAGAAAAATAAGACAGGCTATAGAGATCAGACCAAAGAGTAAATGCAAAAAGAAAATAGAAGGTTATAAGAGTAATAGAAATATAAGTTTTGTTCATTGTTGCAAATAAATTATTTTACTAAAAAGATAAACCTACAGCCATTGAATCGATTCCAACTCATAGCTCCTATGTAAGACAGAGTACAACTGCCCCATATGGTTTCCAAGGAGCATCAAGTGGATTTCAATGGCCGGCCTTTTGGTTAGCAGCCAAGATCTTAACCACGACACCACCAGAGTTTCCACTACAAATATAAGTAATCTTCAAATCAAAGAACTTTGACTTAGTCAAAGTTTTAAATCATCATGATAATTTTCTTCTTTATGGTCATTTTCTCTGGCTCAAACTCCATATATGAAGGAAAAAAAAAATCTTTAGGAATAATTTGGAAATTCAGTCTAATTGTTCCCCCCTTTTTTGCAAGCAATCCTTAATAATCTAAGCATCCACAGCAAATATCAGGCAAAAGTGGTCATTTGGATCCCCGTTTGGTAATTTAAGGACTAAAGATCATTAAATTTGAATTAAACATATGAGTTGTACCACGGACCCTCTCCATTCCCTTTCTCTCAATAATTTCATTTGCAAACTGTGATTTATATTTATAGGATATTTTTTAATTGAAAAGTGTTATACCAGAATATTACTGTCCAATGTTGTGACTTCTATTTCCTTGTGAATTGATTCTAATATTAAAAAAATATATATTAGCTCTTATTAAATCTAAAGTGATCAAGTTTCAGAGAAGCACAAAGCTCTCTCCAACTGCAATCCCTCATCTTCTTCCGTAGAAGGCCTTAGCATCTCCAGATAGACTTCAATGAGTCTTTCCTATGCCCAGGTGGAGAACTGAGATGCCATTGGCCAGGAAAGTAGCTTTATGTATCACATAACTTGGAATGAGGGAGTGGGGCTGTTATGGGTTGAATTGCATCCCCCCAAAAGATATGCTGAATATAACTTTGTTTGGATTTGGGGTCTTTGGGGATGTTATTCATTAACATGGGGTCATGCTGAGGTAGAATGAACCCTAATCCAATATGACTGGTATCCTTATAAAAAAAAGGAGAGACACAGAGACAGAAGTACACAGAGGAAGACAGCCATCTGATATGATGCATCTACAGACCAAAGAATGCCTAGGATTGCCAGAAACTAGGAAGCTAGCAAGAGGCAAGAAAGGATCTTCCCTCATAGCCTTCAAAGAAAGCATGGTTCTACTGACACTTTGATTTCAGGCTTCTAGTCTCTAGAACTGTGAAACAATAAATTTGTTGTTTTAAGCTACCCAGTTACTGGAACTTTGTTACAGCAGCCCCAGGATATGAATACAGGGGCTAACTGGACGCCAAAACAATTCTGGCAGAGGATAGTTTATTTTGCCCTCTGCCCCTGAGCATGAATTGTTACGTCCAATTAGCAAACATGGGATCTGAAAGATTTTCTTGGCTGCCATACAACTCAGATTGCTGCTTTAGTGGCAGCCAAATGATTATCCAGGAGCACATTTGGGAGAAGGACAGAGATCCCCAAAAGAGCGCATTTGGGACATCATCATCCCAGCAGCAGGCACGAAGTTCACAGCCACAAATTTGGATGTGTAGGAAGTGAAACTTTTCTTCATTTCAAATACTAAAATTAATTTCTGACTTGAATCCCATTCTCCTTTTTTTTTTCTTTTTTTAACCTGATACAGAAAATCAGTTTTGTTCTGTTTTAATACAATGGCTATGATTTGGAGTAAAGGAGCCCTGGTAGCACAGTGGTTAAATGCTCAGCTGCTAACCAAAGATTGGAGGTGTGAACCTACCAGTGTTTCCATGGGAGAAAGATGTGGCCTTGGAAACCCTATGGGGCAGTTTTACTCTGTCCTATGGTGTTGCCATGAGTCGGAAGAGACTTGAGAGCAATGAGTTTGGTTTTGACTTTTTGATTGTAATTAAATAGGTGACGAAATATTCTTTTAAAAGTACGAAATGCCTGGTGTTCTTCTCCAGGGAATGGTCCCTCCTGATAACGTGTCCGAGTATGTGAGACAAAGTCTCACCATCTTGTTTCTGCTTGTATTTCTTTCAAGGCAGATTTGTTCATTCTTCTGGCAGTCCATGGTATATTCAATATTCTTCGCTAACACCACAATTCAAAGCCATCAATTCTTCTTTGGTCTTCCTTATTCATTGTCCAGCTTTCACATGCGCATGATGTGATTGAAAATACAATGGCTTGGGTCAGGGGCACCTTAGTCTTCAAAGTGACATCTTTGCTTTTTGACACTTTAAAGAAGTCCTTTGCAGCAGATTTGCCCAATGCAATGCGTCTTTTGATTTCTTGGCTGCTGGTTCCACGGGTATTGATTGTGGATCCAAGTAAAATGAAATCCTTGACAACTTCAGTCTTTTCTCCGTTCATCATGATGTGGCTTATTGGTCCAGTTGTGAGGATTTTTGTTTTCTTTATGTTGAGGTGTAATCCATACTGAAGGCTGTGGTCTTTGACCTTCATTAGTAAGCGCTTCAAGTCCTCTTCACTTTCAGTAAGCAAGGTTTTGTTGTCTGCATAACACAGGTTGTTAATGAGTCTTCCTCCAATCCTGATGCCCTGTTCTTCTTCATATGTCCAGCTTCTCTTATTATTTGCTCAGCATACAGGTTGAATGGGTATGGTGAAAGGATACAACCCTGACGCACACCTTTCCTGACTTTAAACCAGTCAGTATCCCCTTGTTCTGTCCGAAGAACTGCCTCTTGATCTATGTACAGTTTCCTCATGAGCACAATTCAGTGTTCTGGAATTCCCATTCTTCTCAATATTACCCATAATTTGTTATGGTCCACACAGTTGAGTACCTTTGCTTAGTCAATAAAACATAACTAAACATCCTTCTGGTATTCTCTGCTTTCAGCCAGGATCCATCTGACATCAGCAATGATATCCCTGGTTCCACGTCCTCTTCTGAATCCGGACTGAATTTCTGGTGGTTCCCTGTCGATAAATTGCTGCAGCAGCTTTTGAACCATCTTCAGTAAAATTTTGCTTGCTTATGATATTGATGATATTGTTCAATAATTTCTGCATTCAGTCGGATCACCTTTCTTGGGAATAGGCATAAATATGGATCTCTTCCAGTTGGTTGGCCAGGTAGCTGTCTTCCAAATTTCTTGGCATAGATGAGTGAGCACTTCCAGCGCTGCATTTGTTTGTCGAAACATCTCAATTGATACTCCATCAATTCCTGGAGACTTCTTTTTGCCAATGCCTTCAGTGCAGCTTGGACTTCCTCCTTCAGTACCATTGGTTCCTGATCATATGCTACCTCTTGAAATGGCTGAACATCAACTAATTCTTTTTGGTATAATGACTCTGTGTATTCCTTCCATCTGTTTTTGATGCCTCCTGCATCATATAATGTTTTCCCCATAGAATCTTTCACTATTGTAGCTCAAGGCTTGAATTTTTTCTTCAGTTCTTTCAGCTTGAGAAACGCCGAGTGTGTTCTTCCCTTTTGGTTTTCCATCTCCAGCTCTTTGCACATGTCATTATACCTTACTTCGTCTTCTTGAGCTGCCGTTTGAAATCTTCTGTTCAGTTCTTTTACTTTATCATTTCTTCCTTTTGCTTTAGCTACTCGACATTTGAGACCAAGTTTCATAGTCTTCTCTGACATCCATCTTGGCCTTTTCTTTCTTTCCTGTCTTTTCAATGACCTTTCGCTTTCTTCTTGGATGATGTCCTTGATGTCATTCCACAGCTCGTCTGCTCTTCAGTCACTAGTGTTCAACACATCAAATCTATTCTTGAGATGGTGTCTCAATTCAGGTACTTTTTATACTCAAGGTTGTATTTTGGCTCTTGTGGACATACTCTCATTTTCTTCAGTTTCAGCTTGAACTTGCATATGAGCAATTAATGGCCTATTCCACAGTTGTCCCCTGGTCTTGTTCTGACTAATGATATTGAGCTTTTCCATCGTCTCTTTGAAAAGATATAGTCGATTTGATTCTTGTGTATTCCATCTGGAGAGGTCCATTTGTATAGTCACTGTTTGTGTTGGGGTAAAAAGGTGTTTGCATTGAAGAAGCCATTTGTCTTCCAAAATTCTGTATTTGATCTCTGGCATTGTTTCTATCACCAAGGCCATATTTTCCAGCTACCGATCCCTCTTCTTTTGCATTCCAATCACGAGTAATTATCAATGCATCCTGATTGCATGTTTGATCAATTTCAGACTGCAGAAGCTGATAAAAATCTTCAGTTTCTTCATCTTTGGCCTTAGTCATTGGTGTGTAAACTTGAACAGTCATATTAGCTGATCTTCCTTGTATGCATATGGATATTATCCTATCACTGACAGCGTACTTCAGGATAGATCTTGAAATGTTCTTTTTGGCAATGAATGCAACACCATTCCTCTTCAAGTTGTCATTCCTGGCATGGTAGACTACATGATTTTCCAATTCAAAATGACCAATACCTGTCCATTTGAGCTCACTAATGCCTAGGATATCAAAGTTTATGCATTCCATTTCATTTTTGATGATTTCTAACTTTCCTAGATTCATACTTCGTACATTCCAGGTTCTGATTATTAATGGGCGTTTGCAGCTGTTTCTTCTCATTTTGAGTAAGAGGTAGGTATGGATAAATTTCAGAATATATGATAAATGAGCATCTTTCCATTTTTCAATTTCTGTCTCCCATTCCATTAAAAATATGTATTATTTGAGGTATCATTTTAAAACTTTTTGTCAAAGTTTTATGTTAGTTTATAACTTCGTAGAAATGATTAGAATTCACGGATGTACCTTATGAAATGGAAATTTTGGGTTTCTGAATCAAAGTTATAAACAGCACCAATACCAAATATTCCATTAATTCACCTTGACTTTGTCTTCCGTCCCAGATTTCATTAACCGCTCACCAGAGGTTAGTTAACTTTTTCTCATGTTTTTATTATATTTTACTTCAACTTGTCAAATTTTTTACTTGATTTTCTGTCCAAGTACTAGGATAAATACCACTTCTATTATATTATTATCTCTGCCTTTGTGGTATTCCTTTGCTGGCACTGACTTTTTATTTTTTGATCACTAACTTTTCTAAATCAATAACTTTGGAAAAGTAGCATAGATTCCTGATTGCTGACAATCTAAACAGCCATAAAAGCCAAATGACCATAAGAATAATAAGGTTCAACATCATAACCAATGGTCACAGTGATGTTGCTGTGACAATGCCAAATGCTGATGTCTTCATTATCAAATAATTACATCACTGATTTTGAAATGCTTAGGTGTAGAGGTGGTAGGAAAACCATATATATATAAATTGCCGTTGAGTTGATTCCAACTCATAGTGACCCACCACATAGGGTTTAAGGGGCAGTAAATCTCTATGGAATCAGACTTCATTTACACACAAGTTGGCCCCAACTTACAATGTATTCAGGTTAAGATGAACCACACTTACTACCATCTTGTTTTTTTGTACATCTTATGGTTAGTGATACGTACTACATACAATGTTGCAGTATGTAATTTGCTGATGTTATCATTCTCAGATGTTCACTTGCAGATGTTCAATTTTGTGATTTACTGTTCAGAATACTGCTGTATAGATTTAGTTCTCTAAACTTAATCAGTGGCTTCAGTTGCTTGAAAACATGGACCCAAACACTGATTGCTTTGTTAAAGTCGACAGGCAGATTTGGGAAGCAAGTGAGATGTTAATGAGAAATATATGAAGAAAAAAGGAAAAGGATCATACAGACAACTCTCACTGATTTTCTGACTAGAAATGCCACTTCTGTTCCCAGAGATAATCCAGATGATCCAGAACCTTCCACAAGTGGAGTTATTACTGCAACTTACAAAACGCCAACTCTTCATCACTAGAGTAAATTTTTGTGATTTGTGTATTTTTTTTAAATGTACGTATGTATTAGATATATATCTGTATGTTTATATGTAATATCTCCAACCCCCAAGACAAATACAGGATTTATAAAGATACTGATAATATAAACCCGTTGCCATTGAGTTGATTCTGACTCGTAGCGACCCTGTGGGACAGAGTAGAACTGCCCCATAGGGTTTCCAGGGAGCAGCTGGTGGATTTGAACTGCTGACCTTTTGGTTAGCAGATGAGTTCTTAACCACTGTACCACCAGGGCTCCCCTGATAATAAAAGACAATAATAATGAAAACGAAAAAAAAAAAAAAAAGAGGTACTCTACTTACGTCAGAATTGACTTACGACTGAGTCATTGGAATGGAACCCAGATGTAAGTTGGGGACTATACAGTTTCATGTATGTATATACTTTCATGTATATATGCATATATATGCTCATTTTATTAAATATATTATTTTCATATGTATGCATATGCTCTCATTTTAATGAAAATTATATTCGTTACATGTAATTGCATATATATGTATATATACTTTTCACTCTAGTCATACCCTCTTTAAATGTACACTATCTTACTTTGGACATGTTGTCAGGAGGGATCAGTCCCTGGAGAAGGTCATCATGCTTGGCAGAGTACAGGGTCAGCGGAAAAGAGGAAGACCCTCAATGAGGTGGACTGACACAGTGGCTGCAACAATGAGCTCAAGCATAACAACAATTGTAAGGATGGTGCAGGACCAGGCGGTGTTTTGTTCTGTTGTGCATAGGGTCACTATGAGTCGGATCCAACTCGACGGCACCTAACCACAATCTTAATGAAGCCACATTGGGTGTCAGTACAGCAAACCAAAAATTCTTTTAGGCTGGTTTTCCACTAGCTATCATGTCCTACCCTCATGGGCTCAGTTCCTGTGGCCTATTTTACTCCAAACCTGGGTTCAGGCTTTTGTTTTGGCCCCAATGGATACATTGCATGATTCTCTACTGTCATTCCTGGCTATAGTCTTGCACTCCCTTAGGATGCAATTTACAGTATTTTCCCTCCATCTCCACATAGCTAGGAGACCCAGGCTGGCCACTTCTCCCCACACCGCTTGCCATTGCACCACAAGAGACATCTGGACCACTGTTAGAGCTGAGGTTATCATAACATGGTAGTCAGGAGGAGGATTAGACCTGTGATATACAAAGTAACCTTCAGTTAACTTCGACAATCTGTTAACCTAAACTTCTCCAAGATTTATATACTGGGATGTCTTACTCCAATAGAAATTTATGAAACCTGGTCATTTGAATCATCTGTTGTTAGACTATCTCAGATCTAAGTACATACTTATCCCTTGCCTGGAGCCATAAAAAAAAAAAATACACAGTGTAAATGCCATTAGGGGCAGGCTTCGTCTGTCCCTTGGGTTGACTGGAAGGATCTATTGATTTAGGACTTGGTGGCCAGAGAACTTGACTGGAACATGGACTCAGGAATTTAATCTCAGAAACATTCTCTCTCTGTCATCTAATTGCCTTTCTACCGAAGAATTTTAAAACTTTAGCATAACTGAATTCTAAGCTGATGCCAAGATACTTCACTATGCCAAAAAATTTCCTCAACAAGAAAAAGATCAAGGAAAGGAAGAAGAATGTTCAATGAGTGAACCTGAAAATAACAGAGCCACTACCTTTCATTTGTATAGCATTTCTCACTTTTAAAGGAATGTTTTTGTTATCTATTTAATATTCACAACCAAAAACTCAAAACCAAATCCATTGCCATCGAGTCTATTCTGACTCATATTGGCCCTGTAGGACAGAACAGAACTGTCCCATAGGGTTTCTAAGACTGTAAATCTTTATGACTGCAGACTGCCACACATCTTTTGGTGGGTTTGAACTGCTGACCTTTCAGTTAGCCAAACGCTTTACCACTGCTCCACCAATACTCCTAGTAACTACAACAGTATCTACATATATTATAGTCCCTATTTAGGATTGAGTAAATAAAGCTCAGAGAGGTAGAGTGACTTGTGGGGGTCACACAGCCAAAAAATGGCTGAGCAAAGATGAGAACTCAGCTCCTTGGACCCTCTGTCCAGAATTCTTTCTTTTGTATCATACTGCCTTTGTGAATAGTTCAAAGTAAAAAAAGGGATGAAAACGAGATAATGAGGAACATATTGTTTTGTTTTGGCTTTATTTTAAAGAATAGCCCTGAATTCCTACCAGACTGCTCCCATTCTCCTCAATATCCTTTTCCTGTCAGTTGTTCTTGTAGACCACATCTGACTTAGCTGTAAAAGTTTCATATTTTTCATCGGCAAAATGATCTTCTCCTCACTAAAAGTCTCCTTTAAAGTCCAATTCATTGTGGTTGTCCTGTAGATACTCTTAAATCGCTCTTTGAGTACCTGAATTCAGGAACTGAATTTTTTTTTTAAGTGGGGTTTTTTGTTTTTCTAGAAACTTCCAAATTGAAACCTTTGTTTGGATATCATAAGAAGGTGCTTAGGTGAGTCTAGAAGAGATGATAACTTTTGCAGGAGTTGTTTAGCTTGGGCAAGTATTTTATTTCAACTTAAAGTATAAGGACTTCACGATCTTATTTGTCGGTTTTTTTTTTTTTTTTTACCTTTTTTCATTTCATTTTAAGCTTACTCCTATTTGAAGGATTTTATTATGAAATTGTCCTTGATTTATTTTGTTTGTTTGTTTTTTTTATTTGTTCTTGAAGGCATTGAATTTTTTTATATCGTGTCCTGTTCCCTGTTGACACTCAAAACACACTAAATTATCTTTACCAGAAAGGTTTCAGCTTTAAAATGATAGGTAGTGTTGACTTCTTCAGTCAAATAAGGTACCTAGTTCGGATCGATTTGTGGGGTGTGAATTTGTTACCACATGAAGAATACTGAGAATAATGCCTTGCACATAGCACATGCTCAACAGAAGTTATTGTTGTTATTGCTGTCAGTATTGCTATGATTTGGCCCAAAATGGAGAATGAGAAATGAACCTCTTTCAGGGCAAATTGAGGAATATTTTTTTAAAAGCTATTTAATTCTAAATGGCAATTGTATATCGCCCCTCTGTCTTGTGCACTAAAAATTATAAATGACTACCTTTATTATATATTCTTTTAAAATGAACATTATTATAATGTTTACAAGAAATAATAAAATCATAGCCTGATAAATTTTTGTTTTCAGTCTATAGCTTACAAATTTTGTCACATCCCTGTCATTCCCAGTGGTAAAAGTTGCTTAGTCACAGTTATAAACATGCCCATTGTATCAATATTTTGTGGCAGAAACACTGTAGTATTGAAAATATTCTGGATTCCTTTCAGTCTCTTTTTATTTTTCGGTCACTAAGGATATTTGCATGCAAATAATTTCCTTGTTGTTCAGGCTTGCTCTTCATGCAGCTTATTTCTCTCACCTGAAATAATTTTAATTCCTAAAATGTGCATGTGCCTGTTTAAGCACATGGTCATTGTGCTTGCAAACTAGAAACTTCCAACAATGGAATTAACAGCACTCAAATTAAGCCTGAAAAAAATTCAAAATAAAACTGTGATGTAATTTAAAACTTAATTCTCCAATAATGATAAGCCACAATATGGGGTAGTTTTATGTGTACTCATAACTTTTATAGTCCAGTTTAGCAATCACTAATATTGAGTGCAGACACTATAGTAGGAGTAGTGATCAAATGGCTTCCCACTGAAAGTTGAGCTATGATCCCTACCCTCTACTTCTAAAACCCAATATATCCCCTCTTCCTAAGCAAAGTGACACACTTCTCCTTTCATCAGAATCTCTGTAAATGACAGAGAAAACAAACATGTCCACACAGTACTTTGACTTATCTTTTAACTTATAATAATTTATAATAATAAAATCCAAATGATAACTAAATAACAAACTCCAGAAAAATTGCCATGTTGGTTTTACTTTTGCACCTGTTCATCTTGAAAAGTTTAAAATAGCTGGCACTGATGTCATTTTTGACTGAGACTAGGATTTTTTTTTAATAGTTATTCAATCCAGAATGGCAGTGACTAACTAGGGGTCACACACAAATCAATTCTTTCTGCAACCACTGTAGAATAACAAAAGCATGTAACTGTGAAGGTGTTCTGTTTCAAATACTTTTGTTAAACAAATCATAAAGTACAAGTCTAGCCTTCTGAAGGTCAATTTTACAAATTTTTTGAGGACTCAAGCCTGACACTCCAGGGAATGTTTTTTGTTTTCCTTTAAAGAATGTTTATGATGTGGTTTTAAGCTTCTCATTTCTTTGCCTTGCTTCTCCGTATCTTTTTCTTTTCAGCTCAGTTTTATATTCCACATAGAGTTGTTTACTTCTGGAAAATGTAACAAGTTAGTAAGAATTCTATGATATAGAGGCTGAATGACCGAACTCGGGGGGAATTCTGCTAGAAAAACGTTGAGTGAGTCATCCATCAGAAAGCCAAGGTTCCAGACTCAGTTCTGCTACTATTTAACTATACTGTATAATCCTGGGTGAATCTGTTGATTTCAGTTATTTCATCTCTAGAGTAGGGACTATAATCTCTTTCCTGCTTAGCTTGGAGTTGCAATAATCAACTGTACACTTTGAAAACACTAAGAGTTCATATACAACAAGGCTTATCAATATCCTGTAGTAGAATGTTGGTTGACATTGACTGGAGTAATTTGTCAATTCAAAGACACTACACTACTAGTCACTGGTTTTGTCTGCACACAAAAAAGTGATTTCAGTTATGTGTAAGCCACAGCCATTCAGAATACAATTCTTAGTTTTCTCAGTTGTAAAATAGGATTTAATAGTTATACCAACAAATAGGTTGTAAAGAGCTAAGCATAATTCCTGGCAGAAAACTCCTGGCACAAAGAATGTTAGGTGTAGAAGTAAATGTTAGCTCTGTTCTTTGATCCAACGTGGGCTTTGGAGAAAGAGATTATTGATAAATTGAAGTATGAAACTGAGCAGGTGTAGAAATGCGGTCCCAGGTGTAGCATTTCACAGCAGTTCATCTCTTTGCAATCCTAACATTCCAGGTATATGGAATGATCTGGTTTTTTGCATGTGTCTTCTAGAAGGCAGGTTGTTATTGGTCATTAACTCCTATTCCAGTCAGATGGGATTTTCCCGATTTCCATCTCCCAATGAAATTTTAGAATACAGGAGTTTTTGACTAATATTTTCATGAAACATGATAGAATCAATCCAGTGCAAGCTTAGGAAACATTTAATCAGCCCTACCTACTTGATCTAAGGTCTTCCCACAAATATTTTTTCACCTACTTGATCTAAGGTCTTCCCACAAATATTTATGGTAAGCTACTACTATTAAAATGACTCTGGGTGGTGCAAATGGTTAACACACTCTGCTGCTAAGTGAAAGGTTGGCAGTTTCAATCTACCCAGAAGCACCTGGAAAGAAAATCCTGGTGATCTACTTCTGAAAAACCAGACACTGAAAATCCTATGGAGCACAATTCTGTCCTCACATATATGGGGCCGCCATGAGTCAAAGTTGACTGGATGGTAACGGGTTTTATTGTTGAAACGAAACCAATGTTTTTATATTATAATGATCAGTAAAATGTATGACCTGATTTTACATATGGTTATGACTTTATATGAAAATGTACAAAATACAAGAAAAGAACAATAAAAACTTTGTGTGTAATGAACACTCCTTTATAGATATGCATTACCTTAAATGGACTGGTCATGGTAGATCACAAGGATCATTTTAACTTTTTCAGCTCTCTAGACTATTGTTAAATTAGTTTTGGCAAATGTTGTAAATATGTTTATAACCACCTATATGATGTACAGCGGAGTGAAGGCATCTACTAATATTCCATTAATTAAAAGGAATAATGCTATTCAGAAAAAAAAAAAAACCAGTGTGACAATAATAATAATGAAGTACTCAAACTGGAAATTAATAATCAGTGGTAGTATACAATAATAATAATTCAACAGCAATATAATATTATGTTAATTTCAGAAAACAAGGAGAAATTGCCCCTTTTTAATGAAACACTGGGCATGCATTCTTGGACATTTGCCAATCATTATTGTTTCAAATTAGGACTTAAAAGTTTTTTCTGTTTTAGTCCGAAAATAGAATTAAAAAAAAAAAATCCCACTTTACCCACAGGGTACATAAAGTGCCAGTTTTGTACTAAAAGATGCTGATAAGAGATAGTGCCTGAGGACAAGGAAGAAAGCCAAAGAAGTTAAAGTTTTAGAAGACTGTCTGTGGATTTTCTATATTTGAAATGCCATTTCCTGGTTTAATGCACTTTAAAAGTTCTCATGTTTCTAAATTTTATATACAAGTTAAGCTCTAACCTATATTGCTGTTGTTGTTAGGTGCCATGAAATCGGTTCTGACCCACAGTGACCCTAAGTAAAACAGAATGAAACACTGCCTGGTCTTGCTCCATTCTCACAATTGTTGCTATGCTTGAATCCATCATTGTAGCCACTGTAGCAATCCATCCTTTTGAAGATGTTCCTCTCTTTCACTGATCCTCTGCTTTACCAAGTGTCATGGATTGAATTGTGTCCCCCCAAAATGTATATCAACTTGGCTACACCATGATTCCCAGTATGGTGTGGTTGTCCTCCGTTTTGTCATCTGATGTGATTTTCCTATATGTTGTAAATCCTACCTCTATGATGCTAATGAGGCAGGATTAGAGGCAGTCATGTTAATGAGGCAGGACTCAATCTACAAGACCAGACTGTGTCTTAAAACAATCCCTTTGAGATATAAAAGAAAGAGGTGAGCAGAGAGACAGGGGGCCTCATACCACCAAGAAAGAAACACCAGGAGCAGAGCGTGTCCTTTGGACCCAGAGTCCCTGCACTAAGAAGCTCCTTCACCAGGGGAAGATTGACAACAAGGACCTTCCCCCAGAAGCTACAGAGAGAGAAAGCCTTCCCCTGAAGCTTGCACCTTGAATTCAGACTTCTAGCCTTCTAGACTGTGAGAAAATAAATTTCTCTTTGTTAAAGTCATCGACTTAAGGTATTTAGCAGCACTAGATAACTAAGACACCAAGTATGATGTCCTTCTCCAGGGACTGGTCTTCTAATAACATGTCCAAATACGTGAGACAAAGTCTCGTCATCCTCACTTCTAAGGAGCATTCTGGCTGTACTTCTTCTAAGACATATTTGTTTATTCTTCTGACAGTCCGTGGCATATTTAATATTCTTCACTAATGCCATAATTCAAAGGCATCAACTCTTCTTCAGTCTTCCTCACTCATTATCAAGCATTAGCATGCATACGTGGCAATGGAAAATATTACGGCTTTGGTCAAGGGCACCTTAGTCCTCAAAGTGACATCGACATCTTTGCTTTCTAACAATTGAAAGAGATCTTTTGCAGCAGATTTGCCCAATATAATAAGTCCTTTGATTTCACGACTCCTGCTTCTGTAAGTGTTGCTTGCAGATCCAAATAAAATGAAATCCTTGACAACTTCAATCTTTTCTCCGTTTATCATGATGGTGCCTGTTGGTTCAGTTGTAAGAATTCCTTTTATTGTGCTGAGATGTAATCCATACTGAAGGCTGTAATCTTTGATCTTCATCAGTAAGTGCTTCAAGTCCTTTTCCTTTTCAGCAAGCAAGGTTGTGTTATCTGCATATTGCAGGCTTTTAATTAGTCATTCTCCAAGCCTGATACCTCATTCTTCTTCATATAATCCATCTTCTCAGATTATTTGTTCAGCATATTGACTGAATAAGTATGATGAAAGGATACAATCCTGATGCACACCTTTCCTAACTTTAAACCACATGGTATCCTCTTGTTCTGTTCAAATGACTGCCTCTTGGTCTGTGCACATGTCCCACATGGGCACAATTAAGTGTTATGGAATTCTCATTCTTCACAATGTTATCCATAATTTGTTAGGATCCAAACAGTCAAATACCTTTGCATAGTCAACAAAACACAGGTAAACATCTTTCTGGTAGTCTCTACTTTCAGCCAGGATCCATCTGACATCAGCAATGATATGCCTGGTTCTGTACCCTCTTCTGAATCCATCTTAAATTTCTGACAGTTTTCTGTTAATGTACTGCTGCAGCTGCTTTTGAATAATCTTTAGCAAAATTTTGTTTGTATGTGATATTAATGATATTGTTCGATAATTTCCACATTTTTTTGGATCCCCTTTTTTTGGAATAGGCACAAATATGGATCTCTTCCAGTCAGTTGGCCAGGTAGCTGTCTTTCAAATTTCTTGGCATAGACGAATGAGCTTGACCAGCCCTGCATCTGTTTGTTGAAATGTCTCCGTTGGTATTCCATCAATTCCTAGATTCTTGTTTTTCTCAATATCTTCAGAGCAGCTTGGACTTTTTCCTTCAGCTCCATTGGTTCTTGATCATATGCTACCTCCTGAAATGACTGAACACATTCTGAATACACGGTAACTGTGTGTATTCTTTCCTTCTTTTGATGCTTCCTCCGTTATTCAATATTTTGCCCATAGAATCCCTCAATATTGCATCTTGAGGCTTGAATTTTTTCTTCATTTCTTTTAGCTTGAGAAATGCCGAGCATGTTCTTCCCTTTTGGTTTTCTAACTCCAGGTCTTTGCACCTTTCATTATAATACTTTACTTTGTCTTCTTGAACTGGCCTTTTAGATCTTCTGTTCAGCTCTTTGACTATGTTTTCAATTCGCTTTAGTTACTCTATGTTCAAGAGTATGTTTCAGAGTCTCTTTTGACATCCATTTTGGTCTTTGCTTTCCTTCCTTTCTTTTCAATGATCTTTTGCTTTCTTTGTATACAATGTCCAGAAGTTGTCTGGTCTTGATCATTAGTGCTCAATGTGTTAAATCTGTTCTTGAGATGGTCTCTAACTTCACATGGGCTATACTCAAGGTCATGTTTCCGCTCTTGTAGACTTGTTTTAATTTTCTTTAGCTTCAACTTTAACTTGAGTATGAAAAATTGATGGTCTTCCACAGTTGGCCCCTGGCCATGTTCTGACTCATGATATTGAGCTTTTTCATTGTCTCTTTCCATAGATGCAGTCAATTTGGTTCCTGTGGATTGCTATTGAAAACCTCACGAATAGCAGTGGAAGATTGCCTGATGTAGTGCTGGAAGATGAGCCCTTGAGGTTGGAAGGCACTCAAAATATGACTGGGGAAGAGCTACCTCCTCAAAGTAGAGTCAACCTTAATGACGTGGATGGAGTCGAACTTTCAGGACCTTCACCTGCTGAGTTGGTGTGACTCAAAAAGAGAAGAAACAGCTGCAAAAGTCCATTAACAATCAGAATGTGCAACACAGAAAGTATGAATCTAGGAAAATTGGAAGTCATCAAAAATGAAATGGAATGCTTAAAGGTCAATGTCCTAGGTATTAGTGAGCTGAAATGGACTGGTATTGGCCATTTTGAATCAGACAATTATAAGGTCTACTATGCCGGGAATGACGAATTGAAGTGGAAAGACGTCGCATTCATCATCAAAAAAGATCATTCCAATTTTTTTGAAGTACAATGCTGTCAGTGATAGGGTGATATCGATAGGCCTACAAGGAAGGTCAGTTAATATGACTGTTATTCAAATTTATATAGCAACCACTAATGCCAAAGATTAGGAAACTGAAGATTTTTACCAATTTCTGCAGTCTAAAACTAATCAAACTTGCAATCAATATGTGTTGATAATTATTTGTGTTTGGAATGTGAACATTGGCTACAAAAAAGTATCAGTAGTTGGAAAATATGGCTTTGGTGATGGAAACAATGCTGGATGTAGCATGACAGAATTTTGCAAGACTTATTCAGTGCAGATAGCTTTTTTCAATAACATAAAAACCTATATTATTGTTTAATTTTAATCATGATTTTCCTTTCTAGAGTAAAAAAAATAAAATAAAAGGAAAAGCAAGATACAAAAACATTAACTTCAGATGAGAGTTTCTATGGCATCCTTTGAATGTGAAATGCCTTAGCCCTGTAGGTACAAAATCTTCTTTCGGAAGCACGACAGAACTCAATGCTAACTGTATTCTATTTGAAGTGCAGTAAAATACAACGCTTTGTACCTGATATTAGCTAGGTGATTTCACTGGCTTCTGAGAAAGGCTTGTTCTTGGCTCGCTTCCCAGGATTGAAAGCCAGGTGAGAAGCTGGCCCTATGAAAAATTGCTGAGTATACATGTGTTAAACACATTTGCAATTTTTAGAGAAGCTAAATTTTTTTTTTTTTTATTCCTTAGAGCAACTTAACGATGCAAGTTTGAGGTTCCACAATATACGAATGTTTTAAAATAAATTAAGTAGGAATGTTTTTTCCCCTATATCAATAATTCCAGTCTACTAGTTTGTTTTTTTTTTTTACTAACATATATAACAGATCATGAATGGCAGTGTTTCTCAAATTTTATTGATTATAACTATTCCCTGAGTTGGGTATTAAACCAGCATATTCCCAAATTGTAACTCCCCTCTCCATCCAGCAGATCTGGAGTGGGCTCGGGAATCTGCAGTTTTCACAAGATCCCTGGTGATTCTGACGCAGGTAGTTCATCTGTCATCTTTAGGAAACACCTAATCCGAGGGCTGGACACTCTAAACAAAATCAGTTTATGTTGTAAGTTACACATTTGTAATTTTAATACATTTTAGCAGTTCATAGACACACAGTTCAGGGTAGAAACAAGATTTTAATCAATTGCCAGTATCAGGTTTGGCTACAGTCCCCTGTGTACCTGGTTGCAGATTTTGTGCATCACTTGTCTCTTTGAGTTTTGTTCTCTTTATTTTTAAGTGAGGGAGAGGGGATGTGGATGCAATTATTTCCAGTGTGCCTTCTCATTCTCTGTAACTCTATGCTTCTGCGCTTTTGCTTTTCTTGGCTCCTGGGTTAAATTTCACACGAGCATAAGGCCACTGCCTAACAGCACTTTATGAGAGCTGAGTGGGAGTAGATGTTCTTCTCAATCTTTTTTTTATTTTTATTTTTTAAAACTTTTAATTTTTAAAAAATTTTAGTTGTGCTTTAATTGAAAGTTTACAAATCAAGTCAGCCTCTCATATAAAAATTTATATACACCTTGCTATATATTTCTAGCTGCTCTCCCCCTAATGAGACAGCACACTCCTTCCCTCCACTCTCTGTTTTTGTGTCTATTTGGCCAGCTTCTGACCCCCTCTCCCTTCTCATCTCCTCTCCAGACAGGAGCTACCCGCATAGTCTTATGTGTCTACTTGTTCCGAGAAGCTCACTCTTCATCAGTATCATTTTCTATCCCATAGCCCCGTCCAATCCCTCTCTGAAGAGCTGGCTTTGGGGATGGTTCGTCTTGGGCTAACAAAAGGTCTGGGGACCACGACCTCCGGGGTCCTTCCAGTCTCAGTCAGACCATTAAGTCTGGATTTTTTTACAAGAATTTGAGGTCTGCTTCACATTGCTCTCCTGCCCCCTCAGGGGTTCTGTGCTGTGTTGCCTGTCAGGGCAGTCACCAGTTAAGCCTGGCACCATCTAGTACTTCCGGTCTCAGGCTGATGAAGCCTCTGGTTTATGTGGCCTTTTCTGTCTGTTGGGCTAATAATTACCTCGGGTCTTTGCTGTTTTTTCTTCTCAATCTCAATATGATAAACAGGAATTGTAATTGTGAATTCACACTGATTGTCCTCTTCAGCCTTGGGAAGGGAGAATTTCGCAGAGTGAAAGTATAATGGGTCTGACAATTTTATTTATTTGCAGGAATACAGGAAATAAAAAAGAAAGTTAAGTTGTTGTTGTTAGGTGTCCTTGAGTCAGTTCCAACTCACAGCGACCCTATGCACAACAGAACGAAACTCTGCCTGGCCCTAAGCCACCCTTACAATCACTGTTATGCTTGAGCTCATTGTTGCAGCCACTGTGTCAATCCACCTCGTTGAGGATCTTCCTCTTTTCCGCTGTCCCTGTACTCTGCCAAGCATGATGTCCTTCTCCAGGGACTGATCCCTCCTGACAACATGTCCAAAGTATGTAAGACGCGGTCTTGCCATCCTTGCTTTTCTCTAAGGAGCATTCTGGTTGTACTTCTTCTAAGACAGATTTGTTCGTTCTTTTGGCAGTCCATGCTATAGTCAATATTCTTCTCCAACACCACGATTCAAAGGCGTCAACTCTTCTTAAAAAAAAAAAAAAAAAAAAAAATTCTTAGGTCTTCCTTATTCATTGTCCAGCTTTCACATGCATATGATGTGATTGAAAATACCATGGCTTGGATCAGGCACACCTTAGTCTTCAAGGTGACATCTTTGCTCTTCACTTTAAAGAGGTCCTTTGCAGCAGATTTACCCTATACAATGCGTTTTTGATTTCTTGACTGCTGCTTCCATGGCTGTTGATTGTGGATCCAAGTAAAATGAAATCCTTGACAACTTCAATCTTTTCTCCGCTTATCATGATGTTACTCATTGATCCAGTGGTGAGGATTTTTGTTTTCTTTATGTTGAGGTGTAATCCATACTGAAGGCTGTGGTCTTTGACCTTCATTAGTAAGCACTTCAAGTCCTCTTCACATTCAGTAAGCAAGGTTTTGTTGTCTGCATAACACAGGTTTTTAATGAGTCTTCCTCCAATCCTGATGCCCTGTTCTTCTTCATATAGTCCAGCTTCTCATATTATTTGCTCAGCATACAGATTAAATAGGTATGGTGAAAGAATACAACCCTGATGCACACCTTTCCTGACTTTAAACCAATCAGTATCCCTTTGTTCTGTCCGAACAACTGCCTTCTGATCTATGTAAAGGCACCTCATGAGCACAATTAAGTGTTCTGGAATTCCCATTCTTTGCAATGTTATCCATAATTTGTTATGATTCACACAGTTGAATGCCTTCACATAGTCAATAAAACACAGGTAAACATCCTTCTGGCATTCTCTGCTTTCAGCCAGGATCCACCTGACATCAGCAATGATATCCCTGGTTCCATGTCCTCTTCTGAAACTGGCCTGAATTTTTGGTGGTTCCCTGTCAGTATACTGCTGCAGCTGTTTTTGAATGGTGTTCAGCAAAATTTTGCTTGCCTCTGATATTAATGATATTGTCCTATAATTTCCACATTCAGTTGGATCACCTTTCTTGGGAATAGGCATAAATATGGATCCTTCCAGTCAGTTGGCCAGGAAGTTGTCTTCCACATTTCTTAGCATAGATGAGTGAGCACTTCCCGTGCTGCATCTGTTTGTTGAAACATCTCAACTGACATTCCATCAATTCCTGGAGCCTTGTTTTTCTCCAGTGCCTTCAGAGCAGCTTGGACTTCTTCCCTCAGTACCATCGGTTCTTGATCATATGCCACCTCTTGAAATGGTTGAACATTGACTAATTCTTGTTTGGTATAATGACTCTATGTCTTCCTTCCATTTTCTTTTGGTGCTTCCTGTGTTGTTTAATTTTTCCGCATGGAATCCTTCACTACGGCAACTCAAGGCTTAAATTTTTCCTTCAGTTCTTTCAGCTTGAGAAATGCCGAGCATGTTCTTCCCTTTTGGTTTTCCGTCTCCAGCTCTTTGCTCATGTCATTATAACACCTTACTTTGTCTTCTTGAGATGCCCTTTGAAATCTTCTGTTCAGTTCTTTTACTCCATCAATTCTTCTTTTTGCTTTAGCTGCTCGACGTTCAAGAGCAAGTTTTGGAGTCTCCCCTGACATCCATCTTGATCTTTTCTTTCTTTCCTGTCTTTTCAGTGACCTCTTGCTTTCTTCATGTATGATATCCTTGATGTCATTCCACAACTCGCCTGGTCTTCTGTCACTAGTGTTCAATGCATCAAATCTATTCTTCAGATGGTCTCTAAATTCAGGTAGAATGTACTCAAGGTCATATTTTGGCTCTTGTGGACTTGGTCTGATTTTCTTCAATTTCAGCTTGAACTTGCATATGAGCAATTGATGATTTGTTCCACAGTTGGCCCCTGGCCTTGTTCTGACTGATGATATTGAGTTTTTCCATCGTCTCTTTCCACAGATGTAGTCAATTTGATTTCTGTATGTTTCTTCTGGTGAGGTCCATGTGTATTTGATCTCCGGCATTATTTCTATCACTAAGGCCATATTTTCTAACTACTGATCCTTCTTTGTTTCCAACTTTCACATTCCAATCGCAAGTAATTATCAATGCATCTTGATTGCATGTTCGATCAATTTCAGACTGCAGCAGTTGATAAAAATCTTCTATTTCTTCCTCTTTGGCCCTAGTGGTTGGTGTATAAATTTGAATAATAGTCGTGTTAACTGGTCTTCCTTGTAGGTGTATCGATATTGTCCTATGACTGACAGCATTGTACTTCAGGATAGATCTTGAAACGTTCTTTTTCGCGGTGAAGGCAACGCCAGTCCTCTTTAAGTTGTCATTCCAGCATAGTAGACTATATGAAGGCAACGCCAGTCCTCTTTAAGTTGTCATTCCAGCATAGTAGACTATATGACTGTCCAATTCAAAATGGCCAATACGGGTCCATCTCAGCTCACTAATGCCTAGGAGATCTATGTATATGTGTTCCATTTCATTTTTGTTGATTTCCAATTTTCCTAGATTCATACTTCATAGATTCTAGGTTCTGATTATTAAGGGATGTTCGCAGCTGTTTCTTCTCATTTTGAGTCATGCCACATCTGTGAATGACGGTCCCGAAAGTTTTATTCCTCCACGTCATTAAGGCCAATTCTACTTTGAGGAGGTAGCTCTTCCCAGTCATCTTTTGAGTGCCTTCCAATCTGGGGGGCTCATCTTCCAGGACTATATCAGACAACGTTCTGCCGCTATTCATAAGGTTTTCACTGGCTAATGCTTTTCAGAAGTAGACTGCAGGGTCCTTCTTCCTAGTCTGTCTTGGTCTGGAAGCTCAGCTGACACCTGTCCTCCATGGCATGTTGCTCTGATGCTGGAAGCTATACCACTGGTAGAAATTTATGGGATCTTTAAAAGGCAGAGTGTATCTTGAACTTTATCTGTGGGCATATATGCTCGTGCCATAGAACATGAACTTTTGTTATCATTTACTATTTAAGAACATATGAGTACTGAGTAAAATAGATAAGATGACATGAGACCTTCTATTTTCTCTATTTATAGACATTAAAAATTTTTGATACCTTTAAAAAAAAAACTACAGTGTCATTTAATTTGAAACAGAACTTGAATGAAATAGTATGGCAGCTTATACCTAGTTCAAGTGTCTGTCAATAAGTTCCTTGCTTCATTAACCCATAAAAGAAGAAAATAAAAGTCCTTGCTTTTTCTGCCTTCCAACTCTGGAACAGAACGTCCCTGACTTTAAAACGGATATTCCCCAAAGAGGGAAAAATGAAAGAGTAGCTTGACATACAATTGATCGCTAGTATTTTTAGCATTTCCAAAATTCATTGTATGTATTCCTCACATTGAAATATGCAATTGTGACATTTCCAAGAAGTGATGGCATCTGGTGTTAAGGACAAAAGGGTGGAGATTTACCACAGGGAGTCTGATTCACCCACGTGTTTTGTCTGAAAAAGAAATTTATCTGAGGCCACTCCTGGTGCTTAATGTGATGTAGACATGTAAAAGTTCGTTATACTTCACCAAAGCTATGACTTGTGAATAATAATGGTAAATGATTAGACAGTGCTAACTTAGATACTGTTTTAGCACACACACATATCTTGGAGTCCTAGTGGTACAGTCGTTAAGAACTTGGCTACTAACCAAAAGATTGACAGTTCAAATCCACCAGCTGCTCCTTGGAAACCCTATTGGGCTGTTTTGCTCTGTCCTGTGTGGTGGTGGTGTTGTTGTTAGGTGCCATTGAGTCAGTTCCAACTCAGAACGACTTTATGCACAACAGAATGAAACACTGCCCGGTTCTGAGCCATCCTTAGAATCGTTGTTATGCCTGAGCTCATTGTTGCAGCCACTGTGTCAATCCATCTCATTGAGGAGCTTCCTCTTTTCCCCTGTCCCTGTACTCTGCCAAGCATGATGTCATTCTCCAGGGACTGATCCCTCCTGACAACATGTCCAAAGTATGTAAGACGCAGTCTCGCCATCCTTGCTTTTCTCTAAGGAGCATTCTGGTTGTACTTCTTCTAAGACAGATTTGTTCATTCTTTTGGCAGTCCATGGTATAGTCAATATTCGTCGCCAACACCGCAATTCAAAGGCGTCAATTCTCCTTCGGTCTTCCTTATTCATTGTCCAGCTTTCACATGCATATGATGCGATTGAAAATACCATGGCTTGGGTCAGGCGCACCTTAGTCTTCAAAGTGACATCTTTGCTCTTCAACACTTTAAAGAGGTCCTTTGCAGCAGATTTGCCCAATGCAATGCGTCTTTTGATTTCTTGACTGCTGCTTCCAGGGCTGTTGATTGTGGATCCAAGTAAAATGAAGTCCTTGACAACTTCAATCTTTTCTCTGTTTATCATGATGTTGCTCTTTGATCCAGTTGTGAGGATTTTTGTCTTCTTTATGTTGAGGTGCAATCCATACTGAAGCCATCAGTATGGATTACTCTGTGCTGTAGGGTTGCTGTAAGTCAAAATCAACTTGACAGCAATAGATTTGATTGGGTTTGTATATGTATGTGTATGTATATACGTACCTATCTATCTATCTATCTATCTATCTATCTATCTATCTATCTATCTATCTATCTATCTATCTATCTATCTATCTATCTATCTATATATCATCTGTCATGATAAGTATGATTATCTTCATTTTACGTATGTGAAATTGAATCATGAAGAAACTAAATCACTTGCCTAGGGTTACATAACTAGCAAGTGACAGAGCAGGCATTCAAACCCAGGGAATCAGGCTCCGGAGCCCACACTCTTAAACAGTATACAATGCTACCTCTCTGTTGAAAATGATGATTGTCCTGCTAAGTAGTAATCCAGGGAGGTTGCACAGTTTTCCCATCTATGTTGGCATGACTCAGACCATTCTTGGACCTACTTTTTAATGTGATTGATTGTTGATGTATTAGAAGCCAGTTCAAACAGAGAGTAAAATACCCCCAGTAGCTCAATCTGGCAATAGAAAAAGGAAGTGAGCTATCCTTCTGGCTAGATGCAACCCACAGACGTGCTTGGTTTGGTCTGTGGTTTTGGCCTTTATAGTGTTTTATATTTTAACTAGTTACCAAAATAAACACGATTAAATTTAAAAGTCTTATGTACAAATCTGAAAATCTCTTGGAAAACTGAGGCCTTTACGCTAAGCTTGTTTCCAGTTTCCCACAGTTCCCACCACCTGAGTCTTCCAGAAACTGAGACTGAGGGGTCACTTATCATTTATCACATATGCCATCATATCATTTAGTTTGTGTATTTTACCTCCCTGGCTCGTGTGTTGTTGTTGTTGTTAGTTGTCCTTGAATCGATTCCAACTCATAGGGACCTCATGTACAACAGAACGAAACAATGCCTGATCCTGCGCCATCTCCACAATTATTGCTATGTTTGAGCCCATTATTGCAGACACTGTGTCAATCCATCTCGTTGAGGGTCTTCCTCTTTTTTGCTGACCCTCTACTTTACCAAGAATGATGTCCTTCTCCAGGAACTGGTCCCTTCTGATAACGTGTCCAAAGTATGTGAGTTGAAATCTCCCCATCTTTGCTTCTAAGGAGTGTTCTGGCTGTACTTCTTCTAAGACAGACTTGTTCATTCTTTTGGCAGCCCAAGGTATATCCAATATTCTTCGCCAACACCATAATTCAAAGGTGCCAATTCTTCTTTGGAATTCCTTATTCATTGTCCAGCTTTTGCATGCATATGAGGTAACTGAAAGTACCATGGCTTGGGTAAGGTGCACCTTAGTCTTCAAAGTGATAGCTTTGCTTTTTCAAACTTTAGCAACACTCGCTTGCCAGTTTGTTGTCTTGTGGTGGCTTGTGTGTTGCTGCAATGCTGGAAGCTGTGCCACCAGCATTTCACATAAAAGCAGGGTCACCTATGGTGGACATGTTTCAGCAGAGCTTCCAAACTAAGACAGACTAGGAAGAAGGTCCTGGCGGTCCACTTCTGAAAAAAATTGGCCATCAAAAACCTTATGAATAGCATTGGAACACTGATATAGTGCTAGAAGATGAGCCCCTCAGATGGGAAGGCACTCAAAATGCAACTGGGGAAGAGCTGGCTCCTCAAAGTAGAGCAGACCTTAATGACACAGAGTAATGTTTTCAGGACCCTCATTTGCAGAGGTGGCATGACTTGAAATGAAAAGAAACAGCAGCAAATATCAATTAATAATCAGAACATGGTACAAGGTATGAGTCTAGAAAAATTGGAAGTGGTCAAAAATGAAATGGAATGCATAAACAATGATACCCTAGGCATGAATGAGCTGAAGTGGACTGGTATTAGGCATTTTGAATCAGACAATCATGTGGTCTACTATGCCACGTGTTGCGGATTGGATCATGCCCCCCAAAATGTTTGTCAACTTGGCTAGGCCATGATTCCAGTGTTGTGTGATTGTCTACCGTTTTGTCATTTGATGTGTTGTAAATCCTACCTCTATGAGTTTAATGAGGCAAGACTCCATTTACAAGATTAGGTTTTATCTTAAACTATCTCTTTTTAAATATAAAAGAAAGAATCTAGCAGAGAGAGACAGGGGACCTCATAGCACCAAGAAACAAGAACCAGGAGAATAGCACATTCTTTGGACCTGGGGCCCCTGCACTGAGCAGCTCCTCAACCAGGGGAAGATCGATGACAAGGATCTTCCCCCAGAGCTTACACAGAGAGAAAGCCTTTCCCTGCAACTTGCACCCTGACTTCAAACGTCTAGTCTCCTAGACTACGAGACAATACATTTCTCTTTGTTAAAGCTATCCATTTCTGGTATTTCTCTTACAGCAGCACTAGATAACTAAGATACCAGAAATGACAAATAGAAGAGGAATAGTGTTGCATTCATTGTCAAAAAGAACATTTCAAGATTTTTTCTGGAGTACAATGCTGTCAGTGATAGGATAATATCCACACACCTACAAGGAAGACCAGTTAACACGACTATTATTCAAATTTATACACCAACCACTAAGGCCAAAGATGAGGTGATTCAAGATTTTTATCCACTTCTTCAGTCTGAAATTGATGAAACATGCAATCAAGATGCACTAATAATTACTGATGAATGGAATTTGAAAGTTGGAAACAAAGGAGGGTTGGTAGTTGGAAAATATGGCCTTAGTGATAGAAATGAAGCCAGAGATTACATCACAGAATTTTGCAAGACCAACGACTCCATTGCACATACCTTTTTTCAACAACATGAATGGTGACTATACTTGGGAACCTCACTTGACGGAATACACAGGAATAAAATTGACTGCATCTGTGGAAAGAGATGATGGAGAAGCTCAATATCATTATGACTTTTGTAGACATTTGATTTTGTGACAGCTGAATGAAAACATTGTTTTCAAAGGGATAATGGAAACAAAAACATTCATTCAAACTTGTAAAAGCGAATTTCAAAAGGGTGGCTTTTAGACTGATTACTTGATTACAGCTTGTCTTAGTCATCAAGTGCTGCTATAACAGAAATACCACAAGTGATTGGCTTTAACAAAAAGAAATTTATTCTCTCACAGTCTAGGAGGCTATAAGTCTGAATTCAGGGCGCCAGCTCCAGCAGAATGCTTTCTCTCTGTTGGCTCTGGAGAGATGATCCTCGTCATCGATCTTCCCCTGGTTGAGGAGCTTCTCAGTGCAGGGACCCCAGGTCCAAAGGACTTGTTATTTTCCTGGCTCTTGTTTCTTGGTGATTTAAAGTTCCCTTGTCCCTCTGCTGGCTTCTTTCTTGACTTAAAATACAACCTCATCTTGAGATTGAGTCCTGCCTTATTAACATAACTGTTGATAATCCCACCTGACTAATGTCATAGAGGCAGAATTTACAACACATGGGAAAATCTCATCAAATGACAAAATGATGGACAATCACACAACAGTGGGAATCATGGACTAGACAAGTTGACCCACATTTTTGGGGGATACAATTCAATCCATAACACTGCTTCTTATCCATGGAGATTTAAAGCATGAATGCAGGGTATTATTTTGAGCAAAAGAATTCAGGAATACATGAAAATCTCGGGAAACATGAAAGTTAACTCTGGCCCTTCTTGACTTTTCTATTGTCCTCAAGGAAGTTCCTCAACTTTCATGTGGAATAACATGTTTTCCAAATTCCAAATAAAATTCACACTATAAAATGACAAGAAGAAATAGTTTTAGGTCATAATCAATGTGTACTATTCCAGGGAAGATCAAAATATTAGCACAATGAGTAGAAAAAGATTCCGTAGCAAAACCACTTTCTCCTGAAGGATGAGGTCATTGAAGCTCTGATAAGCAGAACCCATTAAACAAAGTAAGTACAAGAACAAACACTGATTCAATTTAAAGCTGCTGGTTAAGACATGCACAAATGTGGTTTTCTAATGTGCTACTGATATTTTTTAATAGCAATTAGAAATGTGTTTCCAGAACTATGTGTTCCCAAGAATGATACACAATTATGTAACCCAATCTGCTTGGGAATGTATCTTTAAAATGTTTGCCTTTATCCATGATACACACAATGCCTTTTATGCTTTGTTTTATCTGCACTGTCAGGATTTGTGCAGCCACCCACCAAAACCTCCAGTTATTTCATTATTTGTTCATTTATATATTCATTTGGCAGATATTTCTGAGTGCCTGCTATGTGCCAGGTGCTCAGCTTTGCGAATGTACTTTACCACCCGGTACAGTATTTCAAAGTTACAGTGGAAGACGCTCAATGTGCTCATTGCTTTATTTTGAGGCTTGAACAGGGTTACCGATCTTACTGAAGAAATGGTTGCTCACCTTTGAGCTCCAGAATTACTAGCAAAGTGGCAAATGGCTTAGACGTATGTTGTGTGTAAGCAGGGCTGATTAACCAGTAAGCATGGTACACACTGGCTTACAGTAGGCAAGGTACCTGTGGGCTTAATTGTGCTTACTAATCTGTAACACACAATTTTACATGATGTGGTGAAAAATAGGTGAAATTGTGCACTACAGATTAGTAAGTAAGCACAATTAAGCCCCTGAGTACCATGCTTATTGAGTTACCTATCCCTGTCTGTGGCCCTCGGTAGGAGGAGCATCTATCTACAGTAGTTTAATATTTCTGCAACATCAGCCTGCCGGCACTGCAAAGGAAGGAAAGATAAGATTTTAAATAGCTATTCTCCTTTATAAGAAATGCCTGTTTATTTTCCTGCTCCTACCATTCCTCAAAAGTCTGTCTCAGAGTATTTGAAGTTCTGTTGCATGCCATTTGCCATATTGTTTGGTCCATGTTGCCCACTTCCTTTTCCTATCTTCCAGCTTTACCCTAACTCCACAGTAGAGACATTAGTCAAATATACCCAAGGCTTCCTTCACACATATATGGACGATGTCAGTGAGTAAGATTTTAGAATACTTTCGGTTCTTTCATCTTAGATTAAAAAGGTGTAGAATCTATGCTTCTATTTAGATCTTTCAAGGTTCCAGAATTTCCATTCAGACAGAGCCTTTAAACAATTGTTCATAAGCCTGCTTCTTTTCCTTCTTAATGTTAAACCACAGTTACAGCATCTTGGCCACTTGTACATCGAACTATTGCAACAGGGTTCAATCGAGACTACCAGCCAGAAGCCCGTTAATGGCCTTAATGAAAGCTATTTGTATTAACTAAGTCACAATGAAGACACAAGAAGGAAAAGGTTAACCCTGCCAAGTTGGTGTCTCATTGAATTAAATGAAAGCTACAGTTCACACTTTCCCCTAGAATCCTGGGTGAAAATTAGAGGTACAAGCTGCATAGACTAGATGTATTTTTGAATTTTGTTTTGTTTTCACTCTGTGGCTTTTAGTACGTGCTGATTTGAAATCACTTTTCTACTTTTATTTTACTCTCAAAAATTTCCCCTTTTATTCTGAATATACGTGGATGAGAAAACCCTGCTGGCGTAGTGGTTAAGTACTACGGCTGCTAACCAAAGGGTCGGCAGCTCGAATCCGCCAGGAGCTCCTTGGAAACTCTATAGGGCAGTTCTACTCTGATCTATAGGGTCGCTATGAGTTGGAATCGACTTGACGGCACTGGGGTTTTTTGGTTTTTATACGTGGATGAAATGATTGGGAAGTGTGTGTGCGTGTGTAGTGGGAGAAAGGGGTAGAGAAGGAGTAGGGGATGGGTTGCAGTCCCAGAGAAAAGGAATTCAAGGGACCTTTAAAGGTCTCTTTTGGCCAACAAGTCCAACCAGAGAAATACATGATTTAGTGAGTCCCAAGGTGTAATGGTTACCACTCTAGATTTTGAACCTACTGATTCGAATTCAAATCTTTATGGAACCTCTAGACCTTTCGATCCCTGGTGGAGCAATGGTGAAGTACTTGGCTGATAACAGATAGGTCAGTGGTTGGAACCCACTAGCCACGTTGAGGAGAAAGATGTGGCAGTCTGCTCTTGTAAAGATTTACAGGAACCCAGTGGGGTAGTTCTGCCATGTCCTATAGGGCCGCTGTAAATTGTAATCGACCGGAGGGCAATTTTTTGTTTTTGGTTTTTTTTTTTGGTTTACTAAATTCCTAGGCCTTGCTATACTTCTAACAGGTTCAGCTCCATCAAAGTCCATATAGTTGGAATTATTTGTATGTGGAAACATATTTTTGTAGGAATTTATTTTCTTTTCCCTAAGAAAGAAAATACAGATAATGTTGAGCATATTATCATCATCTTCAACATTTGTGAGCACCTTATAGAATGCAAAAGAGAATATGGCACTGCATTTTTTTTAAACCATCAAAGACCTTACAATTTAATTGAGAAGATGGATTATTACATACACGGATAGATAGACAGACAGACAGACAGATAGATAGTACAGACAATGTGATGTAGTAGAGGGTTAAATAAGAAGCTGAAATGGAAAGTTCCATGGAAAAGTATTAGTATTTTAAATTTGTTGAGATTTAATGCTCTAAGGCCTAATATTACCAAAAGAATGATGACAATTCAAAAGAATTGAAGAAAGTCCTATGAACACAAAATATTTTTGATTTATTTTCCTCTCAATTTCTCTTCTAGGAATCAATTTATTTTGGACAGATTACTTGAGTTTCCATTGTTCACCTGATTTCTTTCTACATGGATTGCCCTAGCTAATTGCTTTAGAATAGGGGTCTATGAATTTTTTCTGTAAGGAGTCAGATAGTAAATATTTTCGACATTGTAGGTCATATAGTTTCTGTCCCAAGTGCTCGATTATGTAGTTATAGCACAAGGCACCCATGTTGTTGTTGTTAGGTGCCCTCCAGTGGGTTCTGACTCATAGTGACCCTATATACAACAGAACAAAACACTGTCCGATCCTGCACCATCTTCACAATCATTGCTATGTTTGAGCCCATTGTTGCAGCCACTGTGTCAAGCCATCTCGTCAAAGGTCTTCATCTTTTTCGCTGACCCTCTACTTTACCAAGCATGATGTCCTTCTTCAGGGACTGATCCGTCCTAATAACATCTCCAAAGTAGGGGAGACATTGTTTCACCATCCTAACTTCCAAGGAGCACTCTGGCTGTACTTCTTCCCAGACAGCCTGGTTCATTCTCCTTTCAGTCTATGGTGTATTCAATATTCTTCACCAACACCGTACTTCAAATAGATCATTTCTTCTTCAGTTTTCCCTATTCATTGTCCAGCTTTCACATTTATATGAAGTGATTGAAAATATCATGGCTTCGGTGAGGTGCTCCTTAGTCCTCAAAGTTTCATCTTCTCTTTTTAACACTTTAAAGAGACTTTTGTAGCAGATTTGCCCAATACAATATGTCATTTGATTTCTTGACTGCTTCTTCCATGGTTGTTGATTGTGGCTCCAAGTAAAAGGAAATCCTTGACTACTTCAATATTTTCTCCACTTATCATGATGTTGCTTCTCGGTCTAGTTGTGAGGATTTTTGTTTTCTTTATGTCGAAGTATAATCCATACTGAAGACTATAGTCTTTGATCTTCATCAGTAAGTGCTTGAAGTCCTCTTCACTTTCAGAAAGCAAGGTTGTGTCATGAGTCTTCCTCCAATCCTGATGCCTCATTCTTCTTCATATAGTCCAGCTTCTGGGATTATTTGCTCAGCATGCAGGCTAAATAAATATGGTGAAAGGATACAGCCCTGAGCATACCTTTCCTGACATTAAACCACAAGGTATCCCTTTGTTCTGCTCAAACGACTGCCTCTTGGTCTATGTACAGGTTCCATATGAGTACAATTAAGCGTTGTGGAATTCCCATTCTTCATAATATTATCCATAATTTGTTTTGATCCACACAATCGAATGCCTTTGCATAGCCAATAAGACACAGGTAAACATCCTTCTGGTATTCTCTGCTTTCAGCCAGGATCCATCTGACATAAGCAACGATATCCCTTGTACCAGCTTGAATTTCTAGCTGTTCCCTGTCGATGTACTTTTGCAACTGTTTTTGTAATATCTTGAGCAAAATTTTCTTTGTGTGTGATATTAATGATATTGTTTGATAATTTCTGCATTCTGTTGGAACACCTTTCTTTGGAATGGGCACAAATATGGATCTCTTCTAGTTGGTTGGCCAGGTTGCTGTTTTCCAAATTTCTTGGCATAGACAAGTGAGCATCTCCAGCACTCCATCTGTTTGTTGAAACATCTCAGTTGATATTCTGTCAATTCCATTTTTTGCTAATGCAAGTGCAGCTTGGACTTTTTCCATCAATACCATCGGTTCTTGATCATAGGCTACCTCTTGAATTGTTGAACCTTGACCAATTCTTTTGGTACAGTTACTCTGTGTATTTTTTCTATCTTCTTCTTCTTTTTTTTTTTTCTTAATAATTTTTATTGTGCTTTAAGTGAAAGTTTACAAATCAAGTCAGTCTGTCATATATAAGCTTATATACACCTTATTACATACTTCCATTTACTCTCTCCCTAATAAGTCAGCCCGCTCCCTCCTTCCAGTCTCTCCTTTTGTGACCATTTTGCTAGTTTCTAACCCTCTCTACCCTCCCATCTCCCCACCAGACAGGAGATGCCAACACACTCTCAAGTGTCCACCTGACACAAGTAGCTCACTCTTCATCAGCATCTCTCTCCAACCCATTGTCCAGTCCCTTCCATGTCTGATGAGTTGTCTTCGGGAATGGTTCCTGTCCTGGGCCAACAGAAGGTTTGGGGACCATGACCGCCAGGATTCTTCTAGTCTCAGTCAGACCATTAAGTCTGGTCTTTTTATGAGAATTTGGAGTCTGCATCCCACTGTTCTCCTGCTCCCTCAGGGGTTCTCTGTTGTGCTCCTTCAGGGCAGTCATTGGTTGTGGCCAGGCACCATCTAGTTCTTCTGGTCTCTGGATGATGTAAGTCTCTAGTTCATGCGGCCCTTTCTGTCTCTTGGGCTCATAGTTATCGTGTGACCTTGGTGTTCTTCATTCTTTGATCCAGGTGGGTTGAGACCAATTGATGCATCTTAGATGGCTGCTTGTTAGCATTTAAGACCCCAGATGCTGCACCTCAAAGTGGGATGCAGAATGTTTTCATGATAGAATTTATTATGCCAATTGACTTAGAAGTCCCCTTAAGCCATAGTCCCCAAACCCTTGCCCTTGCTCTGCTGACCTTCGAAGCATTCAGTTTATCCCGGAAAGTACTTTGCTTTTGGTCCAGTCCAGTTGAGCAGACCTTCCATGTATTGAGTATTGTCCTTCCCTTCACCTAAAGTAGTTCTTATCTACTAACTAATCAGTAAATAACCCTCTCCCACCCTCCCTCCCTCCACCCTCTCCTAACCACAAAAGAATGTGTTCTTCTCAGTTTATACTATTTCTCAAGATCTTATAATAGTGGTCTTATACAATATTTGTCCTTTTGCATCTGACTAATTTCACTCAGCTTAATGCCTTCCAGTTTCCTCCATGTTATGAAATGTTTCACAGATTTGTCACTGTTCTTTATCGATGCATAGTATTCCATTGTGTGAATATACCACAATTTATTTATCCATTCATCCATTGAGGGGCACCTTGGTTGCTTCCAGCTTTTTGCTATTGTAAACAGTGCTGCAATAAACATGGGTGTGCATATATCTGTTCGTGTAAAGGCTCTTATTTCTCTAGGGTATATTCTGAGGAGTGGGATTTCTGGGTTGTAAGGTAGTTCTATTTCTATTTCTAACTTTTTAAGAAAACACCAGATAGATTTCCTAAGTGGTTGTACCATTTTACATTCCCACCAGCAGTGTATAAGAGTTCCAATCTCTCCACAGCCTCTCCAACATTTATTATTATTTTTTTTGGATTAATGCCAGCCTTGTTGGAGTGAGATGAAATCTCATCGTAGTTTTAATTTGCATTTCTCTAAATGATCGAGAGCATTTTCTCATGTATCTGTTAGCTGCCTGAATATCTTCTTTAGTGAAGTGCGTATTCATATCCTTTGCCCACTTTTTGACTGGGCTGTTTGTCTTTTTGTGGTTGAGTTTTAACAGAATCATATAGATTTTAGAGATCAGGCACTGATCAGAGATGTCATAGCTGAAAATTTTTTCCCAATCTGTAGGTGGTCTTTTTACTCTTTTGGTGAAGTCTTTAGATGAGCATAGGTGTTTGATTTTTAGGAGCTCCCAGTTACCTGGTTTCTCTTCGTCATTTTAGTAATGTTTTGCCTTCTGTTTATGCCTTGTATTAAGGCTCCTAACGTTGTCCCTATTTTTTCTTCCATGATCTTTATCGTTTTAGTCTTTATGTTTAGGTCTTTGATCCACTTGGAGTTAGTTTTTGTGCATGGTGTGAGGTATGGGTCCTGTTTCATTTTTTTGCAAATGGATATCCAGTTATGCCAACGCCATTTGTTAAAAAGACTATCTTTTCCCCAATTAACTGACACTGGGCCTTTGTCAAATATCAGCTGCTCATATGTGGATGGACTTATATCTGGATTCTCAATTCTGTTCCATTGGTCTATGTGCCTGTTGTTGTACCAGTACCAGGCTGTTCTGACTACTGTGGCTGTATAATAGGTTCTAATATCAGGTAGAGTGAGGCCTCCCACTTTCTTCTTCTTTTTCAGTAATGCTTTACTTATCTGGGGCTTCTTCCCCTTTCATAGGAAGTTGGTGATTTGTTTCTCCATCACATTAAAAAATGTCATTGGAACTTGGATCAGAAGTGCATTGTATGTATAGATGGCTTTTGGTAGAATAGACATTTTTACTATGTTAAGTCTTCCTATCCATGAGCAGGGTATGTTTTTCCACTTATGTAGGTCCCTTTTAGTTTCTTACACTAGTACTTTGTAATTTTCTTTGTATAGGTCTTTTACATCCTTGGTAAGATTTATTCCTAAGTATTTTATCTTCTTGGGGGCTACTGTGAATGGTATTGATTTGGTGATTTCCTCTTCGATGTTCTTTTTGCTGATGTAGAGGAATCCAAGTGATTTTTGTATGTTTATCTTATAACCTGAGGCTCTGCCGAACTCTTCTATTGGTTTCAGTAGTTTTCTGGAGGATTCCTTAGGGTTTTCTGTGTATAAGATCATGTCATCTGCAAATAGAGATAATTTTACTTCTTCCTTGCCAATCCGGATGCCCTTTATTTCTTTGTCTAGCCTAATTGCTCTGGCTAGGACCTCTAGCACAATGTTGAATAAGAGCAGTGATAAAGGGCATCCTTGTCTGGTTTCTGTTCTCAAGGGAAATGCTTTCAGGCTCTCTCCATTTAGAATGATGTTGAGTATTGGCTTTGTTGGGTGCTGGCTTTGTATAGATGCCCTTTATTATGTTGAGGAATTTTCCTTCAATTCCTATTTTGCTGAGAGTTTTTATCATGAATGGGTGTTGGACTTTGTCAAATGCCTTTTCTGCATCAATTGATAAGGTCATGTGGTTTTTGGCTTTTGTTTTACTTATATGGTGGATTACATTAATGGTTTTTCTAATGTTAAACCAACTTTGCATATCCCACTTGGTCGTGGTGGATTATTTTTTTGATATGTTGTTGTATTCTATTGGCTAGAATTTTGTTGAGGATTTTTACGTCTATGTTCATGAAGGATATGGGCCTGTAATTTTCTTTTTTTGTCTATCTTCTTTTGATGTTCCCTGTGTCGTACAGTTTTGTCCATAGAACTCTTCAGTATTGCAACTGGAAGCTTGATTTTTTTTCATCAGTGCTTTCAGCTTGAGAAATTCTGAGCATGTTCTTCCTTCTTGGTTTTCTAACTCCAGGTCTTTACACATTTCACTATAATTCTTTACTTTGTCTTCTTAAGCAGGCTTTTGAAATCTCCTGTTCAGGTCTTTTTACTTCATCATTTCTTCCATTTGTTTTAGCATCTCTATATTCAAGAGCAAGTATCAGTCTCTCCTAACATCCATTTTTGTTTTTTTCTTTCTTTCCTGTCTTTTTAATGACCTCTTGCTTTCTCCATGTGTGATGTCCATGATGTCATCCTACAGCTTGTCTGGTCTTCAGTCATTACTGTTATATGTGTCTAATCTGTTATTGTGATGGTCTCTAAATTTTGGTGGGATACACTCAATGTCATTTTTTGACTCTTGCAGACTTACTTTAATTTTCTTCAGCTTTAACTTAAACTTGCATGTGAGCAATTGATAGTCTGGTCTTCTGTCAGCCCCTGGCCTTGGTCTGACTGATGATATTGAGCTTCTCCATCTTCTGTTTCCACTGTCCTAGTCAATTGAATCTTGTGTTTTCCATCCAGTGAGGTCCACAAACATAGTTGTTTATGCTGTTAAAAAAGATATTTGCAATGAATAAGTTGTTGGTTTTGCAAAATTCTATCATGCTGTCTCCGGTGTCATTTCAATCACCAATGCTATCTTTTCCAACTGCCTATCATTTTTTTCCAACTTTCAAATTCCAATCACCAGTAATTATCAATGCAACTTGTTTGCGTGTTTGATCAAAGAATCCATAGATAATACATAAACTAATGAGGATGGCTGGGTCCAATAAAAATTTATTTACAGTCACTAAAAGTATAATTTCATAGAATTTTCATGTGTCACAAAAGATTATCTTTCTTTTGATTTTTTCACAGCTGCTTAAAAATGTAAAAACTATTCTTAGCTTATAGGCTGTAAAAAAGTAGGCCATGGGCTAGACTTGGCTTAAGGGTTGTAGGTTACTGACCCCTGCTTTAGAACACTTACGCATTTACTAACCTGTGCTCTCACCCCAGTCCTATTCACTTTCCTCATCCCTCTGAGAGAAATCGAGCCCAGTTGTTATGTAAAGTTTAGGTAACTTGGAATCTTCAACCTATAAAGCTCACATTAATGTCTTGACTTATTTGATAATAGAATAATTGATGTAACTTCAGCTCAAAAGAAGGCTCCTGGACATATTAAGCATCAAATAATACTGTCCAGGGAAAAGTCAAGGAGATAGACTATGGGATGATTGAGGCAGGATTAGGTACATATACCTCATAGTGAAGTGTGGGTCTCCCTCCTTCACTTAGCCACCAGGCTTGTAGAATTGGGCAGGAGACCAAAGAATTTCTCTTTGCAGACACACTCATTGATACTGACATTGAAATTTCTGAAAGGCTCCCTATTATTTTGAAATACGGAGACAAATCCTATAAGAAATGGCTTGAAGTATAAAACACCGATATCTGAGGGGAGCGGGACTTGAGGGTGGGGAGGGGAGGAACAGAGGTATGCTGATTCTATTTTAAGTCGTATAATTCCATTTGAATTTTAAAATCCTATATGTATATTTTTCATATACATAAACATTTAATTCAAAGTAAAAAAGAAAACTAAATCCTCTGGTAGCTTCCAGTACCTACAGAAAAAGTCCAAATAATTTGTTATGTCACACAAGACCCACCTTTTTGGCTTCCTACAATCACTCCCAGCACACACCAGGCAAAGAGCTATTATTCCAACATCTACTTTCACAAAGTAAAAACAGTCTTGTTCATTGTTTTCTCTATTGAATGTCCTTTCTTTGATACCTGCCTGGTGAACTACTTACCCTTCAGAAAATGCCAGTTGAAACATCAACTCCTTTCTGTACCAGTCACAGACAGACCACTTAACCAAAGAGAACAGACCAAGTTAGTTGCCACTGAGTTGATTCTGACTCATGGCAACCCCACGTGTCACAGAGTAGAGCTGAGTTCCATAGGGTTTTCTTGGCTGTAATCTTACAGAGGCAGACCACCAGGCCTTTCTTCCACGGTGCTGCTGGGTGCGTTCTAACTGCCAACCTTTGGGTTGGGTTAATAAGCAAGTGTAAATTGTTCGTGCCACCAGGGACCTTTTTGAGGCTGCTTACCAAACCCAAAACCAAACTTGTTGCTGTTGAATAGATTGTGACTCATAGAGACCCTATAGGACAGAGTAGAGCTGTCCCATGGGATTTAACTGCCACATTTTTCTCCCATAGGAGAGGATGGCGGGTTAGAACTGCTGACCTTTCAGTTAGCAACTGAGTGCTCAATCACTATGCCACCAGGGCTCTTACAGATCCCTTACGAATCATTAATTCGTTTTTTATCTGGGCACTCTCAGTACTTTTGACATGTTTATACTATAGCATTTAGAACGGAGGGTTATTTATTTATTGGTTTCTAATTCTGGCTAGATTGTGAATGTCTCCAAACAGGGATCATATCTGATTTATTTTATATCAAATGGAGCCCTGGCGGCACAGTGGTTAAGGTGCTCGGCTGCTAACCAAAAGGTCAGTGGTTCAAACCCACCAGTCTCTCTGCAGAAGAAAGATGTAGCAGTCTTCTTCTGCAAAAATTTCTAGCTTTGGAAACTCTATGGGGCTGTTCTACTGTGTCCTACTGGGTTACTATGATTCAGAATTGACTGGATGGCAATGGGTTTGGTTTTTTTTTTTTTAGTAGATGTCAGGGAATCGTTATTGATTTAAAGATAGACCTAGCTACAGTCAGAGGCTTATTGAAGGGAGAAGCTAAATGATCTAGGGACTAATTGGATGTACAGGGTGAGAGCAAAGGTCAAAGATGACTCTTATTTTTTAATAGTTGGTAGCTAGGAGACTGAAGGTGTCACTGATAGAAGAAAGGGGAGGAGCTACTTTTGGGCAAAATGACAAGTTTGCTTCATGAGCTGTGGATTGACAGTGAGTCATTGAAAACATGTTCCTCATCAGAGAAACTAGTTAAATTTCAAGAGAGAAGCCAAGGTAAAAATGCAGATTATGTTATCATTAGCACAGTAGATGATCCGTGCCATTAGCTGAGATTTCTGAGGTAGACAATTGCATTAAATCCTCATTCCCAACTTCAGATGTGCATAGGAATCACCTGCAATGCCATGGGGCCCACCTTCTGAGATTCTGACGCAGAAGGGCCAGGATGGGGCCCAGGAATCAACATTTTGAAAGGCACTTTTTGATGATTCTGGTGTGCATTAGCCCCCATCTACGCTTTGAGGAATGCTGGCATAATGGGGGTAGGGAAGGGATGAAGAAATAAACTTGGGAGAGGTTTGGGAAAAATGGGGAAGATGTATATTTAATGAAGGAGAAAGGACAGATCGCTGCAGTTTTGAAATGGTTTTGCTACTATCTTCAGGAAACACTGGAATTAGAATTTACCAGCTACTGTCTTTGGAGCCCTGGTGGCACAGTGGTTAAGAGCTCTGCTCCTTACCAAAAGGTTGGCAGTTCAAATCCACCGGAGGCTCTGTCCTGTAGGGCTGCTACGAGTCGAAATTGACTTGACAGCAAGAGGTTGGTTCTGTCTTGGGAGTCTCTGGGCTGCACAAACAGTTAAGTGCTCAGCTAGTAACTGAAAGGATGGCAGTTTGAGTCTACCCAGAGGCACCTCAGAAGAAAGGCCTGGCCATCTGCTTCCAAAAAATCAGCCATCGAAAACCCTACGGAGCACAGTTCTACTCTGACACACACGGGGTTGCCATGAGCCAGAGTCAACATCACAGCAACTGGTTTGGTTTTTGGTTTTATATGTTTTTCAGAATAACTTCTTATGATTCAGAGTTTGAATTTTAAAATGTCTATGTGACAGACTTCACAAACAGCTTACTATAAGGACTTAGAAGATTATCTGGGAAGCCACATCACTTTTCAACCTACGTTGACCGTTAAAATTCTACTGCTCTAAATACAATGCAAAGGTGCTCTGGTGGCGCAGTGGCTAAGCACTTGGCTGCTAACCAAAAGGCCAGCAGTTCGAACCCATCATCCACTCCAGGGGAGAAAGTTGTGGCAGTCTGCTTCCATAAAGATTACAGCTTCGGAAGCCCTATGGGACAGTTCTGCTCTGTCCTATACGGTTGCTAGGTGTTGGAATCCACTTGACAGAGATGGGTTTGGTTTCTTTTGTTAAGTACAATGCAAGTAGTCCCTGGGTGGTGCAAACAGTTAATGTACTCTACTGCTAACTGAAGGTTGGAGGTTTGCACCCAGAGGACCCTTGGAAAGTCTACTTTGGAAAAATTAGTCATTGGAAACCCTATGGAGCACAGTTCGACTCTGACACACATAGGTTCTCCATGAGTCAGGTTTGATTCTATGGTAAATGGTTTAAGAACCATGATGTTTTCTTCCACTTGCCAAATACCTTTGCTGTAATAAAATAAATTTTATTTTCAGATTTAACTCCCTTTGGTTAAGAAAATTATGTAAAAAGACTTTACAGATATGAGTATTGTTTCTCACTATATAAAAAAAACCTTTGAGGTGACTCATTCCTATGTGCAAAATTCTAAAAATCTATAGCCTACTGCTTGAATTACTATCGACAGTTTGCTCCTATTGCTAACTCTGGAAAAAAATAAAGCCTTGTAAATATTTTCCTGTGATAACCTAAAGTAGAGTTTCACTATAGCCAAAGCTAGTTCTACAAAGGAAACAAGTCCAACTGAAATGTTAAAGACACAATAGTAAGTCATTCTTCATTAAATTATTTATTTAATTTAGTAAATTCTAAATAAATGGGTTGTCGTGGTGCAGTTGTGTGTCAACTTGGCTGGGCCATAATTTTTAGTGGTTTGTTAGTTATGTAATGATGTAGTTTGGCAGTTACGTAATGATGTAATCTGGCAGTTATATAAAGATGTAGTTATCCTCCATTTTGTAATATAATGTAATTACCTGGCAGAGGTCGTTGGCTTTTGCTTGCTGTGGATCCTGCATCTGACTCATCATTATCTGACCTCCAGTTCTTGGGACTTGAACCAGCAGTCTGCCATCTTACTTCCCATCTTGAGTTCATCAGTCCCTGCAGACACATGAGTCAGGAGAAGCCTCCAATCTGATGCCTGGCCCATGGACTTGGAACTTATCAGCCTCTACAACTGCATGAGCCATTTCCTTGAGAAAAATATCTCTTTCTTCTCCATATGTAAATGTATACCCAACAAAAAACCCAGTGCCGTCGAGTCAATTCCGGCTCATAGCAACCCTATAGGACAGAGTAGAACTGCCCCATAGTTTCCAAGGAGCTCCTGGCAGATTCAAACTGCCAACCCTTGGGTTAGCAGCCATAGCACTTAACCACTACGCCACCAGGGTTTCCCTGTATATGTATATGTATATGTGTATGTGTATGTATATGTGTATGTGTATGTATATGTGTATGTATGCGTATATATATATACACACATATATATATATATATATATCGGAAACCCTGGTGGCCTAATGGTTATGTGCTAAGGCTGCTAACCAAGAGGTTGGCAGTTGAAATCTGCCAGGAGCTCTTTGGAAACTCTACGGGGCAGTTCTACACTGTCCTATAGGGTTGCTATGAGTCGGAATTGACTTGACGGCACTGAGTTTCATTTTTTGGCTTATATATATATACACACTTATATATATTTTTTAAATATGTATATATACGTGTATACTTCACTGGTTTTGCTTCTCCAGTGAACCCAGTCTAAGACATGCATATTAACTAAACATACGTTAAATTTACCAACTACTTCATTGAGATAAATATTATTGAAATGAAAACTATCATTGCCTGTTATATAATGATACCTATGAAAGAAAATCACAGATAAAATTGAATAGAATTTTGCATACAGTGTTTTTAAAATTTTAGTGTCATTTCACTGAGCTCCACTGATTTAAAGTAGAAACTGTAAGTACTAACTTTAAATATCAGCAAATAGGAAGTAAATTTGATTTATTCTACGGGTGGGACCCTTAAGGAAAAAATAGAAGTAATATTTCATTCTTATTGTTTTCCTGGTCATTGCGTGTGTAGTAGGAGCCCTAGTGGTGCATTTGTTAAAGTGCTCAGCTGCTAACCAAAAGGTCAGAAGTTCGAACCCAGCAGCCTCTCCACAGGAGAAAGATGTGGCAGTCAGCTTCTTTAAATATTTATAACCTTGGAAACTCTGTAGGGCAGTTCTACCCTGCCCTACAGAGTTGCTACAAGTCAGAATCGACTCAATGGCAATGTGTTTGTTTTCTTTGGTTTGGTGTATATAATAAGAAACTCTTCTCTTAGATAAGGACATGTCTTAATGTATATAGAATTTGTACTTAAAATATCTAAAATCCTATTGAGAAGTGTAAATTATAATACCCACAAGAATGGATCTGGTGATGAGTTTTATAAAAAAAGTATTTTTTAAAAAAGGAAACAAATTACCCAGGTAGAAAAGAACAAATATTCCACCTACTCTCCACTCACAAAGATAAAAGATAGAGGTAAGTCACTAGTTTCTGATGTATTTTGTAATCACCATGAAATACACAAAAACTATTAGTAACTTATATGCAGTTCTTCTTCTGCTGAACTATGTGTACATGTTCACAAGGACTGACCTTCAGAACTGACTACTAGAACTAAAACACACATTATTATGCTTTATACAGATACGCATTGAGAAATGGTCGGCTTCCCTATTTTTTTTTCCCTGAGTAACAAACTGAATGCCTTTTGTGCAATGCACATGCGCTAGAGTATACTGTGAGCCACGTGTATAATTTTAGCTGCATTAAAATAAATAAAAAGAAATAGGTGAAATTAATTTTAATAATATATTTTATTTCTCCCACTACGTCCCAAATACCATCATTTCAACATTTAATAAATGTAAAATTTTATCAATAAGCTATTTTACATTGTTCTTTTTTCATATTAAATCTTTGAAAATAAGTGTGTATTTTGCATGTACCACACATGTCAATTTGGATTGGTCATATATCATGTGCTCAATAACCACATACGACTAGTAGCTACCATAATGCAAAATGTAGTTATAGAGCTTAGACCAAAACAAAACAAACCACCACAACAGGAAGCAACAAAAGCAAAAACCCAACAACCGGGCATTGTTTTTTCAAAGCAGTAACAGCATTCCTTCAGAGGTGAAAAGTAAGCATTAACTGTATTCAAGGGCTCGAGGCAAGTAGCTTGATTTCTTGCCTGTGCCTGGAGTGTGTCCCATAGAATATGAAGTACTTAAGGGCAGGGGATTTTTTAATTTATTTTATTATTGTCAGAGTCTAACACAGTCACATCTATGAGGCAGAGCACGATTATTAGCGGAGTTTTTTTTTTTTTTTTATGTGAATAAGTGAATCAACGACAGTGTTATATCCTCATTATGTTTATTTTAAAAATTAAGCAAACAATTTAATCAAGAAAGTGAAAGGCTTATACACAGAAAATTATAAAACATTACAAAAAGAAATTAAAGAAAAACTAAATAAAAGGAAGGACATTCTGTGTTCATGGGTTAGAAGGCTTAATATAGTTAAAATGTCAATACTATCCAAAAGCAATCCAAAGCAATCTATACATTCGATGTAATCCCCATCGAAATTCCAACAGTCTTCTTTGAAGAGTTGTAAAATTTAACTCTCAAATTTATATGGAAGGGCAAGGGACCCCAGATAGCTAAAGTAATCTTGAAGAAGAATAAAGTAGGAGAACTTATACTACCTGATTTCAAAACATACTGTAAAGCTACAGTATTAAAAAAGCCTGATACTGGTATCATAGCAGATATAGACCAAAGGGAAACCCTGGTGGCGTAGTGGTTAAGTGCTACAGCTGCTAACCAAAAGGTCGGAAGTTCAAATCCACCGGGCGCTCCTTGGAAGCTCTATGGGACAGTTCTACTCTGTCCTATAAGGCCGCTATGAGTTGCAATCAACTTGATGGCAACGGGGTTTTTTTTTTTTTTTGGTTTATAGACCAAAGAAACAGAATTTAAAGTCCAGATGTACCGTATACATCTATGGTAAACTGATTTTCTACAAGTATGCTAAGTCCTCTCAAAGGTGAAGGAATAATCTCTTCCCTAAAGGGTGCTGGGAAAATTGGATTTCCGTATGCAGAAGAATGAAACAGGATCTATGCCTCATACCATAGACAGAAAACGAATTCAGAATGGACCAGTGACCCAAATGTGAAAACTAAAACCATAACCATTCTTAGAAGAAAATGTAGGGGTGAGATTGTGAGACGTAGTGTTTAATAACAGATTATCAATTACAACAACAAAGGCTCAAGCAGCAAAAGAAAAACAGTTAAATGAGGCTTCATAAAAATTAAACACTTCTGTTCACCAAAGGACTTAATCAACAAAGTGAAAAGGTAACCTACAAATCTGGAGAAAAATTTTGGGAACCATATATTAGATGTTGTTGTTGGTTGCTGTTGAACTGAGTCCAATTCATCCCATCCCTGTGTGTACACAGTAGAACTCCACCAAAGGGTTTTCAAGGCCGTGGCCTTTCAGAAGCAGATTGCCAGGCCTGTCTTCCAAGGTGCCTCTGGGTGTGTTCAAACTGCCAAACTTTTGGCTACTAGTTTCAGGCTTAACTGTTTGTGCCACCTGGAGACTTATATATACTGGATAAGGACATAATATTAAAAATGTATCTAAGTATTTTATAACTTAACAACAAAAAGACTACAACCCAATAAAAAAATAGGTAAAGGACTTGGACAGTTCACCAAAGAGGATATTCGAATGGCCAACAAGCACATGAAAAGATGTTCAGAGTCATTAGCCAGTAAGGAGAGGAAAATCAAAACCACAATGAGATATCACCTTGTCCCTGCTAGAATGGCAATGATTTAAAAAAAAAAAAGGAAATCAACAGATGTTGGTGAGGTTGTAGAGATACTGAACACCTCATCCACTGCTCATGGTTGAGGTGGTGCAGCCACTGTGAAAACAATGTGGTGGTTCCTCAAAAAGTTGAACATGGAACTACCAAATGACACAGCAACCCCATACCCAGAAGAAACGAAGGCAGGGATGCGAACAGAAATCTGTTCACCAGTGTTCGTTGCAGCACTATTCAGAATAGTCAAAAGGTGAAAAACAACTGAAATGTCCATTAATAGATGAACAGATAAACAAAATGTGGTATATACATACAATGGAATATTATACAGCCATAAAAAGAAACAAGTTCTGATGTATACCACAACATGGTTAAATCTTGACAACATTGTGCTGAGTGGAATACGTCAGTCACAAAAGAACAAATATTCTATGACCTCACTTGTATGAAATAAGAAAATATATAGAAAACAAAGATTATTAATTGTTACCAGGGGTGAGAGGAAAGAAATAAAAGGGAGGTTTTTTTTAGATGCAGCATTGAGATTCTGTTAATGGTGGTGGAATATTTTGGAAAAGGATAGCAATAGTGGTGGCACAACATGAGAAATTTAATCAATATTACTGAATTGTAAAAGTGGAAGTTGTATTGGTGAATGTTTTGCTGGGTGTATTTTACCACAATTAAAAAAAAAAGCATAAAAGAAAAGCAAAGAAGTACCATTAAAAAATTGTTTACATAAGTATTTTTACAGTTCACTTAGTGCATAAACGGCTGGGGACTCAGGGGTTAGAAAACCCCATTGGGCAGATTGTAGGGATACCCAGTCAATCAGTGACTCTTTAGCAAGGAATTAAGGCAGAGTATATAGAACCTCCATTTCCGCCATGGGGAGAGAAGTTGTGGTTGGTGCCTTGTATCATCAGTACTTGTGAAATTCATTTTAAGGGACTGGTAAGTATAGATGTAAGATCATCATAATATATCATGCATTAAAAAATCAGCTTTTTAAAAATGTGGCTGCCCTTAGGTAGAATTTCATTATTTACACATAAGCTCAAAGGATCAGAGCCAAGTCCTATGACTAAATAACTTGGCTAAATCTTTCATGATTAAAATTTTTATTGAAAGATAGACTTTTTGAAGAAAATATGCAACTGTATATCTAGCTCATATTTTATCATTTCTTTCTCTTTTTGTCTTTCGTTGATGTAATATGTATTTTAACTCTGAAAAGAATTGAGTTCTCCAAGGAGAAATCAATGAATTTTTAGTTTCTCCAGGAATCAAAATGATTGTGTTCCAAAGACAAATGAATGTATTTCGTATTTAAAGGAAAACTTGCAATGATGTAAATTGCTTCCAGTAACTCCAACTGAAGTCTTCTCATTAATCTAAAAACAATTTTACTGAGTGTGATCCCTAAAACTTCTTTAAAAATAACAGGTTTGTTCCCATTTCTAATTTAAAAACTAATTTCATTTCATGGTAAAACAATTATAGAAGAGTATTAAGGAGAAAGTAATAATTACCCATAGTCCATCCCACTATTCAGAAATACTTTAATATTTTAGTATATTTTTCTGAAGTCATTTTAAGAATGTAGACACGTATAAATTTTATTAAAATGTTATATTACACGTATAGCTTTATGTCAGCTTAACCTCATATCATATTTTCATATTAGTAAATATTTTTTTGAATATAAGACCTTAATGGCTGCATACGATCCCTAAGAAGTTTGGCGTGCATAATAAAGCTGAAACATTTTATTTGTATCATTCTACTTTGTCTGGAAGAAAGCCTTGACAATTACTGGCAGAAAGTGACCGTTTTTCCCCTAGCACTCAAGGGCTTAACTATCATTTGTGCAAAGATTTCAGTGGCATTGGTAAGTTCCTCTGAGGCAGGAGAATGGATTTTGCTATTTGGCACTCGAAAGGAAAGAAAAAAGAAGAGTTGGGAAGAGGCCAGAAAGATGGCAGAATGTGTTATGGTGAGGATTTCTGTTTCTCCATTTTACTTGTATAAGATCATCAGTAAAATCTACTAAGCCCAGAAATGTTTGGTGTGAGTGTTATTTTTGTGAAAACTGGTGAAGATGCTGAGGGTTCCTGTTTAGGTTGGCATGGGGTGAAATAAACACAGCGTGAGTAGATGTAGGGGCTGGGGACAAAAAGTCATGAGAAGGTAAACCAGTTGTCGTTGAGTTGACTCTGACTCATGGTGACAACATGTGTGTCAGAGTAGAACTGTGCTCCATAGGGCTTTTAATGACTTATATTTGGAAATAGATTGCCAGGGCTTTCTTTTAAGGTGTTCTGGGTAGATTGAACTGCCAACCTTTCAGTTAGCAGCTGAGAAAATTATGTTTTCACCACCCAGGGACTCCCTTGAGAAGGTTGAAAAGAAAAACCCAAAACAGTAGCCAATGAGTCGATTCTGATTCACGGAGACATGATGTGTTGTAAAGTAGAACTGCTCTATCGAGTTTTCGGGGCTGCGACCTTTCAGAAGCAGATCCCCAGTGCCTCTGAGTTCAAACTAGTTGAGCACTTAACCAATTGCACCACCTGGATGCTCCTCATGAGAAAGTAAGCCCTTGGGAATTCAAAGATAAAATGGGGAGGCCTTTGGGCCATCACCAGGCTAGTAGTAGTTAGAACCCTTGTTTTTGATTCCAGGATTTTCTCTTTGGAATGGAAATATTGAACCTTTAATTTTCCTCTACTTTTTCACTCTGTTTTCTCACGGTCGGCCATTTCATTATCTTTCACACACTCCTCACATTCCCATCTCTCAGACCTATCGTCTTTGATCTGTCTCAACTGTGTTTGAACCCTTTTCTTCTTACACCAGAATTTTCAAAGTCTGGACCATGCCTTCCTCTGGGTGGTTTTTGTCCATACCTGCCTGGCCAAAGGCTTCTGGTTTCTCCATGTTCTGGTTGTAACTGGGTCATTATTACATTTCTTACCATGTTTCCTTCCTGCCCTCAGCACATACTACTCATCCACTTAAACAAATTAAAAACAGACGTGTAATGCTTTCCAGGCCTTGGGTATGTATTTTAATTTTAATTCAGATTTATCATTTCTCTCTACGCCGTCCTCCAAATTTATAATCGTGTTCAAACTGAAAATTATTCTTGGTTTATAACACTTTTGGGGAAGATGGGAAGAAAATGGAAGAACTGACGAAGCGTCATGAGATAAATCAGCTCCATAATCGGTATGGGCTCTCAGCTCCAACTTTAAATTTTCTCTAGAAAAAGAGACATGAAGGTTGCATTTTTCAGTGCTTGTGGTGAAGAGTTGGAGAATAAGATGTCTATTACATAAACACTACTAGAATATAACAGCAACCCTCTTTGCAAGATGGTTACATGCTTAATTTACTCTCCTTTGGAAAATGTTCATCACTGGGAACCTTGTTGTAAGAAGCAGTTGTGTACAGTGCGGTTTGGGGGTCAAAGCCTGTTGTGCAGGACTCAGGTTACTTCATACCCCTTTCAAAAAGCTGTGGTCTGTCTCATCGAAATGCTGTCTAACTACTGTGAGCAGAGGACTTCTCCATACCACAGTGTAAAGAAACGTAGTTATGTGAAAATTTGCCATGAGGGACTTGCTGGTGTGAATTAGCTAGACAGAAACCATCTCTGGCTTTTAGAAAAGTTTAAACACAAGAGAAAGCTTATGTCAACTCTCGCTCAGTTCTAGCTATTTGCTCTGAAAATTCCTATTTATTTTACCAGAATATATTAAACGAATATTTATTGAGTGGCTACTTTGGTCAGATACTGTGCTAGAAGCCAGAAATAAATAAGACAAATAGCCTCTTTAGAGCAAAATCAGAGGATTTGTATTTACCCATATTTGCCTCCTGTCTTGGTGCTACCAGCTCAGCATTTAGTTTTTTAAAATTGCGTTTTCATTGCTGTACGTGCCAGCTATACCAGTAATCAAATGACTTATAATGTGACTTGGTTGCTTATTTAGAAATTTTCTTGGCCAGGCTGCAAGGAAAATATGAAAGAAAACAAATGTTTTTATAAAACCTACCCAAAATGTACTACTTCGACAAACTGGTTTCCAGCACTTGAAAGAAAACAAAACAGCCCCCCCACCCCAAAAAAAGTCTAAGTTTTTTTTTTAACGCTTTAATTTAATTTTTTGGAAATAAGTTACAATGGGTAGCACAGAGAATATAAATATCGTATTGGAAATACTGATAATGGTGAACAAAGGGTAACAGGGTGGTTTTCTCATAGTGTATTCGAAGATTACTGATAAAATAAAAGAAAAATGCATCGAAATGTAATCCATTAAGCTTAATGGCTACGGCATGTAGTGTGAACACAGTCCGATACAACTGGTTAAGGACTTTGTCCTCTCATGACTTAGTTCAATGACATGACTGACATGTATAATCTCAGCTCCATGCATAGAAAAAATAAATTTTGAGTCTACCTCCTCATATCCACTTTGAGCCTAAATTATCCAGTTACAAAACAAAACAAAACAAAACAAAACAAAACAAAACAAACTTTTTGCCATTGAGTTGATAGCAACTCATAGCAGCCCTATAGCACAGAGTAGAACTGCCCTTAGGGTTTCTGAGGCACAGCTGATAGATTCGAACTGCTGACCTTTTAGTTAGCAGCCAAACTCTTAACCATTGCGCCACCAGGACTCCAAATTATCCAATTAGACTTCCTAAATTGATCATGTAGTCTGTTAGTCAGCCAGTTAGTCTTTTGGTTATATCTTCCCTTGTTTCTAAATGGTTTTAAGAAATAATTCATCAAATTATCCAGAGAACAGTTTGAACTTCAATTTGTGTTTATTTTCTTATCATGTTATTGTTATTGTTAGGTGCTGTCTAGTCGCTTCCAACTCATAGCAACCCCGTGTACAACAGAAACATTCCCAGTCCAGTGCCATCCTCATGATCATTGTTACATTTGAGCCCACTGTTACAATCCATCCTGTTGAGGGTCTTCTTCTTCTTTGCTGACCCCTCTACCTTGCCATGCTTGATGTCCTTTTCAGGGGTTGGTCCTTTCTGATAATATGTCCAAAGTACATTTGACGAAGTCTTACTATCCTTGCTTCCAAGGAGCATTCTGTCTGTACTTCTTCCAAGACAGACTTGTTCATTCTGGCAGTTCATGCTATATTCAATATTGGTTATCAACATCATAATTCAAAGGCATCATTCATTCTTATGTCTTCCTTACTCATTATACAACTTTCAAATGCATATGAGGCCACCGAAAATGATAATGCTTGGGTCAGGTGCACATTAGTCCTCAAAGTGACATCTTTGTTTTTTAACAATTTAAAGAGGTCTTTTGCAGCAAATTTTCTCAAAGCAATATCATTTGAATTCTTGACTGCTACTTCCATGGGACTTGACTGTAGATTCAAGTAAAATGAAATCCTTGACTACTTCAATCTTTTCTCTGTCCATCATGATGTTGCTTATTGGCCCAGTTTTGACGGATACCATGCCTCTGTTTGTCATACTTGGTGGCTTGCATGTTCCTGTGTTGCTGGCAGCCCTGACACACACCTTTCCTGACTTTAAGCCATGTAGTATCCCCTTGTTCTGTTCAAACAAGAGTCTCTTGATCTATGTACCTCATGCCTCGTGAGCACAATTAAGTGTTCTGGAATTCCCAGTCTTTGCAATGTTATCCACAATTTCTTATGCTCCATACAGCCGAATGCCTTTGCATAGTCAATAAAACACAGGTAAACATCTTTCTGGTATTCTCTGCTTTCAGCCAGGATCCATCTGACCTCAGCAATGATATCCCTGGGTCTGTGTCCCCTTCTGAATCTAGCTTGAGTTCCCTGTCAATACGCATCTGCAACTGCTTTTGAATGATCTTCAGCAAAATATTACTTGAGTGTTATATTAATGATATTATTTGATAATTTCTGCATTCCGTGGAACCACCTTTCTTGAGAATAGGCATAAATACAGATCTCTTCCGGTCGGTTGGCCAGGTAGCTGTCTTCCAAATTTCTTGACAGAGAAGAATGAGTACTTCCAGTGTTGCATCTGTTTGTTAAAATATCCCAATTGGCATTCCGTCAATTCCTGGAGCCTTGTTTTTCACCAGTGCCTTCAGTGCAGTTTTAACTTCTTCCTTCGGTATTATTGGCTCCTGCTCATATGGTACCTCCTGAAATGGTTGACTGTTGGCCAATTCTTTTTGGTATAGGGACTCTGTGTATTCCTTTCACCTTCGTTTGATTCTTCTTGAGTCCTTTAATATTTTCGTAGTAGAATCCTTTGGTATTGCAACTCATGGCATTAAAAAAAAAAAATTGCATATTGTATTCCTTCAAACTCCTTTTACATACTATCTAATATGCTCCTCCCATGAGGGAGACATGTTATTGTTGCCTCAAATTGGCACAACAAGTAGTTACGTACTTTCAATAGAATATAAGTGTCTTGAGGGACTGTTTTCCTCTTACCACCTAGTATACTTCTAAGTGTGGAAAAATGAATATTGAACTTGAGATCTGTCCCTGAATTTATTAGCACAGTGCTATTGATACACATGGAAACAGCCACCGAAAAAGTGGCAGATATTCATATTTTCAAATTATTGCACCAGCAACGTTTGTTATTGTTGCTGTTTTGAATAGAAGAGGCAGAAATTATTTCTTAATGGGGGACAATGGAGGGGCGATGACATGACTTGTTGTCTCACTTAATAATGAACCCTATTCAAAATGTATTAACTTTGGTTATATGGGTAGATATAATTAATGGACTGTTTCAGAGATGGATTAGGTAGAGATGATGTGCCTAAGACAGTGAGTCATTTATTTTTTAAAATAGAATAAATTGAAAAGTTATACTAGAATAACATTACCCTGCTCATTCCAGTGTCCATTCAATAGAGGGGAAAGAAATGGAATTACATCCAGCTCAGAGTTACTTGGCTTGGAACTTCAGTAAGCCTTTGAGAGTAAGTGTTAAGATCAATGTCACTGGTGAAAAAAATATTCAGAACCACAGATTCTTGTTCCATATTGGCCTTATGACATCATGCTTTGTGTTTTTCATCATCCTTTATACGTGCTGCCAACAGTTAATGTGCTCAGCTGCTAACTGAAAGGTTGGACATTTGAGTCCACCCAGATGTGTCTCAGAAGAATGGATTGGAGATGCACTTCCAAAAAACCAGTCATCGAAAACCCTATGGAGCACAGTCCTACTCTGACACACATGGGTTCACAGAGTCGACTCAATGGCAACTGTTTTTTAAAAAATATCTTCCGTGTTACACTGTAAGCAACCTGAGGGCTGGAGTAATTCTTGTAATTCTGTGAGAGCTGGAACTTGATAGGGCTATCTTGTTTTTCCAGGTCTCTAAAGTTTTCTGCCTTTGACGGGGTGCAGTTTTACCACATTTCTATCGCCTGTTTTAGTAAAAAATATTTGAGTTTTCCTTCTGTGATAGGTTTCCACATTACACAAGTCCCTTCTGTATCTCACGGGGCTTTGTACATGGTAGGTACCCAATGTAACCACAGATACACCATCAAAATCAGGACATTTTCAATGATATATTACTGTTCTCCAGTCTTCAGACCCCACTCAAGTTTTGCCGGTTGTCTCAATAATGTAATTTAGAGCCGAAATGCAGGACACACAAGGACGTGCATGATCTGACATCTGTCAAGCTTATTTAACTATGTCTTCCTTGCTTTCTACTCTATGTAAACACAAAACACTCAACACAAATCAACTGCAGCTTCTAACCAGGTGGTAGTCTTAATATAGAGGGTGGACACAATATGTTTGATCAGGCACACCCTTAAAAATCAGCCCTGTTTATATTTGCAATGAACAAACAGGGTTGAATCACCACGCATTAACAAGAATTTCAGTCCTATAGTTCAAACAATCTTCAGGATGTTCTCTTCTTGGGAAGTTTTCATTTTGAGACTATGAGTCTACTCATTACAGTATTACAGTGTTGGAGGGGGGAGGGGAATTAGTCCGTTTGGAGAATAGATTCCTCAGCAGACTGTCAGGCATCTACATGTTGATTCTCCTAGGCAGTCACTGCCAGGGAAGAGGTGAGAGTAAGTGATGGTAGGCAGTCCTGGAGTCTGTCTTCACCTTGACCCTTTCCTTTGCTACAGGGTACCAGGTGGCTTGTTGCCTTGGCACTAGAAAATACTGAGTGGTATTAAGATGCCTGCTTGTGTATAAAATGGGAGGCCAAAGACAGGCTGCCCCAGAGTGAAGAAAGTTGATTGAGGCACAGGGCAGGCTACTCTCTGGTTGTTGCTCTTATTAGTTGGCATTGCATTAATTTCGACTCACGGCAACCTCCTGTGTCTCAGAGTAGAACTATGTTCCATAGGGTTTTCAAAGGCTGTGACCTTTCAAATGCAGATAGACTGGACTGTCTTCAGATGTGCCTCTGGGTCGGTTCAAATTGCCAACATTTCAACTGATAGTCAAGCACTTAACTGTTTTCACCATGTAGGACCTCCAAGGTAAGAGGTGAAATTTGTGTGGAATAGGGGGTAGGGTGACAGTTTATTTAAATCTCTCTGCCTCAGAAAATTAGGGGTGACAGATTAGAGGAGAATTTATCCTTCCATTTTAGTTCTGAAATAGTAACAATAGCATCTGATAAAACTGATTAAAGCCCAGATTTAAAATTATTCAACCAGATTTCTTTTTAAACTCTCTTGCTAAGAGGTGAAAACTTTTGATGGATATATATTTTTTCCTTCATTGGATTATATGTATAACTGCCCTCATCCCCTTCCCCCTCTTTATTTTATTATTATGTTTGTGTTGAGCACCTCTGTTGTGTCAGGTAATGAGTTTGGTTTGGTTTCTCGTTGTGTCAGGCGCTATGCTTCATGCTGGGCATCCAGGGATGAAAAACGGTCACTGTCCTCAGGAGTCCACAGAATGTGTCAGGTGTTAAGGAGACAGACGGGGCAGGAACTAGAGCAGCAAGAGAGGAATGTGTGACAGCCTGGAGTGGCCTGGGGAGGTAGCTTACATTTTATGAACAGTAGCATTTCTCATTTCAGAATCTATACAGTTTTTGCTTTTCTTTGATTCTTATTCATTTATCAAACTTAATGAACACATTCACATTTAGTTTTCTCTTAGAATCCAGTATTTTCCAAATTTTGATTGTGGCAGGCCTACATCAATATTTAGAAAGAATAACTCTTTGCTTTCTAATGTTTGCTTCTTCTTACCTGTGTAGTGGAAATGGTTACTTGGCAGTCATTCCCTAGGAAAGGGGATTGGAGATGCCTGGTGGAGCTAGGAATGAGACCAGCAACAGGGTTTGCACCTCTCTGGCAAACTGCGATTAAATCTGTTCCCACAGGCCACTGAATGTATTGCCACAGGTATATTAAAGCTGAGGTAATATGAGATGTGAAATCTCAGGAGAGGGAAGGTGCGGAAATGGTGGGGAGGGAATAGTTTTCTAGAGGATCTTCATGTACTGTAATACTGTTACCAGAAGGAGGAGTGGAGACTGAGCTCTACAGTTACACAACCTAAGTTCAAGTCCTGCTTGCTCTCTTACTAGCTGATCCCTTGAACAACACACTTGATCTTTCTGAACCTCAATTGCTTCATGGCAAACTAAGATAAAGCATTAAGTACAATATTCTATGTAAGATTTTTAGTTCAGTTCATGTTTTGCTAAGTGATGATGATAACATGATGATGAGATGATGACGATGATAATGATGATGATGGGGATGATTTTTATGATGATAATGACAATGTGGTGCCAGACATACAAAGGAGCCAGGACTTATACGGTGGATGAGTTAGACATGGTCTCTGATCTCACAGAATATACTGACAAGTAGTGAGGTAATCATTCTTCAATGCAATAAAATAAATGCTATTTTAGGGGCAGTAAAGAGAAGAGAGTTCTGAGACCTCATATGAGGGGTCTCAAGCCCATATTGGAAAAGGCTTCCCTGAAGAAAAAAAAATCTAAACAGAAATGTTAATTTGAGATAACTAAGCATAATCCCCCCCATGTGTCTGTCAGTTTGTCCTCCTGTAGGGGCTTGCTTGTTGCTGTGATGCTGGAAGCTGTACCACTGGTATTCAGATACCAGCAAGGTCACGCATGGAGGACAGGTTTCAGCTGAGCTTCCAGACTAAGACAGACTAAGAAGAAGGACCTGGCAGTCTACTTCTGAAAAGCATTAGCCAGTAAAAACCTTATGAATAGCAGTGGAACACTGTCCGATATAGTGCCAGAAGAAGAGCTGCCCAGGTTGAAAGGCACTGAAAAGACGACTGGGGAAGAGTTGCCTCCTCAGAGTCAAGTTGACCTTAAAGATGTGGCTGGAGTAAAGCTTTCAGAACCTTCATTTGCTGACGAGGCATGGCTAAAAATAAGAAGAAATAGCTGCAAACATCCATTAAAAATCAGAACTTGAAACATAGGAAGTATGAATCTAGGAAAACTGGAAATCATCAAAAATGAAATGGAACACATAAACATTAATATCCTAGGATTAGTGAGCTGAAACGGACTGGTACTGGCCATGTCGAACGGGACAATCATCATCAAAAAGAACACTTCAAGATCTATCCTGAAGTACAATGCTGTCAGTGATAGGATAATATCCATACACCTACAAGGAAGACCAGCTAATACGACTATTATTCAAATTTATGCACAACCACTAAGACAAAAGATGAAGAAATTGAAGATTTTTATCAGCTGCTACAGTCTGAAATTGATCGAACATGCAATCAAGATGCATTGATAATTACTGGTGATTGGAATGCAAAAGTTGGAAACAAAGAAGAAGGATCAGTAGTTGGAAAGTATGGCCTTGGTGATAGAAACAATGCCGGAGATCAAATTAATTTTGCAAGACCAACAACTTCTTCATTAAAAACACCTTCTCTCACCAGCATAAATGGCAACTATACACATGGACCTCGCCAGATGGAACACACAGGAATCAAATCAACTACATCTGTGGAAAGAGATGATGGAAAAGCTCAATATCATGAGTCAAAACAAGGCTAGGGGCCAACTGTGGAACAAATCATCAATTGCTCATATGCAAGTTCAAGCTGAAATTGGAGAAAATCAGAGCAAGTCCACGAGAGCCAAAATATGACCTTCAGTACATTCCATCTGAATTTAGAGACCATCTGAAGAATAGATTTGATGCATTGAAGACTAGTGACCGAAGACCAGACGAGTTGTGGAATGACATCAAGGATATCGTACATGAAGAATGCAAGAGGTCACTGAAAAGACAGGAAAGAAAGAAAAGACCAAGATGGATGTCAGGGGAGACTCCAAAACTTGCTCTTGAATGTCAAGCAGCTAAAGCAAAAAGAAGAATTGATGCAGTAAAAGAACTGAACAGAAGATTTCAAAGGGTGGTACAAGAAGACAAAGTAAAGTCTTTTTATAATGATATGTGTGAAGAGCTGGAGATAGAAAATCAAAGGGGAAGAACATGCTCGGCATTTCTCAAGCTGAAAGAACTGAAGAAAAAATTCAGCCTCGAGTTGCAATAGTGAAGAATTCTCTGGGGAAAATATTAAATGACACAGGAAGCATCAAAAGAAGATGGAAAGAATACACAGAGTCATTATACCAAAAAGAAGTAGTCAACGTTCAGCCATTTCAAGAGGTAGGATATGATCAGGAACTGATGGTACTGAAGGAAGAAGTCCAAGCTGCACTAAAAGAATTGGCGAAAAACAAGGATCAAGAAATTGATGGAATATCAACTGAGATGTTTCAACAAACAGATGCAGTGCTGGAGGAGCTCACTCGTCTATGCAAGAAATATGGAAGACGGCTTCCAGGCCAATTGACTGGAAGAGATCCGTATTGATGCCTATCCCCAAGAAAGATGATCCAACCGAATGTGGAAATTATAGAACAATATCATTAATATCACATGCAAGCAAAATTTTGCTGAAGATCATTCAAAGATGGCTGCAGCAGTATATCGACAGGGAACTGCCAGAAATTCAGGCCAGTTTCAGAAGAGGGAGTGGAACCAGGGATATCATTGCTGATGTCAGATGGATCCTGGCTGAAAGCACGGAATACCAGAAGGATGTTTACCTGTGTTTTATTGACTATGCAAAGGCATTCGACTGTGTGGATCATAACAAATTATGGATAACATAGCGAAGAATGGGAATTCCAGAACACTTATTTGTGCTCATGAGGAGCCTTTACATAGATCAGGAGGCAGTTGTTCAGACAGAACAAGGGGATATTGAGCAGTTTAAAGTCAGGAGAGGTGTGAGTCAGGGTTGTATATTTTCACCATACCTATTTAATCTGTATGCTGAACAAATAATAGAAGAAGCTGGACTATATGAAGAACAATGGGGCATCAGGATTGGAGGAAGACTCATTAACAACTTGCCTTATGCAGATGACACAACCTTCCTTGCTGAAACTGAAAAGGATTTGAAGCACTTACTAATGAAGATCAAAGACCACAGCCTTCAGTGTGGATTACACCTCAACATAAAGAAAACAAAAATTCTCACAACTGGACCAATGAGCAACATCATGATAAAAGGAGAAAAGATTGAGATTGCCAAGGATTTCATTTTACTTGGATCCACAATCAACAGCCATGGGAGCAGCAGTCAAGAAATCAAAAGATGCATTGCATTGGGCAAATCTGCTGCAAAGGACCTCTTCAAAGTGTTGAAGAGCCAAGATGTCACCCTGAAGACTAAAGTGGGCCTCACCCAAGCCATGGTATTTTCAATCACATCATATGCATGTGAAAGCTGGACAATGAATAAGGAATACTGGAGAAGAGTTGACGCCTTTGAATTGTGGTGCTGGTGAAGAATATTTAATATAGTGTGGACTGCCAAAAGAATGAACAAATCTGTCTTGGAAGAAGTGCGGCCAGAATGTTCCTTAGAGGCAAGGATGGCGAGACTGCATCTTACATACTTTGGACATGTTGTCAGGAGGGATCAGTCCCTGGAGAAGGACATCATGCTTGGCAGAGTACAGGGTCAGCGGAAAAGAAGAAGACCCTCAATGAGGTGGATTGACACCGTGGCTGCAACAATGAGCTCAAGCATAATAACGATTGTAAGGATGGTGCAGGACTGGGTGGTGTTTCGTTCTGTTGTGCATAGTGTCGCTATGAGTCAGAACTGACTCGACAGCACTTAACAACAACAACATAGAACTACTGATTTGAACAGTCATTCAAAAGAAGAGCAGCCTGAGGAATGAGATTCTAGGTCTGTGTCTCTGCCATTCTCTGGACTCTATCTTCCACTGTAGCTTGTGTGTGTTCTTAGACAAGCTCCCACGAAGACACAAGATGCCTGTAGTAGTTACAGGCATCAGTCCAGGTTCAATAACGCTCAAGAACACAAAGGGCAGGTTCTCTGTATCTTCTATGAAGAATAAAGACCCTTTTCCAAGAAGTGTCGTAGCAGACTTCTCATGTCTCAGTGGCCAGAATTGTATCACATCCCCATGCAAACCCACTTACTGGGAAGGGAAATGATTCTACCTTTATTGGTATAAGGTACTGTGATATGCAGATGACACAACCTTGCCTGTTGAAAGCGAAGAGGGCATGAAGCATTTACTGATGGGGATCAAAGACTACAGTCTTCAGTATGGATTACGCCTCAACATAAAGAAAACAAAAATCTTCGCAACTGGACCAATAAACAACATCATGATATACAGAAAAAATATTGAAGTTGTCAAGGATCTCATTTTACCTGTATCCACAATCAACATCCATGGAAGCAGCAGTCAAGAAATCAAATGACATGTTGCACTGGCCAAATCTGTTGCAAAAGATCTCTTTAAAAGTGTTGAAAAGTAAAGGTGTCACTTTGAGAACTAAAGTGTGCATGACCCAAGCCATGATATTTTCAATTGCTTCATATGCATGCAAAAGCAGGACAATGAATAAGGAAGACAGAAAAATTGATGCTTTTGAATTATGGTGTTGGTGAAGAATACTGAACTTACCATGGACTGCCAGAAGAACGAACAAGACTGTTTTGGAAGAAATACAGCCAGAGTACTCCTTGGAAGCAAGGATGGCAGGCTTTGCCTCATGTACTTTGGACATATCATCAAGAGGAACCAGTCCCATGAGAAGGACATCATGCTTGGTAAGATAGAGAAGGTCAGTGAAAGAGAGGAAGACCCTTGATAAGATGGATTGACCCAGTGGCTGCAACAATAGGCTGAAACATAACAGTGATTGTGAGGATGGCACAAGACTTGGCAGCATTTTGTTCTGCTGTACATAGGGTCCCTATGAGTTGGAACCAACTGAACAGCACCTAACAATAGCAACTTTCAACCAACCAGGACACACCAGGGGTAGAGCTCAGGGTTCTCACGGAGGAGGGTGGAAACCTGAAAAAAGCTGGGTTTTCATTAGTAAAGGGTGAGGATGGATTCTGGATAGGCATCCAACTACATCTGCTACTGCTGTGGCACCAGTCATCGGGATATAGAATACAGGAGGAGTAGCAGATATTTTGGGAATATTGATAAGTTCAATTTGAGATGTATTACATTTTGGGTCCTTACAGGCATTCAAATTGAGATATTAAGAAGGCAATTGGGTATGGAGATGTGAAGCTCTCCAGAAAATTCTTGGCCGAAGACTGTTTAGAGATGGCAGTTGTAGCCATGAGAGTGGATGAACTTGCTCAGGATGGCTGTATACAGTGTATACATTGAAAAGAGGAGAATCACTGGGAGACGTAGGAGGAAAGCCAGGATTTGAGGAATGAGGATACAAGGTGAATCTAAAGAAGCAGCTGAGGAGCCTGGCCTAGAGAAGCACAGAAAAATCAAGTGGATGAGGAGTTAAAGAAGCCAAAGGCAAGAGTGGTCATCTGTTTCAAGTAAAATAAAGACTGAAAAGTTACTGTGGAATACTTGGGATGGAACCCATGGATCAGTGAGTTGTAGAGTGAATAGATAATAAGGAGTGGAGAACACGAATGAAATAACCCTCAACAGACATAATACTGAATGGACAATGAGTTTTTAAAACACGAGAAATAAGTTATTAGGAAGTCTTGGAATTACATTTAGACAGGTCAATGCCAGTGCAAAGTTGAAAATTTTCTTTCAATTAATAAGTTGTTACAGTAGAGGAAAGAGTTGAGAGATTTGTTGCCCAGCAGAAGGCTGGAATAAAATGGAATGAAGAGAGGTAGACTCCACTAGGAAAGAAGAAGAGGGGAGAGGTGAGGAGAGGGTGATACAAAAATTTAAGCATTTAAGGAGCATATTATATAATTAAAAAGTTAAGGTCAAAACACATAAAACTGATAACCAAACCAAACCAAAACCAGTGCCGTCGAGTCGATTCCAACTCATAGCGACCTTAGAGGACAATAAAGTGTTCATCTGTATAAAAATTACTTTAATTGCAATAGGGAATTGGATAAGTGATAGGTTAAGGATTAATCCACCTGCCCTGATGGACAGTCAAACCTTAGAGGAGACACATCTTTTTAAAGCCATGTGGTACAATTTAGAGTATGTTTTTTTTTAGTTCTCTACGTATAATCCAGGGGATTATAAAGACTTTTTAGGAAGGGCTTGGCACTGTATAAACTTCTAAATTGCCCTTTATAATTATGCACAATCATTAACTAAATGTCTTTGTTGTATATACCCCAAAAGTTACTAAATTAAAGTGGCCTTTTAAATTCTGAATGATTCAGCTGAAGGAGAACTTAGTCCATGTAATTTTAAGACATACTTTATCATTTAGTTTAGAATTCTGTTTCTCCCCAGGTATTTATTTCATCTACCCCATCGATTGCCATGAGAATAAATGTGAAAACCAAAAAACCAAACCCATTGTGGTTGAGTCAGGTTGGTTCCAACTCACTGCGACCCTATACCACAGAGTAGAACTGCCCCATAGAGTTTCCAAGGAGCGCCTGGTGGATTTGAACTGCTGACCTCTTGGTTAGCAGCTGTAGCGCTTGATCACTACGCCATCAGGGTTTCCAAATGTGAAAAAAAAATTAAACAAAATAAAACTCATTTCAGTGAAAGAATATTAAATTTAAACCTAAGATTACCCTAGGTGTAAGAAAATGCAAGGATACCAATACTGTGATTAGCAAACCAAGTTTCCCCCACATACAGCAACTTTTGAGTTTGTTTTTGTCTTTGTACAGTGTACAGTCAAATTTAGATGCTTCTGTGTTTTTCCATTATGAATTCATTCTTCGTGTAGTAGTAATTTGGTTTCTTGTAGTGTCAGCAAATAAAAGTACAGTCACAAAAAAAAAAAAAATTCATCTCCTATCATCAATCATCCTCATTGAGAGGTTAAGTACAAAGTGAGTTTAATGTTCTTATGTAGCCTGTTTCTAATAAGGAGACTTTGCTTTCATTTTGATGAGGTTGGTTTCTTTCTTTTTTTTTTTTTTTGCAGTAGAAATACTCTTAATTTATTGGTTGCATCTTCTAATTTATTGTCCTAATTTAAAAAAATGTGATTTATTCTTTTAGATCTTGGAACTGCTGTTGAATAGTGTTTCTCCTAAGCAGTCACTCAAGTAAATGTATGCTCGTATTTAATTGTTCTTCATATTTGCAGAAGATATTTCAATGTCATTACCTCAAGTCATGTTGCATAGTTGAATTGCCTGATATATTTATTTTAAAAATAAAATTGACTTATTTCTCTTTTCCTCTGTTAGTGTGCAAGATAGAGTTGTTATAAATTAGTGCCAACACTGGTGAAATGGCTATAGTAGTTCAATTTTGGAAAAAATAATTTACTACTGATAATGATGTCAATGGAACTGGTACCTGAAAATTTCCTCCCCCATAAAAGCAGCAACAGAAAAAAAAAAACTCTGGCAAAAGAGAAAAAAAAAATTTTTTTTTCCCCAGAAATCTAGAAATTAATCAAAGGCATCTAGCAACTCAGGGAGAATTTATTTATTAAAGAAAACTGCTGAATGTTGGTAATAGGAAGCTTTATGGTGTTTTAATTTACCCTAGTCCCATCCCATACTCCCTAGCTCAGTGGCAGTCTTGGGAAAAAAGAGCCTGAATTCTCAGTACCAGAGGGAGCAGAAAAGAGGTAGAGTTCTTTGGAAGCTTCACTTCCAAAGAATTGACATTATTTGATCTGTCTAGTGATACCCTGGAAGGCCAAACTGGAAAGGTATGCCTTTATTTGAACAGACTCAAGCTTATTCAGTGCTAAAATCATCTCCCCAGGGGGCATTGGTCAAAAACATTTACAGGAATGAGTTTTAGTGTTTTAACATCACAGTTTTCTCAGGCAATGGTTAACAGTTGAAGCAAACAATAAATTAATCAAAAGCTGAAAAGGAAAAACTGAGGCCTGAGGCGTTCACAGGGGTTTAATAAAACTCCAACATAGGCTTGGGAATCTAGAAGGCCGTGTGCATGTATGGGGCTGTGTGCAGACTTGAGAAAGACCAGAGGAAACCAAAAAACCAAACCAAACAAGCTGCTGTTGAATCCACTCAGAGTAGAACTGTGCCCCATAGCGTGTTCAAGGCTGCGATCACCAGGCCTTTCTTCCGAGGTGATGCTGAATGGGTTTGAACTGCCAACCTTTCAGTTAGTTGTTGAGTGCTTAACGATTTATGCCACCCAGGGACTCCTTAATAAAACTAGACTTACAAACTTATAAACCCTTTTTCTAGGTAGTTAAAAGTGGATGAAGATGTATTTAAATATGAAATGTGTCTACAATGAACTAGAGTAAATGATGGTAAGCCTGGATGTTTCTAACATGTAGTTTTAGATTTACAGGTTCTATTAAGTACCATAACTACATGTGGCACTATTATATACCTGAACCACAACAATGACAACAACACCAACAACAATGCTGTTGTGGGTGTTAGTTGCCATCGAATAGCCTCAGACTCCTGGTGACTTATGTACAACACAATGAAATTTTGCCCTGTCCTGCACCATCTCCATGATCGTTTCTATGTTTGAACCTATTGTTGTAGCTATTGTATCAACCCATCTTATTGGTGGATTATCTCCTTTTTGCTGACCTTCTACTTTAGCAAACATGGTAGCCTTTTCTAGAGATTGGTCTTTCCAGAATATGTGTTCAGCAACAATGAAAATTGTTTTAGCTACCATTAATTGAATGATCGCTATGTTTCAGACACTACTCTTTAATTGAATTAACGGATTCAACCTACACAACAATCCCCTGAGGTAGATACTATGAGTATGCTCATTTTCAAGCTGAAGAGATGGAGGCACAGAAAAGCTACGCTAGAAGAGTAAAGTGGAAAGAACTTAATAGGTTTTTTTCTTGAGGAGATGGTGAAAATAGTCATTTCTTCTCAGCACTTCACTCTGTCCTGAAATCACTCCATGAAGTTCTCGTGTGGAGTGAAATACCCAGTGGATGATCCCCTCAGATTCCCATTCCATCCCAAGGACTCAACTGATGCTCTTATCTCACCAGTGGTCCCCTCACTCCTACAGCTTTCTCTCTGTAATGTTTTGCTTTCTGGAAATCGGACCTGCCTATTCTTTAATTAAGAAAGCAAAGATATGCTCCTTTTTAAGAAAAAGGTTGTGAGATAGAAGTTACCTCCACCAGGCCAAAATCATCAACACATGGGACACTCTTCAGGACCACATAAAGGAAAGACTACTGGTCTAGGAAAAATGTCAGCAATGGTAGAATCTTCTAGCATGGAGGAGTTTCATAAGTGTGGAAAAAAAAAAAAAAGTGTGAGGATATGTCTTATTACCGTATGGTTTACCCCTGCTTTTTCAGATAAACAGGCAAGGATTTAGCATGTTTCTGAAATGAGAAAGTAATGCCATGAAATAGCTTCACATTGAGTCTCACCTGACATTGTTTAAATGTTTATTCCGCTAGTAAAAGAATATTGGTCTTGCTCACTTTTACTCAGTCTTAACACAAGTCATTTCTTGAATTTGTGAATACTTCAACCTTATACTTCCATTGAAGAAAATCATAACTAAATTTAGAAATTACCCACTAGAGTATGTTACTTTATACGTTAATTTATAAAATGTACTTCAACGTCATTAGAAAGAAATTAATACAAAATAATTCTATACAGAGTTCTTTTCCAAAGAAAAGTAGCTTCTTAATAAGGCTGTAGCTGAAAATAAGTATTTTCAATATGTCTCATAATGAGTATATTAAGCCTTCTGGATTTTAATAAATGTTCTATTAAGATCACTTTAATAATAAGTATAGATAATTGCATACAATTATTGTAGAGAAGATTATTGAGACACATCAATGCGATTATAGCTAAAAACAAAAAAATAGAGAAAGAAATTCATTTCTGTTAAATGTAAATCCTGAAATGTAACTTCCTTTATCTTCCTTTTAACCAGGCATTGCGAAGATCAGAGTCAGGATTTATCTACAAATGGAGCACACGCTCCTTCAAACATAAGGTTTGCTGTGTTTTAAAGTTCACATGCATTCAGGAGATTTATTGAAAACTCTAAAAACTTGTTGAAAATTTTAATTCCATTTTTCAAAATAATTAAAAATTTTCAAATATTTATATGATATTTACTTGGTATGATATTGCATACCTTAATTTTTTCCTAGTAAGGGCCACAGAAAAACTCAAAGGCCAAAGTAAGTGAGAAGCAACACAGCTACTTTAGAGAAGCAAATATAAGATTATGTGTGTTAAGGCAGGGAGAGAAAGAGGTTGGTGTCAGAACAGAGACTCAGGTGGCACAACTGTGCCACAGAGACCCATTTTCTGAGAAGCCAAGGAAGGTGTTGCAGAGAGGAAGCAATAGACATGGGAGGAGAGGTAGAAAGAGCAAAATGGAAGATATAAAAGGAAAAGGGGAAGGCGAGAGAAAAGATAAAAAGGACAGTGACTCAAACAGAGGGTAGAAAGAGGGGAAGTTTGGATTGGAAGTCGGAAAAAAAGAAAGAACAAAAGAACGATTCCTAGAGGGAGGTATGGAAGCAATGCCCACACCCAGAAATATATATTTTAAATTTACTCTATGTAAAACCAATCTCAGAACTGTATTTATAAAGGAATGGTCATATATATGTAAGAATTTAACAGATTTCAATTTGAATGTCATCTCACCAGAGACCTTTTCAGACCATCTAACTAAAGCATCACCTTCAGTCACACTCATTTAATTTCTTAATTTATCTTCTTCATAGCACTTCTTAGCTCCTGGAATGACTGTATTTGTCTGTTTATGTATTTATCCCTTATGTATCTTCTCTAGCATATAAGAACTTATGTTGAGATCAGGGAGAGTGCCTTGTTTTCCACTGCAACCTCAATGCCTAGAAAAGTTCCTGGCACATAGTAGGTGCTCAACAAACATTTAATGACTGTTGACTAATGAGCTCTGCTACATACCTCAAATTTGGGGGCAATAAACGAACAATTATATTCACAATATCTTGAAAATTTCCCCTTCTTAAAGAAACCTTCAAATTTTCCTTCCATTAAGAATCTCTTTTGAGGTCAGGAACTGCGAAGGGTTAAAACTTTATCATTACATTTTAAGGTAATATTCTTATTTCTGTTCAGTAACAATCATCTGTAGGAGATTTGACTCTGTCTTTCACTAGTTTACTTAGTTTTCACTAGTCTAAAGTTTTATAAAGACACCAATAGGTAGAAAGATGATTCCCTAAAGAACCATATCTTCCTCCAGAGGATATTTACAATATTTACATGGTAACTAGCATTTATGTGGGGGAATAGGAGATAAATGGGAAAGTAGCAAGGAGTGAGGCTGAAAAAAGTATATATAGGACATTACTCACTACCAGATCCAGGAAGTGTTGTTTTTTACTAGTATGTCCCCCTAGCCAGACACCCCTGGCCAATCAACAGCTCATACTACTTTCCAGGCAATGAATGAACTCAGGGATGTGCAGAACCTGACAGTCTGCAAATGTCTTCCTGTGGTAAAGCAGAGATTCTCAAGCTCTATAAAACAGAGTCTCTTTTTCTATAAACTTACTATACATGATAAAATTAAAAAAAAAAAAAAAAGAAGGAGAAGAGAAAGAAACCCTGGTTTACTTAGTATTTCTCCACAGTGGGGTCAATAATATAGGACTGCTTTAGCTTGAGACTTAAAACAAAAGGTCTTATGACTCAATATCAGCTTTAGTTTTTATTTTTCCCCCTTTTGGAGAGACTTGTTCATTTTTATAATCACTTGTTCATCCCGACAACCACTTTGTTGAACAGTAGCACGACATAAAAAACAATGTGTTAGAAGAAGAATGACTTTGAAAGTTGAGAGGTTTTCCATTGAAAGATAAAGATGATAATTTTGCGGGTCTTTGCAGTCGAAGTCATTAGTATGGGAATCAGTTCTGCAGCATGGGGAGGGAATAAATAGGGGATCATGTCGCCCACCGAAAATTATCGCCATCTGTGGGGTGAAAGCTAGCAGATGTTTAGGGTTTTTCGACTATAGTATTTAATAATGACAATAAAGGAGTTCCACTAAAACAGCAAAGGCGTGCTTTGATAAACCGAATACAGTTACTCTGGTTGGGAACTGCACAAAATATCTTAATTAATGATGCTACTTTAGCTTAAACATGCAATAAAAAAAAAAAATTGGAAATGCTTCTGAGCCTCTACTTTGAATCCTGCTTTTAGTAGGCCAATCTAGAACCATCGAAAAAGTGGAATCTTAACCAGAGATAATGCTGGAAGAGGACAGGGTTGTGACTACACCAGAGTAGTCCGGTCCTGTGAATTTTACTTGGAAGAGTCTTTTAAAGGTCCTGTATTCAGATACCAAATTAGATCATTTTGTATGTAAGAATTAATTTTAGGTTAGGTCCTAAAAGTTAGGTCATGAGAGTTAAGGTATTAAATGGATTGCTGAGTTTGTCCCTGGCAGAGATTCCTGAGATTTGACTACAGAGATAATCTCGTCTTCCTTGGGCACTATAAAGTGAAGGTGAGGACCACAATCAGAAATTCGAGGCCTCTATAAAGTAAAACCAGATGTCCTAGGCCAGACCTAATCCAGACTCTCTGGATGGATTCTGGAATCAAGTCCGTTTCCAAAATTGGAGGCAAGGCACAGTACAAACAGCTATGTTTATCTTTTATACCATGTTGTCTCATGGTTCTATGGGGGTTCAGCATCTCAAACACATATAGCCTTGTTTTTACATTTTGTCTCCAAAAGACTCAGAAGTTCAAAAATATGTTATCTCAACTTACCAAGTTCATATGTCATTTGATACAACCTGTAATAGCAGTTGTCAAGACTGTTACAGTTGAGAGAATTTCAGTACCACAAAATATGTAACTTCCTTCTGTAACTGACTTTTAAATCTATAAAAAGGCAATGTAACCAATCCGACACAAAAACCACAGATCCCAAACTTTCAGGCACATAAATGTTTTGTAAGACTCATGAACTACCAACTATATTAAAGAACTGTAAGGTATATAAATTGGCTCTGCTTTCTTCTTCCATCGCTTTCAGAATACATATCCTATAAGAATTTTGGTGGAGTGCAATTTTGGTTGGAAGGAATTTTCAAGTCAGAACTTCAATTTGGATCCTGAGGCTGGTGCCCTTTGCCAGTCACCAGAGGAATCTTTTTCTCAATAGTGAGGAGGCAGGAGCCCTGAGCCCATTGCCAAGTTACCACGTCACTTTATACCTCCTTAAGCCCACAACAACAAAGAAAAGAAAAGAAAAGGGGACGTTCACCTTGAATAATATTGTGGCTCGTATCTTCTGAATGTAGATTAAAGGTGGCTCAGGGCAGCACCTACACAGAGACATTTGGTGTTGAGGGAAGGCCCTTTGGGTTTGGGGTTAGATAACTTGGCTTTGAATCCCAGTTCTGCTATTTACTGTCACTGAGCTCTCTAGATGTGGCGAAATGTGTCAGTCTGTTGTCTGTCATCTGTGTTTCCACCTGCCCCTTTAATTTCGGTACCCTGTTATTAGGTGTTTTAGGGCCTTATGAAGAATAATAAAATTCTCAGTTATGCTTATATTTTAGTTATATGAGCTTCCAGATAAACAAGGCCTGAGAACACTGCTAGGGGATTCGTGACACAGACCACAGAGTGTGGTGAGGCCAGATGGATGGGATGAAAGTTCATGAGTAAACAGCTCCTTCAGACACCGTATGATAGAGGAGATCCGATACCCATCTCTGCTGTTTCTTCTCATTGCCTGGCGTCATCTTCATCTTCACAAAAGACTTGGCATTGGGAGAGTACATTTCTATGTATAGTGTCGTTATGAATTGAACTGTGTCTCCCCCACATTTATGTCGAAGTCGTAACCCCTGGTACTTGTGAACGTGATCATCTTTGGAAATAAGGTTTTTGAAGATGTTATTGGCTAAGTTAACATGAGGTCATACAGGAGGAGGGAGAGTCCTAATCCAATCTTGTTGGCTTCCATCTAGTCAGCCACCAACTCATGGGAACCCCAAGTGCAACAGGATGAGACTATTGTGATCCATAGGGTTTTTGCTGACTGATTTTTTGAAAGTAGATCTCTAGGACTTTCTTCCTAGTCTTAGGCTGGAAGCCCCGCTGAAGCCTGTTCAGCATCATAGCAACATGTAAGCCTCCACTCCACTGACAGACGGACAGTGGCTGCCATTGAGGTGCACTGGACAAGAATTGAACCCAAGTCTCTTGCATGGAAGGCGAGGAACTTGTGTGGTTACAAGAGGCTGGGAGAGACAAGAAAGTATATTCTCCTGGAGCTTTTCAGGAGAGCATATTCCTGTCAATACCCTGAGTTTAGACTACTAGCCTCCAGAACTGAGAAACAATAGATTTTTGTTCTTATAAGCCACCTAGGTTGTGGTATTTTGTTACGGCATTTGTGAAAAAGTAACAAAAGTATGACGCGAAAGACCAGTTTTCTGGGAGTACATAGAGAACAATTATATGGCTGTTTTAAAATCTATTTTTTATTTAAATGTCTTTTATCCTCATTATAGCTTCGATTTGTACTTCGTTGTTTTAAAACAAAGTTGTGCCAAATAAAATCCATTATGCATGATGAAGTTTGCTGTAAGAGGATTTAGTTTAAAAAAACACATAAACTCTGATTTCAGGAAGCAAAGAGCTAAAAACAAGAGACGTAAGTAATGAGAAATCTGGCTTTGACTGGGGAAAATAGTCATTCGTGAATTTGTTTTACTAGTAAGTCGCTGTAATTTGTGACTGACTTCTTACTTTTTTGATAGTTTTTCAAATCAAGGAGTGCCAAATAATGGAATATTTAGAGTGTCAGGCAGGAACTGCTCGTTGAGTGTAAAAGTCACTCACATCCAAAAGATTTCCTTGTAGGCAAATTGAAGTCAATGTAAAACTGTTGAACATACCAGATCAACTTATAGAGTAGCATAACTTTAAAAAGAGATTTGATGTGAATTGAATTATGTCCAAGAATTTATTAGACCAGGATTAGTCTGAGCAGTGATTAAAAGCATTTAAGTTTCAGTAAATTCTAGCAGTTGCTAGGCATTTCTTGCTAGCTAGTGGTATTATTTTTAAGTTTTAATAAGTAGTTCTATCTAACTTTTTTTCAAACAAACTTTTAATTTTAGAACAGTTTTGGGTTTACAGAGAAATTGCAAGATAGTATAGAGTTTCTATACCCAGGACCTAGTTCTCCCTATTATTAACATCTTATATTAGAATGATACATTTGTTATAATTACTGAACCAATCTTGACACATTATTATTAGCCGAAGCCAGTGCTTTGCTCCGATTTCTCAGTTTCTACATATTTTTTTTTTTCTATTGGCAGATTCCATCCAGGATACTAAATTACAATTAGTTGTCATGTCTCCTTAGACACCTCTTGACTGTGAGATTGTCTTATACTGTCTGTTTTTGATGACCTTGACAGTTGTGAGGAGTACTAGTCAGGTAGTTTGTAGTATGTCCCTCAGGTGGGACTTTTCTATTGTTTTTCTTATGATTAGCTTGGGGTTGTAGGTTTTTAGGAGGAAGACAACACAAGTAAAGTACTATTTTTATCACATCGTATCAAGGGTGCATACTATCAACATGACATCATTGTTAATGTTGACCTTGATCACCTGGATGAGGTAAAGTTTGTCTGGTTTCTCCACTGTAAAATTACTTTTCCCCCCATTCCTTCATACTATATTCATTGGAAGGAAGTCGCTATATACAGCACACACTTAAAAAGTGGGAGTTATGGTCTGCTTCTTTGAGGGAGAGTTTATCTACACAAATTACTTGGAATTCTTCTTTGTGGGAGACTTGTCTATTCTCCCTCTTTTATTTATTGGTTCAATCATTTATCTGTATCAGTATGGACTCATGGTTTTATTTTTCTTTTTGAATTATAATCCAATATTACTTTATTTTGTTGTACAAATCATTCCAGTTTTGGTCATTGGGAGCTTTTAAAATTGCTTCTGTGTCCCTCTGCCTCAGTCCTGGAACTGATCCTTTCTCCAGGGAGCCCTAGTTCTTTTAAACAGAAAATGGTATTAGGAAACAAGATCTGGGTGCTAGGTGTGCTTGTTGCTACTGGGGTTTCATCGCTTCTAGGTCTTCTCTGCTGATAGAGCAAGGATACTCATCTATCTATAAATATACCAATATATATGCACACACCCATGTATATATGCCTTCCTATAAATATTTCTGTAAGTAACCCTCTGTACCTAGGTTAAGCTAAACACGAGTTCA